>NC_090444.1:67571420-68171420 GCF_031143425.1 Pleurodeles waltl | reverse complement strand
GCTGTTGTCTCTTGGGCGATACTAAACTTCACTTGCGCCTTGGTTACAGTTATAGTTAGGTCCGACATCCAGGGATCGTGAGCGACGCGCCCGGTCGCGATATTCCAAGTTATGCGGTAATACCACATGTTTTCTCAGTGACCACGTCGCTGGTTTGCTTGCTGAGCTTGCCCGGGGTCAAACGCTGAGAAACAAGGAAAATCTGTCTAAATCGTGCGCGTTACTCCTTGCTTAAGTCCCCAAAACACCTAATTGCGCGGTAGTTACATCAGTGGGTAAAATCGCCAGGTGCATAAATGGTTTCCCCCAAGAAAAAGTTATTTTAGAGTAATTCTTCCGTAGTGGGAATGGGGCCTAACAAAGGGCTCTAACGAGCAGATAATGTAGCACTGCGCCTTGTAATTCATGCATGTTCCCCCCTAGGAAAGGAATACAAGCCAGGCAGCGACAGGGTTAAAACCTTTGTTTGAGGTCCGCCTGCTCCCCCCTCCAATCTCCCCCCTTCCTCCCTCCACTACCTGTAAGAGCTTCCCGGGAGCCATGGACTAAAGCCGATGCCGTGCTCAGCGCCGATGCTTTCATCTTGTGTTCTGCGGCAGAGGGGAGTGCGCGTGCGAGCCCGTGTCTGTGTTCCCTCTGCTGCCGACCACAGCCAGAGAAAATTGTTATTATTGAAAGAACAGCACTAATGACAGGCTTTAAAGCTGCATTATATTCCAGATGAAAAGGTTCCCCTCCTCCATCTGTCAAATAAAATGTAAACAACGAATTGACTTGGTGCGTTATGGTGTAATTGGAAGTGCATGTTTTGTGCCACAAATATTTCAAGATAATCTATCTGCGGGGCTGTTTCCCTCTGGCTAAAACCGGCTGAACTTGTGCTGCAGTGATGAGGTTAGGAAAGAGGCTGGAACGGCTGTCCTCCTCTATGGAGCACATTGTTATAGAAATCAGCCGGAGAGCATAGGGGGCTCCATCCTCAGCATTCCACGATGACATCACAGACTCTCAGCTTTCAGCATCAAGATTCCATGATGACATGATACCCAACTTTCAGCCAGCCCCATGCTCAACATTCAATGATGACATCACAGACTCTCAGCCTCAGGATTCCGTGATGACATGACACTCCCAACTTTCAGCCAGCCCCATGCTCAACATTCAATGATGACATCACAGACTCTCAGCTTTCAGCATCAAGATTCCATGATGACATCACACTCCCAACTTTCAGCCAGCCCCATGCTCAACATTCAATGATGACATCACAGACTCTCAGCTTCAAGATTCTGAGATGACATCACACTCCCAACTTTCAGCCAGCTCCATGCTCAACATTCAATGATGACATCACAGACTCTCAGCTTCAAGATTCTGAGATGACACCCCTGACTCCCAGCTTTCAACCAGCCCGAGCTTCAGCATACCGTGATGACATCAGAGACTGAGCAGCTCCGGGTGCTCGACAATGTCCCCAAATAAAAGTAACTCGGCACCGGGTACAGAGTTAGATTTTACATGTGCTGACTAGCCGGGTGTTGTTGTTGTAACTAAGCAATGTTTTGCTGGTTATTTGGCTGAGGGGTACTCTCCATCACCGAGAGCAGCGAGCCGTCATGGCTTCCGCCGGAGAGGCTGTGGGCCCAGGGTGTGTCCTGCAGCCATGGGGCCGGGTCCAGGGGGTAGGGAGGAGCCCTGGTCCGGGGAGACCGTGCTCTCCAAGTGTCTGTCTGCACCCACCCAGGTGTGCCCTGGCCACCCTTTCCTGCCAGCGCCTGGTTACCAAGACAGGGCTCGGCTCAGGTTGGGTCGCGCCACCTGGTTTGCTGGGGTCCAGCTGCCATTACCTCTCTGCATGAAAGAAACACATTCACAATGAGGCACGGTGACTAGTGAGTGAGACACAATGACCAGTGAGTGAGGCATGGTGTCCAGTGAGTGAGACACAATGACCAGTGAGTGAGGCATGGTGACCAGTGAGTGAGGCATGGTGACCAGTGAGTGAGGCATGGTGACCTGTGATTGAGGCAGGTTACCAGTGAGTGAGGCATGGTGACCAGTGAGTGAGGCATGGTGACTAGTGAGTGAGGCAAGTTAACAGTGAGTGAGGCATGACGACTAGTGAGTGAGGTATGGTGACTAGTGAGTGAGACACAATGACCAGTGAGTGAGACACAATGACCAGTGAGTGAGGCATGGTGACCAGTGAGTGAGGCAAGTTACCAGTGAGTGAGGCATGGTGACCAGTGAGTGAGGCAAGTTACCAGTGAGTGAGGCATGGTGACCAGTGAGTGAGGTAAGTTACCAGTGAGTGAGGCATGGTGACCAGTGAGTGAGGCATGGTGACTAGTGAGTGAGGCAAGTTAACAGTGAGTGAGGCATGACGACTAGTGAGTGAGGTATGGTGACTAGTGAGTGAGACACAATGACCAGTGAGTGAGACACAATGACCAGTGAGTGAGTCATGGTGACCAGTGAGTGAGTCATGGTGACCAGTGAGTGAGGCATGGTGACCAGTGAGTGAGGCATGGTGACTAGTGAGTGAGGCAAGTTAACAGTGAGTGAGGCATGACGACTAGTGAGTGAGGTATGGTGACTGGTGAGTGAGATACAATGACCAGTGAGTGAGGCATGGTGACTAATGAGTACTGGACGGTGACTAGTGAGTGAGACACAATGACCAGTGAGTGAGGCATGGTGACTAATGAGTGAGGCAAGTTAGCAGTGGGTGAGACATGGTGAATAGTGAGTACTGGAAGGTGACTAGTGAGTGAGACACAATGACTAGTGAGTGAAGCTAGCGACTGGTAGCAAAGACAGGGCTTGTGCCCAGGTTGAGTCGCGCCACCTGGTTTGCTGGGGTCCAGCTGCCATTACCTCTCCAGCGCAGTCCAAAAATGATTTCCACATGCAAGAAACACATTCACAATCTGTGAGCTGAGGTGCGTTCCTCGTGGAACAATGTAGGGTGCTCCTCTCTGCCAGGGGCGGGGTTAGGGTGGCGCCCCGAGGTATCACACCGTCTGTCCTGGGAGGGCTTCCTGGGACGTGGTGCCAAGACCCCTGAGGCACAACGCACCCCCAGCTCTTGTGGCAGGGTTTTCAGGCTGGCACTCTGCGGGTGGTATGCAGACGCCTTATCGCTGACCTCTGACCTCCAGGCAGCTCTCACCTGCACCACAGCACGGGGTAATACACAGCAGGCATGGCAACCCAGAGGCAGCGGAGAGCAGCAGGGTAACAGAGGACACTCTGGTGAGTCATATAAAAAGAGGGCAGTTAGAAGAAAACACAACATGGATTGCAGTCTGTTTGCAGTGCTTAATTTGAGCCGGTGGTTGCAGGTGGAGCCCATAGGCACTCATTTCTGGAGCTAATTTGACCCTGAGTGAGAGTGAGAAAAACACACACACGTGGAAAAGGAGGAGGAAGAGAGAGAAAACCAGGGAGAAAGGAAAGAGGGAAGGAAAGCAACCTGGAAGAATGAGGGAATGAGGCAGGCAGTGCCTGATGTGGATGAAAGAGGCATGAGGTGGGATCTGGACTAAGCTGCCTGGTATCCAGTGCTTAATTTGTAAATAAAAACGTGCCGGTGCCCAAAGTCCTCCTCTTAAACACCCGGCTGCTGCATTTAAATGTGGGAACACGGAATACTGAGGCTGCATAATCCTGAAGCCACCTATGGCCTTTTCAATCCATTTACAGCCACTCCCTGCCCTTTAAGCTCACTCTTGCAGATTTCTGCTTTCTCCCACTGTGACGCTTTTTCGTTTTTCTCTTCCTCCGTCTTTCCCATATGTGTTTTTTGCTCACAGATAATGCTTGAGGAAACCAATAAGCCCCGGCCCTCAAAACTACGTGCCGGTGCTCAGCACCGGACACAACAAGCTCAAATTAAGCACTGCTGGTGTCTGGCACACATGATATTTGATAGTACTCACCGCTGGCTTCTGAGCAAAACTTTGGACCCTGGCACTTATTCTGTTACAAATTAAGCATTGAAAGTTGGGCTGAGGGTAGAGGTGACCGGGCAGTGAGAACCTGAGGTAGGGAGCATCATGGAGAGCTACCCAGGTCTGCTCCTCTATGGCAATGTCTCCTTCCGTGGCTGTGTGACTGTGGCCTACCCCGATCCTCAGCCAGTAGAGACCACAGATATCTGGCAAAGAGCCACATAAATAGAGTGGGAGGAAAGGAATGGGCCAACACTGAGGCAAGCAGGCGTGGACACACTGTGGGAAGGTCACCTGTGTCACGCGTGTAGCCGACACCTTCTCATGGTGGACAGTCATACAATCAGTTGATGTCTTCTGCTGCAAGCTCTAGCCTTGGTCTTCAGAAGCAGGAACTCCAGGAAACTATGAGCTGTTTACTGAAGGCCCTTCAGAGCAAGACCCCACACACCACCAGCCTCCACAAAGGGAGCTCCAAATACACTGATCCTATTTACTCAATACCATTACTGGTGATTGACAGGTTCCGCCATCAGCACAAGATGATGCAAAGGAGGGTCTGTAGACACAGAGGCTTCCATAGTCCTGTCCTGTCTTGGACTTCGCTCTCAGCCTGACCTCTTTCAGCCACCATCTGGACTACTGCCAGGTTTGTTTCCCAGTTCTACCCTCTCACTCCTGGGCACAACCCTTTGTTGCACCCCCTTCCTCTTAACACCTAAAACATCATTAACACTGTTATTTCAGAGTGAATGAGCTAATAATGTCCTTCTGGCCCTAAACAATGCATGAAAGACCTACGAAGCGTCTGTGAGTCCGCCCTTTGATGACAGCCCTGTGGAGAGGGGATAAGGGGGTTCTGCGGACCCCCCAGGCATCCCCATGCAGGCAGGTGTGGTCACTTACTGCCCCCGCCTGCAAGGGCAGACCTAATTCATCTTTGGATTGCAGGGTGTTGCCTGCATGGGGAATCTCATAGTGCTTAGAAGCAGCCGTTCCATATTTCACTTGAATGCGCTGCCCGGGGGTGGCGCGAGCTCCTGGGTGCCCCAACCACAGGGCGCGCGGCCACCATTTCAAAGGTGCGCAGCATCAAACAGGAAAAGTGCGCCCTATTTGTTATAATGGCCCAGATGCTGACTTTCAGCTCCTAGAGAAGTTCACGCTCCAAGGGGAGCACAGAAGCATGAGTACCCCAAAGACTCCGCTTCTATTTATAAAACATCCAGTTAGCCCTTTGGTTTAAGATGTAATTTGCATCAGAATTGTGCACATGAAAGCATCAATTGCATTACAGTTTCTTTCACGCTTGAGCAAATTCCCTATATTCGGAACCTCGAGTAAACACCCACAGTGCACTGCTCTGAAAACACATCAGAGCTTTTTCAAAACTGGATGCGAAATGACAACCAGGCTGAAAATAAAGAAACTTTAATACGTCTGTCTGAACCCTGCTCCCAGCCAGAACACTGCCTCTCTCTGTTGTCTGAAGGACATCAGTCTCTGAAGTGAATGAAGTCTCCTGCAGCCCCTTCCAGCACCTCAACGGGACCCTGATAGCGTGTTAACGCGTCATTCAGCCTGGTCGTGCGCGCGAAGCCTGCGGTAGATCAGTCCTACTTCAGTGTCAATGGGAATGAATATATAAAAGTGAGGTGGACCTCACCAGCTCGTTATGTGTCGATGCAGGACTGGGGCCTGTAGGCGCCCAAGTCCTCTCCAAAATCAAGAGTTACTCCGCGTTCCCTCACCACCTGCACACTTGCAATGTCGGCTCGCTCGTCCTACTACAAACAACTGAGCTATGGTCTAAGGCACTGACGTTAGCGTGCTCCAGGCCAGGCCTTGGCCGGCTCAGCGGCGCGTGACTGTCTGTCCACCTTGTTAGTTGTAGACCTGAGAGTGACTTTCTTTTGGTTCATCTCCACCCGGAAGTGTGTCATTAAAATCAGTGAATCACCTACATGGCACATTCTCCAATGCACTGCTCCTGTTCGCAGACTTTACTTGTTGCGTTTGTTTCTCTCGCATTCGTGACACATTTAGCAGCCGCAGTGTGCAGCTGGGACACAGGTGGTCGAGCCAAACCAGGGACTCATGGCGCCCCCTAAGAAAATACACAAACCACAACAACGTTTGTGCCTAGCTGAGTGAGGCTGAGGCGTGGTGACCTGTGAGTCAGGCATGGTGACCTGTGTGTGAGCTAAGTTACCAGCGGATCAGGCACGGTGACTAGTGAGTGAGGCACAGTAAGTGAGGCAAAGTGACAACTGAGTGAGGCACGGTCATCACTGAGTGAGGCACGGTGACCACTGAGTGAGGAACAGTGACCAGTGATTGAGGCACGGTGACCAGTGAGTGAGGAATAGTGATAAGTGAGGGAGGCACAATGACTAGTGAGTGAGGCAAGGTGACCAGTGAGTGAGGCAAGGTGATCATTGAGTGAGGCAAGGTGACCAACGAGTGAGGCAAGGTGACCAGCAAGTGTGGCAGGGTGACCAGTGTGAGTCAAGCAAGGTGACACATGAGTGAGGCACAGTGACCACTAGCTGAGGCAAGGTGACCAGTGAGTGAGGAACAGTGACCAGTGATTGAGGCACGGTGACCAGTGAGTGAGGCATGTTACCACTCAGTGAGGCATGGTGACTAGTGAGTACTCGGAAGGTCACTAGTGAGTGAGGCGTGGTGACTAGTGAGTGAGGCAAGTTACCAATGAGTGAGGCATGGTGATTAACGAGTTAGGCAAGTTACCAGTGAGTGAGGCATGGTGACTAATGAGTGATACAAGTTACCAGTGTGTGAGGCACTGTGACTAATGAGTGAGACAAGTTACCAGTGAGTGAGGCATGGTGAATAGTGAGTGAGGTTTGGTGACTAGTGAGTGAGGCATAGTGACTAGTGAGTGAGGCATAGTGATTAGTGAGTGAGGCATGGTGACCTGTGAGTGAGGCAAGTTACCAGTGAGTGTGGCATGGTGACTAGTGTGTGAGGCAAGTTACCAGTAAGTGAGGCATGGTGACTAATGAGTGATACAAGTTACCAGTGTGTGAGCCACGGTGACTAATGAGTGAGGCAAGTTACCAGTGAGTGAGGCGTGGTGAATGGTGAGTGAGGTATGATGACTAGTGAGTGAGGCATAGTGACTAGTGAGTGAGGCATAGTGACTAGTGAGTGAGGCATAGTGATTAGTGAGTGAGGCATGGTGACCTGTGAGTGAGGCAGGTTACCAGTGAGTGAGGCATGGTGACTAGTGTGTGGGGCAAGTTACCAATGAGTGAGGCATAGCGACTAGTGAGTGAGGAATGGTGACTAGTGAGTGAGGCAAGTTACCAGTGAGTGAGACATGGTGACTAGGAGTGAGGCATGGCGACTAGTGAGTGAGGTATGGTGACTAGTGAGTAAGTCACAATGACTAGTGAGTGAGACACAATGACCAGTGAGTGAGGCATGGTGACTTGTGAGTGAGGCAAGTTACCAGTGGGTGAAACATGGTGAACAGTGAGTACGGGAAGGTGACTACTGAGTGAGACACAATGACCAGGGAGTGAGGAATGGTGACGAGTGAGTGAGGCAAGTAACCAGTGGGTGAGGCATGGTGACTAATGAGTGGAGCAAGTCACCAGTGAATGACGCATGGTAAATAGTGAGTGAGGAAAGTTACCAATGAGTGAGGCATGCTGACCAGTGAGTGAGGCAGGTTACCAGTGAGTAAGGCATGGTGACTAGTGATTACGGGAAGGTCACTAGTGAGTGAGACAAGTTACCAGAGAGTGAGGCGTGGTGACTAGTGAGTGAGACAAGTTACCAGTGAGTGAGGCATGGTGACTAGTGAGTACGGGAAGGTGACTAGTGCGTGAGGCACAATGACCAGTGAGTGAGGCATGGTGACTAGTGCGTGAGGCAAGTTACTATTGAGTGAGGCATGGTGACTAGTGAGTGATAGAAGTTACCAGTGAGTGAGGCATGGTGACTAGTGAGTACGGGAAGGTCACTAGTGAGTGAGACACAATGGCCAGTGAGTGAGGTATGGTGACTAGTGAGTGAGGCAAGTTACCAGTGACTGAGGCATGATGACTAGTGAGTAGAGGGAGGTGAATAGTGAGTGATGCAAGTTACCAGTGAGTGAGGCATGGTGACTAGTGAGTACTGGACGGTGACTAGTGAGTGAGACACAATGACCAGTGAGTGAGGCATGGTGACTAATGAGTGAGGCAAGTTACCAGTGGGTGAGACATGGTGACTAGTGAGTACGGGAAGGTGACCAGTGAGTGAGGCATGGTGATTAGTGAGTGTGGGAAGGTTACCAGTGAGCGTAGCAGGGTGACCACTGAGTGAAGCACGATCACCGCTGAGTGAGGCATGGTGACCATTGAGTGAGGCATAGTGACCAGTGAGCGAAGTAAGGTGACTAATGAGTGAGGCACGGTGACCTATGAGTGAGGCACAATGACTAGTGCGTGAGGCAAGGTGACCAGTGAGTTAGGCACAGTAAGTGAGGCAAAGTGACAACTGAGTGAGGCACGGTCATCACTGAGTGAGGCACGGTGACCACTGAGTGAGGAACAGTGACCAGTGATTGAGGCACAGTGACCAGTGAGTGAGGAATAGTGATAAGTGAGGGAGGCACAATGACTAGTGAGTGAGGCAAGGTGACCAGTGAGTGAGGCAAGGTGATCATTGAGTGAGGCAAGGTGACCAACGAGTGAGGCAAGGTGACCAACAAGTGTGGCAGGGTGACCAGTGTGAGTCAAGCAAGGTGACACATGAGTGAGGCACAGTGACCACTAGCTGAGGCAAGGTGACCAGTGAGTGAGGCAGGGTGGCCAGTGAGTGAGTGAAGCAAGGTGACTAGTGAGTGAGGCAAGGTGACTAGTGAGTGAAGCAAGGTGACTAGTAAGTAAGGCAGGGTGGCCAGTGAGTGTGTGAGGCACAGTGACCAGTGAGTGAGGCACTGCGACTAGTGAGTGAGGCAAGGTGACCAGTAAGTAAAGCAGGGTGGCCAGTGAGTGAGGCACAGAGACCAGTGAGTGAGGCACAATGACTAGTGAGTGAGGCAAGGTGACCAGTGAGTGAGGGAAGATGACCAGTAAGTAAGGCAGGGTGGCCAGTGAGTGAGTGAAGGACAGTGACCAGTGTGTGAGGCACCATGACTAGTGAGTGAGGCAAAGTGACCAGTAAGTAAGGCAGGGTGGCCAGTGAGTGAGTGAGGCACAGAGACCAGTGAGTGAGGCACCATGACTAGTGAGTGAAGCAGGGTGGCCAGTGAGTGAGTGAAGCTAGTGGACCAGTGATGAGGTGGGTGACCAAGTGATGTGCCCATCAGCCCATGACTGGGGTGGGAAAGTGGCCACTGGCCCATATGTGGTCCCTTTCAGCCTGAACCCTGCACTGCCATAGCACAAGGATCACACTAAAAGACACGTCTATAAGTTGCATTTTGTTTCCATTACCACATCAATGGACCTGTTTTTGTGATGGTGAGGAAAGCTTTGTGAAGGGACAGTTGTCCACTGTCAAAGTGCTATGAAGAAGCAATCAATTAATGATTTTAAAAGGGGTTATTACTGAGGCTGCCACAAACATACGATACACGCATCTCTTTGCCGAGGTTAAACACCAGAATTATCACAGTATAGTGTTGTTCTTCCATCACGCATGCGGTGCAAGGGCAGCGCAATCCTAAAGTCAGATTTACCAAGCGCCACAAGGCCACCTTCCGTGGCCCTGCGTTGCTTGGTAAATCTGGAGTAACACAAGCCAGGGGAAGTCTCTGCTTTGTCGTACTCTACCCAGGGAGGCATACCATGGGTGGAGTGTGGGTGGTCCTACATATTCACCCATGGATTTACAAGGCCACCTTCCGTGGCGCTGCGTTGCTTGGTAAATCTGGAGTAACACAAGCCAGGGGAAGTCTCTGCTTTGTCGTACTCTACCCAGGGAGGCATACCATGGGTGGAGTGTGGGTGGTCCTACATATTCACCCATGGATTTACAAGGCCACCTTCCGTGGCGCTGCGTTGCTTGGTAAATCTGGAGTAACACAAGCCAGGGGAAGTCTCTGCTTTGTCGTACTCTACCCAGGGAGGCATACCATGGGTGGAGTGTGGGTGGTCCTACATATTCACCCATGGATTTACAAGGCCACCTTCCGTGGCGCTGCGTTGCTTGGTAAATCTGGAGTAACACAAGCCAGGGGAAGTCTCTGCTTTGTCCTACTCCACCCAGGGAGGCCTTGCATGGGTGGAGTGTGGGTGCTTCTACGTATTCACCCATTGATTGTGGCGCATTGCCAGATTTACTAAGACTGGTAAACTTGGGAATGCGTCAAAACGCTACGCCTTCCCATGGGAGGAGTAACTAAGAGAAGCATCTTTATTTCTACTTGTTTCTTCCTCTATCCTCTTTCTACCTCTGCTGCCTTCTGCTGCGCAGGGAGAAAGAAGAAGGACCTCGAGAGGATTGTTTTTTGTGCAGGAAGGTGCTCATTCCTGCACAATAACACTTCTGTTAGTAATGCAGACACCCTTGCACTATTCCGCAAGAGTGCCTGCGTTGGTGTTAGGGAGCAGATTGTGCAGACAGAGCAGAAACGCGCCATATAGTGGTAAAAGCTCACAATTTGTTACCTTTCATTGAAACAATTTGTTTAGCTCAGGCCCAGAGTGAACGAACAGCGAACACTTTTATGAAGCTTGTACAAGTTGCAGTCTAGTTGAAAGCAGCTTACTAAACCAATGCAAAGCAATATCTAAATTTCAACAAATCCCTGGATTCTGCAAATACAAGATGGCACTAATTCTCAGTTTCGTGGCACTTGGCTTATCAAACTTGAAAGGATGAAAGTTTGGCCTGTGCCCTGCTTGGATATGAGCTCATGACCGGCAAGTGAGCAGAAGTTAGAACAACAACCTTTTCTTACACAGGAAGGCACCAGGCACCCCAATAAACGACGAGCAGCGCTCCCATCACAGAGGTCCCACATCCACCTGACACAATTCCAGTCTTGGACTTCCCACCCTCTCTACTGCCTCAGACTAGCTCGATCTTTTAAATCTGGGAACTTTAAGGAAGGGAAAACAGAACTTTCAGCCTTCCACTCCTGGTGTAAAACTAACAGATTTCCAACCACCCTGCCCCTGGAAGTGGATATAAGACCACAGTATGTGAGTGACGATCCACACAGGTGAGGACAGAAGAGGTAAATGATGGAGAGTAGATTTTAGAAGTCAAGGGAGAAAGTGGATACATTCAGAAACAAGCACTGGCAAAGCCAATAGGCCTGTCTTTGATATGCCATTACATTTATTTAAGTAGACATTGAGCTATTTTGTGAAATAATTAGCCACTTCCTTAATTCTTTAATAATGCTTACCTTTGACTATCTAAAGCCCCATAATGTTGGGGAGTCGATGCAATGACCCACAACGTAGTGGATGTGTTTTAACCGAGGTGCATTACTGACATCATTGTTACCACAGCCATGCAGGTTTATTAGCACAGTATTAATAGGTTATATCTTCACCCAACTGAGTGGTACTCATTTCGTCGATTTCAAAAGCATTAAGAGATGTCAATTGCAAAGTGTGTCGGCTTAGTTCATCCGCTGGTAATAATGGGCCAGATGTAGCAAAAATGTGCGAGTCGCAAATGGCCCGAATCGCAATTTGCGACCCCGCAAAATCGGAAATGGGATGCAGAAATCCCATTTCCGAAGTGCAAATTGTGATGCGATCCATTACCGACTCGCAAAAATTGCGACCCCATTGTGCGACCCGCAAATAGGTAGACCCAATTTGCGAGTCGCAAACCATATGAAAAAGCCACTCTCAAACTGCGACTAGTCGCAAAAAGCCCATTTTGCACATCCAGATTACCACGATTCAGAGCAGGTGGTAACCAGAACCAAAGTATAAGAGGGGACCCAGAAGCCACCTGGGTCACGCAAGATGGCGGAGATATACCTGATAGCAAGGAGGAGGAGAGCCCACGCGGCCCAGCAGATGAGGAGGAGGGGCCAGAGACAGGAGAAGATATACAGAACCAGGCAGACACTTTTCCAACAAACTGAGGAGGAGATTTATGATAAATACAGACTCAGCAGTGCAGCAATATTAGAATTAATTGATCTACTCAATCCGCAGCTTCAACGCCAGACTGTGCGCGGCAGCGCCATCCCCACACATCTGCAAGTGCTATGCTCACTGCACCTCTTGACCTCGGGTAGCTATCAGGGGGTCATTGCAGTGGCAGGTGGGGTATCCCAAAGTGCACTCTCACGGTTCTTCAGATGTTTCCTAGACCCCTTACTCACACACATGTCCCGATACATATACCTACCCAGGAAGGAGGTAGAAATCAACAGCACCAAGTTGGAATTCTACAGGATTGCCAACTTCCCTCATGTAATAGGGTGTGTGGACGGGACACATATACAAATTTGCCCTCCTGCAAATCTGGAATATCTGTTCCGCAATCGGAAGTGTACCCACTCACTGAACATCCAGGTGGTATGTGACGCCCATTATGTCATCACTGACATGGTAGCCAAATTTCCAGGGAGTACACATGACTCTTACATATTCAGGCATAGTGGGATACACCAACGCCTAGAACGTGGGGAGTTTGGAGACGATATCTACTAGGTATTGCTGAAGACACCCTGAAGCCATACACACAGGTCACTGTAGAAACCATCCATGCACTGCTAACATTGTTAATTTTTGCCAAACAGGTGACAGTGCATATGCGCTACGACCATAGATACTTACCCCGTACCTAACACCAAGCAATGAGAATGAGAGGCGATATAACAGTGCACATAGGCGGACCAGAAATGTCATAGAGAGGACCTTTGAACTTTTAAAGGCAAGATTCCGATGCCTCCAAGAAGTGGAGGTGCGCTCCAGTATGCCCCAATAACAGCATTCAAGATAGTTGGCGCATGCGCTACTGTATAGTGCACAACATTGCCACCAGACGTGGACTACATCTCACCCCTGAAGACCCAGATTCGGAGGATGACGAGCAAGAGCTACCACATTGCCAGCCTGGGGATAGAAGCATTGCAAATCAAGGCAGACAGAGACGGGACCACATTGCAAACCAATACTTTGGAGTATACGTGGGAACTGTCACCACACACACTAATGTCACACACAAAGAGCCCAGTTGTGAAGTGGAGCAAACAAGACATTTTAATACGTGAACCTAATAACTAAATAACTGAACTGTTGGTAAGGGGCTGCACATGTCCACCCTCAATGAGGACACATTAACTCCATGTGCCTCATGAGTCCTGCAGTGTTTGGGTCTAACACTGGGCATGGTACGCCCAGAATGGCTCGTGCTAGGTGGGTCAGCAGACCCCTGACGTGCACTGCCACTCCGCAGTACACGTGTGTCTGTGGCAGATGTGCTGCTGATGGTGGACCCCTCCTCACTGTCCTGAGGTGTCTCAGCCGTGCCCCTTGCCACCTGCATGGCCTCCAGCATGTCCACAGCGTGGCTAATGCGGCCCAGTCCCCGCGCCACATCCCCTGCAAAGTGGCCCAGGTCCACCTGCAGGCTCACGGTCCGTCGTGACAGGCCTGTGGTGTTCACTGGAAGACGGACAATGGATGCTGCCATGCAGTCTAATCTCTGCACTAGTTGGCGCTCATGGCGACTTGCACTTTGTCTCTCTGCCCCCAGTTCCGTCACCAGTTGGCGTATTGATAGTGCTAGGTCACTGACATTGTCATTCAGTCTTGTGAACTGTGTGTTCACTTCTGCCAGGCCATGAGTGAAATTGTGCTCCATCCTCTGCATTGCCCCAGAAATAATCCTCAATTGCCTTGTTTGCAGGCGCTGACCCGATAGGAGGGATGCCTCAACTGCAGACATGGATGCGTCCCCTAGATCCTCCTGGGCCACTGCCTGGACTCTGCGTCTGCGACGCGGTGGTGCTTCTGGCTCTTGCTGTCTCACAGTGTGGCTGGGACCAGGTGCTGTGTCTCTTTCCTCCATGTCTACTTCTTCATCTGGAGGGAACTGTGGTGGTGTGGTGCTGGGCCCTGTATTGGCTGCTGCAGCCTCCTGCCCTGCCTGTGGCCTGCTGTCTTCACCCTGGATGGTGGGGCTGGTGGGGGTGTCTTGTGGGAGACCTGTGGGACATAGGGAACACACTGTCAGTATCTAACATCTGTTGTATGCCTCCTAATAAACATTTGCCTATATGCTGCCTACTGTACTACATTGCCCATAATGCACCATTCTGGTGGTTGCTAGTCTGGAATGGAGCTAGTCTGGTTGTGCATGCTGCTGTGTACTGGGTGAGTGCGGGTATAGCATTTATAGGTGTACATGCATGTTTCATGGTACTCAACTTTTAATGTCCCTTGCGCTGACGTGTCCAGTGCTCCCATTCCTGACACTGCCTCAGGCTCCAGGGTCTGCTCAACCAATCCCTCCATGGCTGTGGGTGGTGGGATGGTGGATGGGCCTCCTCCTGTGCCCCTCATCTCCCTGAGGCGCTCTGCCACCCTCTCCTTTGTCCTGGAGCGCAGGTCATACCACCGTTTTTTAATTTATTCGATGCTTCTGTGGCTCACCCCTATGGCATTGATCCTCTCCTGGATGTCCTTCCAGATCCTCCTCTTTTCAGTGTCTGGGACACTCAGGGATGCCTTTCCAAAAAGCTGGTCATGGTGCTGGCAGCATTCCTCTGTCAGCACCTCAAGTTCCTTCTCAGAGAATTTCAATTTCCTCTTCCTTCCTGCACTGCCTGTGTCTTCCATTGTTGCAGCTGTTCCTCCAGGTAGTTGCTCAGCAGTTTGAAAAGGGTGTGGTCCTCCCTCCTCCCAGGTGTATTTGATGTCTTCCTGGCTCTGATGTCATCAGCAAGAGTCAGGAAGTGTTTTTCCAACTGTTTTGCTGCACCTGCATGCAATTTGCAGCACAGTCGCAATTTGCGATACCCGACTCGCAAATTGCGAGTTCGGTTTTAGCGAGGTCGCAATCTGCGGTGCGACATCATTTGCGAGTCGCAAATTGATGTCGCTTTTTTTTGTTGGATCCATTTTGCGAGTCGCAATGACTCGCAAATTGTTTCCTTCCTACATCTGGCCCATTGCTCCTGCGATAGCTCCAGGGTTAGCGCAACTGCTGCAGGGCACTTTCTGCAACCTGCAGGCTGCAGATATACAATCCTAGCAAGACAAGTCAGTGGGATCAGTGTTTGAGGAAGTGTGATGGAGTGTAGGTCAGTGTTGCGTTGAGGTGAGCGGTGGACCCTGTTGTCGCAAGAATACAGCCGAACCACCAGGTTCCTGTTCAAGAGACAATGGCAGGTAGTTTACACCCCAATAAAGTAGGATGGTGTGGCTACCAGCCGGCCCTCTGGTGGCACTCTTCGAATGCAAGGGAGGCTGAGTGACGCAGAAGGTAAAGCCTTCAGTGGGGAGAAAGCCTTTGCCGCAGTGTGGCGTGCATGCGTAAACAAGAGTGGATCAGCCAGTAATGTCTAGGTACATTTATTCCAAGTATCAGGAGGCGGGCTCTAGGCTCCACATCCGCTCAGCCACCTGCTTCCGAATGACTCACTCGCAGCTCAATCCAGAGCATTCTATCATTCTCAGTGAAGCACCACCGCTGCTTCAGTTCAACGCATGAGGCCATACAAGAAGTGTGAGGCCGTACAACAAGAAGTGTGAGGCCATACAACAAGAGGCCTGAGCCCTTACAAAAGGCCTGAGGCCATACAATGAGAGGCCTGAGGCCATACAACAAGAGGCCTGAGGCCATACAAAGAGAGGCCTGAGGCCAACAACGAGAGATGTGAGGTCTACAGTGAGGCACAAGGCAGTACAATGAGGCACAAGGCAGTAAAATGAGCTGTGAAAGACCATGCAACAAGGGGCTCAAGGCCTAGAACGAGAGGCACGAGGCCTACAATAAGAGGTGCGAGGCCTACAACGAGGCACGAGGCAAACAAGAGGTGCAAGGCCTACAATGAGAGGCAGGATAACGACAATGAGGCATAAGGCCATACAACGAGAGCCGGAAGACCAGGCAATGAGAGGCTTGAGGCCCTAGAACAGGAGGCCTACAAGAGGCGTAGGCCTACTACGAGGTGAAATCCCTAAAATGAGGCACAAGGCCTACAACAAGAGGCGCAAGACCAATCAACGAGAGGTGCAAAGACATACAACAAAGTAATGAGGCCTACATTGAGAGGCGTGAGGCCTACAATGAGAGGTATGAGACCTACAATGAGAGGCACAAGGCCTTACAATGAGTGGCGTGAGACCATAGAACAAGAGGCAGAGGCCTACAACAAGAGGTGCAAGGCCATACAACAAGAGGCTTGAGGCCACAGAACAAGAGGCATGAGACATGCAACAAGATGTGCAAGACCATACACCAAGGCTTGAGGCCTTAGAACAAGAGGTACAAGGCCTACAACAAGAGGCACAAGGCATACAACAAGGAACGAGGTTGTATGATGAGAGGCGAAATACCATAGAACAAGAGGCATGAGGTCATACAACGAGATGTGCGAGGCCATCCACCAAAAGACTCGAGGCCTTAGAACAAGAGACGCAGGGCCTACAATGAGAGGCACAAGGCCTACACAAGAGGCGAGAGGCCTACAAGAGGCAGGAGGCCTAGAAGAGGCTCAAGACCATAGAACAAAAGACGCAAGGCCTACGACAAGAGATGCAAGGCCTACATATGAGACATTAGGCCTACAACGAGAAGTGCAAGGCCTGCAACGATAGGCGCAAGGCCTACCACATGACACGAAACCGACAACAAGCGGCGCAAGGCTTACAACAGAGCACAAGGCAATACAATGAGATCAGCAAAACCATGCAAAGAGACGTGTGAAGACATTTAACAAGACGCTCAAGGCCGTACTACAATAGGTGTGAGGCCTGTGGGGAGCAAGAGATGCGAAGCCCACAACGAGAGGCGTGAGGCCTACAATGAGAGGCGTAAGGCCATAGAATGAGAGGCTCAAGGCCAAGGAACAAGAAGCATGAGGCCATACAACAAGAGGGTCAAGGCCATAGAACAAGAGCTACAAGGCCTACAACACGAGGCGCAAGACCATGTAATGAGAGGTGTGAGGTCATACGAGATGCTCGAGGCCATAGAACAAGAGGAGCGAGGCCAACAACAACAGAAATGAGGCACAAGGCCTACAACAAAGCACAAGCCCTACAACAAGATGCGCAAGACCTACAAACAGAGGCGTGAGGTCTTAACAAGAGGCTCACATCCACAGAACAAGAGGCATGAGGCCTACAACGAGAGGCTTGAGGCCTACAACAAGAGGTGCAAGGCCTATAACAAGATGCATGTGGCCTACAACGAGATGCGTGAGCCTAAAATGTGAGGTGCGAGGCCTAAAACATGAGGCACAAGGCCTACAATGAGAGGCACAGGGCCTACAATGAGGCCATACAATGAGAGGCGTAATACCATGCAATAAGAGGCTCAAGGCCATAGAACAAGAGGCATGAGGCCCACAACAAGAGGCATAAGGCCTACAACAAGGCATGAATCTGTACAATGAGAGGCGCCAGGCCATGCAATGAGAGGCTCAAGGCCATAGAAGAAAAGGCTCGGGCCTACAAGGAGGCATGAGGCCTACAACGAGAGGCGCTAGACCATGCAATGAGAGAAACAAGGCCTACAACAAGGCGCAAGGCCTCAACGAGAGGCACAAGACCTACAACGAGAGGCATGAGGCCTACAATAAGAGGTGTGAGGCCTACAACAAGAAGCTTGAGGCTCAAAATGAGGCACGGGGCTTACAACGAGGCAACATGAGACATTTGGGGCCATAGAACAAGGGGTGCGAGGCCTACAATGAAAGTGCGAAGCTTACAATGAGGCATAAGGCCTACAACAAGAGGCAAGAGACCGTGCAACAAGATGGGCAAAGGCCATACAACAGGAGGCTCTAGACAACAGAACAAAAGGTGCGAGGCCTACGAAGAGAGACATGAAGCCATAGAACAAGAGATGTGAGGCCATACAACGAGAACCTGGAGACCATACAATGAGAGACGCAAGGCTGTACAACGAGAGGCCTGAGGATTATTGTTACTGCTTGCTCAGATACAACCTGACATGGCAGCTGCCTGAAGACATAGGGCCTGGTTTAGATCATGGCGGACGGGTCACTCCGTCACAACGGTGACAGATATCTTGTCTGCCGAAGTCTAAATCCCATAGGATATAATGGGATTTATATTCCGGCGGACGGTCTATCTGTCTCCGTCCACCAAAATCTAAATCAGACCCATAGTTATCCTTTAGTTAATGTAAAACAGACGCAGAAACAGTCAAAAAAGGTCCCACACACAGACCTGAGACCAGCCCACCGGACGCTGCCTGATTGCCCTACAGGCCAGACCCACCCTGATGCTACACACCCAAGTGATGGTGTGAACAATACTTCTTTCAGCTCTGTGGTGTGACAGCTCCTTGTATCATAGGGAAGCTATCCTGAAAAGTGCTTAGAAGACAGAGTGGACGCTCTTTAGTGTTACTACAGATTTATATGTGAATTTCATCAATTCATGATGATTCCTTTACTTGTTAGTTGTTGCTGAAACTTTGCTTTATTAATGTGAAAACAGTTAACTTGGCTTAATCTTTATTCATCAAAATGCTGAGACCTCCTTTCTTTTATTCATGCAGCGTTGTTGTGCTTTCATTGGATATACAGGGGGGTGTAGCGCTTAAGTGCTGGTGTCAACCTGTTACATGATGCAGAATACAATTGACCGCTTTCTGCTGTCTATGCACACCTTTTCTTCATTTTTTGTCTATAGTTGGCCCTTTCAAGGAGCTTCACTAATTATATTGCTTTTATATATCTCTGTTCCTTTCTTACTCAGGCTGTGAACTGAGGCTGCAGAGATGCTCAGTTTTAGGCCTGCTTGGGATTTGGCAGTCCTGCTGTCAAACAGACCCACTGTCTTTAATATAGTTATAGTTGGCTTTCGGATTACTCTTGGTAAACTGGATTTTGAAATTCAAAATCTGGGACCATGGATGTCAATTCACTGAAATGCGAGGGGTAGGGGGAGTCACATCACACGCCCTTTGACCTCCACTTTCACTCACACTCACACACACAATTACACATACACACAAGTTCACACTTACATACACTCCCTCACATAAACACACTCACCCACAAGCGTGCACACAGCAGAGACTTAAAAGCATTTTTTACTTACCCCAGCTGCCATGGAAGGGCATATTCCAGCCAATTGGACTCACTTTTTATCACACCAATAGTGAATAATATATTATTATTCACTATTAGTGTGAAATAAATGACAAAAACGAAGAGTGGAGCCCCAACTGACTTCCATAAGGACGAGCAGCTACTATGTTCCTGGCACTGATTTTGCCACCTCTGAGGCCAGGGGTCGAAAAGGGCAAGCCAGGGGTCACAGCTACGACCCCTGGTGACCCCTAAATGACGTCCATGTCTGGGACGTTCCACAAACATCCCAGAAGTAGGACTACAGTTTTGCAAAGAACAAGGGCTACAAAAGTAGTTCATTTAAAACGCTCATCAACATAGTAAATACAGATAATTGAGGCGACCAGGGGAATTAAGTGCAACTTTTATAACTGAGCCATGATTATTCACTAAATTACTCTCTGATAAGGGCTGACAACTAACCTTTATCTGGAACAAAAAAGCTTAATTCCACTCTGTGTTCAGTCGACCCTCTCTGACAACTGGAAGAAGAGCTAACTTTCTGAAATCCACAGAGGCAGATGATGAAAATCTGGGACTACTGTGGCCAATCTGGGACTCTTCATCACCACACATTTTCTGTTACTTTTGGCCAAGCCTCTTTCTGGCATTGCCTTGAGAATTTGTCAATTACATCTTGGCTCAGCCCACCGGAGCCTCCCTCTCTCGCCTCAAGTAGTTGGATTTTAGAAGTGTGTATTTCCCCTTACTGCTTATTCCCACCACTTCCACTTTTCCTTCTTGTTTCAGCTTCTCCTGGCTCCCCCCACCTTCCCTCTTTTCCAGATGCATCCTCCTCGCTGCCACATCTGTCCTTTCCTACTGGCAGCTTATCAACAGTGCTGCCAGGTGTGTCTAGAAACCAAAGATGGTATATCTTGAAGGCCCCCTTGCCTTCATTATGGTGCTGTTTTTGCTTCTATGCGAAATGACAAATGCGCAAGACAGCCTTCATTATAGTCCATCCTTTTTAAGTTGCAGCCCACCATACAGCACAGCAGTCTGGCTAGCTAGAGACATTTTGGGGACATTCAGAAAGTTGACATAGGAATGTATTACGCCCGTCGCTTACCATTGGTTTTGTGGTTTGTAACTCACAGTTTCTGGCTTTCTATTTGTTGGCTATATTTGCTTTAGGCTGTCCAGCTTGAGTTTGTCCCTCCTGTTGCCTAAACCTTTTTACTGTATTCCTCCATAAACTTGTTTTCTGTAAACAGGCGTTTAAATCTTGTTCTTATCTATTCATGTTTGCTGGGCATTCAAAGACAGAGGTGAAATGTCAAGCTGTGTCTTCCGAGGGAACTTGGTGTTTGCTTTCACTAAAGAGGAATGGAGAGTACTCTCCCCAAACAGCCCGCTCGTGTCCCTCCAATGCTCCAGTTTACAAGGCTGTAACATAACCCTTAAATAGCACATCACGTAACATGGGCATGACAGATTTCAGCTAGATAGGTGAGTTACTCCTTTTAACACAGGGATCCTTTTGTTCATTTCATTTAATAAATTGTAATCCTTCTAATATAGCACAATGAGCTAAGAAGGACATGTGGCTCCTACACCTTGTAACCCTCACTGTTTTATGCAACAAACATCTTGTACATTGATTTACATACTTACATTATATACTGTCAATGTATAAAATGTGTGTTATGTAAAGCGCTCTGACACCCTGCACTGGGATGAATAACACTATAAATGAAATAGAATAATGGTATTCATATTGTTATTTGTGCAAATACTGGGACAGAACAACGCATCTGACTTTCTTACAGTGCATACATTTCTCTTATAAACAGGGACTGAACAAAGTCAAAAGTTGCCTCTCTTAAGCACCTGCGAAGTGATAGCAAGCTGTGAGCCTTTCTTTCCCCTCCTTTGCATCTGCATCTAAGTGTGAGCCTCCAGACCGCACCCAGCCAGGATCAGATTGGAACAAGAGGAGGCCTGATGGCCCCTTAACTTTGGCCTTTATCTTTGGCCAAGTTGGATGTGAAAATAAATTTTAAAAAATCCCACTTGCACCTGCATGATGCTACTTGGAATGAATGCAGACAACAGTGCAGGAGCTCCTAAGCCTGTCCCCGGTGTCTGAAAATTACACCAGGACAATTTCAGCATAGGCAACAAGGCAAAGCCGTTCTTCACAAATAACACAACATCGCTGCTCTTCTAAGCACCCCAAACCCCCTCTTCCTTCCCATCCTTTGGACACGCACTTCCAGGAGCTTACTTTATTTTCAAACAGCAAGTGCAGTGACACCAGGACAATAAGAACTCATGGAAAAATTAAAGTACGCTAATGCTTCAGTTTACTTTTTAAACAGACAAAAAGAACACAATTTGTTTACTTGCACTAGGAGATACCACACAATGCCTACACCAGAATATACATTTGGCCCTAGCTTCATGTTAAAATACAAAGCGCAGCTATTGTTTAGAAACACCACAACTTATCACCCTGCTTCGGGGCACACACACCAACAACACACCTCTCTATCGGTCATTCTGAAAAACACTTACCAGACCGGACATTACATTTGTGCAGCAGGTACAGTGGCACCATGCCCAACACAAACACAATGAACATAAAACACAACTTCATTTCGCCTATCTACATATTCTTCTTCTGTCCCTAGACTCACTGCCCCCTGCCACACTCCCCCATGCTTTTACAAACTCCTGACGTCCATTCAGGCAGCAAGTCTACTGGCTCCAGGATGGTAATTTCACTCCTTTGTGCTCTTATGCACAAATGCGCAAGTTGTAACATTAACCTTCCTACCACCCGTAAACAAACATACATCACAATCTGACAGCCACTCTGAAAATCCCTCCTCTGCTCACCCACAGGTCTAAGCACCGCCAAGCTTCTCTGCCTTTCCAGCGTTAAAGCTTCACAATCTGCCTTTAGGTTCTTTTAACACTTTGCCCAACACTGTGTCTACTTACACCTCACTACACACTCTAACAACAGCTACACTGCATCCTTCATGCCCTTTCACCACGGACAACAATAAAAATATATGCACTTTCAGGCCCGGTCTATCACTTGTTGCAAGTATATAGTTATTGTATTTACATAGTGCTTACTACCCCTGAAGAGACGTCGAAGTGCTTTCCTGGAAGTAGCACGCTACTCCAGAACCCAAAAAGGATTAGTGGTGGCTTAGTATAGGGAAATATGAGCTAATTTGAGCCGTGGATATTCAAGTCTGTCGTTTGGATTGAATAGGATAACGGAAGGATAGAAGAGACTGGAAAGTATTATTTGGGGGATCATAGTAGTAAGATGAGGTTTGAGATGAGTAAAGGAGGGGTGGAGGAGGGAGGAGTCTCTAGAAATGGATTAGGAAGATCATAGGAGTAAAATCAGGTTAGGGATGAGTCAAAGGATGGTTACGTGAGGGAAGAATTTAGAGAGGGTTGTTTGGGAGATTGTAATAGTAAAATGAGGTTTGGGGTGATCCAAGGAGGGGCAGAGGAGGGAAGAGTCTCGAAAGGGTTATTTTGAGATCATAGTAGTAGAATGAGTTTTAGGATGAGTCAGAGAGTGGCGGCAGATGATATCATTACATATTCAATAGCCATTTCATTTTTAGAAGCCCCAAAAAAGCAAAAGAATGATGTACTTCAGTTCTGTGACTTGTTTTGCAAAGTAGTTGTATATTAGATGAGGAGGGTCGTAGAGGTAAAGCAGGCAATCGACCTTTGGTGGAGGCCCAGTGACCGAACTAGGTGAGGGGTATTGATGTCAGCCATGCTAAAAAAAAAAAAAAAGTGAGAGATTTTAAGAAAATATTCAGGACAATGTGTTTCCGCCATTGGCTTCTATTGAAGTGCAGGCAATTCCAGGCTGCAGACAGCCAAAATATAGCAATTTTTTGCTTAAAAAATCAGGGGTTTCCCGCCTTACGGTGTGACGGGCATAGTTTTGTAACAATTTCCTGAATGGAAAACTCAAATTACTTCACTGGTATATTAAGCAATACGATTGATGGTCTCCAGCATTAATCTGGGTGATGGAGCCCTCTTGTTATATGTCTATAAACTGGAAAAGCATTTTATCCATTCCAATTATCCCCTTGTAGCCACACTGAACCAGCTTGTTTCACACACTGATACCTCCCCACCAAGAGTGGTATCACCGAACCATTCACAATCGGGATTTCAATTTCTAAAGACTCAATTCACAGTTTTACATTTTGCTATACCAACAACCTGCTTAAGAAAGTTCCTATTTTCTCTTGCAGCTCTGAAAGCAACTTTTGAAGCTATAGCTCCCTGCTTTCATTATTGGTGGTGTCCCAAGACATGCCTGGTATTCAGTTGCTTTATAGGGGCCTACTAATACAGCATGGACTTCTGACTAAAAGTGGAGTGAAACCAAGCAAAGGGATTAAACAAGGACTTTTGCTGGCCCTGATGCTATTCACAACCAAGGTGCATGCTGAACTCTCAAGTACATGTACAAGATGGAAGCTCATCTATACCAGAATTAAGGTACTCCAATGATAGTTATTCTCAGTCACAAACTAAAACATATGCCTGCTTAATAAACTGGCAGGCCACTCACAACACCAATTATTTTCACATTAACCATGTTTAGTCAAAAACTGGGGTATGAAGTCTCAATTGGTTTGCATGGTCAAGGTGACCCAGATTCCGCGGTCTAGAACTGCGGGTCCCTACACATATCAGAGGTCGGACTTGTCTGGAAATCTCCTTTGGGCAGTAAATTGTCCATAGCTAGATATATTATTAGGAGACTTGTTAAATGTAAACAAGTAGCATAAGCAACCCAAACAGGCCTCTCGCTTTTTATTACTTTTCCAGCCCTAGCCTATACAACATTACTTAGTGCGCCTTAATTACAAGTACTGCACATGGTCACTCCTTGTGCCAAAAATAAGATCAATATACAATATTAATTTGTAATATAGAGCTGCATATTTACTTAATACCACTACAAATCAAGACACACTACCTCTGCCATGGAGCACTTTTTCATTAAAATAGATTTGACTTACTGGCGTTATCACCTCTAACCTACACCAATGTGTTCTTTTGAAATCACTAATATTTCATTACACTTTAGCAGGCATCTCTTTCTCCTGTCCCTTCCTTTTGGACACACACTTATATTTCACTCTTTCTATTTGCATAACAGGTGCAGTCCCACAAGGACAATCTGGCACCAAGGACATACAGAAAGCAAAATTCTGCTTCAGTTTCAGTTTTTTACAGGACACCAGGATACTATTTCCTCTATCTCTATGCAGTGTACTCTATGCCACTGCTCTCTACGCCACTTTACTCACTGCAACTGCACTCTGCAACACTCTACTCTGCAACACAGCACTGTCTGCCACTGAAGTCTCTACCACTCTACTCTGCACCACTCTGCTCTGCTCCACTGCACTCTATGCCACTCCACTCTACTCTGTGCCACTCTATGTTCTATGTACTCTGTACCAATGCACTTTACTTTACTATGCACCACTATACTCTTCACCACCGCACTGTACACCACTCCAGTCTAGGTCACTCCACTCTACTCTGCTCCACTCCAATCTACGCCAGTGCACTCTATGCCACTGCTCTCTACGCCACTTTACTCACTGCAGCTGCACTCTGCAACACTCTACTCTGCAACACAGCACTGTCTGCCACTGAAGTCTCTACCACACTACTCTGCACCACTCTGCTCTGCTCCACTGCACTCTATGCCACTGGACCACTCTACTCTGTGCCACTCTATGTACTATGTACTCTGTAGCAATGCACTTTACTTTACTATGCACCACTATACTCTTCACCACTGCACTGTACACCACTCCAGTCTAGGTCACTCCACTCTACTCTGCTCCACTCCAATCTACGCCAGTGCACTCTATGCTACTCCACTCTACCCTCCATCATTTCACTCTAAGCCACTTCACTCTACTCTGAAACAATCTACTTTACACCGCTGCACTCTATGTCACTCTTCTCTATGCTGCATCACTCTACTCTGTGCCACTACGCTGTACACCAGTCTACTCTAAATCACTGCACTCTACCCAATGTACTGTACACCACTCTACTAAAATCAATGCACTCGTTGCCACTGCACTCTATGCCAACAATTCTGCACCTCTACACTCTATGCCAATATATTCTACTCTCAAAACTTTACACCACTGCATTCTGCATCACTGAAGTCTACGCCTCGCTACACCATTGCGCTCTACATTACTGCACTCTATGTCACGCCGTTCTACTCTGTACCACTGTACTTATGCCACTGCTCTTTAAAGCACTCTATCTACACTGCAACACTCTATGCCAATGCACTCTACACCACTGCACTCTAAGAGACTCTACTCCGCAAGACTGCACTCTCCGCCACTGAACTCTACGCTACTCTCCACCACTGCACTCTATGCCACTACACTCTGCTTTGTATCATTTATCTCTACACCAATGTACTGTAGGCTACTACACCCTATGCCACTGTAATCTACTCTGCACCACTGTACTCCACACCACTGCACTCTATGCCACTGCACTCTATGTCACTCTACTCTACACTTCTGCACTCTATTTTGCACCACTTCAGTCTACTCTGAAACAATCTATTCTACGCCCACTGCACTCTATGCCTCTTTACTCCACCCTGTGCCACTCCACTCTATGCCATTGCACTCTACAGCACTGCAATCTAGTCTACTCTGCACCACTACTCTATGCCACTCTACTTACTATATGCAACTGCACTCTACGCCACTGCACTGTACACCACTTTACTCAAAACAAATACACTCTAAGCCACTGCACTCTATGCCAATCTACTCTGCACAACTGTCCCTAATGCCAATTCACTCTAGGCCACTCTACAACACTGCACTCTATGACACTCTACTCCACTAAACTCTACTTCACTCTGGCACGCTACTCCACTCTACAACACTCCACTCTGTGACTCTCCACTCCATTAAACTTTACTCTAATCTATGCCACTCCACTCTATGTCACTCTATGCCACTACTCCACTCTACGATGCTCAATGCAACTCCCTCTGTGCCACTCCATGCCATTTTACTGCACTCTATTCTATGACACACTAATCCACCCTACACCACTCTTGTACTCCACTCTATGCCACTGCACTCTGACACTCTACACCACTCTACATTACTCCACTCTGTGTCACTCCACTCTATGGCAATCTACTCCACTCTACCACTCTACAGCAATCTACTCCACTCTGTGCAACACACTCTACACCACTCTACATTACTCCACTCTATGCCACTCCACTCTGACACTCTACACCACTCTACATTACTCCACTCTGTGTCACTCCACTCTATGGCAATCTACTCCACTCTACCACTCTACAGCAATCTACTCCACTCTGTGCAACACACTCTACACCACTCTACATTACTCCACTCTGTGTCACTCCACTCTGACACTCTGTACCACTCTACATTACTCCACTCTGTGTCACTCCACTCTATGACAGTCTACTCCACTCTGAACCACTCAACTCTACAACACTCTACACCCTTTTCACTCTACAACACTCTACTCCCTCCATGACACTCCACAACTCGTGCCATTCCACTTTGCCATTCCATGGCGTTCCACCCCATTCCACCCCATGCTACTCAACTCTACACCACTCCAGGCCTCTCTAGGCCACTCCATAACACCCCACTCTCTTCCATGACAAAGTACTTTACAACACTCCACACCACTCTCCTTTACGCCACCTTTAGCCATGCTGAACAACTGCCAAGCTGATGTACAACATGGCTAAATCATATTAGCAAAGCCAATAGCTCTTGCAAAGGTGAGACATATTGGCTTTGACAATGCTTGTTTTCTGTGGCATAGCAGGACTATAATGAGGCTCTCTTGCCATTCAACCTTTATTTGATTTAGGAAAAATGTCAGCTTTAATATACTTATACTGCATGCATTCGCATATCAAATCCAGAGCTACAATTTTAACCATGTGTGTGTTATTTTCTTGTGGCACAGATTCTCCTAATTTTCTGTTCAGTTAATAAGGGGAAGTGGGAAGGGTGTGAAAGAATTACGCTATGTACAATCAGGCATAAGACACACACACATACTAAAAAAAGCTGTACGAAACTGCCACAATCTTTACTATTTACCCTTTAAATAGGGTTGGGAGCCTTCTGTTTATCTGTTCACTGCTTTAGAGCACTGATCACCGTCACCAGTGTATGCATGCACACTTATATAGCGCTTACTACCCCTGACAAGGCGCTGAAGACCACAAAGAAAGATTACCAACTAAACTCCACCTCAAAATACAGGTAACAGGTCTCAACTCTGACTCTCAGGAGAGGAAGGGGCGTGTTCTGTACTTTGGAACACTTCACAGCCCCTTTTCCAGGGTAAGAGCCTGATTTAGAACTCGGTGGATGGGTTAGTCCGTCACAACAGTGACCGATATCCGGCCTACCGATATCCGGCCCACCGAAATATAAACGGGTATCCTGTCCGCTGAAATCTAAATCCCATAGATCAATCACGCCCTAAATTTAACTCCCTGACCGGTCCTAGGTAATACCGGCTATGCTCAGTGGTACAGGGAAAGGTAAATGTGATGGGGGGCGAGGGGGTCATGTGAGAGTGGGGGAGGAGGCAGATGTGAGGGGAGGTGGTACCCTGGTTCAGGAGACACGGTGTGCACCGAGGGGCTGCAGTGGGCTTCCCAATGAGGCAGAAAACAAACAGAGGAGAGCGGGGGCTTTAAAGGGAATTGGAAAGATCCCCTCAGAGGATGCAAGGGAGATACCCAGAGACACTGTGGGGGGGTCCATTGTGGGTAGGGAGGAAACTCGAGGCGTAGGGAGGCGAGAGAGAGGTCAGATGGTGGGAGTGAGATTTCTAACATGTTGCATTTTGTACCCTCCAAGATTACCTTCTGTTTAACAAATGGAGCCATTTCAGGAGCAGCGAACTGTGAAATAAGCAAGACCCAGAGAGGAAGGAGGAGGAAAAGAGAATTCAGAGGTGAGAGCAGAGCCAGGCAGACACAGCATCCACAGAGACCGGGGGAGTACAGAACAGAGGAGAGAAGGGACCCAGACCGAGAGGAGAGCACAGCACAGGGAGAGAAGATACCCAGACTGAGAGGAGAGCACAGCAGAGGGAGAGAAGAGACCCAGACTGAGAGGGGAGCACAGCAGAGGGAGAGAAGAGACCCAGACCGAGAGGAGAGCACAGCGGAGGGAGAGAAGAGACCCAGACTGAGAGGGGAGCACAGCGGAGGGAGAGAAGAGACCCAGACCGAGAGGAGAGCACAGCGGAGGGAGAGAAGAGACCCAGACTGAGAGGGGAGCACAGCGGAGGGAGAGAAGAGACCCAGACCGAGAGGAGAGCACAGCGGAGGGAGAGAAGAGACCCAGACTGAGAGGAGAGCACAGCAGAGGGGAGAGAAGAGACCCAGACTGAGAGGAGAGCACAGCAGAGGGGAGAGAAGAGACCCAGACTGAGAGGAGAGCACAGCGGAGGGAGAGAAGAGACCCAGACTGAGAGGGGAGCACAGCGGAGGGAGAGAAGAGACCCAGACCGAGAGGGGAGCACAGCGGAGGGAGAGAAGAGACCCAGACTGAGAGGAGAGCACAGCGGAGGGAGAGAAGAGACCCAGACCGAGAGGAGAGCACAGCAGAGGGAGAGAAGAGACCCAGACTGAGAGGAGAGCACAGCAGAGGGGAGAGAAGAGACCCAGACCGAGAGGAGAGCACGGCAGAGGGAGAGAAGAGACTCAGACCGAGAGGAGAGCACGGCAGAGGGAGCGAAGAGACTCAGACCGAGAGGAGAGCACAGCAGAGGGAGAGAAGAGACCCAGACCGAGAGGAGAGCACAGCGGAGGGAGAGAAGAGACCCAGACCGAGAGGAGAGCACAGCGGAGGGAGAGAAGAGACCCAGACCGAGAGGAGAGCACAGCAGAGGGGAGAGAAGAGACCCAGACTGAGAGGAGAGCACAGCAGGGAGAGAGAAGAGACTCAGACTGAGACGAGAGCACAGCAGAGGGAGAGAAGAGACCCAGACCGAGAGGAGAGCACAGCGGAGGGAGAGAAGAGACCCAGACTGAGAGGAGAGCACAGCGGAGGGAGAGAAGAGACCCAGACTGTGAGGAGAGCACAGCAGAGGGAGAGAAGAGACCCAGACTGAGAGGAGAGCACAGCAGAGGGAGAGAAGAGTCCCAGACTGAGAGGAGAGCACAGCAGAGGGAGAGAAGAGACTCAGACTGAGAGGAGAGCAGAGGAAGAGAAGAGACTCAGACTGAGAGGAGAGCACAGCAGAGGGAGAGAAGAGACCCAGACCGAGAGGAGAGCACAGTGGAGGGAGAGAAGAGACCCAGACTGAGAGGAGAGCACAGCGGAGGGAGAGAAGAGACCCAGACTGTGAGGAGAGCACAGCAGAGGGAGAGAAGAGACTCAGACTGAGAGGAGAGCACAGCAGAGGGAGAGAAGAGTCCCAGACTGAGAGGAGAGCACAGCAGAGGGAGAGAAGAGACTCAGACTGAGAGGAGAGCAGAGGAAGAGAAGAGACTCAGACTGAGAGGAGAGCACAGCAGAGGGAGAGAAGAGACTCAGACTGAGAGGAGAGCACAGCAGAGGGGAGAGAAGAGACCCAGACTGAGAGGAGAGCACAGCAGGGAGAGAAGAGACTCAGACTGAGAGGAGAGCACGGCAGAGGGAGAGAAGAGACCCAGACTGAGAGGAGAGCACGGCAGAGGGAGAGAAGAGACCCAGACTGAGAGGAGAGCAGAGGCAGAAAAGAGACTCAGACTGAGAGGAGAGCACAGGAGAGGGAGAGAAGAGACCCAGACTGAGAGGAGAGCACAGCAGAGGGAGAGAAGAGACCCAGACTGTGTGGAGAGCACAGCAGAGGGAGAGAAGAGACTCAGACTGAGAGGAGAGCACAGCACAGGGAGAGAAGAGACCCAGACTGTGAGGAGAGCACAGCAGAGGGAGAGAAGAGTCCCAGACTGTGAGGAGAGCACAGCAGAGGGAGAGAAGAGTCCCAGACTGAGAGGAGAGCACAGCAGAGGGAGAGAAGAGTCCCAGACTGAGAGGAGAGCACAGCAGAGGGAGAGAAGAGACTCATACTGTGAGGAGAGTACAGCAGAGGGAGAGAAGAGTCCCAGACTGTGAGGAGAGCACAGCAGAGGGAGAGAAGAGTCCCAGACTGAGAGGAGAGCACAGCGGAGGGAGAGAAGAGACCCAGACCGAGAGGAGAGCACAGCAGAGGAAGAGAAGAGACTCAGACCGAGGGGAGAGAAGAGACCCAGACTGTGAGGAGAGCGCAGCAGAGGAAGAGAAGAGACTCAGACCGAGAGGAGAGCACAGCAGAGGGGAGAGAAGAGACCCAGACTAAGAGGAGAGCACAGCAGAGGGAGAGAAGAGACCCAGACTGAGAGGAGAGCAGAGGCAGAAAAGAGACTCCGACCGAGAGGAGAGCACAGCAGAGGAAGAGAACAGACCCACAGCAGAGGGAGAGAAGAGACCCAGACTGAGAGGAGAACACAGCAGAGGGAGAGAAGAGACCCAGACTGAGGGGAGAGCACAGCAGAGGGAGAGAAGAGACCCAGACTGAGGGGAGAGCAGAGCAGGGAGACAGAAGAGACTCAGACTGAGAGGAGAGCACACCACAGGGAGAGAAGAGACCCAGACTGTGAGGAGAGCACGTCGGAGGGAGAGAAGAGACCCAGACTGAGAGGAGAGCACAGCAGAGGGAGAGAAGAGTCCCAGACTGTGAGGAGAGCACAGCAGAGGGAGAGAAGAGTCCCAGACTGAGAGGAGAGCACAGCAGAGGGAGAGAAGAGACTGAGAGGAGAACACAGCAGGGGGAGAGAAGAGACCCAGACCAAGAGGAGAGCACAGCACAGGGAGAGAAGACACCCAGACTGAGAAGAGAGCACAGCAGAGGGAGAGAAGAGACTCAGACTGAGAGGAGAGCACAGCAGAGGGAGAGAAGAGTCCCAGACTTTGAGGAGAGCACAGCAGAGGGAGAGAAGAGACCCAGACTGAGAGGAGAGCACAGCAGGGAGAGAGAAGAGACTCAGACTGAGACGAGAGCACAGCGGAGAGAGAGAAGAGACCCAGACTGAGAGGAGAGCACAGCGGAGGGAGAGAAGAGACCCAGACCGAGAGGAGAGCACAGCAGGGAGAGAAGAGACTCAGGCTGAGATTAGAACATGGTAGAGGGAGAAAAGAGACCCAGACTGAGAGGAGAGCACAGCGGAGGGAGAGAAGAGACCCAGACCGAGAGGAGAGCACAGCAGAGGGAGAGAAGAGACTCAGACTGAGAGGAGAGCACGGCAGAGGGAGCGAAGAGACTCAGACTGAGAGGAGGGCACAGCAGAGGAAGAGAAGAGACTCAGACTGAGAGGAGAGCACGGCAGAGGGAGAGAAGAGACTCAGACTGAGAGGAGAGCACAGCAGAGGGGAGAGAAGAGACCCAGACTGAGAGGAGAGCACAGCAGAGGGAGAGAAGAGACCCAGTCTGAGAGGAGAGCAGAGGCAGAAAAGAGACTCAGACTGAGAGGAGAGCACAGAAGAAGGAGAGAAGAGACCCAGACCGAGAGGAGAGCACAGGAGAGGGAGAGAAGAGACCCAGACTGAGAGGAGAGCACCGCAGAGGGAGAGAAGAGTCCCAGACTGTGAGGAGAGCACAGCAGAGGGAGAGAAGAGTCCCAGACTGAGAGGAGAGCACAGCAGAGGGGAGAGAAGAGACTCAGACTGAAAGGACAGCACAGCAGAGGGAGAGAAGAGACCCAGACTGAGGGGAGAGCACAGCAGAGGAAGAGAAGAGACTCAGACCGAGAGGAGAGCACAGCAGAGGGGAGAGAAGAGACCCAGACTGAGAGGAGAGCACAGCAGAGGCAGAGAAGAGCCTCAGACCGAGAGGAGAGCACAGCAGAGGGAGAGAAGAGACCCAGACTGAGAGGAGAGCAGAGGCAGAAAAGAGACTCAGACCGAGAGGAGAGCACAGCAGAGGGAGAGAAGAGACCCACAGCAGAGGGAGAGAAGAGACCCAGACTGTGAGGAGAACATAGCAGAGGGAGAGAAGAGACTCAGACTGAGGGGAGAGCACAGCAGAGGGAGAGAAGAGACCCAGACTTAGGGGAGAGCAGAGCAGGGGGACAGAAGAGACTCAGACTGAGAGGAGAGCACAGCACAGTGAGAGAAGAGACCCAGACTGTGAGGAGAGCACGTCGGAGGGAGAGAAGAGACCCAAACTGAGAGGAGAGCACAGAAGAGGGAGAGAAGAGTCCCAGACTGTGAGGAGAGCACAGCAGAGGGAGAGAAGAGTCCCAGACTGTGAGGAGAGCACAGCAGAGGGAGAGAAGAGACTCAGACTGAGAGGAGAGCACAGCAGGGGGAGAGAGGAGACCCAGACCAAGAGGAGAGCACAGCACAGGGAGAGAAGACACCCAGACTGAGAGGAGAGCACGACAGAGGGAGAGAAGAGACCCAGACTGAAAGGAGAGCACAGCAGAGGGAGAGAAGAGTCCCAGACTGTGAGGAGAGCACAGCAGAGGGAGAGAAGAGACTCAGACTGAGAGTAGAGCACAGCAGGGGGAGAGAAGAGACCCAGACCAAGAGGAGAGCACAGCACAGGGAGAGAAGACACCCAGACTGAGAGGAGAGCACGACAGAGGGAGAGAAGAGACCCAGACTGAGAGGAGAGCACAGCAGAGGGAGAGAACAGACTCATTTTTATCAGGAGATTTGTGAGAACTATGGAGGGGAGGATGTTTGAGGCTCCCAGCAGATTCCAATACTTTGAGGGATCCACACGAGCCACCCCTGAGTACCCCAGGTGTCTAGTTTACGAAAATATCTAGAGATGGTAAATTCTCCCTAGAGATAACGTACACCCTGGCAGAAAATACAAATATTGCTGCACAACCATCTACTCCTCAAGTACACACAAATACTGGTTGGATTTGGTATGAAGGTGAGTGAAGGGTTCAAAATGTAAATTTTATTAACAAGAGATTTCACAAAAATGAAATACACTGTTAATAAATGAAAGTTAAAAAAACTCAACCAATGACTCACAGCTCGTGAGCTGTAAAACCATGACAAGGCACCAACCACTTTACATGCCATTCACACATCTTTCATGCGTAACACACACAAAACCATTCACACCGCCAGCCGCGGGCCCAGCACATTACAACACTCACATCAACAAACAGCGCCATTCAAGGTCCATCACATTCATATGCCCACAGGACTCACACAGCAATCACACTGCTTGGCAGCTGATGAAGTGTGTGGACTGATGTTTGGCTGGCAGTGTGTGTGTAGTGAAAAGCAGCAAGTCACTACACGCAAACCTCTAACCAAATGCCAGCTCACACACACCACCAGCAAAAGCACCCTGCCAACCAATCACCAGCCCACACACACTGCCTGCCAAGCACCAGTCCACGCACACTGCCAGCCAAGCACCAGTCCACGCACACTGCCACTCAAGCGCCAGTCCATGCACACCACCAGCCACGCACCAGTCCACGTACACCACCAGACAGACGCCAGTTCACGCAAACTGCCAGCCAAGTGCCAATCCACGCATACTGCCGGCCGGACACCAGTCCACGCACACTGCCAGCCAAGCACCAGTCCACGCACACTGCCACTCAGGCGCCAGTCCATACACACTGCCTGCCAGGCACCAGTCCACACACACTGCCTGCCAAGCACCAGTCCATTCACATCACCTGCCACACACCAGTCCATGTACACCACCAGACAGACGCCAGTCCACGCAAACTGCCAGCCAAGCACCAGTCCACGCACACTGCCACTCAGGCGCCAGTCCATGCACACTGCCTGCCAAGCACCAGTCCACACACACACTGCCTGCCAAGCACCAGTCCATTCACACCACCTGCCACACACCAGTCCATGTACACCACCAGACAGACGCCAGTCCACGCAAACTGCCAGCCAAGCACCAGTCTACGCACACTGCCACTCAGGCGCCAGTCCATGCACGCTGCCTGCCAAGCACCAGTCCACACACACTGCCTGCCAAGCACCAGTCCATTCACACCACCTGCCACACACCAGTCCATGCACATCAGCAGCCAAACGCCAGTCCACACACAGCACCAGCCAAGTGCCAGCGCTCACACTCACACACACACACACACACACACACACATATATATATATAGATACATATATATATATACACACATAAATTTGAATATGTATATATATAACTATCAATTAAAAGACGGGCTCACTACCATAGTTTAGTACCTATTTGAGATGTCCTTCACACTTCTGTATAGGGAAAATAACCTTTTAAGTGTTTTAAAAGAACCTTCACCCCCTAACACTAGTTAGTGGCATGCTTCATCATCGGGTTCCCACCCGAGGTGCTGAGTGCCCCCGATGTGCTTCAACGCCTGGTTACAGCAGAGCTGTTTTTTTGTGAATCTTAAGTGACAAAAGGGTGATTTAAAATTGCCTCCAGTTTACCAACCACTGAAGGTATTTTTAATGACGGTAATGTGAGGCAAATTTTAAGAACAGTGGTGGGTGTGTTATGAGATATAAGTGATCTCTCCCTTTCTGGGTCTACATGTTTCAGCCTTGTTATTCCAATGCCCACAGGGTCATTTCTGGCTTTATTCAGGACCAGCGCTGCACACGGGCTGAGGCGTGTGATATTTTTTTCACAGCTCGTAACTTGCAATTGTATGTGTCCCTCCTCCTGAGTTTCTGTCATGGATATAAGAAAAGAAAGACACCAACAGTTAAATGGTAGCAGTATGTGAGGAGGAACCAGGGTGCAGTGCCTGCAACACATTTATGCCATGCACTATGTTTCGAGCATCTCGGAACTTGCGTACTCCACCAAGATCACTCATGGTGCACTCAGTCATCTCACTGCAATAGTATTTGTCCCAGGAGTTCTTTCTGTACCATTGTCAATGCCACACGACGCAAGAAAATTAATTAGGGCACAACAGCGGATCAGACTGTTTTTCAGGAGGGTCGACCACCTGACAATTTCTTTAAAAATATATATTTTAACCCCCACCAAACTCCGGGGCACAATTGTGACCCCAGGGGGAAGGAACATATGTTTAACAAGAATTATAGCCCCTCTGGGGAGTCGGCTCAATAGCCACGAGGGCAGCACCCCTAAAACAGGTCCCTGGTGGCCTCGTCTTATGGATCGCGCCACAAATGCCACCCATGAGTAGGAATAAGTTTCAGAGAGGCGTCACTCGGAAGGAAAGGGGATAGTCTCCCCTTTCCAATGATGCCTCCCATGAACATGGGGTGGCGTCCTACTGGACGCTTATTTGCCTGCTTCCCTGCTCCTGTGGGGGCATGTGACATCAGCGTGTCTCGAGGCGCTGACGTCACAGATGGGCGGGAGGGGAGGGAGGGACGCAGAAGCAATTCCCCTTCTCCCCACCCTTTAGGGGGAAACAGGGAATCCTCGGTGCTTACACCAGGGGATCCTTCTAAGCCAGTGGTCTCCATACTTTTCTATGCCGAGCCCCCCATTTGAAAAATAAAAATCATTCGGCCCCCCCTCAGAATTTTTCACAATTATTTTATAAAGATGGCAATGTTTAAATATGTCTAGACCTATCTAAACATTGCAATTAAGTACTGTTACCTTTTTAAAAATGCAATAACATGCTTTGACTTAAAACAAAGGCCTGTTATCTGTATAATGCTTCTTTTGGCCAGACTCTGGCGCCCCCCCCCCCGGGATCACTTGAGGCCCCCCAGTTTGAAGACCTCTGTTCTAAGCCCTCCCCGGTGTCGGCCAATAGATGACAGACACACCAAGGAAGGTGTGTGTGTGTCGGCCGTTGGCCGACACATCCACCAAAGGAGTTACTATGTAACCATGAATCTAAATATTTAGTCCTCATGTACAAGAGAAGAAAAAAGCATTGCTAAGAATCACCTAAACTAGGCATTCTAGAATGTTCTTTGTTTGATGATGTTACATTGGGATTTGAGAAGAATTGTAACATCATTCATTGAATGGTCCTTTTAAAGATCATAGAGTGGAAGGGGGAAAAACAAAAGCGAGCGGAGCTCAGCGCCCTTTCCCCACCCCCTTCTCCTCTTCCGCTCTATGGTTTCTGCTTGCTGGAAGTATATCTATCGCAAGAGTTCATCAAACTCGTATCCATTGAAGGACCGCTGACACAAAGAAGAGAGCCCACCTCAATTTACATAAATTAGACTTTGTAATACATCATCCTAACACGCAAACAACACACAAAGAGATAGAACTTGTCTCTACAATAGTATCTCTGAACTAGTTCCCCACAAGATAATGATAATGCAATCGCTGCACAAGACGGTGCAATCATATTGGTGGGAAAAAGACCCCCCTAATAAAACCGACCTGCGCTTCATCCTAAAACAACTTGACAGTGCGCCTTATAGCGTACGGCACATGTCCTCCCTAATGCAGACACTAACCTCCAGCCGCCCCAGAATATCTCACCTCTGCCGCCAAGGCCCACAAACCAGTTTTAACTCATATCACTCCCTCAATAAACTAATCGTCCTTCAAACTATAACTTTTGTCTGTCTCGTCCTATCCCCTCACCTCACCTGATCTACCTCTCTGGTTCCCTTCAGAGGATCACCACTAACCTCAACGCCCAACAAATCCCCTCCTGAGCTGGCCCGCCCATCGATTTTCCTTGCCAACTCTTCTTTAATCCCTCAACTTGGCTGTAAGATATAAAACACTCCTGGAGAAGCCTAAAGTCTAACGTGTTTAATGCAAAGACGGCAACGTTCTATCAATTGCCATTTCAACGGACCAGAGCTTCTGCCCAAAATCCGTTTGAAGCATTTAATGCTAAATTCCATACATTTTAAACAGAGTTTCCCTTTACCTGGTTCCACTGAGGACACGGATAGTGAGCGGATCCCCGCGTAGAATGACCACTGCGGTTCGTTGTATCTGAGGATGAGATGTGGCTGCTGGACCCATGAGTGAGAAGAGATGCTAAGGATGGATGAATGGACCATCTGAGGATGAGATGTGGCTGCTGGACTCATGAGTGAGAAGAGATTCTAAGGGTGGATGAATGGACCATCTGAGGATGAGATGTGGCTGCTGGACCCATGAGTGAGAAGAGATTCTGAGAATGGATGAATGGGCCTTCTGAGTATTCCTCTTTAAAAACCTTGAAGCAACAACCCATTCATCAACTTGAGCACAAACGTAGACTTGGTGCTTAGTTTTTTAAAGGAGTTACCTAGAAAGGCATAACCTTAAAAAGGAAATTGACTGAGCTGCAGAATAGCTGCTCCTCGTCTGCCTCCTGTGACCCAAGCCTCAGCAGCCTGCCTCTGATCTCCTCTCTGCCCCCTCCCCTATGTGGCCCCTGACCCCGCTCTCCTCAAACACGTTGCTATGTCCCGTACCCCATGTAGCCTATGGCCCAGGCTCATAGTGGTGCCATCCACTGCCAAGAACCTTGGTGAACTTTATATTTAATGTGAAATTCACTGTGATTATATGCATCTGAAAGATCATCGGTGCAATCATTTGAATTCTGCATTTATTGTTGCTTTGATAACTTGCACATAGATTGTCTCTCCTTCTCCTTGGAAGGTGCAGGAGGTACTGAGTAAGGTATAGTACTCCTCCACAGAAGAACCGGAATTAACATATTCTGCACTGGGCCACTGGGGCTTTTCATTGTGATTCTGTGGCTCAGGTATCACCACCCCTGCCCTGATAGCACACACACCACCTGGTGGTAGATTGTGTCTACTGCCTCGGGGTATCCACCATTGTTTGACTGCACACTCTTCGTGATGTACAGAACAGATTTTGATTGGCTGGATATTTTGTTTAAGCTCTCTCGGGGCCAATCGTGTGTGGGGAAGACATGGGGAAGCCTCATTTCATCACAGAGTGGGGTGGGGTCAGCAGGTCTCACAGACCGCCTCACACTCTGTGATGAGGTAAGGAAGCTCCTCCTTTCATCGGCTGACCTTTGACAAGGTCAGCTGTAGGAAAGTACCATCTTGCCTGGCATGTTACCCCCATTTTTCACTGTATATATGTTGTTTTAGTTGTATGTGTCACTGGGACCCTGTTCTCCAGGGCCCCAGTGCTCATAAGTGTGCCTGAATGTGTTACCTGTGTAGTGACTAACTGTCTCACTGAGGCTCTGCTAATCAGAACCTCAGTGGTTATGCTCTCTCATTTCTTTCAAATTGTCACTGACAGGCTAGTGACCAATTTTACCAATTTACATTGGCTTACTGGAACACCCTTATAATTCCCTAGTATATGGTACTGAGGTACCCAAAGTATTGGGGTTCCAGGAGATCCCTATGGGCTGCAGCATTTCTTTTGCCTCCCATAGGGAGCTCTGACAATTCTTACACAGGCCTGCCACTGCAGCCTGAGTGAAATAACGTCCACGTTATTTCACAGCCATTTTACACTGCACTTAAGTAACTTATAAGTCACCTATATGTCTAACCTTTACCTGGTAAAGGTTAGGTGCAAAGTTACTTAGTGTGAGGGCACCCTGGCACTAGCCAAGGTGCCCCCACATTGTTCAGGGCCAATTCCCCGGACTTTGTAAGTGCGGGGACACAATTACACGCGTGCACTACATATAGGTCACTACCTATATGTAGCTTCACAATGGTAACTCCGAATATGGCCATGTAACATGTCTATGATCATGGAATTGCCCCCTCTATGCCATCCTGGCATAGTTGGCACAATCCCATGATCCCAGTGGTCTGTAGCACAGACCCTGGTACTGCCAAACTGCCCTTCCTGGGGTTTCACTGCAGCTGCTGCTGCTGCCAACCCCTCAGACAGGCATCTGCCCTCCTGGGGTCCAGCCAGGCCTGGCCCAGGATGACAGAACAAAGGACTTCCTCTGAGAGAGGGTGTTACACCCTCTCCCTTTGGAAAATGGTGTGAAGGCAGGGGAGGAGTAGCCTCCCCCAGCCTCTGGAAATGCTTTCTTGGGCACAGATGTGCCCAATTCTGCATAAGCCAGTCTACACCGGTTCAGGGGACCCCTTAGCCCTGCTCTGGCGCGAAACTGGACAAAGGAAAGGGGAGTGACCACTCCCCTGACCTGCACCTCCCCTGGGAGGTGTCCAGAGCTCCTCCAGTGTGCTCCAGACCTCTGCCATCTTGGAAACAGAGGTGCTGCTGGCACACTGGACTGCTCTGAGTGGCCAGTGCCACCAGGTGACGTCAGAGACTCCTTCTGATAGGCTCCTTCAGGTGTTAGTAGCCTATCCTCTCTCCTAGGAAGCCAAACCCTCTTTTCTGGCTATTTAGGGTCTCTGTCTCTGGGGAAACTTTAGATAACGAATGCAAGAGCTCATCCGAGTTCCTCTGCATCTCTCTCTTCACCTTCTGCCAAGGAATCGACTGCTGACCGCGCTGGAAGCCTGCAAAACTGCAACATAGTAGCAAAGACGACTACTGCAACTCTGTAACGCTGATCCTGCCGCCTTCTCGACTGTTTTCCTGGTGGTGCATGCTGTGGGGGTAGTCTGCCTCCTCTCTGCACTAGAAGCTCCGAAGAAATCTCCCGTGGGTCGACTGAATCTTCCCCCTGCAACCGCAGGCACCAAAAAGCTGCATTACCGGTCCCTTGAGTCTCCTCTCAGCACGACGAGCGAGGTCCCTCGAATCCAGCAACTCTTTCCAAGTGACTCCCACAGTCCAGTGACTCTTCAGTCCAAGTTTGGTGGAGGTAAGTCCTTGCCTCACCTCGCTAGACTGCATTGCTGGGAACCGCGACTTTTGCAGCTACTCCGGCCCCTGTGCACTTCCGGTGGAAATCCTTTGTGCACAGCCAAGCCTGGGTCCACGGCACTCTAACCTGCATTGCACGACTTTCTAAGTTGGTCTCCGGCGACGTGGGACTCCTTTGTGTAACTTCGGGTGAGCACCATTTCACCCATCCTCATAGTGCCTGTTTCTGGCACTTCTCCGGGTGCTACCTGCTGCTAAGAGGGCTCCTTGTCTTGCTCGATGTCCCCTCTACCTCCTGGTCCAATTTGCGACCTCCTGGTCCCTCCTGGGCCACAGCAGCGTCCAAAAACGCTAACCGCACGATTTGCAGCTAGCAAGGCTTGTTGGCGTTCTTTCGGCGGGAAAACACTTTTGCACGACTCTCCACGGCGAGAGGGATCCGTCCACCAAAGGGGAAGTCTCTAGCCCTTTTCGTTCCTGCAGAAACCTCAGCTTCTTCTGTCCAGTAGAAGCTTCTTTGCACCCACAGCTGGCATTTCCTGGGCATCTGCCCATCTCCGACTTGCTTGTGACTTTTGGACTTGGTCCCCTTGTTCCACAGGTACCCAAGATTGGAAATCCATCGTTGTTGCATTGTTGGTTTGTGTCTTTCCTGCATTATTCCTCTATCACGTCTTCTATGTCCTTGGGGGAACTTTAGTGCACTTTGCACTCACTTTTCAGGGTCTTGGGGAGGGTTATTTTTCTAACTCTCACTATTTTCTAATAGTCCCAGCGACCCTCTACAAGGTCACATAGGTTTGGGGTCCATTCGTGGTTCGCATTCCACTTTTGGAGTATATGGTTTGTGTTGCCCCTATCCCTATGTGTCCCCATTGCATCCTATTGTAACTATACATTGTTTGCACTGTTTTCTAAGACTATACTGCATATTTTTGGTATTGTGTACATATATCTTGTGTATATTTCCTATCCTCTCACTGAGGGTACACTCTAAGATACTTTGGCATATTGTCATAAAAATAAAGTACCTTTATTTTTAGTATAACTGTGTATTGTGTTTTCTTATGATATTGTGCATATGACACTAAGTGGTACTGTAGGAGCTTCACACGTCTCCTAGTTCAGCCTAAGCTGCTCTGCTAAGCTACCATTATCTATCAGCCTAAGCTGCTAGACACCCTATACACTAATAAGGGATAACTGGGCCTGGTGCAAGGTGCAAGTACCCCTTGGTACTCACTACAAGCCAGTCCAGCCTCCTACATCAGCCAATGAGAGGAAGCGGGGAATCTTTCTTCCGTTCCTTAATTAAAAAAGCAATAGCGGCTTCCCTCCTGCCGTCTGTATTGCTCCACTAAGCACTGTTGGGCTGACTCGCCAGACACAGACACTCTGTCACTGCCAGAAGAGCAGACTTGAAAGACCCAGTGGGCAGGCAGATTTATTTTTTGGTACTGTGGAACTTGACAGAATTAAAACCAGTGGCCCACATACTGGCCCCTTCGAGCTAGCCCACTGCCAGTGGTAGAGGGCCAGACAGGCCATTCCAACACTGCCCCTAGGAACACTGCAAGCTCCATATTTACATCTCACGACTGTGGAAAGGTCAGCATCAGGGCTTAATTTGAGCCGGTGGTTGGCAGTGGGGTCCACTGTCACTCATTTTGGGGCTGGCTGGTGGGGTCCCCCACCACTTCTGTTTTTAGGTTGAGCATAGCAGTGCCCAAGCGCTGCTTTTCCAACCTGTTGTTATCTATTTGGGCTTTTAACCACAGCCACTTTACTCCCATCACTATAGCTTGTTCATGGGCTTGCCCTTCAAAAATCCTTTGTTATCACTGGTAAATTTCTTTATGTTTGTACCTCCCTGGGACAGTTTTGTTACCACCTTGGGGACCGACCCTGTTTCATGGCTGATTGCACGATTGTTGATACGTTTGATTGCAAGCAAACTTCTTTTGCCTTTTGTGTGTCTCCTTCACATTCATGCCGTGGTGCTTTGAATCGGCTCGCTTATGTGAAACTGTTTTACTTTTCATTTTCAATTTATGTGGCAAGAAAAGTCTGGTTAGGAGTTTACAATGCTAATAGCTCTAACTTGAGCAAACGCGAGACCCATTGTATCGCAAATGCTTGTTTCTTATCAGACATTCCCCGAGAGCATCAGAAGGGAAAACAACCAATGGGAAACAAGAAGGAAGTGAAAAACAAAAAAACATCAACAAGGGAGAAAGCAGGAGCTTGCAAGAGTGAGGTAAAGGGACAGGGAGTGTCGCAGTGGATTATTGTCAGTTGTAGTGTCAATCTCCAGCAATGCAACCGAGGTTGCACACCGTTTTAAAACATGTATGGGTACAGTTGTGAATTGGATGAGTAACAACAGCCTCAAACTGAGCTCGGAGAAAACTGAGCTCCTTCTTTTTGGCAAGTGTACCTCCTTTTGGGATCAGTCTTTGTGGCCCCAGACCCTGGGTCCTCCTCCCTCTCCAGCATCTAAAGTTAGGAATTTAGGGGTGACCTTTGTCTCCAGACCTTCTTTTATCGACCCTATTGATAAATTCATCGCATCTTTTTTTTCTGTTGTGCATTCTGAGAAACGTCCTCCCTTGTATCTCATCATCTGTCTACATGCCACATACAGAATCCAACAGTGCAGTTTCGACACACATGCTGCACAGCGCATGAATGTTGTATAATTGGAAATTACCGTGCTGATCACAGCTCACATTTCCACCACCTACACAACATGCAACAGAGCACTTTACACTGAACTGTGCACACACGTCCTGCACAGCACACATATGTTGTGACAGGCACCACCTTGCCCACAGCGGCTCACATCTCTATCCACATTGCACATATGCAACAGTGCACTTTACACAAAACTTTGCACATACATCCTGCACAGCACAGACAGGCCAAATGAATGGGTAAACATGATCAACGCTCTTTCCATAGGACCCTCCTTGGACTGACATACAACCAGTGCTTGGAATGGAAAAATAGAAGTCCAGGTACTCTGTGCCAGAGTCCCTGCTTATTTCTGAGAAGTGCTGGTACTCTCTAATTAAAAGTATTAAGTTTTTCCCAAGAACTGCAGGTACTCTCCCGCTTAAAATAATAAAAGTGCCGGTACTCCGTCCCGGACAGTACCAGCCCATTTAAAGCACTGCATACAACAGAACACACTAAGACACAACTCACACATAAATTTGATTGGCTGTTGTGGCAGGCTGCACTCGCTCATTACATCTGATTGGCTCACCCAGAGGTACTTCTTCTGGGCAATGACCATATTTACTCTCTTAGAAGATTTATGAATCACCTTTAATTAGACATCAGCTGTGTATGTGATCCAGAGGTGAGATACAATTCAGACATATCTGTTTCTTTTAATAGTTCATTTTTAGAAAGCATTGGAAGTTGTGTGACGTGAGTGGTGTCAGTGCTCCACAGGCAACTGTAGTGGAAAGAAACAATTGCCCAAGTAGTGGTTATTTTGTAAATAGAAACATGCCGGTGCCCACAACTCTTCTTTGAAACACACGGCTGCTGCAATTAAATGTGAGCAGAGAATAGAGAGGCAGCATAATCCTGAAGACATCTTGGGCCTCTTTAATCCATTTACAGCCACTCCCTGCCCCTTCAGCTCACTGTTGCAGCTTTCTCCCTTTGTGACGCTTTTCCATTTTTCTCTTCCTCTGTCTTTCCCATGTGTGTCTTTTGCTCGTAGTAACTGCCCGGTACACGTTAAAATTAAGCACTGAGCCCAAGCCTGGGGCCAGGAGTCAGAGTTGTTATCGAAGGCTGAGCTAGTGTGTGTGTGTGTGATTGAGAGGTTAAAGGTCAAACCAAAGACAGCAGAGGGCCTCGTCAAAATGAGGTGGTAAATAAGATGCACGCCTGTGTAGTTTAAGAGCTGAGCGTCTCTTTGCCCTGCAGTTGAATGAGACTTTAATGGAACTTTTGTGAAAGTTTGTTCTAAAGTTTGGGGGCAAGAGCTGAGAAGCTCCGGCCTCCCATCATAGCTCGGTTCAAAAGAAAGGACTGCAACACTCTTGTATCCCGAATGTTAGAAGACTGCATCTTTGAGTGGATGGGAGCTCCCCCCACAGATACAGTGGGGTAACACTATAAAACAGTGATACTCAAAGTACGGCCTGGGGGCTGCGTGCGGCACTCCGGACCTTTACACGCGGCCCCTAGTCAATAGCAGCACTGGGCTGCTAGTTACCCAACTCAGCACTAGCATACAAAGATGTCACATAAACAGGCAATCATTTATTTAAAGGTTAACGAAGTAACAGAAAGGAACACCTTCATTTTAAAGACATCTTGCAGCAAAAATCACTTAAAAATCCAAAACGGCTCCTTTTATTTACAAGCAGAACCGTTTCACCTTAGTACATCGGATTATATATGTGCATTCAGAAGTATTTCTTTTTTAAAGTGATAGTTTCAAAAATGGATTTAGGAGCAATCACCCCCCGCAATGAGACCAGTGAACTAAGACGCAAGCCAGTTGTTAAGTGCACTCTTTGGGCGGCCTGGGAGCTTAATATACATGAACACCATTATAGTTTATTAAACCAAACACAGGGCAACGTTTTGTATGGTACACATCCTGAAGTCGTGTATTTTAAGGCCCTCTTATATGTGAAAATGAAGAAAAAGGAGGGCTATAGAAATAAAACAATTGACTAGAATCACACAATTTGGTTAAGTGGGGAAGCTGGGATCAATCCTAGGTTTCCTTGTTACACATTGTGCAGTTCAGCCACTAAGGGGGTGATTCTGACCGTGGCGGACGGCGGTCGCTGCCCGCCACGCGGTTCCCGCCGAAAGATCGCTCCGCGGTCAAAAGACCGCAGCGGTCATTCTGGCTTTCCACTGGGCTGGCAGGCGACCGCCGAAAGTCCGCCCGCCAGCCCAGCGGGAAACACCCTTCCCACGAGGACGCCGGCTCAGAATTGAGCCGGCGGAGTGGGAAGGTGCGACGGGTGCAGTTGCACCCGTCGCGAATTTCAGTGTCTGCTAGGCAGACACTGAAATTCTTTTTGGGGCCCTCTTACGGGGGCCCCTGCAGTGCCCATGCCATTGGCATGGGCACTGCAGGGGCCCCCAGGGGCCCCGCGGCACCCCCTACCGCCATCCTGTTCCCGGCGGGAGAACCGCCAGGAACTGGATGGCGGTAGGGGGTGTCAGAATCCCCATGGCGGCGGAGCGCGCTCCGCCGCCATGGAGGATTCTCAAGGGCAGCGGAAAGTCGGCGGGACACCACCGACTTTCCGTTTCTGGCCGCGGCTGAACCGCCGCAGTCAGAATGCCCAGCGGTGCACCGCCAGCCTGTTGGCAGTGCTACCGCCGACCTCCGCCATGGCGGTAATTACCGCCAGGGTCAGAATGACCCCCTAAATGTTTATGCTTTGCTTCCTCTACATCCTCCTTACGACAACCCCCCTCTTCCTCCCACGCCGCCCCCCAATCCTCTCACTGCTGGCGTTAATGCGGCCCTCGCTCACATCGTAGACCAAAGATTTTGGCCCCTGGGAAAATGTTTGTGAGTACCCATGCTATAAAACAAGCTTTATTCACCCTTCGCAGGCATGTAAATGGGATCTTGTCTGTTAAATGTGAAATCTGGCATGGCTGCTGAGACAGGATTCAGTCTGCCCATCACAAAATCGGACCCCTGATCTCTACATGACTTGCAGTCATGATAAGAGTTTAGTAATTTCTACAACCTAACAGGTAATTAAACAGTTAAGATGTTGATCTTTTATAGCAGATTAATGTTCATTATTGCACTACTTAGCGGCGTAGCTTGGTTCGTAAGGTTCGGGGGGTGTACTTCATATTTCCCAACAACCATACTAGAGGTAAAAGTACATTATTATGAGAAGGAGGGTGGGGGGGGCTTATGGAGCAGTTGGAAGGGTGAGTATGGCAGATTGTGAGCAGTACTTAAAAATCAATATTTTGTAAAATAATCATTTTTAAAACAGAGATGACTGTGTGTGTTTTTGTCTGCATGTTTATGTAAACATCTCAAGTGAAACCCAACTAACACCTCACCATACCTGACTTAAAGCACCTGAACTCAACTATTTACTACAGAATACATTTATTAGGGGGTGGGGAGGGGTGCAACACCCCACGCTCCCCTGAACCTACGCCCCTGATTATATTATCAGATTCTTACCACCTAACCAGAGGTTTAAGGGAAGTTCATGTCTCCTTGTGCTATAACCACAGCTAATGCCCATCCTCCCTCCCAGACCTGGGCTTATTACAAATGTGTATGTTGTGTGCCTTGCCGGTGTATTGCTGATCTCTGCACATGATTGGTCACTTTTATCTACAAATGTGTACATCTTGTATATGGCCTAGGGCGGTGGTTCCCAACCTGTGGTCCAGGGACTCTAGGGGTCTGCAAAACCTTCTGGGGGGTTAGCGACTGCTTGGAAAATTAAATAATATTAACAGATTAGGTTCCCAGCTTTCAGTAATGACTCAGTGGGGGGGTCCCTGGATTCCAATAATGATTTAGTGGGGGTCCCCCGGTTCCAGTAATGATAAAGTGGGGGACCACAGAAGACAAAAGGTTGGGAACCACTGCCCTAGGTTCGGTCCTGCTGCCCAGTCTCACTTGTCTCACTAATGTATTCATGACATCATTTGTCTTCCACTTGCAGGTGTTGTGCAAATTCTTATTTAATTACTGTGTGTTATAAAGAGCTTTGTCACTTTTTGAGGTGCAGCAGCACTAAATAAACACTATAAAACAAAGAGACACAAACGATGTCCCGTCTTTGTGACGCTTGCTCTGACCCTTGTATTTAGACGCTGACTGATGCCTCCTCCAACCTTCAAACTGACCCCCATGTTTTCCCCCCCTTTGTTTTTTTGCTCAGTCTCTTCACGGGCTCCAAGGACTCCTTTCCCAGCATCCCCTTGGAGAACGGCGGCGCGTCCGTGGAGCTGGAGCGGCACGCGGCCCCGCACTGCCACGGCCTGTCCTCGCCCAGCCCCGAGGGCCACCGCGGCACGCTGCAGGCGCGCGACAAGCTCTGCTTCGCATGCGCAGTCTGCTTCATCTTCATGGTCGGAGAGGTCGTAGGTAAGGGGGGGCTGCTGCCAAGACTGCGGTGGGGCGGGGGGTTGTAAGGCCTGGGCAAAGTAGGACCAGCCCCAGCCTTTCAGGAGGAGCACTGAGTGCCTTGTCCCCATGACCGTGGATAATTCTTAAACAGATGATTAAACACAGTTTTCCTTTCACATATTTTTAATGTGGGTGATGTGTGTGTGTCTGTTGCAGACATTTTACAGATAAATGTTGTGTTTATGTTTCATGTAACATCCATAAATGAAAGAGCTGAAATTGGATCCTAAATTCAAAGCTGCTCCGAACAGGGGTCCCCTAAATACGTTTGGCCCAGGGCCCCCAAAGCCCTTAAGGTGTCCCTGCGGTTCTGCTACTAATCCGTGCTTAACAGGAGAATGAAAATTGTGTTTTGATTAAACTTTAGTCTCTACTGCGAGGCAGCCAAGTACCTCTTTTGGATGTGAACTACATTTAGCAGACTCTTCTACATGCTGTTCTTCGGCTGTGACGCAATATTCTTATGCACAATATGCCAACTGGCCTTTCATAGCCTCCCACGTGCCAGTCTAAGCCACATCGGAGCACTTGATCCCCTAAACTATTTGCATGCACTTCTATGTGTCAAAGCCTGGGGACTTGTAAGAGTGACCCTGAGGGAAAGTCCCCAGGAACACCTCTTTTCGTATACTTCTTTGTTAAGTTTAAAATTCTTTATAATATACCAGCTTATCAAAACTACACAAAATTGAACTCTTATCTATAATCAAAATATACATCTGAAAATTATTTGCACGTCAATGCAGTTAAATAAGTGAATGACATTTATATATCTCAATATTAGATTAAGCATATAGGGGGTGATTCTGACCGCGGCGGTCGGCGGTCGCCGCCCGCCAAGCGGTTCCCGCCGAAAGACCGCAGCGGTCATTCTGGCTTTCCCACTGGGCTGGCGGGCGACCGCCGAAAGTCCGCCCGCCAGCCCAGCGGGAAACACCCATCCCACGAGGAAGCCGGCTCAGAATGGAGCCGGCGGAGTGGGAAGGTGCGACGGGTGCAGTTGCACCCGTCGCGAATTTCAGTGTCTGCAAAGCAGACACTGAAATTCTTTGTGGGGCCCTCTTACGGGGGCCCCTGCAGTGCCCATGCCACTGGCATGGGCACTGCAGGGGCCCCCAGGGGCCCCACGACACCCCATACCGCCATCCTGTTCCTGGCGGGCGAACCGCCAGGAACAGGATGGCGGTATGGGGTGTCAGAATCCCCATGGCGGATTCCCATGGGCAGCGGAAAGTCGGCGGTACACCGCCGGCTTTCCGCTTCTGGCCGCGGCTGTACCGCCGCGGTCAGAATGCCCGGCGGAGCACCGCCAGCCTGTTGGCGGTGCTACCGCCAACCTCCGCCATGGCGGTAATTACCGCCAGGGTCAGAATGACCCCCTTAATGATGAAGATAAGGTGTATACCTGTAATATCAGTAGATCATAAAACATCTATGTAGATCACTGGGAAAAAGGAGGAAGCAGGGGAAATACTGAGTGACAATAACGTGTATATGAAAAAGTTAAAGTGTGTGAGTAACGCACTATTACATGCAATAGAAAAACACATCGTGTGAATCAAACAATGCCCCAGTGACTACTAAGTCTTTCTGGAATCAAAGTGACCTTTGATGTGCACAGAGGATGCTCTGTTTCCCTCTCCTCCAGTGTGTGTATTCCCACCCCAACCATCAGGAATTTCAGCAATCCACATCTAGAGACTGGGGGTTTCAGTCCTCACCTCCACAAGTTTCTTCAGGCCCTGGGCTTGCAAAATAAAACACACAGGTCTCCATGGAATGTATGATATGTACAAATCACAAGCACACACATGCATCCCAGCATGCACACACAAGTATCACACTCTGTCCGGCGCTACGCACAATCCATGCAGGCCAAGGGTGAGTTAAATACACAGACACAGAACCTTAATTGAGTGGATCCATAGGCCCCACTCCACTGACTCTGGTAAAAAGGCCTGTTCACCAGTGATATTGATTACTACTGAACACACAACATATATGCTGCCACCACTGTGCTCATGTCACGTAACTCCAGGTTGGGGCAGTAGTCCTCTACTGTCAGAAGGGTAGTACTTGGTGTGCCCTTCCCGGTCTAAACAGACTGCATCACCATGAGACAAGCTGGTGAACATGCATGATCCATGTTCACCCATGATCAAAACTCATTACCAGGGGACCGGATATCCAGGCAGCTGCTGCACTCAGAGCCGGAGTAAACATCCGTCACAATACAGGGCACTTTTCTGTCCCAACAATAAGCTCATTGATTAAGTTCCAAAGTTGGACCCAAACTGATATAGTAATGGGGGCACTTATAACGGATGTGTAAAAAATCTGCTTTCACCCTATAACCAGCAATGCCAGGCAACTTGTTAGATTTGTGTAATAGATACGGTGTCAGATGCAGTCGTCAGTAAAGAAAAATAAAGCAACTTCAGAAAATAATGGCATGAGATGTAGAATGAAGCCATGACCATAGAGGATCTCACGCTTGAAGTGACCACACTGTAATCAAATCCCTTTCAGTTTGAGATCTGACATTACTCATCTCTAATATTTCCTGGATTCAAGAAGCCTTTGGAGGCTGTGAACATTTCTTGAATAACTCGTAAATACTTTTTTGGGAGTCTACAGAGGCGTAATTCGAATCCCTTTTATCCTCAGCAGCTGTTATTAACTTAACACCCTGTGTACGAAAAGAACTGGGCAGGGGAGGGGGCAAGGAATCATCGTCAAAAAGTGCCCTTAAAGTACCATTCAGCCCAGTAGAAGACCCTAGGATTAATATTTAATTTCTCAATGTACTTTAAAGTTGAGCTAAAAATGCTCCTTCTCACAGAATTTTAATGTTACTATAGTTGTTAATAACCTGCAGTGTTATTAGTGGTAAGGGAAGAGACTGATTTGAGCTTATGGGACATCCACAGTACTTCCGGAAATGACAGAAAAATCATAGGTCTCTCCAAGGCAACCATTGTAGACATAACCAAACCATGTGCACTAAAAACCCAAAACCAACACTGTTGGAGGGAAAAAGCAGAATAATATGTGTAAATATCAGGAAACCTTACACCTCCAACATGTTTAAATCAATTAAGTTGTGAAAGAGAAATTACTGCCTTTTTCTGGTTAAATAATACAATTTTGAAAGAACTTTATCAATAGTCTGAACAAGGAGCTGGGTAAATTGATTGTTAACATGAATTGTGTATAATAATATCAGGAGCAAGCGTCATCTTATTGGTACCACACGGTCCCCACCAAAGCAGAGATAAAGGAGACCACTTCAATATCAAGACATCTATCTTTGGATTTACAGGTTAAAGCTAATTGTTTATTTGATTGAATTAGACAACCAAATACTAAAGTACTTTAATCAATCAATCAGTCTTTATTTACGATTTTAAACAAAATCCAGGTAAGAGCAAAACAATACAATAACACAAACACATCAAATCTAAAATCTCGTAATAGATCGTAAGTTTTTTATAATTCATAAAATAGTTTAAAAAAACATACTGGTTAACAAGTGTGTTTTCCTATAAATTCACCAAATAGCATATTTTAAAAAACAACCAACTGAAAAGCACAGCAAGGGGGTAGATAAGATACGTAAAATGCAAAGTGCCGCTCTGTATTGCTGAAATCCATATGGTTTTAGAATTTGGATTACAAATTTCAGTTTAGGAATCACATAATACTTGCAGAAAAAAGACCTAATCTCAGGGACAAATTAAAATAGACACTGAGTTACACTGACCAAGTGAAAAACCCAGATGAACCTACTAGTGGCTAACCAAAATTTGGTGAACAACAGCGTTTTCCAGGAATTCCTCACAAAATCTAAACAGGGTTCTGTGCCGTGAGAGATTTGGATCATGACAAAGTCCCAAACAATATTTTTTTTATATTCTTCCTCTTCACCATTTACCCTATGAAAGGACATAAGTAAATTTTTAACACTTTCGGCGGCTCCCTTAACTATCAGGTGAGGGGAGATAAACAATTCCGGTCTGCCCAGGGCTTTGGTAATGCTCAGCTTAGCCATTCAATATTATGACTCCCCTTGCAGGCTAGACAGACAGTAATGACCATATGATTAAAGCTAGCCTGCTTGTTAGCTCAAACGGAGACCCAGAGGAGGAGAGATGCTAGCTTAATAGAGTCCTCAATATAAGGAAGGCTCCTCATGTGTACAAAAATACGAACCTAGAGGGTGGGAGTCCTAGCAGTTGCCTGTAGAAGTGCTTTTCCTCCTGTTGCAGTTTAGCACATTTTTGGAAGCCCCAGATAGTTGCCCCGTTGGATACCACTGGGATGCACTCGCGTTTATAAATACTGAAGTATTTGATTTTCTGAGTGTTGCCAATCAAATTATAGTCTCCAGACAAGGATCAAATATTACATTTATTCAATGATTACATTTCTGATCTTTCCACATTTAGGGGGTCATTACAACCCTGGCGGACGGTGTTAAAGCGGCGGTAAGACCGCCAACAGGCTGGCGGTCTTTTTTTTTGGAATCATGACCATGGCGGTTACCGCCATGGTCATCCGCCGCTTCTCCATTCCGCCCTCCAGGGCGGAGACAACCGCTGGGCTGGAGACATGGGTCTCCAGCCCGGCAGCCGTGACAATACCGCCACCGGTATTTTGACCCGGCTTACCGCCGTGGATTTCCAGCGGTAGGAAGCAACATGAAATCCATGGCCGTAAGCACTATCAGTGCCAGGGAATTCCTTCCCTGGCACTGATAGGGGTCTCTCCCATCCCCCACCCCCACCCCACCCCAACTCCTTCCCCTACACCCCCCACCACCCCTGCCATCCCCCAAAGGTGGCAGGGCAGGACCCCCCTCCCCACCCTGACCCCCGACATTACCTTACACATACACACCCGACACTCACGCAGGCACCGCCAACACACATACACGCACACACACCGACACACATGCCTACATCCACACACACAGTCAGACACGCACACCCACATTCAACCATACACGCGCACATCCACACAGACATACCTACAGACATACACGCACTCATTCCCAAAACATGCACCACCCCCGCAAGCATACACGCACTCACACTCCCCCCCTACATACACCCACGTACACCCCCATGCATCCACACAACACACAACACCCTCCCACCCCCCTCCCCTGACGGACGATTGGCTTACCTGTTCCGTCGATCCTCCGGGAGGGGATGGGAGCCATGGGGGCAGCTCCACCAACAGAACACTGCCACGCAGACTCACAGGACGTGATTCGCTGGGCGGTGTTCTGTTGGTGTGGCGGTGGAGGTGGAGCAACCTCCACTTCCCCACCGCCCGTCACCATGGCTGTTGGCGGCTCTCCATCGGAAAAACGATGTAGAGCTCCCAACAGTCCTAATACGCCGAGCGGAAAACCGCCACCACTGGCGGTCTTCAGCACGGCGGTCCCTCAGCGGTCTTGTGAAAAGACCACCGAGGTTGTAATGACCCCCTTAATGTTTAGCCAGAAACACTGACAAATTGACCCACTTCACAAAAAAAGATGTGAGAGATTGTTCAGATACATACAACATGATACTGTCAGCAAATGTGAATAACTTTACTTCACTGCTGTGAATATGAAAGGCACTTATATTCTTATTTGTTTAATATTACATAAAATGGCTCTTCACTTGAATAAATAGAAGTGGTGATTAGGGACATCCCTGTCTTGTATGTAGTCTAAGAGTAAATTGTGGCGAGAGTATGCCATTCATAAAAACTGAAGCCTTCGGGGAGTCATATAAGAGTGATATGTAGTTTGAAAATATCATGCCATTTTAGAGCCTGAAACGTATTCCCAACCCAAACGCCTTTTCTGCATCAAATGCAATAGAAGCCATTGGGGAGAAAATGTTAGAAGTAATATAGAATACACACAGGAGACAGTGATAAGGCCTGGACCAGATGTCCTCAGAAACTGTCCCGCTAACTCCAAAGGCACTGTACTAGGATGTCAATAAAGTTTATGCAGCCTTTTATTTAGCCCTGTTCTCCCGAAGGACCTGCCCCTTTTAGCCCTCTGTGCTGTGGTTCTGCCTAATTCGCATTGCATTATTACCTCTGGATGTAGGAAATTTTCTCCATTAATGGGGAGAACCATCTTCCGGCACTAAGGTTACCATAGTGTTTCCCATGAGCACAAGGTTGTTGGTAACCTCCCGGGTGTGCCTGTGAAGTAATACGGTGTAGGAGGCTGGCCTGCTGTGTGGTGGGTACCTATGGTACTTACACCTTATACCAGGTCCAGGTATCTCCTCTCAGTGAAGTGTAGGCAGTGTCTAGAAGCTAGGCTCTCTAGAGGTAGCTGTGGATTACCAGCCAACGCTTATCCAGGAGACATGCAAAGCTCATGCAATACCACTGTAGTCACACAGTAGTTACACACATGAAAGAAAACACTCGGTGTTACAAAAATAAAGGTACTTTATTTTGGTGACACAAATACCAAAAATACCATAGAGGCTATACTCCCTTAGGAGGTAAGTAATACACAAATTATATACACTAGTATGCAGAAATAGGCATAAAACAGTTAGAAAACAGTGAAATGAGTGAAAATCGCAACAGAGAGAAATAGCCGTAGGGGGAGCAAAAACCATATCCTAAAAAAGTGGAATGCAAAAGTCGGTCCCCCACCTAGGTAAGTGAACTGTGTAGAGATGGGCTGGGTGTACTAGGAAAGCCCAAAGATAAGTACCACAGCCCACCCCAGTGACCAGGAAAGCAGGAGTAAATCACTGTAACTTCCCCAGAACACACACAGAGAAGAGAAGAATTATGCAAAACCCTGAAGAGACTGCAAGACACCAACCTGGACAAGAGGACCTGTAGAAGAAGCAGACCAAGTCCAAGAAGCACAGCAGAGTCCAGGAAGGGCAGGAGCCCCTACCCACCAGACTGAAGGCGCAAGAGGTGAGTCGTTGTGGAAGAAGGAGAATCAGCACTGCACCCAAGAAGACGAAGTCGAGTTCCTGGAGAACGCAAGTGATGTCCCATGCCAGAAGGAGAATTGCAGTCAGGTTTGCGTCTTCGGATTCCAACAACAAGCCTTGGCACACGCAAAACACGCGGTTAGCGAAAGTGGACCTGACGGGGACCAGGAAGGACCAGGTGGACTCTACCCAGGAGGGGGAGTCAGAGGGGGCCCTCAGAAACACAGAGAGCCCACAGAAGCCCAGGCAGCACCCACAGGAGTCCCACAGGCCTGGGACACGAAGATCGAGGAAGAGGCCCACACAGCACTACAAAAAAGGGTCCCACGTCTCTGGAGAACCACTCAGGGAGCTGTGTGTTGCAGGATGGAGTGCTGGGGGCTGGAGCTTCAAGATGCCTGAAGATCTTGTGGAAAGGATGCCAACAAGCCGTGGCAGCTGCAAAGGATGCAGTGCACAGGGGTACTGTCCTGCGTGGGCAGGCAAGGGCTTACCTCCACCCAAGTTGGAGAGCTGGAAGAGAGGACCGTCGGGACCACTTCAGTACACCACCTATGATGCAGGATCCACACCAATCAGCAGGAGAGGGGATCCACACAGCCAGTCGTCGTCGCAGTCGGTGCCTGCAGAAGCAGGGGAGTGACTCCTTCACCCCAAAGGAGATTCCTTTGTCCTTCTGATGCAGGCTGAAGACGGGCTGTCCTCAGAGGATGCACGACTTGGAAAATGTTGCAGTTGATGGAAGGAGCCGTGGATACAATGTTGCAGAATGCGTCTTGCTTCTTTGTTGCAGCTTGTTGGGTCCTGGAGCATCCAGATGCAGTTTCCTCGGTCAGAAGTCAAAGTGGAGAGTGCAGAGGATGCCTTCTGGAGTCTTGCAATCTGAATTTGAGGAACTACCCTAGAGAGAGACCCTAAATAGCCCTGAAAGGTGGATTTGGTCATCTAGTTCGGTGACCACCTATCAAGAGGGGGCTCTGACGCCAGCGGTTGGCACTGGCCACTCAGATGCTCCCAGAGTTCCCTGGCAAGCTTGAATTCGAGATGGCAAAACCCAGGGACCCTTAACAGGAGCTCTGAGCACCACCCCGGGGTAGTGATGGACAAGGGAGTGGTCACTCCCCTTTCCTTTGTCCAGTTTCACACCAGAGCAGGGACTGGGGGTCCCTGAACCGGTATAGACTGGTTTATGCAAGGAGGGCACCAAATGTGCCCTTCAAAGTATTGCCAGTGGCTTGGGGAGGCTTCCCCTTCCAAGCATGTAACACATATTTCCAAAGGGAGAGGGTGCCACACCCCTCTCCCAAAGGAAATCCTTTGTTCTGCCTTCCTGAGCTTGAGCTTCTTCTCAAGCTGCAGGAGGTCAGAAACCTTTCTGGGAGGTGGCAGCAGTTTAGGCTGCCTGGAAACCCTCAGAAGGCTGTAATGGCAATACTGAGGGTCCTCTAAGGAGCCCCCTAGTGCATGGAATCATACCACCAATGCTTACAAAAGCATTGGGGTATGATTCCAACATGTTTGATACCAAACATGCCTATGTTCGGAGTTACCATTATGTAGCTGGACAAAGGTATTGACCTATGTCCAGTACAGGCAAATGGCATCCCTGCACTCACGAAGTCTGGGAAAATGGGCCTGGAGATCGTCGGGGTACCTCTGCTAGTGAAGGGGTGCCCTCACACACAGGTACTTTGCACCCTGCCCTCTGGGCTGGAGGTCTGCCATAGGTGTTACTTATAAGTGACCTGGTGTAGTGAAAAGTGGCAGTGAAAGGGTGCTTGCACCTTTTCAAACAGGCTGTAATGGCAGTCCTGCAGAACCCTTTGCTTGGGCTCCTCATGGGTTGTAAAATATATGCTGCTGCCCATAGGTATCCCCTGGAACCACAATGCCTTGGGTACCTAGGTACCATAAACTAGGGACTTATAATGGGACACCAGTGTGCCAATTGTGGATGAAATACAGAGTTTTTGGAGAGAGAGCATAATCACTGGGGTCCTGGTTTGCAGGATCCCAGTAAATACAGTCAAACACACTGACATCAGGCAGAAAAAAGGGATAACAATGCCAAGAACGAGTTTACTTTCCTTCACAGCCCCTCCCCCCCAAATGAGGGACAAGAAGGCTAACCTTGCCCAGACGAGTCTTCCTTGTCTAGGTAGAAATATTTGGAGAGTCCATCTGCATTAGAGTGGTTACTCCCTCCCAGGTCTATGTTCCACTGTAAAGTCCATGGACCACCTTAACAATTTGGGGTTTTCTCTTTTCATCTGTTTAAGCCAGAAGAGAAGGTTTGTAGTCTGTCTGAACAATGAAGTGAGTACCAAAGAGGTATGGTCTCAACTTCTTCAAGGCCCAGACCACAGCAAAGGCCTCTCTCTCTATGGCAGACCAACGCTTTTCTCTGGTCGTCAACCTTCTGCCAATAAAAGCTACTGGTTGATCCTGGCCCTCTGTATAAAGTTGAGAGAGAACTGCCCCAATCCCTACCTCTGAAGCATCAGTCTTAACTATGAACTTCTTGGAGTAGTCAGGGCTCTTTAGCACTTGACCTGTTGGAGCTCCTCAAAAGCGTTTTGACAGCTGGCTGTCCATAATACCTTTTTAGGCATTTTCTTAGAGGTGAGGTCATTAGGAGGGGCAACAATGAAATGGCGACATAGTTCTTAATGAACTTTCTGTAATACATAGTGAGGCTTAAGAAGGCTCTGACCTGGGTTTCTGTAGTGGGGGAGTCCAATCCAAAATGGTTTGGATCCTCCCCTGCAGTGGCTGAATCTGTTCTCCACCTACTAGGTGTCCCAGATAAACCACCTTCCCGTGCCCTAGCTGGCACTTTGAAGGCTTGATAGTGAGGCCTGCCTTTTGCAGAGCCCCCAAATCATTCCAGAGGTGGACCAGGTGATCATTCCAGGTTGAGCTAAAGACAGCTATATCATCTAGATATCCTGCACTATAGGCTTCCAGACCTTGGAGGACTGTGTTCACCAGCCTCTGAAAAGTGGCAGTTGCATTCTTCAAACCAAAGGGCATTACTGTAAATTGGTAGTGCCCTCCAATGGTAGAGAATGCAGTTTTTGCGTTCGCAACTTCTGACAACTTAATCTGTCAATAGCCAGCAATAAGGTCAAAAGATGCCAGCGTATCGATGAGCTCATCTGCCCTGGGGATAGGATGAGCATCTGTTTTGGTTACTGTATTGAGCCCTCTATAGTCAACACAAAACCTCATCTCTCTTTTCCCATCCTGAGAGTCTGGCTTTGAGACCAGAACCACTGGGCTAGCCCAGGGGGTATCAGAGTGCTCAATGACTCCTAGGTTTGATGCAGTCCCTTACATGGTCAGGCTGCCTGTGCATTTTACTTTTAACAGGTAAGCTGTCCCCTGTATCAGTGGCCTGTTCACACCATGTGGTTTGGCCAGGTGTAAGGGAAAACAGTTCTGAAAACTGCCGTAGGAGATCTCTGCAGTCTTCCTTTTGAGACTCAGAAAGGCAGTCTGCTAAGACTACCCCATCAACTGAGCCATCAGCTGCAGAATTGGAGAAGAGGTCAGGAAGAGGGTCACTCTCTTCTTCCTGTCCCTCATCAGTGGCCATGAGCAGGGTTTAGTCAGCCGTGTCATAGTAGGGCTTTAGGTGGTTCACATGATGTACTCTGAGGGGACTTCCTGGAGTGCCAAGGTCTACTAAATAAGTGATCTCACCCTTTTTCTCCAATATGATGTGTGGTCCACTCCACTTGTCTTGGAGCGCTCTGGGTTCCACAGGCTCCAGGACGCACACTTTCTGTGCTGGTTGGTACACAGTCAGGCAGCCTTCTGGTCATGCCATTGCTTTTGCAATTCTTGGCTTGCCTGAAGGTTTTTACTGGCCTTCTTCATGTACTCAGCCATCTTTGATCTGAGGCCAAGTATATAATCCACTATATCTTGTTTAGGGGACTTCAGGGGTTGTTCCCAACCCTCCTTCACAAGAGCAAGTGGACCCCTAACAGGGTAACCAAAGAGGAGTTCAAAGGGGCTGTAGCCCACTCCCTTCTGGGGTACCTCCCTGTAGGCAAAGAGGAGGCATGGTAACAGGACATTCCATCTCCTCCTGAGTTTTTCAGAGTGTCCCATAATCATGCCTTTGAGGGTTTGTTAAAACCCTCAACCAACCCATTTGTTTGGGGATGGTAAGGTGTGGTGAATTTATAGGTTACACCGTACTCTTTCCACATAGCTTTTTAAAAATGCAGACATGGAGTTACTACCCCTGTCTGATACAACCTCTTTTGGGAAACCCACTCTGGAAAAGATTCCCAGGAGGGCTTTGGCCACTGCAGGAGCTGTAGTGGTCCTAAGAGGTATGGCTTTTGGATAACTGGTGGCATGGTATACCGCCGCCAGAATAAATCTGTTTCCAGAAGCGGTGGGCGGGTCTAGGGGGCCAACAATGTCAACCCTTACCCTTTCAAAGGGTACCCCAACCACTGGCAGTGGAATTAAGGGGGCCTTTGCAGGGCCACCTGTCTTGCCACAGGTGACACAGAAGCGATAAAACTCCTTTGTGTTTTCTGACATATAGGGCCAGTGAAAGTGAGGGACAAGTCTGTCCCATGTTTTGCCTTTTCCCAGGTGACCAGCAAGGGGAATGTCATGGGCTAAGGTCAACAAAAAATCTATATTGCAGAGGGATTACCAGTCTCCTGGTAGCACCAGGTTTGGGTTCCCTAGGTTCTGAATACAGGAAGTTGTTTTTCCAGTACACCCTGTGGGTGCCACTGACACCCCCAGCTTCCTGTTTGAAAGCTTGCTGTCTCAAAGCCTCAAATGTGGGACAAGACTGTTGAGCCACACGTAACTCCTCCCTGGCAGGACCCCCTGCACCTAAGAGTTCAGGTGTGTCAGCTTGAAGTTCTTCAGATGTAGGTTCTGTACAAGGAGTAGATTTCTCCTCCTCAAAGGGGAAATCATCAGTGGAAGGAGGGGTAGGGGAGAATTTCTTACCCTTTCTACCCCTGCTTTTGGGAAGCTCTTGGTTCATAGTTTCAGGATCCAAGATTCCTCGTTCTCTTTGCTTCTTGGCCTGAGCCCTGGTTAAAGCAAAGATATGCCCAGGAATGCCCAGCATGGCTGCATGGGCCTCCAACTCTACTTCAGCCCAAGCTGAAGTCTCCAAGTCATTCCCTAGTAGACACTCTACAGGTAGGTCTGTGGGCACTACACATTTTTAGGACCGGTAACTTACCCCCCACCCCCAGCTGAGATCAACAACTGCCATGGGGTGGCTCACAGTATTGTTGTGGGTGTCAGTCACTTGGTACTGATCACCAAGTAGGTGTTACTCAGGGGGGGCACCAGATTTTCCGTCACCATGGTGACACTGGCACCTGTGTCCCTATAGGCCTCAGCCTGAACAGCATTTATTAGGGGTTGTTGCTTGTACTTATCCATATTAAGGGGACAAGCAACAAGGGTGGCCAGGTCAATGCCACCATTAGAGACTAAAACAGCCTCAGTGGATTCCCTAACTAAACCATCTCCCACTACACTTCCCAGAGTTAGCCCTGCTACACCCTTGGATTGAATATTGATAGTATTAGTCTTCCCACCACCACTGCTGTTGCTAGGGGCACTAGTTGTAGGAGTGGGGGTAGTAGTGGTGGGAGGTTTAGCGCTTTTCTTAGGACAGGAGCTGTCTCCTTCCCTATGGCCTTTGTTTCTACAAATATAGCACCAAGGCTTTTTGTTCTGATTGTTTTGGGAAGAGGATTTATTCCCACCTCCAGAAGAGTTTTGTGGGCCTGATGAAGACTCTTTCTTATCTTTGTCCCCACCTTTGTCATGTCACTTACCACCTTCATTCTTCTTGTCTTTGTCACCCCCTGTATGAGCTTTACTGGTCATCCTTGTTCTGACCCACATGTCTGCTTTCTTTCCCAATTCTTTGTGAGAGGTCAGATCTGAGTCTACCAAGTACTGGTGTAACAAATCAGACACACAATTATTCAAAATGTGCTCTCTCAGTAACAGATTATACAAGCCCTCATAGTCAGACACTTTGCTGACATGTAACCAGCCTTCTAAAGCTTTCACAGAACAATCCACAAACTTAACCCAATCTTGTGAGGCCTCTGTTCTGTTCTCCCTGAGCTCAATTCTGTATTGTTCAGTGGTGAGACCAAAAGCATCTAAGAGTGCAGTTTTTAGAATTGTGTAGTTGTCTGCATCTTCTTCTCTGACAGTGAGAAGTCTATCCCGCCCCTTGTCAGAGAAGGACAACCAGAGAAAAGCAGTCCACTGCCTTTGAGGGACCCTCTGAACTTTACAGGCCCTCTCAAGTGCAGCAAACCACTTGTAGATATCATCCCCCACCTTGTATGGGGGAACAATTTGTGTGTAGGGTTCTGGAATTCAAGAAGTCCTCTCTGACTCTGTAATCCCTGAAACCTGAGTTGCTGCTGCCACCATGGGTGCTAACCCCAACCCCTGTCTCTCTCTCTCCCCGCTGCCAAGGCCTCCCTATCTAGGACTAGTTATTGCTGCTGCAGCCTCAGCCTGGCCTCCTCCAGCCTCAGTTTTCTGAGCTCTCTATCTATAGAGTCATCCCCTGGAGCTGTGCAGTGTGAACCCTCGGACACTGAAGTGATATGAGAGTGAGCAGAGGTGGATCTATCCCTAGTCTTGGTGACCCTTTCTACTTGCCCTCTGGGTGTGAAAGTGTGAAAGGAGCCCTACCAGTGTGGCTTCCCTTCCCACTACCAGCTATGCTAGTTGGTCTGCTAGGAATATGACGATCCTTTGAGGAACCCTCCCCCAGATCTAGAATGTCATTTTCTACCTCAGTGGGGTTCGGGTCTACTTCTTCCTCCTCCTCCCCCTGGCTACCAGCTTGATCCTGATCATCCTGGAGGAGGAGACCCAAGAGCAGACTCTTGTTCGGGTTCCTCCCCATGTCCAACTTCCTCTGTGCACACAGCCCCTTCAATTCCTTGGCCAGGTTCTCATAGGGAGAGTCCATGACCTCAGAGCTATGTCCAGCTGCAGACATGGTGTATGTTAGGATAGTGTAGGGTGTACCTAACCTACTCAACTCCTAGACTCTCAGAAAGAAGTTTAGAGCAAGGGCTGTGCCTTTACCCTAGCTTGCCTAAACTTTAGAGACTAGCTTTCTGTACTAGGTACTATGGGGCTCATTCTGAGCCCAGCGGGCGCCGCCCGCCGGGCGGAAACCGCCGAAAGACCGCACCGCTGTCAATAGACCACGGGGGTCATTTTGACTTTCCCGCTGGGCCGGCGGGCGATCGCCAGAGGATCGCCCGCCGGCCCAGCGGGAAAGCCCCTGCAACGAGGAAGCCGGCTCCGAATGGATCCGGCGGAGTTGCAGGGGTGCGACGGGTGCAGTAGCACCCGTCGCGATTTTCACTGTCTGCATAGCAGACAGTGAAAATCTTTGTGGGGCCCTGTTAGGGGGCCCCTGCACTGCCCATGCCAGTGGCATGGGCAGTGCAGGGGCCCCACGACACCCGTTCCCGCCATCCTGTTCCTGGTGGGTTTTACCGCCAGGAACAGGATGGCGGGAAGGGGGTCGGAATCCCCATGGCGGCGCTGCAAGCAGCGCCGCCATGGAGGATTCTCTGGCCCAGGGGAAATCCGGCGGGAAACCGCCGGATCCCCTTTTCTGACCGCGGCTTTACCGCCGCGGTCAGAATGGGCACTGAAGCACCGCCAGCCTGTTGGCGGTGCTTCCGTTGCCCGTGACCCTGGCGGTTTAGGACCGCCAGGGTCAGAATGAGGGCCTATGTGTACCTCTAGGTAAGGAGTGGTCGTTCCTGTGGAAAGCACCAGGTGACAGAGTGGTAAGGCAATTGCAAGTGCTTATCCCATCGCTGCACCACCAATGTAAGAAGCTGGCCTGGTGTGTGGTGGGTACCTATGGTACTTACACCTAATACCAGGTTCAGGTATCCCTTACTAGTGTAGTGTAGTCAGTGTGTAGAAGCCAGTCTCTCTAGAGGTAGCTGTGGATGAGCAGCCAAGGCTTATCTAGGATACATGCAAAGCTCATGCAATACCACTGGAGTCACACACATGAAAGAAAACACTCAGGCCCTCATTTGGACCTCGGCGGTCTTTTGGCAAGACCGCCGAGGTTACTCCTGGCTGAAGACCGCCAGTGCAGGCGGTCTTCCACCAACCGTATTATGACTGCTGGCAGCCCTCCGCCCTTTTTTGGACGAAGAGCCGCCAGCAGCCATACTGGTGGTCAGCGGGGAAATGGAGGCTGCTCCACCTCCACACCACGTCATCAGAACACTGCCCATTGAATCACAACCCATTATTCGGCGTGGCGGTGTTCTGGTGACGTGTTGCTTGCAGCGGAGCAGCCCCCATGGATCCCGTTCCCTCCTGGAGGATCACCGGAACAGGTAAGTTGATCGTCCATTAGGGGAGGGGGGTGGGGAGGAGTTGTGTGCGTGCATGGGGGTGTGCGTGTGAGTGTGTAGAGGGGTTGTGTTAGTGCATGTATGCATGCAGGGGTGTAGTGTGTATATGGGAAATGTGACGAATATGTCTGTGGGCATGTGTGCATGTATGTGTGCGTGAATGTGTATGAGTGGTGTGAGCGTGCTTGTAGGAGGTGTGGGGGTGTGTGTGGGTGTTTCGGGGGGTGGGGAGGGGATCCTACCAACTTAGGGGGTTGTAGGGGGGTCATGGGTGTTGGGGGAGGACTCAGGGGAGAGGGAGGGGAGACCCCAATCAGTGCCAGGGAACTTATTCCCTGGCACTGATAGTGCCTACTGCCATGGATTTCGTGGCAGTACAAAACCCCATGAAATCCATGGCGGCATGCGGAGTCCTGATACCGCCAGCGGTCTAATGACGGCCACCGGGCTGGAGACCGAAATTACCAGCCCAGCAGTTGTTACCACCCTGGCGGTCGGAGTGTAAAAGTGGCGGTTTGGCATGGCTCAAGACAGAATGGAGTCCAAAAATCAGGGTGCAGTAAAACAAACATTCAGGTACTTATACGGGGCAATGGGGTTCCATACACATCAGATCCTGCCATAGGTTGCCTCCCGGTTCAGTTTCCACCACCTGTGGTGCACACATCTATCAGTTGATATCATCCAGTGTGAAAGGGCATTGTTTATGTAGTGTACATACATCAACTGTATGAGGGGTCTTTCTCTTCAGGAGCTTCAGACCTGGATAGCTCAACCACCCACTCCAAAGACCTGTCCCTAAGATACTGTCCATGCCCCTTCTGAACCCAAAAGTCACATTTTTCCCCAACAGTTTTGAATTCTTATTACCAATAAGCCTTCTAAAAATTATATTTAAATATTGAGTGCAATCTATGATAACAATCTTACCTCATAAATTTTCACCCACACTGGAAAAATAACCTGTACTTATGTTTTTGGTAAAAACTTACTTTTGCTGTGAGAATTTGCTCACAAAAAAATGTTTGTGAAAACTTCTTCGGCACAAACTTTCGTACAGGAATTTTCAGACAAAAGAAGAGGTTGCCAGGGTGTCCATCTTTGCAGCTTCATAAAGTTGCATCATGTGCTGTGTTTACAAATTTCTGTTTGATTTCATTCTTATTACTTATTCGATGAAATAGTTCATATTTTGTATTATTCACTCTGTAGTATATTTTCTTTTTAAATGTATTTTGTTCTACTAACTACATGGAGGGGTTAACCGAGCTATTGTTCCACAGATGGGTTGAAGCACTCATGGACTTCTATCCGAACGTGCAGGACGTTCATGGTCATTTCTTTCTTATCAGTAGAATCATTCTAGTTTCAAATTTGTTTCAAGCCTCAGCAGTTCAATATCCTGTTTCAATTTATTGGACCTATATGTTGGACTGAACCCTAATCCTTGGTCCAGCAACATAATGGCAGAGTTGTCAGTTTATGAAAGATCACAGGAAGCTGGATTTTTTTAGTGCCCATTATCTATTATTTGCTTGTCATGACCACATAGGTTGTATGCCCCCCTTGATTCCGCATTTGTTTCCTTTTGCTTCCTCCTCCTTTACACTTCAGTGATTCAGTGCCCCCCCCCCCCTATCTCTGGAGCCAAAATTATTTTCTCAACTTAGTTAATTCATCTTTTCCTTCTATTTTACCCACTGATTCAAATCTGGTCTTTAAAACAATCTGATCAACCTTTATAAACATATTTATATTACACATCTGTAGGAAAGCAGATTATTGTTTGGGGTGGATAAGAGTTCATCTGAAAATATAAGGCCACTAGCTTCTAGATGTCACACAATTTCAATAAAATAAACCTGTGTTCAGCATCTGGTAATGTGACACAAAGCAGTCAGGTTGGGATCAAAGGCAATGTGTAGAGTATTTAATCTGTGCATGCACAGCAGAATAAGTCACACAAAACACAATAAAATTCAACAACCAGCTTTAAAATAAAGAGAAGAGGGTTATGGGCAAAGAAAGACCAAAAGACCAAAAATACAATATGAGGAATCGGAGAAATTAATTTTGAAAGATTTGAGTAAACAATAGCACCAAATTGTACAACGCACCAATGATAGTCGAGCAAAGCAGTATACTAGAACCAAGATGTGATTTGAGGCCGACCACGATGGAGCCCTCGTCAAATACAAGTGGATTGTTCCTGGTGAAAATATGGAAGTCAAAAAGTTTTTAAATGTTTCTAAGTCCCAAAGCAGAAGAGGACTTTGCATTTTTTGAGAAGTAAAATCCTCCATGAGCGGGCCGTTGGTGAAATTGTAGCCACTGCCATGGAACAAATGGCTGAATATCCCGCTAAAGCTCTGGAGCTTTGGCAATATCTTGCTGAAACGTTCTTAAGTCCCAAAGCAGAATGGGACTAGGGGGCCAGATGTACAAAGTGTTTTTACATTCACATATGGCCCAGTTTGCAGAATCGGGCCATTTGCGAATTCAAAAAGGCATTTTTGTATGTACCAAGCCCAAATTGCGATTCAGCAACCTGTTACTAAATCGCAATTTGGATTTGCGATTCAATATTACGAAGGGGCGCGTTTTGGGCGTCCCTTTCTAATACTGAATTACAGTGGCATGTCTGAATGCTTTACGACTGAAATGCGGTCACAAAACATTTGCATTTTACCACCAACTCCAAGTAGGTGGTAACCCACACGCAAATGGGAGGGGGGCCCCAAGGGACCCCTTCCCCTTTGAGAATGGCTGTAAAAAACTTTTTGAACAGTTGGCATTGGTCCCACTGCCTTCTCTTAAAAAATGAAAAGAAATATTTTAATTTTTCTTTCTAAAACGCGTCCCATTTTGCTTTAAGGAAAACTGTCTGCAATGCAAAAAATAATGCTTTATTGAAAAGTAGACACAGACTTGGGGTTCTGCTGACCCCAGCAGGTCACCGTCCCTGTGATTTTTGTGATTCGCAAAGGGTCGCAAACCTAGACCTACCTCTTTAATATTGATGAGGTAGCTCTATTTGTGACTCACTGGGAATCACAAAATGTGTAAAACACCCATTTCTACATTGGTGTTTGCAGTTACCAAATAGCGATTCACAAAAATATGCTATTTGGTAAACACAAATGTTAGTACATGTGGCCCTTAGTATTTTTTTCAGAGGTTCTAGGAGTCTTGAAGGGGCAAAGCAAAAATCCAGTCAACGCCATGGAACTGCTGGTTGGATGCTTCTTTCCCAGAGGCCCCCTGAAACCTCTGGAAAAAAAGTTTGCAAAAGTTTACAGATCTTCTTCTGCTGCCCAACTAACCACAGGAGTACACTTTTAAAAGCCCCAGGCCCTCAGGAGACGGTAGAGACTCTCAGGGTGTTATGCAGGCAGAGACCTACAGCAAAGCCCAGTCCAGGTCCATTTGCCACTGTTCAGCTGGGCATTTCCAGGAAAAAGGCCTCTTGCCATACAGTGGAGGAGAGCCAGCTGACCCTTGAAGTCCACATCCGTGTCCTGGGTGCAGAAGGGATCAGGTCCAGTCCTTCAGGGCTTCTCTCAGGTCACAGACAGCAGGTCCAATCCTCTTCTCATCTTCTGCAAGTCCAGTATGTGTTCTGAGTATGGTCCCTGAGGGTGCAATATTTATGCCTGGCACCAGCTATTCAGGCGATTGTCTCAAGCCTGGAAGCAGTTTTCACACATCTTTCACACCTAATTAAAGCCAAGTACAGACTATTACAGGTGTTAGAACGCTAATGCAAATTAGCCTCTAGCAGCTTCTGGCTCAGTAAAGGTAACTTTCTAAAAGTTACATTTCCAATATATGTAATAAAAATCTGACTTCACCATTAAACTGGATCTTTATTATATCTAAAAATAAGTATTTGAATGAAGTCTGTAACTTGTCAAAAGTTATATATTCAAGTATATAATATGTACTTCAACTTTTCGGATGTACCAGTGACATCCTGACCAGTAACAATGTCATTTTCGGCCTAGTTGTTTGGGGAACATGCCATTTCTAATGTCGCACATGTGTCACTCAAATATTTTGCAGCCTACCTTGTGTGCAGCAAGGGGTGCTTCGAGGTGAGTTATTTAATATTTGAAATCATGTTTTCCTACCGGCCAAAGGGGTGATTTAGACAGGTCTAGGCAGCACAGTTCAAGCTGCTGCTGTCAGGCTACACAGGGTAGGCCTGAAGCTGTTTTCACTGCCATTGTACTGGGTGGCACAATAGGTGTTGAAGTTCACAAGTGGCATTTAACTTTCCATGCCATGGGTGCCTTTCTGCAGTATATACTATGGCCTTACAGGAAAGCTAACTGTACCTATCAGGGTTAAGCCAAATTTCAACATGTTTTAGGGGTAATAGCACATACATTGTACACTGGAAATTCACAGTGTTAGCACTCAAGATTACCAGCAGCGGTGGTCCCAAAAAAATAAAAAAATAGTTGTGGATGACCCCATAAAGAGGTCTCTTTGGAACAACATGCATGGATAACATAGTCCTTTACCACCCTAATTAATAATCAGGTGGAGTGGTATTCACAGGTGTGGGAACACCAGACCTGATTTTACCATTAAGTAGCCATCTTTCAGCACTGCATCAGCAGTCATTAAGGATAGTGCAGCATTCTTCCAAACAAAGTATCACAAAATCCAATGGGTTTTCATTATGTGCATATACAGCAGTAAAAATGATACTGATATTTAGAAGAGTATTTGACGTAAAGGTTTCCTGAGTCAGCATTTTTTCTGCATTTTATTACAGTAAATATGATTAAGTTATGGAGAGGTATGGGGAAAAGGATCCATAATCCGAATATAGGCTGTGAATGAACTCCCAAGGGCTCCAACAAACCATGACTCACCCTTGGTAGCCAGCTGGGACTTCCAAAGAGCAATGCAAGCAGAACATGCGCAGCAGTAAGCCAAAAACTGTGCACAAAAACAGTTATGAAAGTAAGTAATGAACATATTCAAACCAAGACAGATAATAACAAATACAACGAACAGAACAGCACAAAAAAAGTAAGAAAATTGGATGTAAAGGCTAAAAGTTATAACAAAAGCAAGACTATTAAAACTAGTAGAAACAGGACTTCTGATTGATTGCAGCCTAGAAAAAAGTTTATCTTTGGGCTTAGAAGCATATCTCGAGCAGCACAAGGCCTTGATCTTTCCTACAAAAAGCTCCAACTGGGAAAACCAGCAATGCTGAAGCCACCAATATCACTCTTTTTTTCGGATAGGTTTTGTGCCTTGTCCATATTGTCCAGAGAGAAATTATTTTCTGCATCCCAATTTTACAAAAGGTCTGGAGCTTTAGTTTCTTAACTTAAAAGCCTCCAAACTTTCAGAAAAAGTTCTGCAGACACTAGTCTGAGGTGGGATCCTCAGAACTGCACTTCAGTTAGATGTACAATTGTGATTACTTTATCATATTTCTCTACAGCAGCTATGTAAGACCATAAGAACGTTTATACTTCCAGGGCACAGAGGAGACTTTTCACAGGACAGTGCAAGGGATATGTTCAGTTGTAATTGGTCCATTGTTTTATTTCCACGCAGCCTTAGCTTTCTTTGTTTCCAAGATAGTTTGCCACATAAACAAATTCTCACAGGGACAAGCAGTTGTCATTGGCAGCATCTGGCCACACCAATAGTAATTCTCTCTAAGGCCTGTATCAAGTAGTCAGGAACAAATTTATTATGTTATGTCGATTTGTAAAGTACCTTAATCACCCGTGAGAGTATCCAGGTGCTTGAGCAGGTGTGTAGGTGTGTGGTCCCCACAGAATTAGTCAAAGACCCAGGTCCTCAGCTCCTTACAAAAAGCAGGGAGGCTCTGATGTGTTGTTGGCAGTCGTTCTATGTTTTGAATGGAATGTAGGAGAACGAGTGACTTCCTGCTCTGCTTTTGTGAATACGGGTGGTGTGTGCAAGTGAGACTGTCACAGGCTACTTGTAGTTTATGTCTTTGGCCCACTGGAACTGCAGAAGGGTCTTGATTATAGTAGGTTCTGCCTTGACCAAGGTAAGGGCGGCCCTTTCTGGAAGCCACGGTGCTGCCAACGAAGGAACGCCAAAAGCAGTCCGTGCCCTCCAGAAGGAGTCCCAGAGGGAAAAAAAAACCAAAGGGAAAAACCTCTATAGCAGGAACTCCCTGGAACAAAAAGAAGCAAAAAGGAGAGGCTTCCAACAGGAAAAAACAATACTGGAAGTAGCTGGAACAAGCGAGGTAATAACTGGATAAAAAATAACAGGAGCGAAGATAACCAACAAAGGAAGTGTTGCAGCGCAAGGAGAACAAGAATCACTCACCTTATATACCCTAAAACAAGAAATGACAACAGGATGAAGCAAGTCACCATATTGGATTGGGAAAGAATCATAGGAACATATAGAGAAAATACGCCATTTTGAAAAAGGGTCCTAAGGCATGAAGGAAAAAAGAAAGGCATGGTGGGAGAAAGAAAGAACATGACTGCTACATGTGGACATAAAAACAAGAGGAAAAGAAGTAAAAAGAGAGAAAAGAAGAAAAAGAAGAAAAGATAGGCTCCCCAGGTAAGTGAGAGGTAGGGGGGGAAGGTGCCCATAGTTTATATTGAGGGTGCGCTGCACCCAAGACTCGCGGAGGCCCTATGCCCACTTTGGGGCCTCGTGTGAGGAAGTAAAGAAGAGAAGGGGCGCTGAACACCCGACCGCCAGGAACCGTGCCTGTGCCCTGAGCCGAATGCTTGGCTCGCGCCACAGTCCTCTGAGGCACAACAGTAGGTTCCCCCCACCTAGAGCCCCAGGTTTGTGCGGATATAGACCAAAAAAACGACGGATCAAAAGTGGGGCGTAAACAGAAGAAGCATCTTCCCAAGAACATTCACTAAGAGGATAGCCTTTCCAATGAATAAGATTTTGGTGATGGTTTCAGAATATACGAGAGTCATATATTTCTTGAACTTCATATTCGGGTTCGTCATTCACCAACAAAGGAGGAGGGCATGTGAATTGTCTATGAAAAGGGTCAGGTTTATAAGGTTTCAGTTGAGAGACGTGAAAAACTGGATGGCTTTTCCATATTCGAGGTAAACGAAGACAGAAGGATACTGGATTCATCTTCTGAAAAATACAAAACGGTCTATAATAACAAGGTTTAAACTTATTTTGTGATAGACATAGGCGCAACAATCTGGAAGAAAGCCATATTTATATTGGACTTGATAAGATGGAGCTTCACATTGTTTCTTATCTGCCATTCTTTTTATGTGCCTTTTAGTTAACAAAAGATTAGACCGTATAAGACGTTGAATTCTATGTAATTTTGGGGAAATAGAGGTGATTGCAGGGAGTGTAGAAAAGTTCTTAAGAGTGGCAGGAAAAAAATTGGGATGAAATCCATAGGAGCAGAAAAAAGGAGTGGCTTTTGAGGCACTATGTACGGTATTGTTGTAAGCAATGGATAAGTACGTGGTCCAGTTACTCTGAGTGGAATTAAAAAAACAGCGGAGATATTGCTCAAGTGTTTGATTCAGACGTTCCGTCTGTCCATTGGTTTGAGGATGAAATCCAGAAGATAAGGCTACATCGATATTTAGGGTTTTACAGAAGTACTTCCAAAACCGTGATATGTATTGAGGGCCCGATCTGACTCAGTAACTTGAGGAAGGCCATGGAGATTAAAGATTTCTTGGATGAAGATCTGGCTTACTTCTTTAGATGTGGGTAGCTTCTCCAAGGCAGTAAAATGAGCCATTTTTGTAAACGAATCTACAGTCACCATTATAACTCGGTTTCCCGCTGAGGGAGGAAATAAACACATAAAATCGGTTGATATTGCATGCCAGGGGGCTGGTGGACCTGGTAAAGGTTGAAATAGTCCTGCAGGCCTCATATGGGGTATTTTTGATTGGGTGCAGATGGGAAAAGATACCAAATAACTTTCACCATCTTGCTCAAGTGTAGGCCACCAAAAAGAGCGACGGAGCAATTCCAGCGTTGCTTTGATACCACGATGACTGGCCACAGGGGAATCGTGACACATTTGTAGTGCCTTTCTTTGCACTTTCTTAGAAGGTAGGAATAACGTGTCTTTATGGTAGAAGTACCCTTTACTCTTGCGTAATTTCGGACGCAGCTCCTTCATCACTTGTTCTGAGAGGGTTGAGTATTCAGACCGTACTTCATCGAGGAAAGTCTGGACTAAACCGATTATTTTGTCTGGTTCAATTAGATGCTGTAAAGGGGTGTTAGTACTTTCAGGATAGCGTTGAGATAGAGCATCTGCCAAGATATTTTGAGAACCTGGAATATATATAATATAAAAATCGAATTGGCTAAAGAAAAAGGCCCAACGGGCTTGGCGACTGTTCCGACATTGAAAGTTTCGTAGACATTGTAAATTGCGACGGTCTGTTCTCACTTCAAAGGGTTCTTCAGAACCCATGAGGAATCGTCTCCACTCTTGACAAGTTGTCATTAGAGCTAGGAGTTCTCTTTCCAATACCAAATAATTTTGCTCTGAATCAGAGAGCACATGAGACAGATGAAATATTGGATGTTCTAATCCGTCGTCGTCCTGCCTTTGCAATAATGCTGCCCCAGTAGCTCTTTCTGAAGCGAAGCATCAGTTACAACTATGAATTGTTTGTTGGTGTCCGGATGCCGTAGTATAGGTGCTTGGGTAAAGGCTTGTTTTAGGTTTTGGAAAGCATTTTCAGCCACGTCTGTCCAGATGAAACCATTTCGCAAACTCTCTTTTTTTTAAGAGTCTGTGTGATTTGACTAGTTTGTTGAGCAAAGTCCGAAATAAATTGGCGATAAAAGTTGACCAGGCCTAAGAAACACTGAGTTTCTTTGATTGACGAGGCGGGTGGCCAATCTAGAATGGCCTGAAGCTTCTTTGGATCCATCGAGATACCGATCTGACTAATGTGATATCCTAAATATTTCGCCTCTGTCTTATCAAATTCACATTTCTCAGGTTTACAGTAGAGCTGATGTTGCCTAAGTCTGTTTAATACTTGCTTTACGTGTTCAGTGTGGAGTTCAGGGTGTCTGGAATATATGAGGATATCATCTAAATAAATCACTACAGTGTGATTCAACAGGTCAGAAAATACCGAATCCATGAATCTTTGAAAAACAGAGGGGGCGTTTGTTAAACCAAAAGGCATTACCCTATATTCGTAATGACCAAAAGGTGTACGAAAGGCAGTCTTCCACTCATCACCTTCCTTAATTCTTAAGAGATGGTATACTCCCAAAGGTCTAATTTAGTAAAGATCTGTGCCCCCCCTAACTGCCTCCAATGTGTCTTTGATTAGAGGTAGTGGATATCGGTCTTTTATAGTGATTTTATTTAATCCACAAAAATCTTTATAGGGACGTAGATCCTTCGTCTTCTTGGGCATGAAGAAGAGGGGAGCCCCAGCAGGAGAAGAAGATGGTGCAATAAGACCACTCTGTAGATTTTCTTGCAGATAGTCCTTGAGTATCTGCTTTTCAGGTTCCTTAAGAGAATACATTCTACCAAAGGGAACAACCGCTCCAGGTTCCAGGAGAATGGTACAATCGCAGTCTCTATGTGGAGGTAGTACTGGTTTTGAGGGTTTTTGGAACACGCCTATATAATCCAGATAGTGACTAGGTGCCCCTTGAAGAGAGTTTATGGAATACCCTAATTCACGTTCTGTGGATAACATCTTCTTTGGGGACCAATACGTTTTGGATGCATAGCAATGGTCTTGACAGAAGATTGAGAGGGTTGTGTTGCATAAACCAGGTTATTCCTAAGATTATTGTATGATTAGGAGAGGAGATTAAATCAAAAGAGACATGTTCCTGATGCTTTCAAAATTGTAGACATAGGGTAGGAGTGGTACTGATGACAGAACCGGATGCTAATAGGGATCCATCTCTAGTATGCACTTGTTCTGGAACGTCCTTCAGTAGTCGTGGAATTTGTTGTTCCTTGGTCCAGGTCTCATCCATATAAATTCCACTGGCTCCACAATCTAATAATGCCAAAGCTCTTTCTTCCCGACCGTCAGGTAATTGCACGATAACAGGTAACAAAAACAGGGCAGTTGCATCTTCTTTGGAAGAATTGCTTGAAGGTATCGCAGAAAATCCCATCCCCTCCCTTCTCACAGAGGACAGGAATTGGCATTTCCCGAGGACTTCATAGGACGGACTGGGCAAGTACAGAGCAAGTGGCTGGCAGCTCCACAATAAAGACATAGGGCCTGATTCTAACTTTGGAGGACGGTGTTAAACCGTCCCAAAAGTGGCGGATATACCACCTACCGTATTACGAGTTCCATAGGATATAATGGACTCGTAATACGGTAGGTGGTATATCCGCCACTTTTGGGACGGTTTAACACCGTCCTCCAAAGTTAGAATCAGGCCCATAATCCTTTTCTCCATCCATTTTCGCACTCACTAGTAGAGAGAGGACCACGGGTGGTGTCTATTTGCATTGGTTCCCCTTCTGTTGCCTCCCTTAATTCAGGTCAAGGCTCTTTTCGGAACGATGGACGATTGTACGTGTGTTTCATGCATGAGAAGGTCCACAATTCTTTCTCTTTTCTAGATGGCGTTCTTGTAGATGATACTCTATGGAGAGCGCTAAATCCATCAAGCCTTGTCAATCTTCCACTCTAGCGGAATGTACTAGTTAGTGTTTTATTTCGTCTCGTAGACCTCTATGAAAAAGAGTCATCAGAGTATGTTCTACTCATGTCGTCTCTGCTTCCAGCTGTGTAAAGCATTCTATATATTGGAGAACATCTTGGGTACCTTGCTGAATGTCACATAAAGCTTCAATTCCGGGCGTTCAAACATTTGTTTAAATGCAGTGACAAAAGCTGAATAGTCAGACAGCACAGGGTCATTGGAGGCTACTAATGGAATTGCCCAGGCCAAGGCAGGACCAGACACGGCACTGATGAAGTAACCCACTTTTGTTTTATCTTGCGCAAATTGTGTTGGGCGAAAAGGCAAAATAGGCAGTCAGAGCATCGAGGAATTCTCATAGCTTATTTGGATCTCCTGAGAAATGGGGCATGGTAGCAGAGACAGTGGGAACATCCGTGGTTCGGGATACCAGGGCTTGTCGTAAAGCTGCATTTTCATTTGATAATCGGTGCAGTCCCCGGGCTTGCTGTTGAATGGTTAAGAGTAGTGACTGGTTGGGTTCTGCAGCAGCCATTGCGGTATTCTCCATTCTGCTCGACGAAGTCTGGTTTGTTTGGCGCTACAATCTGTTACGGGCTACTCGGCATTTTTGTCTTTGGCCTACTGGAACTGCAGAAGAGTCTTGATTCTTGACCAAGGTAAGGGTGGCCCCTTCTGGTAGCCACGGTAATGCCGACGAAGGAACACCAAAAAGCAGTCTGTGCCCTCCAGAAGGAGTCCCAGAGGAAAAAAAAAAACAAAGGAACCAAAGGAAAAAACCTCTACAGCAGGAACTCCATGGAACAAAAAAGAAGCAAAAAGGAGAGGCTTCCAACAGGAAAAAACAATACTGGAAGAAGCTGGAACAAGCGAGGTAATACATGGAGAAACAAATAACAGGAGCAAAGATCATCACCAAAGGAAGTGTTGGAGTGCAAGGAGAATAAGAATCACTCACCTTATATACCCTAAAACAGGAAATGACCAACAGGAAGAAGAAAGTCACCATATTGGATTGGGAAAGAATCATAGGAACATATAGAGAAAAGATGCCATTTTGAAAAAGGGTCCTAAGGCCTGCAGGGAAAAAGAAAGGCATTCGTTCTGCTACAGTGGACATATAAACAAGAGGAAAAGAAGAAAAAGAAGAAAAGGACAGGCTCACCAGGTAAGTGCAAGGAAGTAAAGAACTGACGGGGCGCGGCACACCTGTCTGCCAGGAACCGCGTCTGCGCCCGAGCCGAATGCTCGGCTCGCGCTGCGGTCCGCCGTGGCGCGACAGAGACTAAACATAGGTGTCTTGATGGGTTGTGAAAGTGTATGTTGCTGTTGAGGTATGCAGAACTTGTGATGTATAGGGTTTTTTAGGTGTGGGTGAGGAGTTTGAATTAGCTGTGTTTGTGAATGGGGAGACAGTGGAGCTCCCTGAGGTGAGATGGGGTGTGCGAGCGGGGAGGAAGGTTGGGTATGAGTCATGTGACAGCATTCTGAATGATCTGAAGTCTGTTCTGGAGTTGCTAGGAAATTCTGGCGTACAGTGCGCTGCATTAGCCGAGTTGGCTGGTGATGAGTGCTTGCGTGACAATTCGTTTGGTGTTCTGTGGAAGCCACTTGAAGATCTTTTTTAGCATTTGTAAGATGTAGACTCAAGTGGAGCTCACTGCATTGACTTGTGACATCATGTTGAGCTTGTCATCCAGGATGATCCCCAGATTTTGGCATGGTTGATGGGTGTTGGTGTGCAGCCTAATTCATTCGGCCACCAGGTGGCGTCCGACAGTGGGAGCAACAGAGAAGTTCTGCCATCTTGGCTCAAGTCAGCTCTCTGCTAGTAATAGGTCAAGCAGGGGCATTTAAAAAGTAAAATAAATCTGCCACTGGCAATGAATGACACCTAAATCACACACACATTTAGATGCAGGCTTTCCCATCCCATTTTTTGCAACAATATCCCAGTTCTTGTTCCAGGACTATGCATTCAGGCAAATTCCTTTAAAAATAAAAAAGAAATCCAAAATGGTGAGAACTTTGATCCTTGGCGCTCATCTCTGCCCTTCTATAAAATCCTCTCAGGCTGGCCATGTTACTCCCACCAAGAATCCAATAAAATCTCCACCTTCAAGTGGCCATTTGAGCTAGCCCATATGCAGTAGTTTAGCTGTGAAGAGCCAAGGAATGTTCCTCCAAAACAGAATAAACGTTTTTTGGAAGCTCTTCTTCAGTCGATATGGTCTGGGAGGCCGGGGGCCGATGATTCCTCCATTTCACGGTATATTTTGGTACTTTTGTAGTCTCAGCTACATTATTTCAAATAATTTCTTATATTTCAAGGAAGCCTTGCAGCCTGGCTGCAGGAAATATGCACTGTCCAAAGCATATAGATATATATACTTTAGGTGTAAGTCGGAAATCATGTTATCCCGCCTGCTCATGTAGGACATTGTTAAAACTGTGTGAAACAATTCTTAACTCCACATCTGTATGCATTGATGATGTACCCATACCTTGACAATAAATATGTACATTGATGTATATCATCAGAGTACATAAATGTGAAGTCATGTATTGTAAATATGTTCTTAACTGTAAATATTTACCTTCACAATATTGTGGTAAACAATATTTCGGCTATGATATTTTCATATGACGGAATTCAAAACATGATATGCTGGAGGAAAAGCTTTCTAACACTATTCACAGTGCAGAACAGTATTTAATTTGTAAATCAGTGAGTGCCTGTGTTCAAAACTCTTCTTAGAAGCCTGTGGCTCACACTATTACATATTAACATGCCACATGCTAAGGATGCATAATCTGGAATCCACCTCATGTCTCTTTAATCAGCTACCAGATGTTCCGTGCCCCTTTGTCTCACTATTGCAGGTCCCAACATTCACCCTTTGTGGCGTTTTTCTGTCTTTTGATTTCTACTTCTTTCGTCTTTGTGTGTTTTCCCTTTCTTGCTCACAGGAAATGTCAGATGAGGAAAAATAAGTGGTGGTCCCTGTTATACCTGTCAGCCTTGCGGTGGTCTTCCCCCAAACGGTTTGACTTCACTCATCCTGTTTTGCAAAATTTGTTTTTGTTAGCCATAGGACTCTGCACATTTTACCACAACTAACCAGTGCTAGAAGTGCTTGTCCTCTATTAAGCATGGTAAAATTGGTTTACATCCAATTGGTAAATTTAATTTACTTGTAACTCCGCAATAAAGTGGTACTACAGGTACCCAGTGTGTGTAAATTAAATGCAACTAGTGGGTCTGCAGCACTGATTGTGCCACTCACTAAAGTAGCCTTTCAAACTTTTTCCATTTCCATTTTTGCCATTTCAACCTGACAAAATAAACCTTTTGCAGGGCCTAAGCTTTCCTTTATAATACATATGAGTGGCCACTAGGGTAAGCCCTAAACAGCCCACAGGGCATGGTGCATTGTATTTAAAATTTTGGGCAAGTACCTTTAAGTTGTACATGTCCTAGTAGAGAAAAACTCCTAAAGTATTTTTCATTACTGCGAGGCATGCGTCTCCCATACGATAAAATTAGGTTACCGTATTACCTTTAATAAGTGATAATTTTTTAATGGGAGCAGGTAGGAAAGGCATGTTTGGTGTCTGAGGAATTGTTCTTTAAACCATTCTTTAATGGTAAGTTCGGATATTATATCACAGTTCTGAAAATGCCACTTTTAGAAAGTTGTCATTTTCTTGTCTTAAGCATTTGGTGCCTGCAACCGGTTACAGGGTCACATGACTAGGTGTAGTTGACAGTTGACCTTTGTGCATTCCTCCTAGATAGCCACACAATAGGGAGTCTGGGTGTTGGTAGGATGGGCCAGCTCTGGAAGGGTGAGGGGGCGAAGCTGTCACCTTCTATACTTGCAATTTAATGGAGCTGCCTTAAAACACACTCAAAGGACTTCACAGTAGCCTATTGTGTTCCCAAACAGACTGGGACCAGGGCTGGGAGGCAGGAAATTCCAGATACAGCTGTAGAGGAAAACTCCAGAAGCTTCTCCTACTTCACAATGGGCACCAGGTATAAAAAGGGGACACTCAGACCCACACTTCAGTTCACTTCTGGACCTGTGAATAATTCAGAAGAAGGACACCCTGCAGCCCTGCTGCCTGAGACCTGCTCTACCTGCTGAGAATGAAGACTGGACCTGCACCCTCCACTGTAGGCTGAAGTGACTCCAAGGGCCAGACAACCGACCTCCTGAAGCACTACAGGGGTATAAAAAGCTCCAGAGGGCTCCCTGACCTGCAGCCTGGACTTGTAACCAAATCAAACTGAATTTGCAACTGGACCTGCAGCTAGACCTGCCTGAGCCCTCGTGGCTTCTGCTGGAGTGATTTTCAGACCCCTAAGAGGTGCCCTTTGGGTCCTGGACCCTTGGTGTGGCATCAGTTGAGCTCTTTCTTGAAGAAAAGGAGAAATCCTGATGTTTTGGGATCTTTGTGACTACAAACGGGCCTGTCCGTGCCAAGATCTTGCCACACATGCCACACGTGCCACTCATCAACGCAAAGCTCTAGTGATCCTGACTTGGTAGGACAGTGACCACCAGCGACGACCGGTAGCACAGGATCTGCACACTACACCTTCAACAGCCTGTGGTGACCTGCCAGTGGCAATCTGCAGCAGTGACCCTCCCCTGACGCCCAACAGGGTATTCGCACCACAGCGACGACCGTCCGTGATGCCTGGCCTGCTCTTTGAGCTACAGAGATGACCATCTGCAACGCCTTCCTTGCTCCTCGCGGCCTCCTCCATCGCGAATGGAACTCTTTGTGCTGGACTTTAGAAGGTTTATTTTTCAGCGGAACTCACCGGGTCGCAGTATCCAGCACATAGTTCATTGTGGTCGACCTAAACATGTGACTTTTATCAGATCTTGCATGACCAGATAACCTTGAGTGGTACATTGTGCTTTTAGGTGCTATACTTACCGTAAATCTTTAAAATTGCATGTTTCCAGATCTTCAGATCTGATTTTTGTTGTTTTGGTGTCAAATAATTTATAAAATTTTACTCTGTTATTCTAAATTGGTGTGGGAGTTTGCTTTATCACTGTTTGTGAGCTGCGTAAAAAAATTGCCTCTAAGTTAAGACAGACTGCTTTTGTGCCAAGCTACCAGAAGGTTGAGCACAGGTTATTTTAGTGACTTTTTGTGGATCACCTTGACAAGGATTGTGACTGTTTCTCACAGTCCCCAAAAATGAGTGCCAGTGCGCCTCACCAGCAACCACAAGCTCAAATTAAGCACAGGCTATACCTAAGCACTGTAAAGTGCTCTGAAACAAGTGTCCACCTCAATGCAAAAGGCTATTATTGTATAAACAGAACTAGGGGAGCTGACAGGCTAAACTTCAGTTGTTTTGCTGCTTTATTCTAAGACCCTTAGGTAAGTTTTCTCATCAAAGTGAATTCTGCCTGTTCTGCAGGTGGCTATCTGGCACACAGCCTGGCCATCATGACGGACGCCGCTCATCTGTTGACGGATCTGGGCAGCATGTGTGTCAGCTTATTTTCACTGTGGATCTCGACTCGGCCTCCGACAAAGAAAATGAACTACGGCTGGCATCGATCTGGTAGGAACAATTATCTAGTTATCATTTGAATTACTGTCCAGCAAATGAGTTACAGCTGAGTTACCACCTAGTTACAGAATGAGTCAAGCCCTTGGGCAAAGGGTTGGCCAGCTGGGTTTCCTCTTCCTCTCTGTTGGGAAAGAGTAAAGTAATTTTTTAGGTCCATCCATTCTGATATGGTGCAGTTGTTGCTTATGATGGGGTGATACAGGGAGCCCCAAGTCGATCAGCGGATCGCTAAGCATCTTCTGTACATGAACTGCTGAAACAGAACTGCTAGTAAGTGAGAGTGTTCAACTATATCTCATCATATCTTTAGGGAACCTAATGCATGGTTTAGAGCATCAGGGTGTGTACAAGTTCACAGATTCTTAGCTGGTGGGGGAGGGGTACATTACCAAGAGAATACCTCCACAATGCTAAGTCACATCCATTGTGGAGTGTGTTAGATTTCACATTACTATCAAACTCTAAACCATACGCTTTGTCTTGTCAAAGAAACCATTTCCCATGGATTAGGGAAGTGTGTAGCTCTAGGCTGTGAGCTCTCGGCTAGCACGATCCATTAAAGGTTGAAAAATTGCTCATACATTTGAATGGTAGAAATCTTGTTCATAATAATACCATGTATGCCAGGCACTGCATTGGCCATTGGCATCCTACCTACAAAATGAATATGGGACTGACACTCCAGCCAGGCCGTTTTTCCAAATATAGATTTGTGGGTAGTTCTGAGTAGGCTGTCTACTCTGGTGGTGGTACAAGTAATGTCCGTTCCTCTATACGACTGTGTGTGTGCATGTGCGGAGGGCAGGCTAAGTGCAAGATATATATGTACACATGTGCGCCTGCTGTTATCTCAGCGAGGCAGCATGGGATGTCGTGCAAATTGGGAGATCTTCATAGGTAGTGGTTGTTAGCTGTGACTTGGGAGTTGGGAGAGATGTACTTGTGCTTAAGACATAAATTACTTACCTATCACTGGTTTATGGTAGGAATAGTACCCTAGGATGAATCAGGGGCGTGGAGAAAGTTTCCTTTTTTACAGCCTCCCAAACCTTATTACACAATGAATTTGCTCCCATCTTAACTCCCTAAGACATACACACAACGTTAAAGCCAGTGATGTGCCCACGCAGATAGTCACAAGAAGTAATATCCATGGGCTTGTCACTGAGCATGTCTGTTCTCACACGCCTTTACTTCTCTGTTGGGGGATATCCTAGAGATTCTTGGCGCGCTGGCATCAGTGCTTTCCATTTGGATCGTGACAGGCGTGCTGGTGTACCTTGCCACCGTGAGGATCATCAATAACGACTTCGAAATCGATGGACATGTCATGCTCATCACCTCCGGGTGCGCTGTCGGAGTCAACTTCATGTGAGTTCCTTGTCAATGTCTCTATGTCTGTATAACGTTCTGGGAGCCTGGAATATCTGTACAGAAGATGCCTGTAATTTACCTATTACAGGCGGCTTGTGACACCTCTATTCACCTGTAACAAAGAAATGACATAGCTAATTACTCATTACCGTTAGATTCTGATGTCATAGTGCCTGCTGCCAGGGCAACTGAGGGAAAGGCAGTTAACAGAGCATAGTTCCAGCTGCAGTTTAAACAACAATAGGACTAAGTTGCTTTTCCATCTGATCTGTTTTTCTAGATGGACAGTCATAAGCAGAAAATAGAAATGTTTTGCAGCATGTTCATTATTTCACCCATTAGGTAATTCTAGGAAAAAATAGAATCTCTCTGTTTGTATGCATTCTCAGTGACAGCATTTAAAAAAAAAATCTGAAGTATCTTTTTATGACAAAATATCTAACAGTTTTTTGGTGTGTTTAATTTTTCACTAGAGATTCAAACATTATTCTCCATGTTTACAAACGTCTTCTCTCTTTCCTATAAAAGGGCACCATACCTAGAGTTTAAGTGATTTGTGGGAAGGGGTACAGGGTGACCCTGTATTATAAGGAATAAAACAACCCTTGCTGTACATTATAAAGATATTACAAGTCACCTCAGAGTTCCATGACATAATAAAGGAACTTGCCCTCCGTATGGTTCATGGAACTCCCCAGTGATTTGCAATATCTTTATGATGTATGGTAGGTGTTACTTAATCCCATATATTACTCAGTGCACACCTTTACAGCACTCTTTAATTGTAAATATAAAGTGTATTTTACAGTGTTAACTACCCTTGATGAGGTGTCACCATGCCTAGATCATTTACTCAAGTTTGATCTCATCCTAAGAGGCAAGGCCACCTAATATCCTCGCCGGGTGTGAGCGATGATCACATGTAGTGAGTACCGCTATCCTGACATATTTTCCCTTCAACTTTCAGATTTGAGAAGCAATCACCATCATGCTCTTTCTATGCATATGTATTTTAACTCCTTCCTCGTCATCTGGTCCTCAAGCTAACATTATTTATAGTATATTAATTCGGAAAAAGTTAAAGACACCGACCCCGTTTCAACACACTGACGTCAGCGCCCATTATTTGCAGTGTCCACAGCTTGCTGCAGACACTTGCTGTTTGGGGCTACTTTTATCAGACTGAAGCATGGGGCGGAGGGATGATGGTATAAAGAGGAGGTTACTTGTTGTCCCCTTTTCTGGACAGATTGACATAGGTCAAGAGACACCAGAGGAAAAGCCCCAGGTCCTTTAAAGAGTTTGTCTAAGCTACTAATGAGCTGGACGGGGTCAGGGGCCTGAAGTTGGTGAATCACACAGGTCTTGCTTGTGTTTCAGGGTATGTTTGGAGCTAAAGTGGAGATCACACAACTCTACCCTTTTTATGGCCGAGCACAAAGTGCTCCGTCCATTCTGTAATCTCTCTTTGGGCTTGAAACCACGCCCATGCCACATCAGTCACTTACATTGGTTCGGGGGCTTGCCTTTTAAAATCCGCTTGCTTTCATTTGTGAAAGGCATACATGCGTCATGCCTTTTCGGGTGTTTAGCCCACCTACACACCACCGGTAAACTACTGAAAACATACGAGGTTCGATGTTTTCAGCCTGGAGTCCGGACTACTTTATCTGTTTATTTTCCACGCAGCGCAATCGTGCTGCATTTTACATAGCGCTATTGCGCTGCTTTTTTTTTGCTTTACAAACGCTAATAGCTCTAACTCGAACAAATGCAAGACCCGTTGCATTGAAAATGCTTGTTTCTACTGATTTGAACCATGCACTGAAGGCAGTCACATTCCCTTAGCTTTTCTGACTATGGGGTGACCGTAGGTGTTTAAAACTAAAAGGCCAGTTGACTTAAGAAATATCAAAAAACAAATCACATCTTAATTTTGTCGATGTATTTATTTTATATTTATGTATTGCAACATGCTGCCTGGTGGTTTCTTTAGAACTCATTCTGTTCGCACTGAATGTTTTCACTCAGGCACTAACACAGAATGGTAATCCTCTTCATGCAGAAATTCATATTTTTGTCCTCGATATTCTTGACACAATATTTTGTCCACACGATATTTGTTCGCCGATATTCTATCTGCACACCGATTAGTCTTTGTCCATACTTGGAATACTTTTTTCAAGCTTGGATTACTTTGACTTGTGAAGGTGCCAACCTCTTCAAACATAAACTTTATCAGTCGTCACCAGTTTATCAATTATTTTGGAAACCTTTAGATACCTATATTGGTAGATTTCCCTTAAACAATATATAGGCCCTCATTATAATATTGACGGTATAAACCGCCTACCGCCGCGGCGACGGCCACCAAAAGACCGTCACCTCGGCTACCAGCCTTCAGCCAGATTATGACCACATCTGGATTTCCATCAGAAGGATGGCGGACATCTGGCTGTGGCCACGCCGGCGGATGGCGGTAAGGTGGCGCTGCTGCCAGCAGCAGCGCCACCCCAGTAGACCACCGCAGACCGTATCATGACACATGATACAGCCTGGCGGTGTTCTGCTGGCGGACGACCCATCCCGTCTCCTGCCGGAGGACCCCCTCACAAAAGGTAAGTCGGGTGCTCTGACAGGGGAGGAGGGTGTTGTGTGTGGGGGTGTATGTCTGTTTGTGCGTGAATGCGGGTGTGTGTTGCGTGTTGTGTGTGTGTGCAGGTATGGATGTGTGAGCGCGTGTGTGTTGTGTTGTGTTTATGCGTGTGTCTTAATATGGGGAAAAGTACCGCCAGCCTTTTGGCACTACTTTTCTCCATTTTACCGCTGTCCTCCGGTGTCATAATGACCTCCATAGTGTTTCTAATGATCCAGTTGATTTTTAACTGTGCTAATTGTGTACTAATATTGTATACATAGAGGCTTTAAATGTAACATATGTAGCTCATTTTAAGTTCTCCTTTTTCTTTGATTCTGTGGTACTAAGGATGTATTTTTTTTTACAATTTGAACACTTCTGTCATATACCTATGATCATTTGTCTATTCTTTAACTGTTTTTTTTGTTGTCACTTGACATTTGTTAGACCGGTCAGCCCTTGCTGTGGTTTCCCCTGTCTCTCAGACTTCTGACCTTCTGTTTTGATCCTGAGCTGAATTTCGTTTTTGATGGCTTTAGGACTCTGCGCACTTTACCACTGCTGACCAGAGTAAAAGTGCAAGTGCTCGCTGTCTAAATGGTATTGGTGATTGGTTTATCCATGATTGACTTCTTTGATTTACTAGTAAATGCCCAGTACAGTGCACCAGGTGTGCCCAAGGCCTATAAATCAAATGCTACTAGTGGGTCTGCAGCAACGATTGTGCCACCCATGAGTAGACCTGTAAACATGTCTCAGACCTGCCTTTGCAGTCTCTGTGTGTGCAGTTTTACCTGCCACTTCGACCTGGCAAATGCACTCACCTGCCAGGCCCAAACCTTCCCTTTTACTATATATAGGTCACCCCTAAGGAAGGTCCAATGCAGACCCAAGAGCAGGGTGCAGTGTATTTAAAAGGTAGGACATATACTGGGGTGTTTTACATGTCCTCATAGTGAAATACTGCTGAATTTTCAGTATTGCAAGTCCTATCTCTCCCATAGGTTAACATGGAGATTGCCTTGAAATATCTTTTACATGTAATTTCCCATTGCCTAAAGGTACCCCTGCACCCGCAGCCCCCTGGCCTTAAGGAATCCGACCACCGGTCCAGCAATGTTCAGCAGGCTGCCCTCCTCCTTGTCCAGCCTGTGGTTTTCCGGGACCGACCCTTTGGACCCAGTCTGCAGCATCTTTGTGACCCCCAAGGCCCCCCTATTGAAAATCATTGGGAGACCGACGCTGTGTTTGCATCCTGCACCTGGACGCCCCTGTGCCGCTGAGGTTCTGTGTTTGGTGCTGACCTGTGCCCCCCGGTGCTCACCTTAAGCCCCCAGGTGTGCTCCCCGAAGACGCGGGTACTTACCTGCAGGCAGGCCTGATTCCGATTGCTCCCAGTCTCCATGGGAGCCCATGTTAAAATCTACATCAACTTTGACCTCTACACCCGGCCGGCCGGTGTTGCTGGTGGTGGGTGTTTGAATCCCAACCTGTGGACATCCTAATCCCTGGAGACTGGAACTGTAAGGCTTGTACTTACCGCAAAATTTTACTAACTTTTTTCCCCCAGAACTGTTCCTGAAAATTGTACTGTCAACAGATATTTGCTATTTTCTTGAAAACCGTTTAACTTGCCAAATTGAAACAAAGTGGTATTGATACATATGTGGATACACTCTTGCAAATGTACTTACCTGCAACCTCAACTTTGTGGTCCTAGAAATAAAGTAGCAAAATATATTTTTTCTATATAAAAACAATTGGCCTGGAGTTAGTCATTGAGTGTGTGCTTCTTCTAGTGCTTGTGTGTGTACAACAAATGCTTTGCACTACCCTCTGATAAGCCTAACTGCTCGATGGCACTACCACAAAAGAGTATTATCTACTTTAGCCTCTATTAAGCCTCTGGGGAACCCCTGGACTATGTGCGCACTATATCTAATTTTTATATAATATGTACAGAGACAGCTTGCTACAGTATTCCAATTCCCTTACTGATTATGATAAGGCTTGTGTCCATGGATTCCAATGGTAGTTTTTCTGAGAAGTTCTTGCATACCTTTCTGGAATAGTTATTTCGATAACCCCACCCAGGGGTTCCTAGAGTTGCTAAATTATCTTATTAACAACACAGTTTATAAAGTCTAAGAGTATTTATGTATTGAGGACCATGCTTATAGCTTAAAAGCATTCACAATGATAACTCCATCCATGTTTTACTGAGCACCCCATCTACATAATCCTGAAGTAAATGTACTTAGAAACTCATCCATAGAATCTTAATTAGTTACACCAATTAGACTGAGCACGCCATCCATGAATTCTACGAGGAGTTATACTTTCAACCCCCTCCGTACGTTCCAAGAGTTGTTATGTGGAGTACCTCGTATGCTAGAGTGTTAGAATAGTTATGCTAAGATCCCCATCCTTACTTTTTAAGAGTAGTTGTACTTAAAACGTCATCCGGAGAGTCAAAGGACCTTCATATGGAGAACCACTGCCATACATTTCTGGAGTAGCTAGGATGGGAACTTCATCCATACATTCTTAGAGTAGTTGTTCTACATAATATTACTAAGAGACTTACAAATACGACTGCTAACAGCTTTATCATCAAGAAAACTTTTTATATCTATTTATTTAGTATTGATGCAGTCATTCTATAAATCATAGATTTGTCACATTCCTGCTTCTTCACATAGCATCAGAAGTCTCAGCCCACCAACCCCTTGTATGATCTCAGCTTGTGATTGTGGATATACAAATAGTCAATGCATAGGTTCTTTTAACAATGAGCACACATGATGTGATGAGCTGTTGAAGAAGTCTGCTCCCACGTTATAGCGGGTGTGGCAGGCGGTGTGGTTGGTCCTGCTCCTACCTTTATTGGTGGCTGGAAGTGTTTCCTTTACAGGCTTGTCTTCTGAGCTCTCTTGAAGGATGTTGGGTTGGGCCCTCAGATGTTACTTCAAAGTGTTGCATTACTGTGTTCCCCCTGCCCCCCAAGTCACTGTTAACTATCCAAAGTATTTTAATTTAGGTTTTAGGTGTATGGCTGTATGTGGTATTTGTATTGTGCAAACTTTTGTCGAAAGACTGTGGCACACCTTACAGTGCCAATGGCAAAGATGCATTCAATACGTGATTGAAGAGGGAGCTGTGTCCTGTGTGCAGACTGTTACTGCTTCTTCATGGTCTTCTTTCGAATGGCAGACCGTCCAAATTGTTCAGGGTTGGACTTGTCCTGATGGAAAAAAGGATGTTGTTCCAGAATTAGCTAAACAGAAGCCTGGAGCTCTGTCAGTGCAGGACAGATGTTGCCCGACTGACACCCACTTGTTTTTGTGTTCTTTGGAGCTTGGGAGTTTCTTAGTTAAAGATTGCAGGATAGATTATGTTTAAATTACCTATCAGGAGAAAACCAGAGCCTTAGTGAATTTAATGTGGGGACTCTTCTGCATGTGTTTAATCCACTGGTTGAGTCGTGATAAGGTTAAAAGTCGGTCAAACAAAATTTCTAGTAGTTTGGGGCATTGTTTACCAGTAATTGGTGGGGTCTCCAAGTTCCTGCAGCCTTGAAAAATAGAAACGGGTGCAAGCTGCCTCTCTCTTCAATGGTGCTTCAAAGATGGGCATTTCTTTTTAAAATAAATATTTTATTGATTTCACAACCAAGGTGAACTTGGTTCTCCACATATTGTATTCACAATATACATCATCATGAACAGTAATACAACACATCATTCTGACAGCAATATTCAGTTAAGAGACAGAGCCACAACATTTGTTGAACCAGCGCCAGCTTCCCCCTCCCTCACCCACACCCCATATGCATCCCCGTAATGTTGCCATGGGTTGCCCCTGTGGGTCCATGGCTTATCTGGTCAAGGTTCTAGGTGTATGCCTCTAGATTCGGTTCAACCTTTCCACATCTTGAAATTTTTATGGAGGCATCCTCTTGCCATGGAGATTGGACGTTGCAAGCCCATGCAAAAGCCCATGTCATTGGCACATACCTCTATAGAGGGGGTAGCCATGTCTTTTCACACCCCTGCAATGTCTCTCTTGGCAATTGTAGGAAGCTGTCCTGGTGCGTGGTGAGCACCTATAGTGTTATCACCATATTACAGGTCCAGGTATCCCCTATTAGTGAGGTGTAGACAGTGTCTAGAAAGCCAGGGCTCTCTAAAGGTAGCTGTGGATGAGCCGCCAAGGCTTATCGAGGAGACATGTAACGCTTATGCAATACCAATGTAGTCACACAGCACTGACACACATAAAAGGACCACACAGTGTTACAAAAAAATAAAAGTACTTTATTATAGTAACACAAATAATAAAATACTGAATAGGCAATACTCCAACAGGAGGTAAGTAGACACACTATTATGGACACACTAGAAGTCAGTGATTAGGAAAGCAATGGCAAATAGAAAAAAGTGAAGGCGCTGGGGGAGACTAAACCATATACTGAGTAAGTGGAATGTGAAAGGCAGCCCCCGCCAAAGGAAGTGGAACAGTAGAGGGGAGCTGGAGGAACTAGGAGCCCCCCAAGGTAAGTACCAGGGTGCCCCACAGCAATCAGGGGAGTACAGATAAGTACCTGGTTTTTCCCCAAAGCCACGTGAGAACTTTGAAAAAGGACTGTGCAAGACCCAGACAAGACTGGAAGAAACTAAAGGTGAATCCTGACAGAAGAGGACCTGCAAAAGAAGGGACCAAGTCCAGTTTGAGTTGGAGTATCCGGCTGTGGCAGGACACACTACCCAACGTTCTGTGGAAGAAAGACCAGGTCGACGGTGGATGAGGAAATTCAGCAGTGCAGCACAGGAGCAGAAGAGGAGTTCCAGAAGTGATGCAAGTGATGTCCCACGTCGGCAGTCGTGATGCAGTCAGTCAGTGGTGCTGGAAAACCACCAACAAGCCTTGGCAAATGCAAGAGACAGAGAAGAAGGTTTTGCAAGGTTGAATAGGACCTGCAAGGCCCAGGGGACTCGACTGAAGGAAGGGAATCTGAGGTGACCCTCAGCAGCTGGGAGAGCCACAAGAAGAGCCCCCATAGGCGAGCGACAGGCAGCAGGCACAGGAGTTGTAGTAAGGCCCACTCAGCATACCTGAAGAGGAGTCCCACATCGCTGGAGCAGCAGGCAAGAGACTGTGCTTTGCAGGGAAGAGTGCTGGAGGCTGGGGCTACACGGAGCCTGATGATCCCTTGGAGGAGGAACAAACAAGCCTTGGTTGCGGTGCACAGGGGTACTGTCCTGCAAGAAGAGGCAAGGGCTTAACGTCTCCCAAGTTGGACAGCTGGTAGAGAGGGCCAAGGGGACCACTCCAGACTACCACCTGTGATACAGTATCCACGCAGTTCCAGAGGAGAGAGGATCCACGCAGCTGGTCGGCGTTTCACTTGGTGCCTGCAGATGCAGGGGAGAGACTCCTTCACTCCAAGGGAGAATCCTTCTTACTTCTTGTGCAAGCTGCAGACGTGTCGCCCTCTGAGGATGCACAGCCAGGGAAATGTTGCAGTTGCTGGAAGGAGTCGGAGAAACATTGTTGCAGAGCGGAGTCATCGCTAGAGTTACAGATTGTTGGTTCCTGGAGGGCCAGTTGCAGTCCCGGTGGGCAGAAGATGAAGTAAATGATGCAGAGGAATCCTTCTGGAATCTTGCACTTCAAATCTGAGTACCCACCCGAGAGGGAGACCCTAAATAGCCCAGGAAGTGGGATTGGTCACCTAGCAAGGTGACCACCTATCAGGAGGGGGCTGTGGCGTCAGCTGCATGACCTGGCCATTCACATGATCACAGGGGCCTCTGCCCACCTTGGATTCAAGATGGCAGAATCAAGTGGCCACCTGGAGGAGCTCTGGGCACCACCGCTGGGGTGGGAGATGGACAGGGGGGTGGTCACTCCCCTTTCCATTGTCTAGTTTTGCGCCATAGCAGGGACTGGGGGTCCCTGGACTGGTGCAAACTGGTTTATGCAAGGAGGGCTCCAAATGTGCCCTTCAAAGCATGCCAGTGGCTTGCGGAGGCTACCCTTCCAAAGCCATGTAACACCTATTTCCAAGGGAGAGGATGTTACCTCCCTCTCCCACAGGAAATCCTTTGTTCTGGCTTCCTCTGCTTGAGCTGGTCAAGCAGCAGGAGGGCAGAAACCTGCCTGAGGAGTGGCAGCAGCGCGGGCTGCCCGGAAAACCCCAGAAGACTAGTAGGAACAATGCTGGGGTCCTCTAAGGAGCCCCAAGAGTGCATGGATTCATACAACAAATACTGGCAACAGTATTGGGATATGATTCTGGCATGTTTGATACCAAACATGCCCAGGTTCAGAGTGACCATTATGTAGCTGGGCACAGGTAGTGCCCTGTGTCCAGTTCATGGGTAAACTGGCTTCCCCACACTTACGAAGTCCAGTGTAATGGGGCTGGAGTACGTAGGGGCACCTCTGCTAATGCAGGGGTGCCTTCACACATGGGTACCTGAACCATGCCATCTGGGCTAAGAGAGCCTGCCATAGGGGTGGCTTACAGTGACCTCTAGTGAAAGGGTGTGTGCACCTTTTCACGCAGGCTGCAGTGCCAGGCCTGCAGACACATTTTGCATGAGCTCCCCTGGGTGGCACAATACATGCTGCAGTCCATGGGGACCAATGGTGCCCCAATGCCCTGGGTACCTAAGTACCATATACTAGGGACTTATATGGGGACACCATTTGTAGGGTGTGCTAAGTCCTAAGCAACCAAATTTAGAGGGAAAGAGCGCAGTCACTGGGATCCTGGTTAGTAGGATCCGAGTAAACACAGTCAAAACACACTTACAGCAGGCACAAAGTGGAGGTAACCATGCCAAAAAGAGGGTACTTTTCTACAGCAATAACAAGGCCCAGCCAGAGAAGTGTCCTCAGATATCTCGTGCCATCCACATCATCTGTTACATGGAGGAGCACTGGTCTGGGGTCCCTCAGGATTTTCCAGCCCAGCACCCCCTCCAATCGCCCCACAACCCCGTCCCAGAAGTGAGAAAGAACAGGGCAGTGCCAGAAAGTGTGATATAGAGTTCACTAGGAGGCCCCACATCTCAAGCAGGCCTCATCGGATATCAGTCCCATACTATGGAGGCAAGCCTTGGTGTAGTATACACGGTGGAGCAATTTCAGTGGTGGGTAAAGAATAATATGAAGGCTGGGGTATTAGCAGGAAACACAGCTAGGCATGGAAATGTACTGGAAATATTATTATGGGCATAACACTGCCCATAATGCAAAGGTGCCATAGTGTTGCAGAGTGCAAATGAGACACTGGACTTCAATATGACCAAATTAAGAAGCCATTCTTTGAAGTTTTAGCTGTCAGCAATTTCTTGTTTTATTCATTATATTTGGGCCTATGGTAACCATAAACCCCCAAAAAAGGCTGCATATTACTATTTTGATGTTCATATTTTTGGATTACCATTATTTCATATTTTGTTTTCAGATTACCATAAATTTGACCTGATAAGTATGTATACAATTATCATCATTTTCAGGTGTTTTATTTCTTTTTTTTTAATTTTAATTACTTTTTAGGGTCAAACCATGCGTCTAGATGCGCTTGCGTCTCATATGCGAGACGCTGCTGTGGTCAGAAAAGGGCATGGAACTGCCTGTCACTCACCATTTGTTGGTTTGCATGACACTCTTCTTTACAGCCTCAACATTTGTCAAGGCACACCTGGCATCATTTCCGTTCCTCTGTGTGGAGCAGGGATCAAGCACTAATTGATTTCAACTTAATTAATGCCCGTCCGCTGCTTCCGACATGATCGAGGTAATATTTTGTTCTAACTTCCAGTGCCCCGCAAATGGCTTGTGACTGGCAAAAACATGCCCAGCAGGACAAACAAAATTGCAAAGTTTAATTTTTTAAAGCTAACTTTATTTTATTTTAATGAGTCGTCTTTTCTCAGTTTCCACTCATAATTTGTTTGTTTTTGCTTGTGGCTTCTGTTGTCAAAAGATGACAATCAACTTGTTTGAAATATGCGAAACCCATTGCATTGCAAATGCTTGTTCTAAATAGTGGTAGGTCGAAATTGTAGATCTGAAATTGTGGTGATTCACCTAACTAAAGCTATCTGTTGCTTCCTTTGCAGAATGGCTTACATTCTTCACCAGTCCACTGCGTTTCATGGACACAGTCATGGCCCAGAGTATGAGACAATCGAAGATAGTCCCACCAGTGCCACTGGTGGATTTTCGCAGCACCTGAGCCCTCCCAGCAACACCAGTGTGAGGGCTGCTTTTATCCACGTAATCGGAGATTTACTGCAGAGCATTGGAGTCCTAATCGCAGCCATCATAATCTATTTTAAGGTGCAGTTTTAGGACAAACCTATGGGGAAACCCCATATTTATGATCAAGTTCAATCATCTTCCATAGATATTCTACCACCCGGCAACAAAAACATTTCGGACCACAGTCTGCATCAGGGATGAAAAACCAAATTCCAGATCTATGCCAGATTTCAGGATACACACATGAGCTAAATTTAGATATGTTGCCTGATTCACTAAACGTTTTCTGGGAGCAGTGTCTGTTACTCCTGTCTAAGGTGTCAAATACTCCTGATTATCTAGGCCTAATTCACAAAACTTCTTCTAAAATTAGTGAATCACAAAACGGCCTTTACTGCCAGTACTTACAGACCAAGTGACAGCTAAGTCTTGAGTAAGAAACAATTACTCCTCGAAAATGTTTTGTAAATGAGGCCTGGCTAATCAGTACTAATTCACAGCTAAGACAGGTTGAAGACACAGCTACTCACAGAAAAAAAACTGTGTTAATCAGCCTCAAAGAATTGATTCTAGTCAATGGTTTTCCTAAATGCCAGCATGGATTTAACCCTCCTTTATCTATGCTGGCTACCCCGCCTCTCCCTTTTACTTTCGGAATTCTACTCCAGATTCCAGTTAGTGAGGAAAATATCTGGAACTGAAAAGCAAAGTAAATCTCAATGCTGTATCCTGTTTTAGGGAATTTGAATGTGAATTCTTATTTGCTATTTTTCACTCATATCAAACATGTAGAACTTCCTCCAATAGTTCACTCTGTAGTAACTGTTGTGTATAATTCTAGGCGGGAACAAGAAGCACTGGAGTGACATAAAATCTATAATTTACATAAAATGTAGCAGCCAAAATTCAGCCCAGGTAGACAGAACTGAAAATGCTTTAGTCACAGCAGGGACCAGGGACCACATGAGCTGGGGCAGAGGAGTCTTTGATGGGGGTTCAGTGCTCCTCCTCTGTCTCAGCTGGTGAAGTCCACTCATGAATGAACAATGATAAACCAACTTGGTAGTGAGATTTTAGCAGATGTTCTCATCTACAAGCAAAGCGAGTGCAAGGAAAGGGAGCTCTCCTGCCAAGAAGTGTCTGTAATACTGTGGGTGTTTCTGGCCTTTGAGTTCTGCCACTTATGTCACAGAGGCAACATGGTAGGAGCCACCCCCCCCCCCCCCCAAGTACAACCTGAGCTTCAGAGTGGTCCGCCTGCATCAACGTCAATTAGGAGTTGCTTGAGGTAGCAGCTTCTTCCCTTGGCCGGTTCTTTGGTACTCCTGGTGCCGATGACACCTCTGGTCTCAGGTGTTGCAAAGGCAGCAGCAGAAGTGGAAAATACACTTAGGCCAAGAGCCATGTTTATTATTTGTGGCTTCCACTCTTGCCTTGATCGTGGTGCCTCAGCAACAAATATGAGACTTTCAAGAGCTTAGAGTTAAACAAATAGCCCAATGATGTCATCAAGGGTCACAGGTTGCATGATGTTACTTCCTGGCATTTTTGTAAATTGACCTCTATGTGTTCCTGCTGCTCCTAATGCCCTCAACCGCTGCAGAGTGCAATATATTGGATCATTGAAGGCATGAAGTGGTGGCAGCTCTGAGGCGGAGACTGGCACGAAGAGGGGCTGATTGGAGAAAAGTCTAGGTGGAAATCATCATCCTCAGAGTAACGGGCTGAGAGAGAAGCAAAATGGGAAAAAGGGCAATTAGGTTTTGTCTGATATGAAAAAGAAGGGAAATTGGGTCATGTGGATTAGGCAGGAGGTCACAGTGGTGTCCTCTCTTTGAGGAAGAGCTGCAGACTAATGTACCTTCCACTACATCGGTACTGATGCCCACTAGAGGTAGTAGAAAAATATATTACCTGATACATTTGTGTCTCACAAAGGGGCTGTGGCTTTTAGAGGGTAGTTCAAAGGGAGTATTTTTGGAAGATGTGGCGACACATAAATATGTGAGTCTCAACCAGGCATTAAGGACAGTTTTCAACCACATAAGTTTCTGGTTTTAAACATACATGATGTGACCAGTAATGCTGGGCAATAAACTCTTTCCCAGGTATCAGTGAAAAGAGCAGCATGCACTCAGAAATATGTGACGTGGATGCACTCCATCCCTACCAGTCTTTCGTGCTTTTCTGATTTGGGCTCACGTCACATTGACATCTTTGTTCTTGTCTTGCAGCCTCAATGTAAAATTGCAGACCCCATCTGTACCTTCCTTTTCTCAATCTTCGTCTTGGGAACCACACTTACCATACTGCGAGACGTCTTCCGAGTCCTTATGGAAGGTAAGAAATGTCATGACCAGTTTCCTGAAAACCTTCTTGATGTTAAGATGTCCTAATATGTTATCCCTACAAAGGAGGATGAGTAAGGTACACCCACCAACCCTAGACGACTACTATGCAAGATTGGTCAAACCCACCTATCTCTGGCATCTAAATAGAAAGACATAGCTCATCCCATGAAGATCAAGGAAAGGACAGGTGACCTAAACATGTCACCACTTATAACATATGCTGTTTGCCAGCACTTGGACTGGTAAACCTGGTTGATCTTTCATGGGTAGGCTGCATGTCGGTTCCCTGTGGATATGCAGCTATTTTGAATTGAAAAATCTAGTATTACAAATAAAAGGCACAACTAACTGGGTTGTGATACAATGGAGATATGGAGGTGTTTCTCTGGTAGGGGGCAGAAGTCATAAACTTGTTCTCCCCCCCCCCACTCCAGTCTCTCATTTCTTCCGGACATACTGTGCACATTATGGGGGCTCATTATGAGTATGGCAGTCTATAGACCGCCACACTCGAACTGGCTGAGCGGTCTGACCGCTACATTACAACCCTGGCGGTCGGACTACCAGGGAACCACCAGCTCCGCCAGGATCTTTGATCTCGGCAGTCTGGTAGTGGCGCAGATCCTAATCTGCCAGGATAGAACTGCAAGCAGCGCTGGCTTGGGGATTACAATCTTCTTCTCTGTAAGGTGTTCAATGGAGTTTCCTCTTTGTAGCAAGCACGACAAATAATTCAACCTAGCTGACAACAACCATGTCTGTTGAGAACCCAACCCCAGACTGTGCTTTTACCTACATCTACTGTCAACTAAAGCTTTTGCATTTTTGTCTGTCCCGCTGGCTGTCTAGGTGTGCCCAGGGAAATCTCTTTCAATGCTGTGAAGGAAGTCTTGTTGTCTGTGAAGGGAGTGAGAGCAACACATGGTCTTCGGCTGTGGGCGCTTACTCTCAGTCAGAATGTAGTATCAGTCCACATTGCCATTGGTAAGTTTCATTCCCAGCAGAGGTATTTGTTGCTGTCACTGATTGATGGGGCTGCATTGATGTTGGTATTTCTGTCTTCATGATGTTGACCACCCCTCAATACATGTTACTTTCTCCAATACACAAGATAAATGATTGATGAGGTGTAACTCCAAGTTTGGTATTTCCCCCTTCTGTAACAACAGAGCTTTGATTGACTAATGCCGCTGATCACCTCCACCATGGTCCGCCTGGTAAGATGACTCCTGTCCGGTTCGCCTGTGTCTGACCTCGGTTGGAAGGAGTCTGCTCCACTCTTGCCTTTTCTTCTAAACCATCTCTTAATTTTTCCCATCAGATGGCAGCGCTGATGCAGAGACTGTGCTGAAGGAAGCTACTGACATACTGCAGAGCAAGTTTGGCTTTTTCAGCACTACCATCCAGGTAGAAAGGTATTTGGAAGAAATGGCACATTGCTTAAAATGCAAGGATCCCAGGGATTGATCCACCAACCCCTTCATCCAGACATTAAATCAGAGAGGCAGCTGTTGAGCAGGAACTCACAGCTACTGAGCCACCCCAGTCACTAATGCCATCCCAGAATCTGACAGAAGCCAGTCTTGAGGGGACATGCCCAGCATCGCTGCCTCTCCTGACCAGATCGCTGCTAATGCATATCTGTCATGGCTGCCTGGGAGCCATACTTGGTTGGGACATTGTATTGCATCACCTTGTGTTTTCCAGCCTTTTGTTTTAAGAAGGATTTCGGAACGGTGACCGTTGTGTTTCCGTCAAGCACCGTCCAGCATGAATGCAGAAAAAGGCACTGTGTCCTAAGTAGTTGACTTGGACATACAGAATAAACTGGGTTACAACTTCAGTGAACTGTTTGCCCTACACTGCCAATTTCTTCTCAACTTTATCTCCAACACAATTCCAAATAGTCTCTCTGTCCCATGATTATGCAAGGGTTGAGGGACCCTGGGTGAACCAAAGCCAAAAATTGGTGTCGGTCAGTTGGAACTCCAAAGTCAACATAAAACCTCCATCATCATTTCCAGACCACCCAGTGCGCTACAAGGACATAACAGTGGCCGACTGTGACAAATGCCGGTAACGTAACAAAATGCAATTTTATTCTCCAAATTCAAAGTAAAGATACAGACTATTTCCTTTGCATCCACTTGCCTGGCTGTACCTGGGTAATCCTGTCGAATTTTAGATACTCATCCTTCAAGACCGATACCGCCCTGGACACTGCCCTATATGTGAAAAAAATACAAACTGTTAAACTTGATACATTCATCCAGCTTCCGACATTCCAATGTGAAGTTACAAAAAATTGCAAATAATGAAATCCCACAACATACTCTTGGATTCAAGTCTACAGCATTATGGAAGGATATTGATGTGTGATGGATCTTTGATGAAATGTATCTGTAATGGTATTTTTAATGCAAACCTTGGTAAGTGAGGATGATGAGGATTATACAAACTCCTTCTTCTTCCTTTGCAGAGGTTCTTTGACCAGACTCATATACATGTCCATGCTCTAGGATCGCGAGCTATACCCATTATTAGTGTTTTTCCCTTCCAACTGTTGTATTTATTTATTTATTTTTATTCCCCACTCCATTGATAGATCTGTCTTCAACAACCACCAAGTCTCCCTTGGGTGGATTCTTATCACAGGATGATATTCATCCCTCTGCTGTTGTGGTCCATCAGTGCTAGGCACAGTAGTTGAGCACCAGCTGGTAAGGAGATGTTACACTGGAGTTTTGCTTTGGCATTCCATACCTTCAATAACAGATTTATGTAAAATATTCCAATATCAGCAGAGAAGCTTGGCTAGCTGAAGTGTTCAGATTACCTGACTCAGGCCCATTTATTATGTACAGTGCATTCATGGCGTAGACTTTACAGAGTTGCTGGTACCAACTAACCCCTAAAGATTAGAACCCTCATCCCCATCCCTGCCCTTGAGAACATGCTGAGGTCAGGACAAGACCAGGAACATTAGTTAACATTATTAACACCTATCGTTTTGAAACCTTGAGTAATAAGCTTTTTGTAAATGGCCTCACCATCTTGAACAATTTCAGGTTGAGTCTATCATGAAAGAGATGAGCACATTAGGAATACCCTGGCTTGTAAAATGTTCTAATACCACAAAATGACATCCAAGCGAATGTCGCCAAAACATAGACACAACAAACAAAGAATGCATAGCTACCTAGGGAACAGTGTGATTACCATAATCCTACAGATGTAGCTAGGTGATTGAGGGAGCAAGTTTCACAGACTGGCTGATCTAGTCTTTAGAAGTTATAATATAATGCATCTTGGTTCAGGAGGGGTGGACTTGTGCCATGAGAGGCATGGTGGGAAATGCAGAGCACTTTGCCTTAAACCCACCTGGCCACACGTATTAATATGCCTGGGGACAAAGTTGCACAAATGTGGTCTGCAAGCAGACAGATGGACAGCTGCATTTTGCATCAAATGTAGGTGGCTTGCATCCCTAGTTGGAGGCTATTGACACATTTATTTTATTGGAAATTGTAAGTGAGATGATGGAGAGATGCATTAGAGCAGTGTTCCCCAACCCCGGGCCGCGGACCGGTGCCGGTCCGTGGATCAATCGGCACCGGGCCGCCCCACTGTGGCGGGCAGTAAATGTTTGATCATTTTTCCGTGGCCCGCTTGTCACACAATGGGACAAGCGGGCCACGGAAAAATTATCAAACATTTACCGGTCCGCGGCGATAAAAAGGTTGGACAACACTGCATTAGAGGACCCTTCATACATTTTTTTTTAGATTTCAAACGGGGTGACAGCTTTTGCCTGTGCAGTTATGGGCAAATGGTAGACTGGCACCCCATATTCCTAACTATTTAGGGTACATATCAGTAGGGCCGAAAATGGGTCTTAATACTGCATTCTGCCAAACAATACTACCTAGATTTCATCTACATTTAAACCAAGTTGATGTTGTAGCCACCAGTGACCTTTAGTCTCTGGATAGATAAAGTATAATTTGCACGCCTTTGATACATGTGTAGAATATGATGACAAACGCAGAAACAAGTGTGGCCAGGGATTGCAAAATATAGCAATATCCCCCAAATCAAGACCTGAGTAAAAGTGACAAGACCAAGCATGTGTTCTACAGCTGGAACTTAGAGAGAAAGGAATTATACATGTGGAGAGATGGCCATGTTACAGCATTTAGTACTTTCTTAACTAGTAAAATTTCTTAGCAGGCCCAATATCAAATTAAAACGTCATGCACCATAGTAATCACAAAATGCAAAAACATTCAGAAGCAACTATTGTCTCTTCCTATAGAGATAGACTGTTTTAAGAAGCAAGGGTTTCTCAGATGCAGCGCACGTCAGCTATAAATCAGTCTAATAGTGCTCAGATACATGAATGAAAAGAGCTAGTTACAATTAGATTGCTGAACCAGTGTTGGTACAAAATGCTGTTCTTCTTCACATAGAATTTACATCAATCTTCCCTCAGATCCCCGTAGCACACAATACAAGATACATCCCGTCCAGTATCATACTGTACCAGCAGCGGAGAGTCCCATTAGTCTGCAGTCCCAGTAGCAATGTAATCCCAGGGGCATGCAATCCCAGTGGTATGCAGTCCCAGTAGCAATGTAATCCCAGTGGTATGCAGTCCCATAGCAATGTAATCCCAGGGGCATGCAGTCCCAGTGGTAAGCAGTCCCAGTAGCAATGTAATCCCAGTGGTATGCAGTCCCATAGCAATGTAATCCCAGTGGCATGCAGTCCCAGTAGCAATGTAATCCCAGTGGTATGCAGTCCCATAGCAATGTAATCCCAGGGGCATGCAATCCCAGTGGTATGCAGTCCCAGTAGCAATGTAATCCCAGTGGTATGCAGTCCCATAGCAATGTAATCCCAGTGGCATGCAGTCCCAGTAGCAATGTAATCCCAGTGGCATGCAGTCCCAGTAGCAATGTAATCCCAGGGGCATGAAGTCCCAGTGGTATGCAGTCCCAGTAGCAGTGTAATCCCAGTGGCATGCAGTCCCAGTAGCAATGTAATCCCAGTGGCATGCAGTCCCAGTGGTATGCAGTCCCTGTAGGAATGTTATCCCAGGGGCATGTGGACCTAAGCCATGCAGTCCCAGTGGTATGCAGTCTCAGTAGCAGACAGCATAAACAGTATTCACTCCCAGTAGCACAGTCTGTGTAGTCTCCCAAAACCATACATTCCCCTGAGCATACAATGCCTGAAGCACAAATTCCCAGTAGCAGACAATCCCGGCAGCAGACAGTTGCAGTAGCACAGACGCCTCCCCCCCCCCATTTACAACACAGTCCCAGAAGCACACAGTGTAGTCCTAGTAACAGGCAGTCCCTGTAGCACACATCCCCAGTAGCACACAGCCAAAGTAGGATATAGGCCCAGTAGCATAAAGACCCAGGACCATAGGATCCTAGGGGCGTCAGTAAAAGCATTGCATGCTTCCAGTATCTTACAATCCCTGCAGCGTAACGGCTTAGTAGTGCAAAGTCCTAGATGTATGCAGTCCCAGTGGCATACATGACCAGTACAGATGCACAGAGTCTGAATAGAATACAGTCCCATGTGCACACAGTCCCAGTAGCATACAGGTTAAGTAGCGCACAGTTCCAAGAATAGGAAGCCCCAGTGGTATAAAGTCTCAGTAGCACACAGCCCCAGCAGTATAAAGTCCCCAGGAGTATAAAACCTCAGTAGCACACAGCCCCAGGAGTATAAAGTCCCAGTAGTATACAGGTTCAGTAGTCTGCACTGCCAATAGTATAAAGTCTCAGTAGCCATCAATCCGATGAGTATATAGTTCTAGTAGTATACAGTCTCAGTAGCACACAGTGTAGGAGTATAAAGTCCAAGGAGTATAAAGTCTCAGTAGCACACAGTCCCAGGAGTATAAAGTCTCAGTAGTACACAATCCCATGAGTATATAGTTCCAGTAGTATAAAGCCTCAGTAGCACACAGTTGCAGGAGTATACAGTCTCAGTAGCACACAGCCCCAGGAGTATAAAGTCCCAGTAGTATAAAGTTTCAGTAGCACACAGTTCCAAGAGTATGAAGCCCCAGTGGTATAGAGTCTCAGTAGCACACAGCCCCAGGAGTATAAAGTCCCCAGGAGTATAAAATCTCAGTAGTATACAGTCTCAGTAGCACACAGCCCCCGGAGTATAAAGTCCCAGTAGTATACAGTTTCAGTAGCCTGCACTGCCAGTAGTATAAAGTCTCAGTAGCCATCAATCCCATGAGTATGTAGTTATAGTAGTATAAAGTGTCAGTAGCACACAGTTGCAGGAGTATAAAGTCTCAGTAGCACACAATCCCATGAGTATGTAGTTCTAGTGGTGTAAAGTTTCAGTAGCACACAGTTGCAGGAGTATAAAGTCTCAGTAGCACACAGTCCCAGGAGTATAAAGCCCCATGAGTATAAAATCCAAGGAGTATAAAGTCTTTGAATCACACAATCCCATGAGTATATAGTTCCAGTAGTATAAAGTCTCAGTAGTACACAGTTGCAGGAGTATAAAGTCTCAGTAGCACACAATCCCATGAGTATATAGTTCCAGTAGTATAAAGTCTCAGTAGTACACAGTTGCAGAAGTATAAAGTCTCAGTAGCACACAGCCCCAGGAGTATAAAGCTCTAGGAGTATAAAGTCTCAGTACTGTACATTTTCAGTAGCACACAGTGGCAAGAGTATAATGTCCCCAGAGTATCAGGTTTCAGTAGCACACAGTGCCAGCAGTATAAAGTCTCAGTAGCACACAATCCCAGGAGTATATAGTTCTAGTAGTATAAAGTCTCAGTAGCACACAATTGAAGGAGTATAAAGTACAAGGAGTATAAAGTCTCAGTAGCACACAGCTTCAAGAGTATAAAGTCTCAGTAGTATAATGTCCCAGTAGCTCACAGTTTCAGAAGTATCATGTCCCAGTAGTATAAAGTTTCAGAAGCGCACACTGCCAGGAGTATAAAGTCCCAGTAGTATAATATTTCAGTAGCACACAATCCTAGGAGAATTGAGTCTCAGTATCACACACCACCAGTATAAAGGCCCAGAAGTATAAAGTCTCAGTAGCACACAGTCCTAGGAATATAAAGTACTAGTAGTATAAAGTCCCAGCAGTGTACATTTTCAGTAGCACACAGTGGCAGGAGCATAATGTCCCCAGAGTATAAGGATTTAGTAGGACACAGTGCCAGTAGTATAAAGTCTCGGTAGCACACAGTGCCAGGAGTATAAAGTCCCCAAAGTATAACGTTTCAGTACCACACACTCACAGGAGTGTAAAGTGCTGGTAATATAACGTTCTAAAAAAACAGCCTCAGGAGTATAAAGTTTAGTAGCACAGTTGCAGGAGTGTAAAGTGCCAGTAGTATAAGGTCCCAGAAACACAGCCCCAAGAGTAAAAAGTCTCAGTAGCACACAGTGCCAGGAGTATAAAGTCTCAGGAGTATAAAGTCTCAGTAGCACACAGTGCCAGGAGTATAAAGTCTCAGTAGCACACAATCCCATGAGTATGTAGTTCTAGTGGTGTAAAGTTTCAGTAGCACACAGTTGCAGGAGTATAAAGTCTCAGTAGCACACAGTCCCAGGAGTATAAAGTCTCAGTAGCACACAGTCCCAGGAGTATAAAGTCTTTGAATCACACAATCCCATGAGTATATAGTTCCAGTAGTATAAAGTCTCAGTAGTACACAATTGCAGGAGTATAAAGTCTCAGTAGCACACAGTCCCAGGAGTATAAAGCCCCATGAGTATAAAATCCAAGGAGTATAAAGTCTTTGAATCACACAATCCCATGAGTATATAGTTCCAGTAGTATAAAGTCTCAGTAGTACACAGTTGCAGGAGTATAAAGTCTCAGTAGCACACAATCCCATGAGTATATAGTTCCAGTAGTATAAAGTCTCAGTAGTACACAGTTGCAGGAGTATAAAGTCTCAGTAGCACACAGTCCCAGGAGTATAAAGCTCCAGGAGTATAAAGTCTCAGTAGCACACAGTTCCAGGAGTATAAAGTCCTAGTAGTATAAAGTCCCAGTACTGTACATTTTCAGTAGCACAGAGTGGTAAGAGTATAATGTCCCCAGAGTATCAGGTTTCAGTAGCACACAGTGCCAGCAGTATAAAGTCCCCAAAGTATAACGTTTCAGTACCACACACTCACAGGAGTGTAAAGTGCTGGTAATATAACGTTCTAAAAAAACAGCCTCAGGAGTATAAAGTTTAGTAGCGCAGTTGCAGGAGTGTAAAGTGCCAGTAGTATAAGATCCCAGAAACACAGCCCCAAGAGTAAAAAGTCTCAGTAGCACACGGTGCCAGGAGTATAAAGTCTCAGTAGCACACAGTGCCAGGAGTATAAAGTCTCAGTAGCACACAGTGCCAGGAGTATAAAGTCTCAGTAGCACACAGTGCCAGGAGTATAAAGTCTCAGGAGCATAAAGTCTCAGTAGCACACAGTGCCAGGAGTATAAAGTCTCAGTAGCACACAATCCCATGAGTATAAAGTCTCAGTAGCACACAGTGCCAGGAGTATAAAGTCTCAGTAGCACACAGTGCCAGGAGTATAAAGTCTCAGTAGCACACAGCCCCAGGAGTATAAAGTCTCAGTAGCACACAGTGCCAGGAGTATACTGTTCCAGTGGTATACAATCACGGTCGCACACAGTTCTCCACATTCTTGTGTGTTGATAGAAGTCTATTTCTAATCATTCAGAAAAGATCAAGAATGAATGGCAATCAGTCAATCCTTAACCTTTTAATTACGAGATAGAAGTGATCAATATATATGACAACTGTGGCCTACAACTCTGTTATATTAGTGCCATATGAGGTCCCTCCTTCGGTTACTCGAGACCAATCATGTTCATGTGCGTCTATGACTTTTCTGGGGGGTGTCGACATGAAGGACTATAAGGTAATTTGGATATTTATAATGTAAGGTTAATCATCACTTTCACTTAAATGACTTTGCCTCCAATCTCACAATAGGATCAGTTCCATTGAGGATCAGGGGGATCCCATCACATAAGGTCCTCTGTTACTCAGCACATAATTCAATGCATAAGGAACATCATAATGCATTTTACAAGGAACAACACAGAATACATCTGAGCATTAAAACAAAACCTGAAACCAGTGTAACTCTATAATGCTAAAAGTGTCCTAATGTCCCTAAGTATATCTAGAGCACCTTTCATTTTAAAAGGTCTATTGCAGCTTTTCTGCTTGTGCCGACCACTCAGATCGCAGTATGTAAAGCTGGTAGGTTGTTGCAGTGTTGAGGAATTACTATGCCCCCCCCCCCTTCAATATAGGCCAGCACTGTACAGGTTCCATCTCTTAAACAACACATCACACTGATGTTTAGTGAATGAAAAATTGAAAGATTTGAGAAAATCCATACCTCTTCGCATTTGGTATATCAGGCCACATATAATCATCAGAAGAGTAAATTATCCTTTCCTCTCAGATGAAATGCACAAATCTTTCTTCTCATTCCTTTTTAGACAGAAGGACAATTAAGCATCATTGTACATCTTATCCATTGAGTACATGATAGGTTTTTGGGATAAATGTAAGTTCTCTCCAAGATTTCCCTTTTAAATTGGAGTGAAATAGAAATTTCCCATGTGAAGCAGAGAGGAAATCCAAGATGCTTTTAGAGACAACGAGGCAAGTGTTATATGCAAATCAATTTGTTACTGTGACGTCATACATCATACAGCGTGGTATATAGGACTGCAGCTCCATAGAGAAGGTATCTTTATTCTATGATCCTATGCAGGGCATCCCATGTTAGCAGCAGCAGCAACCACCGTGCAGTCCACAGCTCATCATGCAAAGGTATTCAGTCTTAGGAACATCATCAGCACTGTGTGTGGGGCAACAGTTCCAGAGTGCAAACCTATCAATCAGGAAACATCAATCTGAAATAAATTAGTTTAGTCGAAGAGTGATTGTTGAGGGACCTGCAGGAGAGGCAAGGAGACGAGATGCCTGTGGCCATACACAAGGAGGCAGTAGTCATGGCTGTGTACAATATAAATGGTAAAGAGGCAGCCCAGTATCTTGATTTCCCTAAAAGTAACCCAGCCAGGCCCTCCTTTTTGTAAAAAGACTCACCCACCAGCTATTCTGGCCGCGTGCTCCATCATCGGATCTTCATCCAGGTTCCTTCTCTATCTGAACGGGCTCTACCTTGAACCCTCAGAGGAGCACTTTTGAAGGGAATACATGAATTAAAGATGCTTATTGGGTACCTCTGTAATAGTGCTGTACTGAAGAGATCCACTGGCATAACTAAAACAAATTGAAGATAATTTGTTTCTCGCGCATCAGTAGATCAACGTGTTTCAGCCACTTTCTTTGCCACCAAAGGTCATATGGCTTTCTGCAGGACTAGACCTACATCCCTACTCCTCCTGCTGTTTCTATCCGATAAATGTACCATGCGCATTCACACTCATTCCATACATATAATCCAATTTAAGAGTATTTCTAATGCTTCTGTGGGTTGAAATTGGAGCACATGAGTACCAATACTTCGCAAAACCATCCATTCCGTTTACACCATGAGAAAATCGTGGCCAACATTTGTGACCGAGAACTGAATTAACAAAACCAGTAGGAGTTCTACAAGAAGGCAAGAAGGATGGAAGAAACAGTGTGCATAGTGAGAGCCACCAAAAACAAAACAGCGAGAAACCATTGCGAGAAAAAGAACTTTATTTCAAGTAGGCCTAACTCATGGCCAGGCACTGGAAGGTTAAGAGAGGGATGCAGTAGGTCCCAAGAAGAACATGGTGGTCAACTCAGCAGCAAAGGGTGCTAATATGCTAACATTGCATAGACGGAAGACTACTTCTTGAGGAGGATTCCTGTCCTTTCCCAGCACTGGTGCACTTTTGGCTGCCTGGCACCAGTGAGGCACCCTTGCGTCATGGTGCCTGTGTTGTAGCAGGACTGTTTTTGCACAGGAAAGGACATCTTCCTGCACAAAAGCAATCCCGAGAGGCATTTTCCTCTTTCTACACATGGTGCAAAAAAAACAGGAGAAATAAAGATATTTCTCCCTGTTTCGCCTCACTTGGGGAGGCGTAGCATTTTGACGCATTCCTAGGTCTACCACTAATGGTAAGTCTGGGAAGGCACCAAATTCTACAGGTGGATGTGTGAGAACACCCACCCTCCACCCATGGAACGCCTCCCTGTCGCAGACTAACACAGGGCAGAGATTTGCACTGCCTCGCAGTACTCCAGATTTGTCATGCCATGTAGGGCCACTCAAGGTGTCCTTGCATGGCTTGATAAATCTCACATGGCGCAAGGACCACACAAGACCTTGATAAACCTGGCCCTTTGCTTCAGACATCTGCATTATCTACACACTAGTCACTGCTTATGGAGTGTCCAGTTTTATAGTCTACGCAGGGCATTTGTATCTACAGCCACACTTGCTATGATTGGAAAAAAGTGCCCTGTAAGTATCTTTTTAAAGATTAGAGTGCTGTAGATTCATATGCACTCATGCTCCTCCCAGGAAGTCTACATTTGTTGCAGATCTCTTCTCTTTTGGTTGAACCTACACCATACACAGGGTGCACCATGTCTCTTTCTCTCTCCTCTTCATACACACACTCAACTGCTGTGTGAAAAACAATATAACATGGAGTCACTGCGCTTGTGCATTGTTCACTAAGGGAGGAGACACAGCACAACCAATGTCTGGAAGGACGTCTTTGAAGATAAACAACCTGCTAATGCCCAAGCCTAGATGGCAGAAGCATGGAGAGCATGTGAATCTACAGCACTGCACACTAGGAACAAATGCCTACAGGATATGTGTCATTGTAATTCCAGGAAAATAATGCCAGTAAAATACTGTGATGGAATACTAAGCCTATTTTACCAGAAAATGGATGCACTCAGAAGCGAATGCTAGAAAAATATTTCCCAGGAAAATAATGCCCAGGGAATACTGTGCCAGAATAATACCCTTATTTGCCAGAAAATTAATACACACTGAATTTAACGTTAGAAGAATATTGTTTGTAGAACACTGTAAATGAATAATGCCAAAATTGTGCTAAACAATTAATGTACCCGCAATATAATGAAACACACATACTTTAAGGCAGTAAGTATGTTTCCCAGAAAAGTATTGTTTATACAGTATTATTTCCAAATCATGTTCATACTGTGCCAGAAATTTACTGCACCCAGGACTTGAAGCCAGAAGAATATGTTTACCTGGAAAATACTGCCTATAGAGCACCATGTTAAAATTATGCAGCAATTGCAGCAGAAAACGAATGCACCCAAAACTTAATGCCACAAGACAAAGTCTCACAAGCACTGACAAGGACATAATGGTATTTAGTGGAAGATTAGAAGTCTCTCAAGGACTAAATTCAGTGTGCGGTCAGGCGAGTTTTCACTTCTAAATTCAGCAAGCTTTCAGAAAAGTCAGACCAGAATTCATTACACAGAAAAGCAAAATCAGTAAGTAAAATATGTGCTGCATTATAATCCTAGGGTTCATCGCCATTAGGTCAGTTGATTTAGGAGATATTGTATAAAACGTGATTCATTATTTTCACCCACACAGATGATTCAGGAATTCTGCCGTGCTCATTTGCCTATGGCCATGCTGCATACAATCACCAGTGCCAGGTACCAGATGCTATCCAGTGCTTCCTCCCAGCTCCTGGCTCTCTGCAGCTCATCTACTGTGCCTGGATAAACTACAGACGCTCTTGCGTCCCTGGTCTCCCTCAGGATCCCTGCAGTTAAATGTCACCCCCGCTGTCCTCTCATGGTACTGCAGCCTGCACAATTGATTAAATGTCTGCCCCCGCTGTCTTCTCATGGTACTGCAGCCTGTGCAATTGGTTAAATGTCTGTCCCGCTGTCCTCTCATGGTACTGCAGCCTGCACAATTGATTAAATGTCTGTCCCCGCTGTCTTCTCATGGTACTGCAGCCTGTGCAATTGGTTAAATGTCTGTCCCCACTGTATCTCATGGTACTGCAACCTCTGCAATTGGTTAAATGTCACCCCGCTGTCTTCTCATGGTACTGCAACCTCTGCAATTGGTTAAATGTCACCCCGCTGTCTTCTCATGGTACTGCAGCCAGTGCCATTAGTTAAATGTTGCCCCTGCTGTATTCTCCTGGTACTGCAGCCAGTGCCAGTAGTTAAATGTCTCCCCCCCGCTGTCTTCTCATGGTACTGCAACCAGTGCCATTACTTAAATGTCTCCCCGCTGTCTTCTCATGGCACTGCAGCCGATGCAATTGGTTAAATGTCGCCCCCACTATCTTCTCATGGTACTGCAGCCAGTGCCATTAGTTAAATGTCTCCCCTGCTGTCTTCTCCTAGTACTGCAGTCAGTGCCAGTAGTTAAATGTCGCTCCCGCTGTCTTCTCATGGTACTGCAGCCTGTGCCATTAGTTAAATGACACCCCCGCTGTCTACTCATGGTACTGCAGCCGGTGCCAATAGTTAAATGTCTCCCCCCTCTGTCTTCTCATGGTATTGCAGCAGGTGCAATTGGTTAAATTTTGCCCGCTGTCTTCTCATGGTACTGCAGCCGGTGTCATTAGTTAAATGTCTCCCCCCGCTGTCTTCTCATGGTACTGCAGCCAGTGCCATTAGTTAAATGTCTCCCCCGCTGTCGTCTCATGATACTGCAGCTGGTGTCATTAGTTAAATGTCGCCCGCTGTCTTCTCATGGCACTGTAGCCGGGGTCATTAGTTAAATGTCTCCCCGCTGTCTTCTCATGGTACTGCAGCCGGTGCCATTAGTTAAATGTCTCCCCCGCTGTCTTCTCATACTACTGCAGTCAGTGCCAGTAGTTAAATGTCGCTCCCGCTGTCTTCTCATGGTACTGCAGCCTGTGCCATTAGTTAAAGGTCTCACCCGCTGTCTTCTCATACTATTGCAGTCAGTGACAGTAGTTAAATGTCGCTCCCGCTGTCTTCTCATGGTACTGCAGCCTTTGCCAATAGTTAAATGTCTCCCCCGCTGTCTTCTCATGGTACTGCAGCTGGTGCCATTAGTAAAATGTCTCCCCCCTCTGTCTTCTCATGGTATTGCAGCAGGTGCAATTGGTTAAATTTTGCCCGCTGTCTTCTCATGGTACTGCAGCCGGTGTCATTAGTTAAATGTCTCCCCCAGCTGTCTTCTCATGGTACTGCAGCCAGTGCCATTAGTTAAATGTCTCCCCCCGCTGTCGTCTCATGATACTGCAGCTGGTGTCATTAGTTAAATGTCGCCCGCTGTCTTCTCATGGCACTGCAGCCAGTGTCATTAGTTAAATGTCTCCCCCCGCTGTCTTCTCATGGTACTGCAGCCGGTGCCATTAGTTAAATGTCTCCCCCTCTGTCTTCTCATGGTATTGCAGCAGGTGCAATTGGTTAAATTTTGCCCGCTCTCTTCTCATGGTACTGCACCCAGTGTCATTAGTTAAATGTCTCCCCCCGCTGTCTTCTCATGGTACTGCAGCCAGTGCCATTAGTTAAATGTCTCCCCCCGCTGTCGTCTCATGATACTGCAGCTGGTGTCATTAGTTAAATGTCACCCCGCTGTCTTCTCATGGCACTGCAGCCGGTGTCATTAGTTAAATGTCTCCCCCGCTGTCTTCTCATGGTACTGCAGCCGGTGCCTTTAGTTAAATGTCTCCCCCGCTGTCCTCTCATACTACTGCAGTCAGTGCCAGTAGTTAAATGTCGCTCCCGCTGTCTTCTCATGGTACTGCAGCCTGTGCCATTAGTTAAATGTCTCCCCCGCTGTCTTCTCATACTACTGCAGTCAGTGCCAGTAGTTAAATGTCGCTCCCGCTGTCTTCTCATGGTACTGCAGCCTGTGCCAATAGTTAAGTGTCTCCCCCGCTGTCTTCTCATGGTATTGCAGCTGGTGCCATTAGTTAAATGTCTCCCCCCTCTGTCTTCTCATGGTATTGCAGCAGGTGCAATTGGTTAAATTTTGCCCCCTGTCTTCTCATGGTACTGCAGCCGGTGTCATTAGTTAAATGTCTCCCCCGCTGTCTTCTCATGGTACTGCAGCCGGTGCCATTAGTTAAATGTCTCCTCCTCTGTCTTCTCATGGTATTGCAGCAGGTGCAATTGGTTAAATTTTGCCCGCTCTCTTCTCATGGTACTGCACCCAGTGTCATTAGTTAAATGTCTCCCCCCGCTGTCTTCTCATGGTACTGCAGCCAGTGCCATTAGTTAAATGTCTCCCCCCGCTGTCGTCTCATGATACTGCAGCTGGTGTCATTAGTTAAATGTCACCCCGCTGTCTTCTCATGGCACTGCAGCCGGTGTCATTAGTTAAATGTCTCCCCCGCTGTCTTCTCATGGTACTGCAGCCGGTGCCTTTAGTTAAATGTCTCCCCCGCTGTCTTCTCATACTACTGCAGTCAGTGCCAGTAGTTAAATGTCGCTCCCGCTGTCTTCTCATGGTACTGCAGCCTGTGCCATTAGTTAAATGTCTCCCCCGCTGTCTTCTCATACTACTGCAGTCAGTGCCAGTAGTTAAATGTCGCTCCCGCTGTCTTCTCATGGTACTGCAGCCTGTGCCAATAGTTAAGTGTCTCCCCCGCTGTCTTCTCATGGTATTGCAGCTGGTGCCATTAGTTAAATGTCTCCCCCCTCTGTCTTCTCATGGTATCGCAGCAGGTGCAATTGGTTAAATTTTGCCCCCTGTCTTCTCATGGTACTGCAGCCGGTGTCATTAGTTAAATGTCTCCCCTCGCTGTCTTCTCATGGTACTGCAGCCAGTGCCATTAGTTAAATGTCTCCCCCGCTGTCGTCTCATGATAGTGCAGCTGGTGTCATTAGTTAAATGTCGCCCCGCTGTCTTCTCATGGCACTGCAGCCGGTGTCATTAGTTAAATGTCTCCCCCCGCTGTCTTCTCATGGTACTGCAGCCGGTGCCATTAGTTAAATGTCTCCCCCGCTGTCTTCTCATGGGATTGCAGCCAGTGCCATTAGTTAAATGTCTCTCCCTGCTGTCTTCTCATGGTACTGCAGCCGGTGCCATTAGTTAAATGTCTCCCCTGCTGTCTTCTCATGGAATTGTAGCCAGTGCCATTAGTTAAATGTCTCCCCCCACTGTCTTCTCATGGTACTGCAGCCAGTGCCATTAGTTAAATGTCGCTCCCCGCTGTCTTCTCATGGTACTGCAGCCAGTGCAATTGGTTAAATGTCACCCGCTGTCTTCTCATGGTACTGCAGCCGGTGGCATTAGTAAAATGTCTCCTCCCCCTTGTCTTCTCATGGTACTGCAGCCAGTGCAATTGGTTAAATATCACCCGCTGTCTTCTCATGGTACTGCAGCCGGTGCCATTAGTTAAATGTCTCCGCCGCTGTCTTCTCATGGTATTGTAGCCAGTGCCATTAGTTAAATGTCTCCCCCCACTGTCTTCTCATGGTACTGCAGCCAGTGCCATTAGTTAAATGTCGCCCCCCTGCTGTCTTCTCATGGTACTGCAGCCAGTGCAATTGGTTAAATGTCGCCCCCGCTGTCTTCTCATGGTACTGCAGCCGGTGCCATTAGTTAAATGTCTCCCCCGCTGTCTTCTCATGGTACTGCAGCCGGTGCCATTAGTTAAATGTTTCCCCCCCGTTGTCTTCTCATGGCACTGCAGCCGGTGTCATTAGTTAAATGTCTCCCCCCGCTGTCTTCTCATGGTACTGCAGCTGGTGCCGTTAGTTAAATGTCCCCCCGTCTTCTCATGGTACTGCAGCCAGTGCCATTAGTTAAATGTCTCCCCCGCTGTCTTCTCATGGTACTGCAGCGGGTGCCATTAGCTAAATGTCGCTCCCTGCTGCCTTCTCATGGTACTGCAGCCAGTGCAATTGGTTAAATGTCACCCCCGCTGTCTTCTCATAGTACTGTAGCTGGTGCCATTAGGTAAATGTCACCCCGCTGTCTTCTCATGGTACTGCAGCCAGTGCCATTAGTTGAATGTTTACCCCCGCTGTCTTCTCATGGTACTGCAGCCGGTGGCATTAGGTAAATGTCGCCCCCGCTGTCTTCTCATGGTACTGCAGCCGGTGCCATTGGGTAAATGTCGCCCCCGCTGTTTTCTCATGGTATTGCAGCCGGTGCCATTGGGTAAATGTTACCCCCCCTCCCTAGCCCCATACCCCCACCCTGCCTTCTTATGAAACTGCAGCCAGTGCCATCCTTGTTTTTTGGTAGATGGCTTCCTATTGAACTGAGAGCTGCAGATGAATCTTTCTGTATAATCACTAGATGTGAGATAAGCATGCTTGTTTGTGCTACATTTAACATTACGAAAGGGGTTGAGCCATAAAAAGAGGCTATTTGAAAAAGCTACTGTTGTGGTGTTTGTAAAATGTTTTAATGGATGTTTCTCTCTCTGGTTCTGTGACTTCTTTATACATTCCATAATAAGTTGTGAACACAGGGGTCCCAGCCAATGAACTCTATACACTCATGTCCTCCCTGAAGGGGGCGCCGTGCAATTACTGTCATGTGGCGTACACTGTAACCAATGTGTCCTAAGTGTTCTTCGTACTGTAAACCTGAAAGTGTTTGTGTCTCAGTGGCCCCTAATCTTCCGAAAACAGGGCGTGGTCTAAGCCCTTGCTTTTGTACGCAGCCACTAAAACATAAGGAACCAAAGCAAGCGCTTATATGTATATGTGGATGTGTTTCATGCGATCAGAGTGTCAGCTTGTAAACCCCATTGTTGGGCGTACTGTGACCAACAATGCCAGATTTTGAGGGTTCTGAAAAGGCATCACGACTGTTCTCGGAACCACTGCTTACTTCTATTTTAAAAACAAGAAAACGTTGGAGTGTTTTACTTTTTTTTAATGCAGCTGCTGTAGGAAAATGGCTGCTTTAAAAAAAAAAATGGTGGCTTATTTAAAAGCAAGCACAGACATAGTGGTCTGCTGACTAAGCAGTCCATCTTCCCTATGACGGCTGCAAATTGTAGCGCGTCGCAGTTTGCAAACTACCTCATTAATTTTCAGGAGGTAGGTTGAATAGCGCCTCAACCACAATTCGATATTTCGCAAACCGGCCTATTAGTGTATAGGTCAGTTTGCGGAATAGGAAGCAGAATACAAAGGTATTCAGTAAAATTTGGTGCGCAATTCGTGACCACTTTTACTGAATGCATGCTTTGTACAGAAGGCCCTGGGTTCCTTCTGGTAGTCTCAATTTACTCCAAGCATTTCACCAGGAAACACTTCCCAAGTGTCCGGGTGAAACACATCTGAATCATGGTGATCCCAGGGTGGTTGTAATCCATATGGGACCTCACACTTGTGTTAGTGGTCTCATGAAGCTTAATGGATGACCCACAAGCCCGGTCCTAATATTAATTAAAGAAAAGAACAGTAAGACGAAAGCCCAATGCAAAAGATTGTTAAGTAGAAGTTAACATTGCCCAAAAAAGCAAATGAGGCGTGCAAGAATAGAGTTCAGCCTATAAGCATGTAAGATGGTTGAATGCATAACACCAGCACACTCACACTCTGTAACAGGCGACAGGTGGTCTTTTTCTGGCCTCCAAGCTCTAAAGGAAGAAAGATTCATGTGCAATCAATAGGGAAAAAATATAAAAACATTTATTTAAAATTTTTGACCCCTGGCACAGGGCCTGCACCATTTATAGAGCTCTATATTTCCCTATAGTAATCCACCACTAATCCTTTTTTGGTTCCGGAGCAGCATGCTAACTCACCAAAACGCCCTTTGACGCCTCATTAGGGGTAGTAAGCGCCACTTAAATAGAATTACAATTCCCTCGTCAAGCTCAATTCCGTTAACCAAGAAATGTCTGTAGAGGTCCAGGCTAGTAGAACACCGAAAATGACTGACAGATTCATTATTGTGTATTGTCCTGGGTTAAACATTCATTTCTTTCCGGTTAGTTATATGACAGAAGGGCAGCAATCGCACCTGTATGGTGAGCACAAAATTATTCAACCCCAATTATTGTTACAAGTGCTTGTCGAAAGGCGCTGGCTTGTGAGCAGCCCATTGGATGCTGTTGTCGCGCGAGCACTTCAGCGGTTGTGGTGTCCAGGTTCTAGCTGGTGTACCCTGCTGTCGATAATTAAAAACTGCATCCCAGTAGATGTCTACGCAACCGTACAAGGTGTACTGCACGTGCCACAAGCTCTGCGAAGGGCCAATCAACGGAACCAAGCAATTTTAAATTAAGATAAAAGCGAGGAGAACGAGATGTAGTAAGCTCATACAATCCACACTGCCCAGGCTTTTCATTGCCCACATACTACTTTGTCTGAAGATACTCTAAGCTGCTGGGTAGTATTTTATGCCAGAGTCTTAAAATCTATGACTCTCACAATGGACAATGTTGTTTTTAGGTCTCAACCGCAGGCAGCTTTAGCTGCCTTCTGAAAGATCAACTGTTTCCAATAAAGAATGTACTTAGGAGCATTGGCCCACCCTCTTGCTGGTGATTGGATGGCTTTGTAGTCTATCTCACGTATCTGCTCTTGATTCGATGATTTTCCTTCCTGTTCATGCTTTTGTCTCTCCAGCAGCATTTCATTCTCGTAGTGTTCTAAACGGAGAACTTGTATCCTTGATTTGAGGGGTCTCTTTTTTTCTATTTATTTTCAGCACTCAATCGGAGTGCATGTGTATAATTTCTCTCTCGAACTCTAGTCCATCTGCTCCTGAAACACTCCTTTTACTTACCCCTAATGCTCCCTGTTTTAAATGTTTAATTAATCCACTTATTTATTTATGAGGGTCCAGAAGCTGTAAAGTGCTGTCTGGCCACTGCAGTGGCACCCCATCTACTTATGCTCCTCACCCTTTTCCCCTGTTTAATTTGTTACTAAAATTATACTTTCATTTTCTTTAGGGGCAGGCAGCTGCAAAGCTCTATCGTCTGCTTGCTTCCAGTTTTTGCGCTGGTGTGCACTTTAACCTTTGATTTATCATTCCAAGAAGGCCGTCTACCATGTTAGAGCGGTAAATTAACAATAAGAGAATGGCCACTATGTCTCACAGTGCTTACGCACGCATGCGTCACAATGCACACGTGAACCTGCATCACATCACATGGACTACAACAATTGCACATGCATCGTGATGAATGCACGAATGGTTATTGTGACACATGCACTCATTTGCAGCCATCTTGGAATGGGTTTGCTTTAATAGCAGTCCCATTGCAAAACTGCCCCCATAACTCATTTGCACACATGTGAACAGAAAAATGAAAAAGCACTGGCGCAGCCAATAATTCAGCCTTTTAGACAGACCTTTTGGCATTGCTAATGCTTGTTTAAATTTGGAAGTCATTTTTTTCAGAGACTCGTTGCCCTTTGAGGATAGATGGGGGAATATGACTGGCCATTGGGGATAGCATCAATATAGAACAAGCACAAATGTGGCAGACGTCTAAAGTTTTAACAGTTCCCTCGTATAAAAGTTAGCACACACTATATTATAGGGGGAACAATAGTGTATGTCTCAAATGACTAATTAGCAGCAGTCTAAAGTCAGTGCTGTCAATGTTGAAATATTCATCCTCCCAGAACAATTTGATTGGCAGGAAGGCGTGAGATTCCCTACTTTGTTAGTACATTGGGCCCTGTAATATTTCATAGGAGCCCTATTGATACATAACTGGATTATTCTGCAAATGATGTGTTGGTTGGCTATCAGTGTGTTTTGACACACTACATCCATTCATAGCACCTTTCACAGACAAAGCCTACCACTAAGAGAAATCGCACCTTGTCATTACATAAATTTGGATGGGTTTGGCTTTATCATCCAGTGATATTTTCCTTCATCTCCTCTGCAAGGGTACACGCAGAGGACTACTCATTCTGTTAACTGAAGCGACTGCGTTCAGTTCAGGATGACCACTCTCCGTGGTGGAATTCAGGCTAGGTGCACAACAAGGAGAAGCACAGAGGATTTAGGGCGATCCCACTAAGGAGAAGTGTGTAGGTTGTGTGGGATTCATCCACAGCTTGTTCAGATACCTTAGACCAAGCTGAGCCACCAGCAGCGGCCGTGCGCCGAGGGCCTGTACAGAGGATGAGGATGAACACTTTCAGGTTTACAGTGGTCAGTGTTGTGGGTGAATATTCCTGTCCTTGAATTGGGAGATTGATTCTGTGTGCTTCCAACACCCGCATATCAGGAAGATGATTAGACAATTTTTTTGGGATAAGGAAAAGTGGATGAGTCCACCTGTACTTTTGGCAGCTGCTGTAACCACCAGGTAAAAATGTATATGTTCTTAATAGCTGTGCAGAATGAACCCATGCAATATATTGGTGAAGCTTTTCAGAGCACTCGTAGGTGACTTATCATTCTTACACACATCTCATCAGGTCTGTTTCTCCGTGCCTTCAGTTGGATTTAGAGATCATGAAGTTGCCTGCATACCCTGCAGTCCAAGGAACGAGACATATCTGATTTGTTGCCGGTTGAACAGGGATGGTGAAGTGTTGATCAAAGTCCCGAAGAAATCTAGACAACTCATTTTCTGAAGCTACAACTTTGGCAGCACACAGAATCAATAGCCCATTGTAGCCCTCAGATGTAGTGTAAACGTACCCGTGTATATCGCGGTCTTTTGGTGGCTGTGCCAGTGTGTGTGTGTGCGTGTGTACCAAAATTGTGTATATGTGCAAATAAATATTTCTAAAATAAAGTTTGAATAAATAACAGAGGCTCGGCTTTTGTTGAATAGAAAGTCACAATTTATTGTATGCCTTTGAGTAATCATGTTATACTAACTTTACATTAAATCAGCGACTGAGAGCAGGCCCTAAGAAGCGATATGGACTTCTAGTGAAACACTGGGCTTCAACCATGTCCAGTGTTCATGATCTGGTAACAATAAAAAGAAAGTTGTCCATACAGAGGAGTTTGGAAGTGTCACAGAAATTACCAGAGTCGTGTTGCGGATATCCATAAACCTTTAGCAAGGCTCCAAAGCGATCAAAGAAACTTTGTTGCGATTTAGGAGAATGAGATTATTAAGAGGGCGCGGGGAAAAGAACCAGGCACTGAAGTTTGCCTTCTTCAGCGAGTGCTCTACACACTACTTGGTTAAGCGCTTGATATTCCCTGTTGTATAAGACCTAAATTGCCCAATAACTATTCTACTGATAACCATGCAACAATTGTTGAGACATTAATTGTATCTGTAAAGTATCTATAGGAATCCTTTGTCAACTCTCTTGGGTTTTCAGTATCTCAGAGCCTTCTCACTGCTACAGAACTTGAAACTCCTTCTGCTCACACCGAGGGCCTCAGGCACATGTGCAAAATCTTCAGCATTAAGCCGCCGAGGCCTGCTCCTGTTACCATCCTGTGTTGATGTGTAATCTGGTGTTATCATTTCTCTTCTGCTTTATTTCCTGTTCTGTTTTTCCTCCACCTCTTTTTGTCAAGTTGTGTGTCCTGTTTGCTTCTTGTGCCCATTGTCTCTGTTTGACCTTCTGTTACAGTCTTGTGACGGGTTGCGTGTTTACTGTTATCTGGAGTCCTACATGGCACCGCCTTGGGCACAGGTTATGAGGCTACCTTACTGCTGCAAAAATAATTCTGTGATGAGTAAGACCTGGCTCTGCCTCAGGATTTTAATAGGAGATGAGATTGATTGACAGTGGAACCTGAATACCTGGTGTGCACTGACCTCCTGTAATGTGTCCCGGGGTTGACAGCCACGGCAGTGATTTGCATTCAGGGAGCGGACTTTGTGGTACAAAGTAAGTTGTCAACTGAGTCAAGACGACTGCCATGTGGTCAACGGGGGCATTGCCAAGCCTGAGTAAAATCCTTCATTGCTTTGTTTGAGGAATCTCTGATGTCATCACCATTCAATGGGACAGGGTAGGATCCTGATGCGTGGTTGTAGTGGGTTCCCTTTGTCACGCCAAGCGTAGTGGACCTCAGCTCCCTTGAGCATGCTTGGAGGCCTCTGCTTCACCGAGGGCACCCAGTTCATCCCAGTTCACCCCACCTATGGGGACATGTTCTCAGTGAGCAGGCAGTGCACTCTTTTGTGACCCGGCGGCTTGCCAGCTAGACATCACCGCTTGTGCTCTTTGCTGGTGCTGTGTTCTGTGCCAGCTCGGGACCCGTTCTAATGTGTGGAATCCCTGTTGCCTTGTTTGTCGCTGAGATGCTGCTGGCTACTTCTGTGTCACTTTGAGCCACGTGCACTTAGTGACTCTTATTATGTTCTCTCGTTTTGTGTACCACAGTCCTACCTAGTACATTTCTACCAACTTTCTTCTTCCAGTCTCTGACTGAGTCACCCATCGAGTTCACACAACTCACCTGAGTTTTCATAAACTAGCCCCTGGCTGTGGATGGCAGATGACTTGACTCCAAGAAGGCTCTTGTGGTCCACTTTCCAGGAGTTGAGTGACAAAGAACATTAACCATCTGCATGTTGTTGGTCACGTGGCTGGTACTGGGGATTGTGATGGGTTCCAAAAGGCCATCAAGAGACTGGAGGGATCTTTTTCCAAGTACTAACCACACTGATGGAGTGTGCAGGGTTCTTCACACATTACCAGTAGGCTGAGAAATTCACTCCAGATTTGTGGTCTGTTGGATCACTCAGCACACACAAGACTGCTGGAATGTTTTACTCGAACGATTTAGAAAATGCCTAGTTTCTAGCAGTCTAGTCTTAGGTTGAAACAGATCATGTACCCACAGTCAATCTAAGACCTTAATAGAAGGGTTGGATATGTGTTGTGCATTAACATTATTTGACCAAAAATTGTAACACCACCGCTAAGATTCAGGAGGGGGGCATGGGGCAGAGGGCAGACTGCAGGGAGTGTTACCGGTAAGTCACGAAATCAGGGTGCTTGTTGGATTTCATGCTTCTAGCTTGAATCTTCAGCAGTCTCTGAATTTACCTGCTTTAGAATAATACAATTCCCTTACTGAGGGATCGGTGTGCAGATAAAAAATGTCTTTTCCTGCTGCTGCGTCAAGTTTCTGAAATGCGTGAGTCCCCGAAAACCTTCCATTGCATGTGCTGGTTGCAAGTCTGTGAGATTTGTGAAGTTTATGGCAGTTTTTTACTTTGTTTCATAACGGTACCCTTATTGTTTTGACAGATTTACAACGTTAATTATCTTTGAATGTCACAGTTTGTAAGGTATAATAATGAAGTACTTTTTTTTATAGAAAATAAACATATATTTTTAAACGTGTTATAATTTCTTTATATTTAAATTGCACTAAAAATTATTGTGAAGGCAGTTAACATTTGTGCAGAGATATGCAACTACCGACAAGAGCAAGTGGGGAAAAAGAAAAAGAAATGTATTAAATGTCCAAGCAGCAACTTAAATGTTGGGGTGAAATTCACGAAGTTGTTTGCTGGAGGGTGAGTTTTTCATGGGACTGCTGCGGTAGAACTATGCAAGGTGCGTACCTGTTGGATAAGGCTCCATCATGTAATTGACTGCTTTGTGGTGAATGCCAGATTTCGATGTTCCAAAAACCAAGAACTATAAAGGGTGGAAACTGATTTGAGTCATGATATAAATCATTTGCTGGGTGCATCATACACATTTTAGGAATTCTGGTGAGTTCTATGCAACGGTGGGCCCTCCGATAAGGCGTGGTAGTGTCGCCGCACTGCTTTCACAAGAAGGAAAAATAAAATTATAGTAACACAAAGTTATCATTTTATTTATCTGGAGCCAGGTTAGGGTGGGGTGGGGGCAGGAGGAGGAGGGGTATGTGCACCATAAGTGCGCATGTCTGTTGGGCGGGCCAAACAGACATGCACACTTAGCATTTCGCCTCCCGGCTGTATCGCACAGCCGGAAGGAGAAAGTGCGCAGGGTCCCACTCCTTATGTGAGCGCCAAACCAGGCTGCTCACACCAATCACGATGCTGCTGTCATGCTGGTGAGAGCAGCATCATGATTGGCTGAGAGGAGTGTGGAAGCCAGTGTGCTTTCCGGACGGAGGAGACAAATCCATCTACCGACATAGGAGGTAAGTGGTTTTCTAAAAAAAAAAAAAAAGTACGTTATCCTCCATACCCCCTTATTTGTCCTGTCTGTTTACACAAGCTACCCATCTTCTGTGTCTCTTAATACCTCCGAATTTTAAAATATTGTTTGACAGCTAAGTTTTTTAAATCTTTCATTTAAAAGTATGTGAGTAGATTTTTAGTTTAGAGGTGCAGGAAGCTATTTATAGACAGACCTCACATTTGAAACTATAAAACACATTAAGGCCCATATTTATACTTTTTGACGCAAAACTGCGCTAACGCAGTTTTGCGTCAAAAAAATTAGCGCCGGCTAACGCCATTCTGAAGCGCCATGCGGGCGCCGTATTTATTGAATGACTTTAGCCGGCGTTAGCCGCCGGCGCCGCCTGGTGTGCGTTAAAAAAAACAACGTACACCAGGCAGCGCCGGCGTAGGGGAAAATGGAGCTTGGGCGTCAAGAAATGGGGCAAGTCAGGTTGAGGCAATTTTTTCGCCTCAACCCGATTTGCGCCATTTTTTTTCACTCCCAACCCCCATAGAAATGACTCCTGTCTTAGCAAAGACAGGAGTCATGCCCCCTTGCCCAATGGCCATGCCCAGGGGACTTCTGTCCCCTGGGCATGGTCATTGGGCATAGTGGCATGTAGGGGGGCACAAATCAGGCCCCCCTATGCAACAAAAAAAAAAAAAAAAATCACTTACCTGAACTTACCTTAATGTCCCTGGGATGGGTCCCTCCAGCCTTGGGTGTCCTCCTGGGGTGGGCAAGGGTGACAGGGGGTGTCCCTGGGGGCATGGGAGGGCACCTCTGGGCTCCTTCAGAGCCCACAGGTCCCTTAACGCCTGCCTTTTGCAGGCGCTAAAAAACGGCGCAAAAGCGGCCGTACGTCATTTTTTTTGACCCGCCCACTCCCGGGTGTGAATTTTGCCCGGGAGTATAAATCCGACGCACATGCCTCGGAGTTGATTTTTTAGACGTGAACGCCTACCTTGCATCTCATTAACGCAAAGTAGGTGTCCACGCTAAAAAATGACGCAAACTCCATGGACTTTGGCGCTAGACGCGTCTAACGCCAAAGTATAAATATGGAGTTAGTTTTGCGTCTAAATTGCGTCAAAAAAAACGACGCAATTCCGGCACAAACGGAGTATAAATATGCCCCTAAGTTTGGAGCACGAATACAGTGTGTGGAAAGTTTGTGCACTCACCAGGATATTCCGCAATCCTTGCAAAAGCGACAGTGCTGCTAAGCATGGCATGGAAAATTCATTTCACATCGGTAAACTGGTGGTGCCTATTGAACGAAGTGCGGGGAATTGTGCAACTGGTCCACTTAGCAGATCTATGTGTTTTGTGGAAGTTAAAAGGTTGTGTCTAGAAATGATGGATTATTTATTTGTCAACATATACCATTGGTTTCTGTGCATGTCTTCATCACAATAGGTTGTTATATGAGTTAGATGCACCTGTTATAGTGAAAGAGGTATATGGTGGAAATCCCTTTAAACAAAAAGAGAGATCTTACCAACAATGCAACCTGTAAGATCTTTGAAGACATTGCACAGGCCACACTGCAAAGAGGACGAGAATTCAAACGCATCAGTGAAAGACTTAAGAGTGATGAAAATAAAATATGTGCATGGAAACAGAACAGGACGATACAACTCAACAGCAGAAGAGACCTGACACCGTGGAGCCGGAACCTTCATAACACGAATGGCAGACACCCAGACCACAGAGAAGACATGATCCTGGAGGGAGAAACCACAGGACTGATGCTTCCACTAAAGACAGACTTTTCGATGATATGTGCCAAAAGGCGAATGCTATCGCTAGCTAAACTACCTTTACTGAAGCCAGATTGTGTGCGATGTACTATTTTTGGAATTAAGGTAGCAAGATGTGCAGCAAGAATCTTTGCATATATTTTTGTTTTCATGTTAATAAGAGATATGGGTCTAAAGCTTTTAGGATCTGAGTGGTCTTTCCCTTCTTTGGGGATGACTATGATTGTAGCTCCAGATGTGGACCCTGTGACTGTGGAAGTGAAGTGGGTCAGTGTTCCCTAATGTATCAAGAATAACCTCAGTAAAGGTTTTGTAAAATTCTACCTGTAGGCCGTCGGGCCTGGGGCTTTCCCAGATTTGATGGATTTAACAGTGTGAGTAATTTCTTCTCTGGAGGTTGTGTTGTTTAGCTTTTGTCGATTTGCATGAGGGGTTTGCTTGATTGGTAAGGAATTCAGGAACTCTAAAATAATCAGTCATTAGAGTGTTAACTGAGGGAGTGTAGAGTGATATAAAAGCTTTGAAAAACTCAAAGTATTTTGTCAGTAATGGTTTGGAGTTTGTTCTGGTCATCTTTGATTGACAGGATAGTACTTTTATTGTGTTTATATTTTAAATAGGCTGCCAGGGATTTACCAGCCTTGTTGAGGTAGAGAAGTTTTTTGCCTTTTTGTGCTGGAGCTCAAAGGTGTGCCTATTTGCTAATGGTAGTACTGAACTCATATTTAAGACATTTAGGTTTATCAGGATATTTGGATCATTAGTTTCCCTAAAGAGGAGTTCAGTGACTTTTATATCTTTTGTTAGCTGGTCAGGAGTTGATTTGATAAGTTTATTTCTGTGTGACATACAACTAATAACGTGACCTCTCATTTAACACTTAAGGGAGTCCTATAGAGTTACTGGTGAGGATACTGAATTTTGGTTTATATTAATGAAATGGGAAAGTTCTTCTTGGAGTTCTTTGATAGACTCCGCGTCTTCCAGGACTCCTAAGTTCATGCGACAGATTTTAGATTTAGGAGACATAGTGAGAATCTGGGGGCACATTGTTATAGCTGCATGGTCTGAGACAGTAATCGGTTAGATGGAGGTAGAGGCAGCATATTGTAAGAGCGTGGCGTCAACTAAAAGCTAATCTGTTCTGGAAAAAGAGTTATGAGATGGTGAAAAGAAGGTAAAGTCGCTGCCCTTGGGATTTTGATGTCTCCAGACACCGTGGGTCTCACCAATTGTGGTCGCAAAGAAACCCAAGCAGCCCAACGCCGTCTGCATCTGCGTAGACATGCATCTACCTTACCAGGCTATCAAGAGAGAGAGGCACCTCAACCCAACAATCAATTACATAATAGGGGAACTGTCAGGCTCTAAGTGGTTCTCAAAAATGGACCTCCTGTCAGGTTACCATCAGATGGTACTGTAGTGTAGCCATTTTTAAGACAGCTTCATGTGCGTTAGCTTAACATATTAGGCCTCTGTGCACTTTGTCCTAGATACATTTTATTCAGCCTCGCACTGTTATTTTACAATAACCAGTTTTACGGTCTTGTTTTAATTTCCTCCTATCACACTGTTTAGCTTAGTTCAGCACTGTGTTCTCAAATAATGCATTCTTGCTCACTCTGTGCTTCAGTCAAGGCTACAGTCTGGTACATTGCCGGTAAACGTGGTAGAAGTTTAGTCTCTAATGTTCGTAGAAAATATACATCCTTACGTAGGGACATTTTCTTAGAACATCTGCGTGTTAGTTATAAAAACACTTTCTAGTCCTAGTACACGTCAGAGGGAGATTCCGACCAGGAACCTACAACTACATGCTGACTGCCCCGTTGCAGATGCAGATGCCGATTACAGGCCTTTGCTCAGTTATGAGGGTTGATGTCCTCCCGGGGGAACCTGAAAGGCAGGCTTAGAGCTTCGCATGCTGTGCTCAGAATATAACTTAGAGAGAACCTAATCTAGTTGCACTATGATAGCCTTATTCTTGTGCTTCACTCTCATTGTTACTATTTTAATCCTACTATGTTGTGTAGTTCTGGTTATTGCAGCTCAGGCTTTGCTATCTAAAATGCAGTTGTTTTATTAAACCAATCTTTAAAACTTAAACTGCCTTTGTCATTTATATATGAGACCGCACTGTGTATGAGAGAACCGGTTGTGACCCGAGTGACCACGTCTTCCCTGGGAAGTACTAAGATGTCATACGCTCAGCTGCCCAATTGTCTCTTCCCTTTGGGAGAAATGAGGCACTGCTAGTTAGCCGGAGCAAAACCCGGATTTAGAGTGACAGGGGTCCTTCACCGTGGGTCAGACTTAGTCCCCCACACTGTGAACGATCTTGCCGCTCAAAATCCAGTAGTCTCATTAGGATAATGAGAGCCTACGCGACAGTACTTCACCCCAACTCCAGACCAATCACGACCTTCTCCACCCATGTAGGCCTGTGGAGATACACATGTTTGAACTATGGTATATCGAGTGCTGTCGAAATCTTTCAACATACCATCAAAGTGGTACTCGCAGGACTAACAGGTGTATTGAATGTAAGCGATGACATTCTTGTGCACATCCCCATGCTCGAAAGCACCTAGACTGCCTACGCGCAGTGTTCCTTCGGCTGCAAGGCCATGGCCTTACGCTGCATTGCGAGAAGTGCAAATTCCTGAAAGACAGCATCAGCTTCTTTGGTTATCGTTTCTCTCAACACAGGATCAGCCCAGACCCAGCCAAAGTGAGGGACATCCAAGAGGCGCCGGCTCCCACCTCAGTGCCCGGAGTCCGTAGTTTCCTGGGCATGGTCACATATTGTGGCCATTTCATATCGAATCTATCAGACCTTACAGGACCTTTAAGAGACCTCACCAAAGTCGACCATCCCTGGGTGGGGGGCGAAGCCCAAAAGACAGCCTTTAGGAATACCAAGAAGGCCCTGTCAGCTGACACAACCCTGGCCTTTTTCGACCTTCGACGAGAATCCCAACTGTCTGTCGACGCCAGCCCTACAGGACTTGGGGCTATATTAGCTCAAATGCAAGACTGCGGAACATGGGCTCCCATCGCTTTTGCGAGTAGAACTTTGACGCCGACAGAGCAGCGGTACTCCCAGATTGAGCGTGAGGCTATAACCATCCACTGGGGGTGCCGGCATTTTCATTTGTACGTGTATGGCAAAGCGTTCACAGTGGTGACAGACCACAAGCCACTATTGCCACTTTTCAAAGGCTTGTCATCAAAACCGCCCCTGCGGATTGAAAAGTGGATCCTGCAACTGCAGGAGTTTGACTTTCAAGTGGAGTACAAACCTGATGCCAAAAACCCATCAGACTTTTTATTGCGCCACGCGCACCCAGCCACTCCTCAAGAGGATGAGGAAGCCTTTGAGACCGAAGAATATGTGCGGCTCATAGTCAACAGGGCCCGACCGTTGCCCATCCCTCTCCACGAAGTAGTGGAAGCAACGAAGCAAGATGACTGCCTGCTGATGGCTATCGAGGCTGTGCGGTCTTGTGACTGGCGGCAACTGCAACATCCTGCCAGTTTTCGTACCACAGAAGCCAGGACAATGCTCCAGGTGTTGTTCCGCATAAGGCATTTGATGTCAGTGAGCGAGGACGGCTGCCTGTTGCGTGGACCCCGGCTAGTGCTCCCTGCATGTCTAGGGCCGAAGGTGGTACTGTTGGTGCATAGAGCCCATCAGGTCATCGTTAAATCCAAGAGCAGGCTGAGAAGCAAGGTCTGGTTCCCGGGACTCGACCAGCAGGTATAGGACACTGTCAAAAGCTGTTTGGTCTGCCAAGCCAGTGGCACTCGTGATCCCCCAGCTCCTGTCATCACGGAAGAAGGTCCCACTGTCCCACGGCAAAGGGTGAGTGCCGATTTTGGGGGTCTCCCCGATGGATCGTTGTAGGAAAGTACCATCTTGCCTGGCATGTTACCCCCATATTTCCCTGTATATATGTTGTTTTAGTGTATGTGTCACTGGGACCCTGCCAACCAGGGCCCCAGTGCTCATAAGTGTGCCCTGTATGTGTTCCCTGTGTGATGACTAACTGTCTCACTGAGGCTCTGCTAACCAGAACCTCAGTGGTTATGCTCTCTCATTTCTTTCCAAAATTGTCACTAACAGACTAGTGACCATTTTTACCAATTTACATTGGCTTACTGGAACACCCTTATAATTCCCTAGTATATGGTACTGAGGTACCCAGGGTATTGGGGTTCCAGGAGATCCCTATGGGCTGCAGCATTTCTTTTGCCACCCATAGGGAGCTCTGACAATTCTTACACAGGCCTGCCACTGCAGCCTGAGTGAAATAACGTCCACGTTATTTCACAGCCATTTACCACTGCACTTAAGTAACTTATAAGTCACCTATATGTCTAACCTTCACCTGGTGAAGGTTGGGTGCAAAGTTACTTAGTGTGAAGGCACCCTGGCACTAGCCAAGGTACCTCCACATCGTTCAGGGCAAATTCCCCGGACTTTGTGAGTGCGGGGACACCATTACACATGTGCACTGTACATAGGTCTCTACCTATGTACAGCGTCACAATGGTAACTCCGAACATGGCCATGTAATATGTCTAGGATCATGGTATTGTCACCCCAATGCCATTCTGGCATTGGGGGGACAATTCCATGATCCCCGGGCCTCTAGCACAGAACCCGGGTACTGCCAAACTGCCTTTCCCGGGGTTTCACTGCAGCTGCTGCTGCTGCTGCTGCTGCCAACCCCTCAGACAGGTTTCTTCCCTCCTGGGGTCCAGCCAGGCCTGGCCCAGGAAGGCAGAACAAAGGACTTCCTTTGGAAATAGGTGTCAGGGCTGGGGAGGAGTATCCTCCCCCAGCCTCTGGAAATGCTTTGATGGGCACAGATGGTGCCCATCTCTGCATAAGCCAGTCTACACCGGTTCAGGGATCCCCAGCCCTGCTCTGGCGCGAAACTGGACAAAGGAAAGGGGAGTGACCACTCCCCTGACCTGCACCTCCCAGGGGAGGTGCCCAGAGCTCCTCCAGCGTGCCCCAGACCTCTGCCATCTTGGATTCAGAGGTGTGCTGGCACACTGGACTGCTCTGAGTGGCCAGGGCCAGCAGGTGACGTCAGAGACTCCTTCTGATAGGCTCTTACCTTTCTTACTAGCCTATCCTCCTTCCTAGGTAGCCAAACCTCCTTTTCTGGCTGTTTAGGGTCTCTGCTTTGGGGAATTCTTCAGATACCGAATGCAAGAGCTCACCAGAGTTCCTCTGCATTTCTCTCTTCACCTTCTGCCAAAGGATCAACCACTGACTGCTCAGGGCGCCTGCAAAACCGTAACAAAGTAGCAAAGACGACTACTGCAACCTTGTATCGCTAAATCCTGCCGGCTTTCTCGCCTGTTTCCTGGTGGTGCATGCTCTGGGGGTAGCCTGCCTCCTTCTTGCACCAGGAGCTCTGCAGAAATCTCCTGTGGGTCGACGGAATCTTCCCCCTGCAACCGCAGGCAACAAAAGACTGCATCACCGGTCCTCTGGGTCCCCTCTCAGCACAACGAGCGTGGCCCCTGGAACTCAGCAACTCTGTCCAAATGACTCCCACAGTCCAGTGACTCTTCAGTCCAAGTTTGGTGGAGGTAAGTCCTTGCCTCCCCACGCTAGACTGCATTGCTGGGTACCGCGTTATTTGCAGCTGCTCCGGCTCCTGTGCACTCTTCCAGGATTTCCTTTGTGCACAGCCAAGCCTGGGTCCCCCGACACTCTAACCTGCAGTGCACAACCTTCTGAGTTGTCCTCCGGCGTCGTGGGACTCTCTTTTCTGACTTTGGGTGGACTCCGGTTCACTCCTCTTCTAAGTGCCTGTTCCGGTACTTCTGCGGGTGCTGCCTGCTTCTGTGAGGGCTCCCTGACTTGCTGGGCGCCCCCTCTGTCTCCTCATCCAAGTGGCGACATCCTGGCCCCTCCTGGGCCACAGCAGCATCCAAAAACCCTAACCGTGACCCTTGCAGCTAGCAAGGCTTGTTTGCGGTCTTTCTGCGTGGGAACACCTCTGCAAGCTTCTTCACGACGTGGGACATCCATCCTCCAAAGGGGAAGTTCCTAGTCCTCTTCGTTCTTGCAGAACACAAAGCTTCTTCCATCCGGTGGCAGCTTCCTTGCACCCTCAGCTGGCATATCCTGGGCATCTGCCCACTCTCGACACTGTTGTGGCTCTTGGACTTGGTCCCCTTGTCTTACAGGTACTCAGGTCCGGAAATCCACTGTTGTTACTTTGCTGGTGTTGGTCTTCCTTGCAGAATCCCCCTATCACGACTTCTGTGCTCTCTGGGGGTTGTAGGTGCACTTTACACCTACCTTACAGGGTCTTGGGGTGGGCTATTTTTCTAAGCCTCACTGTTTCCAGACAGTCCCAGCGACCCTCTACAAGCTCACATAGGTTTGGGGTCCATTCGTGGTTCGCATTCCACTTTTGGAGTATATGGTTTGTGTTGCCCCTATACCTATGTGCTCCTATTGCAATCTACTGTAACTTTACATTGCTTGCATTACTTCCTTTTGCTATTACTGCATATTTTTGGTATTGTGTACATATATCTTGTGTATATTTGGCATCCTCATACTGAGGGTACTCACTGAGCTACTTTTGGCAAATTGTCATAAAAATAAAGTACCTTTATTTTTAGTATATCTGTGTATTGTGTTTTATTATGATATTGTGCATATGACACCAGTGGTATAGTAGGAGCTTTGCATGTCTCCTAGTTCAGCCTAAGCTGCTCTGCTATAGCTACCTTCTATTAGCCTAAGCTGCTAGAAACATCTCTTCTACACTAATAAGGGATAACTGGACCTGGTACAGAGTGTAAGTACCCCTTGGTACCCACTACAAGCCAGGCCAGCCTCCTACAATCGTACATGCTGGTGGTAATGGATGACTATTCTCGGTATCTGGAGGTCGAGTTAGTTCCCTCTACCGCTGCTCATGTGGTCATCCCAAAAATGGAGAAGCTAATGGCCTCCCATGGCCTCTTCAGGGAACTGCGCACCGATAACGGGCCTCCGTTTAACATCTATGAGTGGGCTGAATTTTTAAATTCCAGGAACACTGTTTATCGCCGAAACACGCCCCGGTGGCCTCAAGCCAACGGCAAAGTGAAAAGATTCGTAAAAAAATTGTCCAAGACTATCCGCATTGCCGTGGCTGAATCACAGAACATTGAAAGTGCCATTTACATCTTTTTGCCAGAATATAGAGCCACGCCTCATGCCACCAACGGCATTGCCCTCAGCCAGTTGTGTTTCGGACGAGTCGTAAGGGACGCCATCCCTCATCACCATCGACTACCAGCGCTTAGAATCAGTCTGCGAGTAGAAGGTCCAGTAGCAACGATTATGCTTCCCAGAAGCGGAGAGCTCGGCGGAGCATGGTTCAAGTAGGAGACCGCCACCCAGGTGGCAAGTTCCGCCTACCATTCGAAGCTAGGAGGTGGACGGTGACTGCCGTCAAGGGAACCATGGTCACTGCGACAAGAGGTGATGAAAGCGTCACGAGAAATGTATCTCACTTCAAGCTCCTTCCTGCTCCGCCAGTGGCTGATCACGAAGAGCCTGGCCCCATGGACAGCCAATCCGTAAGTGATGAAGACGGCGCGGATCCGATACTTACCACGTCTCAGCTGTCGGAGCCCCCTGCAGAAAGCCGGATCACATCTGAACTCGTGGCCTGGTGCATCACCCTTCCTCAGCGACAAACGGAGCAGCATCGCACGCCAGGGGTTTACGGACTCTAAGTGCCATGACCCCGGTGAGGTCAGGGCAGTCAAGAACTGAAAGGTATCACCTGCCGTCCAACCCAGACCCGTCCCGGCGATATGCTGATTTTATATCTGACTAAGTTCCTGTTTGCTGTAAGGCGTTTGATCAGAGTCATAATGATATTTGCTAAGGTACCTCACCAAGACTGATTTGGTCCCTCAGTCTGGGCCTGCCCTTCTTTTGTGTTTGTGGGTTTTTATCTAGTTGGGGAGGAGTGCAGTGTCCGCCCGAACTATGGGCGCGCCCACCTGTGCGGGATTTAGAAGGGGTCAACCTGGCAACCCCTCCTTACCTACCGCATTTGGGACTTGCCTGCAGGGACGCAGGGCGAAGGGTTAAATAGCGAAGGAGGGCGGCGGGAAAGTTAGATAGGGAGAAAGTTTTGAGTGGTTAACTACGTTTGGCAATAAAGCATTGGGAGACCACAACCGGGCCTTGTGTCATTATTTGGCTGCAGACAGGACAGGCCCCACTACAGGTACCTTGCAGGGGGTGGGGGCACTGAGTTCCGATACGATACTGCACTGATCGCCTCTTTGCCTGGGCTTTGGAGCGCTACACAAAGACGGACATGCCATAACCAGAGAGGCGAGGGGGGAGCCCAGCGGATCCTTTGTATTTGCTTATGCAAAGGTACCTTGTTTTTGTATAAAACCGGAAGTCTCTTGCTTACTTCAAGAGTACAAGATAAGAATAATACCGTGCGTTGTGGATAAAGGCACAAAAAGAAATCCTACAGTCATAAATAAAGTGACTAAATCAAATGAAGTAAAAAGAAATGATGAACCGCAAAGAACTAACTGAGAAAATTAAAATAAATGTCGACGATATCCGTAGATAAGTAAACAGAGAGTACGGCTTAAGACAGAACAATGCATTGCTAATTAAAACATAATTACAGTACATTAGCTGTCTTCCAAAATCTATGATATTGATCATTAAATTATGAACAGGTTAGGATTAGCCCTAAACCGTCAAGAGTGGAAAAATTAACAATCTGGAAGCAAAAGCGGCGTGAGGTGAGGGGACGAGGGAGTTTAAAGCCACGCGCATGCTTCCACGTGAGGGTCGCGAGGCCGTACCCCACAATCCCCACGTCACAGCGCGTGCCGCCTGCAATACATAGCAAGCATTTGCAATGCCAGTAGGTCTGGGCGAGGCAAGCCTGCGCATTTCTGTTACGCCGATGTATATTTATTCTGCAAACACTCAGAAGAGGCACTAAAAGCTGAAAAGGAAATTTAAAGAGAAAATGCTGTTATCTAAAGGTGGTAAGTATATGTTTTTTGTGAGCTACTGATTTTGTCAATGTTTTAGCCTTGTTTTACAGCAGCATGGCTGAAAGCAAAAAAAAAAAAAAAAATGCTGTGCGTGGCCAGTGCTTGCTGGGATATTATTCAGGAACAAGAGCAGAACGGGAAGCAACACACAGGGAGAGGAGAAGGCAAACAAGACAGAAAGCGGGTGGGGGGGAACACTCGATGTGACAAGCGCGGGTCACATCATATTGCTGTTCTTTTTGTTATGATAAATGTGGGGACCAACACGGAGGACAGAGGGAGGGCAGACGGGTGGGAGAGGAAAGCAACACGGACAACAGAGGGAAAGGAAATGGGTGGGAGTGGAAAGCAACACGGATGACAGAGGGAGGACAGACGGATGGGAGAGGAAAGCAGCACGGACGACAGAGGGAGGGAGGGCGGACGGGTGGGAGTGCAAAGCAACAGAGACAACAGAGGGAGGGCAGACGGGTGGGAGAGGAAAGCAACATGGACGACAGAGGGAGGGCAGACGGTGGGAGAGGAAAGCAACACAGACAACAGAGGGAGGGCAGACGGGTGGGAGAGGAAAGCAACATGGACGACAAAGGGAGGGTAGACGGTGGGAGAGGAAAACAACACAGATGACAGAGGGAGGGCAGACAGGTGGGAGTGGAAAGCAACACAGACAACAGAGGGAGGGCAGAGGGGTGGGAGAGGAAAGCAACACAGACGACAAAGGGAGGGCAGACAGCGGGAGTGGAAAGCAACAAAGACAACAGAGGGAGGGCGGACGGGTGGGAGAGGAAAGCAACACAGATGACAGAGGGAGGACAGACGGGTGGGAGTGGAAAGCAAGACGGACGACAGAGGGAGGACAGACTGTGGGAGAGGAAAGCAACAGAGGGAGGGCAGACGGGTGGGAGAGGAAAACAACACAGATGACAGAGGGAGGGCAGACGGGTGAGAGAGGAAAGCAACACAGACGACAGAAGGAGGGCAGACTGTGGGAGAGGAAAGCAACATGGACAACAGAGGGAGAACAAACGGGTGGGAGAGGAAAGCAACAGAGAACAGAGGGAGGGCAGCCAGGTGGGAGTGGAAAACAACAGAGACAACAGAGGGAGGGCAGACGGGTGGGAGAGGAAAGCAACACAGACAACAGAGGGAGGGCAGACGGGTGGGAGAGGAAAGCAACACAGATGACAGAGGGAGGACAGACGGGTGGGAGTGGAAAGCAAGACGGACGACAGAGGGAGGACAGACTGTGGGAGAGGAAAGCAACAGAGGGAGGGCAGACGGGTGGGAGAGGAAAGCAACACAGATGACAGAGGGAGGGCAGACGGGTGGGAGAGGAAAGCAACACGGACGATAGAAGGAGGGCAGACTGTGGGAGAGGAAAGCAACACGGACAACAGAGGGAGGACAGACGGGTGGGAGAGGAAAGAAACAGAGAACAGAGGGAGGGCAGACAGGTGGGAGTGGAAAACAACAGAGACAACAGAGGGAGGGCAGACGGGTGGGAGAGGAAAGCAACAAAGACAACAGAGGGAGGGCAGACGGGTGGGAGAGGAAAGCAACATGGACGACAGAGGGAGGGCAGACTGTGGGAGTGGAAAGCAACAGAGAGAGGACAGACAGGTGGGAGTGGAAAGCAACAGAGACAACAGAGGGAGGGCAGACGGGTGGAAGAGGAAAGCAACACAGATGACAGAGGGAGGGCAGACAGGTGGGAGTGGAAAGCAACAGAGACGACAGAGGGGATGCAGACGGGTGGTTGAGGAAAGCAATAGAGACAACAGAGGGAGGGCAGATGGGTGGGAGTGGAAAGCAACAGACACACCAGAGGGAGGGCAGACGGGTGGGAGTGGAAAGCAACAGACAACAGAGAGGGCAGACGGGTGGGAGAGGAAAGCAACACAGACAGCAGAGGAAGGGCAGACGGGTGGGAGAGGAAAGCAACACAGACAACAGAGAAGGCAGACGGGTGGGAGAGTAAAGCAACACGGACAACAGAGGGAGGGCAGACGGGTGGGGGAGGAAAGCAACACAGATCTCAGAGGGAGGACAGACAGGTGGGAGTGGAAAGCAAGATGGACGACAGGGAGGACAGACGGGTGGGAGTGGAAAGCAAGACGGACGACAGAGGGAGGACAGACGGGTGGGAAAGGAAAGCAACAGAGACAACAGAGGGAGGACAGACGGGTGGGAGTGGAAAGCAAGACGGACGACAGAGGGAGGACAGACGGGTGGGAGTGGAAAGCAACACAGATGACAGAGGGAGGACAGACGGGTGGGAGTGGAAAGCAAGACGGACGACAGAGGGAGGACAGACGGGTGGGAAAGGAAAGCAACAGAGACAACAGAGGGAGGGCAGACGGGTGGGAGAGGAAAGCAACAGAGACAATAGAGGGAGGGCAGACGGGTGGGAGAGGAAAGCAACACGGATGACAGAAGGAGGGCAGACAGGTAGGAGAGGAAAGCAACACGGACAACAGAGGGAGGACAGACGGTGGGAGTGGAAAGCAACATGGACGACAGAGGGAGGGCAGACGGATGGGAGAGGAAAGCAACACAGACGACAGAGGGAGGGCAGACGTGGGAGAGGAAAGCAACAGAGACAACAGAGGGAGGGCAGACGGGTGAGAGAGGAAAGCAACACGGACAACAGAGGGAGGGCAGACGGTGGGAGTGAAAAGCAATACAGACAACAGAGGGAGGGCAGACGGTGGGAGAGGAAAGCAACAGAGACAACAGAGGAAGGGCAGATGGGTAGAAGAGGAAAGCAACAGAGACAACAGAGGGAGGGCAGACAGGTGGGAGAGGAAAGCAAAATGGATGATAGAGGGAGGGCAGACGGTGGGAGAGGAAAGCAACAGACGACAGAGGTAGGACAGACGGGTGGGAGAGAAAGCAACAGGGACAACAGAGGGGGGCAGATGGGTGGGAGTGGAAAGCGACACCGACAACAGAGGGGGGCAGACGGGTGGGAGTGGAAAGCAACACAGACAACAGAGGGGGGCAGACGGGTGGGAGAGGAAAGCAACACAGACAACAGAGGGGGCAGACGGGTGGGAGTGGAAAGCAACACAGACAACAGAGGGGGGCAGATTGGTGGGAGTGGAAAGCAACAGAGAGAGGGCAGACGGGTGAGAAAGGAAAGCAAAACGGACGACTGAGGGAGGGCAGACGGTGGGAGTGGAAAGCAACACAAATGACAGAGGGAGGGCAGACAGGTGGGAGAGGAAAGCAACACAGACGACAGAGGGAGGGCAGACAGATGGGAGAGGAAAGCAACATGGACGATAGCGGGAGGGCAGACGGTGGGAGAGGAAAGCAACAGAGACGACAGAGGGAGGACAGACGGGTGGGAGAGGAAACCAACACGGATGACAGAGGGAGGACAAATGGGCGGGAGTGGAAAGTCACACAGACAACAGAGGGAGGGCAGACGGTGGGAGTGGAAAGCAACACAAACAACAGAGAGAGGACAGACAGTTGGAGTGGAAAGCAATAGAGACAACAGAGGGAGGGCAGGTGGGTGGGAGAGGAAAGCAACAGAGACGACGGAGGGAGGGCAGACGTTGGGAGTGGAAAGCAACAGAGACGACAGAGGGAGGACAGACTGGTGGGAGAGGAAACCAACACGGATGACAGAGGGAGGACAAATGGGTGGGAGTGGAAAGTCACACAGACAACAGAGGGAGGGCAGACGGGTGGGAGTGGAAAGCAACACAAACAACAGAAAGAGGACAGACAGGTGGAGTGGAAAGCAATAGAGACAACAGAGGGAGGGCAGGTGGGTGGGAGAGGAAAGCAACACGGACGACAGAGGGAGGGCAGACAGGTGGGAGAGGAAAGCAACATGGACAATAGAGGGAGGGCAGACGTGGGAGAGGAAAGCAACAGAGACGACAGAGAGAGGAAAGACGGGTGGGAGAGGAAACCAACACGGATGACAGAGGGAGGACAAATGGGTGGGAGTGGAAAGTCACACAGACAACAGAGGGAGGGCAGACGGGTGGGAGTGGAGAGCAACACAAACAACAGAGAGAGGACAGACAGGTGGCAGAGGAAAGCCACACAGACAACAAAGGGAAGCAGACGGGTGGGAGTGGAAAGCAACAGACAACAGAGGGAGGGCAGACGGGTGGGAGTGAAAAACAACAGAGACAAACGAGGGAGGGAAGACCAGTGGGAGTGGAAAGCAACAGAGGGAGGACAGGCAGGTGGGAGTGGAAAGCAACACGGACAACAGAGGGAGGTCAGACGGCTGGCAGAGGAAAGCAACATGGACGACAGAGGGAGGACAGGCAGGTGGGAGTGGAAAGCAACACAAAAAACAGAACCTAGAGAGGGCAGACGGGTGGGAGTGGAAAGCATCACGGACAACAGAGGGAGGGCAGAAGGCAGGAGTGGAAAGCGACACGGACAACAGAGGAAGGACAGATGGGTAGGAGAGGAAAACAACAGAGGGAGGGCAGACGGGTGGGAGAGGAAAGCAACACGGACGACAGAGGGAGGTCAGACGGGTGGGAGAGGAAAGCAACACGGACGACAGAGGGAGGTCAGACGGGTGGGAGAGGAAAGCAACACGGACGACAGAGGGAGGGAGTGGAAAGCAACACAGACAACAGAGGGAGGGCAGACGGGTGGGAGTGGAAAGCAACACGTACAACAGAGGGAGGGCAGAAGGCAGGAATGGAAAGCAACACGGACAACAGAGGGAGGGCAGATGGGTGGGAGAGGAAAGCAACACAGACAACAGAGGAAGGACAGACGGGTGGGAGATAAAAGCAACACAGACAACAGAGGGAAGGCAGACGGGTAGGAGTGGAAAGCAACAGAGACAACAGAGGGAGAGGAGGCGGGTGGGAGTTGAAAGCAACAGACAACAGAGGGAGGGCAGACTGGTGAGATGGTGAGAGGGAAAAGCAACAGAGACAAAGGAGGGAGGGAAGACCGGTGGGAGTGGAAAGCAACACTGACGACAGAGGGAGGGCGGACGGGTGGGAGTGGAAAGCAAAATGGGCTACATTGGAAGCTGGTGGCAGTGGGCAACAACAGAGGGAAGGAACTGGCAAGCAACATGGGCAACAAAGGTTGGAGGGCATGGGTGGGAGCAAGCAACACAGGAAACAACTGGAGAGGGTGGGGCAAGCAACATGAGCAACAACAGAGGAGGGTGCAGTGGGGAGCACTTCTGAACATTTTTTACTGGGTGAAGAGGGGGCAGGACCTTGAAGGGAGTGTGGCCAAATATAGCCCTAGACAATTTTTAATTCACTGCCTCCACCCTCCAACACCAAAAATGGACATCGGCTGCTCATAGCATCTAAAAACAATTAGCTAGAAAACTGCTCTCTGCTGGGGTTTTCTGCTAATTGTTTGCACACTCTGGGATATTTGCTCCATACCAGTTGAATGAGTGATGGAAGCTGATATTGCGAGAAATACAGTGGCATAGTGTGAGTTGGAACGTCTGGGGAGGATGAGTGGGGGCAAGCAAAATACAACCCAATCTGAGGACAAGAAGATGGACAGCAGGTGGAGCAAAAGTACACGAGGGAGCCAGCTGAAAAAGACACACTCTTTTAGAGTGCTTAACCACAAAGAAAAATGTAACCCCTACAAAATTAAGCAGGGGAATGACACAAGTAATTATTCCATGCTCCAAGGGAGAGACAAACACACAAAGAGAAAGGAAGTATATGGCAGCTGACGAGTCAAAAGCAAACAAATGAGAGTGGCAATGAAGCCAACCAATGGTAAGCAATGGGCAGTCTCTAACCCCACTGATGGAAAACAAAAGATCACGAAGAGACAGTACATACACTGTCTAGACAAGATCTAAAAAGTTGAAAACAAACAATCACAACAAAAAAATTAAACAAAAACACAAAATGAAAGCAGAGATTGGCCTTCCAGCCTATGTACTGAATTGGACCACTTTTTATGGGGATGTGCACATGCACAAGCAAAACAGTGCCACACACAGCGAAGCCAGCCAATGGCTGAAGTGAGGTGACCCGTTGCCCCACACTGTATGCCATGGTGGGCAGAATAAAGAGGGCTGATCAAAAGTGTCTTTATGTATGAATTTTTTTGGATATTTTTAATTGTGGATATTCTTAATATGAAAACACTAAAGCTATCTTTTGGCCAGACCTAAAGACAGACGGGGTGCAAATACAATGGACAGATAACTACATGGCACAATTGGAACACTCTAATGGCATTGTAAGCTAGTCTTGTTGAGGTTGAGGGTCTGTGATCATAGCAGCTCAAATGAAGAAAACCCTGTACTCTTTTGGGTTAGCTACTTTTTGTACAAAAAGAACTAGGAAAAGATATTACCAGAGTCTCATAATGCTTTGTGTGTGGTATACACAACTCCCAGCAGGCCACCTAATACAATATCTGTGCCAAGCAGTGCTTCTGGGCACCTTCAAGAATTCAGACCACCCTATATATTTAAAGAGAGAGAGAAGGCTGCAAAAAATAAAAACTCCTGGTCAAAAACATACCCTTGATCTGAGAATTAATTCCCTATCTTCTGTTCCCATGTATTTCATGGAGAGTACAAGCCCCAGGCAAGGCGTTATGCTCCACATTGACCATCAGTAACCTCATCTACACCCCCTCCCCAAAAATACCCAATACTAACATAGGTACCTACATACAAGTGCTTGAATGTTCAAGTCCTCTAACCAGAATGACTTGGTAACACCTCCTTAAACTCAGCCCTTTGGCTTGGCCCACAACTTTCTAGTACCACTACTTTCCTTATCTTCTGAACTGAGTCTGGCTACCACCCGCTCATGGAGGTGCTACATGCACCGCCACCTCACACAACAGTTTTCACGGGCATCAGTCTAAGGAACATCTACCACCAACTTCAGAGCAGCCAATGTGACTCAAGTAACAACCGCCTCTCCAAGCAGTCACAGACTGGTCCATTGCCACCACACGCATTCATTGTGAGCCATGAGAAGTGCTCCTTTATCTCCTTTCTCATCAGTGACAACTACTTTGAGGGGGGTTTTCCACTTGGAAATTATCTATCCATTTTCTCAAGAACATTACAAATTCATATTAGGCATCTCCATGGAAATGTTCTTTCATGAGTGTAAATCTACACTCTCTGGGAGAGGCACAGCAATCACCCGATCATCAAATGAAGCCTTGAACCTATCTGTAGCCACTACAATTATCTCTGCAGCCTTTGAGAAAGAATCTTGTGGCAACCCTCTCTGAAGGGTGGTGCCAGTGACAACTCAGAATCAGCACAGAGGACAACTGGCCTAGCATTTTCACTGGCAGAGGTCTTCTCCAGGAACAGCAATCAAGCTAAGCCTGTGGTGCCGCTGAATCTGCTGGCATGGGGGTTAGAGCACCACAATCACCAAGCCCACAGGATCTGGCCCACCCTTGAAAACTAGCCCACAGCGATGAGGGTAAGTTCTGAAAATGTACAATATGGCCAGTCAAGAGGGTTTGAACTGATGGGTTGGCAGATGGAGCCAGAAACTCCAGTTTGTTTCCTATAAATGGGATTAGTTCAACGACATGACAGAGACTGGCATTGGTCAATGCCACTGTGTCTCAGAACCATCTGAGGAGTGGGACAGCTTGCTTGATAAAGAAAAGGACTTCTCCTTCCTGTGGCATTTCTTACTTTTTTGCAGGAGGACCCATTGGACAAATGCTTCATGTCAGGAGACTTACCTGAAAGAGACAAGAGGGACTCTTTTGCGATGCCTTTATAGGCCCCAGTCAGAGCCAGTTTCACTTTCTGCTATCAGATGCCTTTGGGTGCATGGTGGTGCAAGAGTCTCAGGTCAAAGGACCATAGTCACTCCCCATACACCACACACAGTTGTTATTGGCAATGGACAAATAAATCTTCTCTCAACGCTGTGGAGTGTTTGTTAGACCTGTCAGACTTAGGGTGGTCTCCCCCCAAACCCTTTGCCTTCACCCCTCCTATTTTTGCTCACTTCCTTTTTGGTAGCCTTAGGACTCTGTGCACTTTACCACTGCTGACCAGTGATGAAGTGCTTGTGCTCACTCCCCTAAACATGGTTGCATTGGCATATACTGATTGTAAGTCCCTTGTAGAGTGGTACACCAAATACCAGGACGTGTAAATTAAATACAACGACTGGGCGTGCAGCACCTATTGTGCTGTTGTGTAGCCAGTTTAGTTATATCTCCAAGCACGTTATTTTTACATACTAGGCCAGCCGCTGTGCGCTTTACCCTAGATATATTTTATTCAGCTTCATTTTATTATGGTTACAGTAGCCACTTTTACAGTCTTGTTTTATTTTCTCTATCTAGCTGTTTTTGCCTAGACCAGCACTCTGTTCTCAAACAAGACATTCTTGCTCACTCTGTGCTTCTTCCAAGGCTGCAGTAAGATAGGTTGCCTGTGAGCGTGGTATAAGTTTAGTCTCTGACATTCATAGAAGATACACATCCTTACGTAGGGGCAGTTTCTCAGAACATTAGCTGTTTTATTATAAAAACACTTCCCTGTCCCTTACACGTTAGAGGGAGATTCCAGCCAGAGAACCACGACTGTATGCTGATTGCTAAATGCTTTGCTACAGCTGCTAATGCAGACTTCAGGCCTTTGCTCAGGTATGGGGGATGATATCTTCCCAGGGGAGCCTGAAGGGCAGAATTAGAGCTTAACACGCTGTGCTTTGTTATAGCCTAGGTAGGAATTAGTCTATCGACTGTCATGACAATATGGTAGCGTTATTTCTATGCTTTACTCTCCTTGTCACAATTTTAATTCTGTCATGCTGTATCGTCCTGGTTATTGCAGCCCATGCTTTTCTATCTAAGATGCAGTCGCTTCATTAAAAGCATTATTGAAACATATACTGCCTCTGTTTGTCATTGTGTATATGAGACTAATGTAACTGAGAGAAACGGATGATACCTGAGTGACCACGGCTTCCCTGAGAAATCAGTTATGTCATGTGCTCGGCTGCCCAGCCATCCCTGCCCTTGGTTAGAGATGAGGCACTGCTAATTAGCTGGAACAAAACCCGTATTGGACCGACAGGTGTCACCTGTAGTGGGTCAGACTCAGTCTCCCACACCGCAGGCAATTCTCCCGCTCGAAATCCAGTAGTCTCATTAGAATAATGAGAGCCTACGCGACAGAGCCACTCACTTAAATAGCACTTCAAAACATGTCCCAGGTCTCCCATTGCAGCCTGAATGCAGTGGCCCACTGTCATGCCGACTTGGCATTTGAAACCCCTTGCCAAGTCTTAAACTTATCTTTCATTACATTTAGGTCACCCCTAATGTAGGCAATAGGTAGCCCATAAGGCAGGGTGGTCTGTAATTAAAAGGACATGTACTTTTAAGTTTTACATGTCCTGGTAGCGAGCCCCTCACCCCCAAATTCATTTTTCACTACTGTGAGGCCTAGCCCTCCCATAGGATAACACTGGGGATTCCTTATTGCATTCAATAAGCAGTAATTCCTAAATAGGAGAAGGTAGACATGCCATGTTTGGGACTTAAGAAATAGTAATGATAAACCCATGCTAGAGTTGAATTTAATGCTAGAGTCGAATTTATCATGACAATTTTGAAAATGCCACTTTTAGAAAGGTGGCATTTTCCAGCCCGTTGGCCATTGTGCCTGTAGCCTGTCTCGGGTCACATGACTGGGTGTAACTGACAGATAGGATATGGTGAATTTCTCCCACACAGTCACACAATAGTGGTATTGGCAGAGCCTGAACGGCCCATAAACTGGCAGGATGGGGACATGCAGCCCCACTAGCATCTCAATAGGTTATGTCCTGTCTCATCGCAATAGGCTTAACGACCCTGTATTGTCTGTGCAGTCAACTTGGAGCCAGGACACTCCCAGAACTTTAAAGAACCTTTCTGGAAACCTCTCCCACCTTCCAGGAGCAGAGCACCAGGGTATAACAAGCATTTGGAAAGCAATAGGTCTTGCATTTACTACAATTAGAGCTATTGGCATTGTAAATGCATAACTGGACTTTTCTTGCCACATAAATTGGTCAATTCTGCCACATAATTTGGTCCCCTCTGCCACATAATTCCAGTGGCCCTGCATATAACTAATGCACTTCCATTTACCTTGTTCCTCTATCTGCAGCAAAAAATGAAAATATTGCCATTATTTATTATATTTATTTACATTATTATTATTATGAGACTCCCCAAGTAGGTGTGGGGACCCAGAGATGACCCGGACAGAAAAAGCATGTTTGCTGACCGTTTTGACGGTCGTCCTTTTGTCCTAGGACCAACACATGGTGAGCTATGGGCAAAAATATTTTGTAAAAGGAATGACCCGCAAAGCATTATGGGATGAATTTCTGAGTGCAGTCTCAAGGCGGGACAAAAGTAAAGCATTTACCTACAAAATCAAGGGAAATTTGAAAGACAGGCCAAGGAATGAATAAAAGTGATGGGCATGCGATAGGTGTGGTGAAAGCCAACAGATGTAGAGCACAACATGTCGAGAGAGAGCGCATGCGCGCTGTCTAGGCTCAACCTAAAAATAGGGCACTCAAACCCACTTTTCAGCTCACTACTGGACCTGTGGAAGGACTCTCAGAGGACTGCCTGTTGCTGTGCCTTGTTGTCCATTCTGCCAGATTGCTGGTGTACCTGGAAGGACAGCTTTCCTGCCTGGACCCTGCCTTGAACTCTCAGAGGCCATCCCCTGTTGTTCAACTCTGCATCTTCCCCTGCACACAGGACTCCCAGAAGTGACTCAAAGGGCTAGTTGCTGGCCTTCTGTTCTGAGCCACAGGGACATAATAGGCTTCCATCATCTTGAAACCACACCTGGACCCAGCCGGAGTGAGTCCTGAACTCCCAGGAGGTCTCCATCCATTCTTGATTCTTGGACCCTTGATTGTGGTGCTAAAGGGGCACAGATGGCCAATTTATAAAACTGAGAACAGACAAAATGTGGCCAAAAAGTGCTCTGACAACAAGGAGAATACTGGGACAAGCCAGCTCGCCTCTCTGCCCCAGGTACATCACCTGTCAGATTGACTTCACAACTTCTACCGATACGCTCTTCTCCGCAGCAGCAAATCTGATTAAGTGGTCCTTCGCCAAAGGGCTATCTGACCTTCTGGAACGGTCTTTGGCTACCCCCTTCTGCTTCGTCCCACTGGATATTTTTGACTTCCATTCCAGCAACTAAGTCCAAAGGTAAAAATATTCACCATGACTCCACTCTACTGCTATGCAGTGATGACGATCCCTTCTCTGCAGTCTTGCCCTGCTGAACTTCTACCTTCTCAGATACTTTTCTTCAAAACTTTTTGAAGTTAATCGCTGACTGTGTCCAAATCCACTTTCTGTATCCAAACCAAGCTCCATAGTGGTCGGTCTTAACTTTTGACTTTGCACTAGTCTATCGCGACGAGATGTACGCGGTTGGTGCTTTTCTCTTTTAGGGACTATTTTGAACGTAAAACTTTAAAAAATCATAACTCCAGTTCTACTGATTGGATTTCTGTCATTTTGGTGTCAAATAATTTATTAAAATGTACTCTACTTTTCTAAATTGGTTTGCAAATTTTCTTGCGTTGTGTTTTCACTTTATTACTGTTTGAGTGCTGCATAGATACTTTACACATTTCGTCTAAGTTAAGCCTGACGTACAAGTTACTTACCTTCGGTAACAAAATATCTGGTAGAGACATATTCTAGTTGCAGATTCCTTACCTTTGAATTTCCCCAGGCGTCAGACTGGATCCGGAGATTTTTCTTTGAGCAGTACCTCTGTGTGCCGTCAGGTGGCGTCGGTCGACTCCGCGGGCGATGTTGGCGTCGTGCTTGCCGTGATGACATTGCGATCGTATATAGGTGCCACCCTGGTGCGCTGACATCAGTTTCTTTTCACGACTTTCCACACCAGTAGCACGGAGCCATGAAGAACACAGAGTGGTGCGCCAAAACTAGGGCTCTTAAGGGGACGTTCCTGTCCCTAGAAATAAGTTCGCAATGCGGGGAGGATGGGCTGGTCGGTAAGGAATCTGCAACTAGAACATGTCTCTACCAGATATTTCGTTACCGAAGGTAAGTAACTTGTACATCTGATAGAGACTTCTAGTTGCAGATTCTTTACCTTTGAATAGATAACCGAGTAATACCATCCCCGGTGGTGGGCTGCGAACCAAGATCACACCAAACGTGTTGCAGGACCGAACGGCCAAAGTAGCTGTCCCTTCATCTAAGCAGTAGTGTTTGGTAAAAGTGTGCATAGATGCCCATTTTGCTGCCTGACAAATATCCATGACTGTTACAGTTTCCAATGCTTTTGTGGTCCTCTGAAATGCGGGGAAAAAACGTTCGAGGAACAGAATGATTATAATGAGAAGGAACAAGGAACACAAAGGCATAGGAAACTGTTACGGTTCCCAACGATCCCCAGGAATTAATCGACTCTGCTGGGACATTTATATTGACAAGGGAGGAACGTCCCTATTTAACCCGGAACAGCTGAAATAATCTAAATAAATTTTGATTACCTGACTAGTGGGTGCTACCATCTAAAAGTTTGGTGTCTGAGAAACTGTTATTAAGATCCTCTTTAATGATTAAGTCAGATTTTAAGTTACAGTATAGAAAATGGCATTTTTATAAAGTTGGCATTTTCCTGCACTATGTGATTCATGCAGCCTGTTCCTGTGCCACATGACTGGGTATTGTTGGCAGCTGGGCTTTGTAAATTCTTCCCAGGCTGCCACACATTAGAGGGATTAGGTGTGCCTGGGTGGGCCATCACTAGCAGGATGGGGTGCAGAGCTGTGCACAGCCTCACTTCCAAATCAAAAGGCTGTGTCCTGCCTTCATACAAAGAACTTCACAATTGTATATTGTGCCTTCAGCCACACTGGAGCCACCAGGGCAGGGGAGGCAGGAAATTCTAAGCACTTCAAAAGGAATCTCTAGAAACCTCTCCCTTCTTCAAAGAAGGCACCAGGTATAAATATAGGATCCTCAGACCTACACTTCAGTTCAATTTCTGGAGGCGCACAGAGGTCTGCATGCTGCTCTATTTCAGAAGACTATTTTGCTGCAAATGGAAGGACTGCTGTGCTGCCTGAGGCCCAGCCTGCTGCTTGATCCCAGATCCACTGCTTGATCCCATGACTACTAAGGTGACTCCAAGGGTTAGTTGGCTGGCCTCCTGATTACTGCCTCTGGGACAGAAAGGGTTCCAACCATCTTGAACCCACACCTGGACCAAGCTGGAGTGATCATGGTCTGCCAAGTGGTACATCTCTAGTACTGGACCCTTGGAACTGGTGCTAAAGGTGCTCAGATAGCCAAACACCCAAAACGTGGGTACGTACAAACATTTTTGGCTACAACGTGCTCTGAGAACCAAGAGGAGACCAGTACCCACTTGCTCATCAATCCACCCAAGGTGCATAGCTGTTCTCCCTGATTTCACTGCAGCTTTGTTAAATTCTTCTTAGCAACAGCAAATCCTGTTCAGCTGTTTCTGGCAGACGGAGTACCCAGCCTCATTAAACCCCTTTTGGCTACAGCTTACTGCTTCTTCCCACTGGAGATTTTCAACTTTAAAAAAACAGACTAAATCTGAACGTAGAAATCTTCACTGTGACTTTGTCCAGTAGCTCCCCGACGACAGCACCTCATTCTTGGACACCCCTACACTCTTGCCCTACTGAACTTTACCATCTGAGACATTTTTACACAAAAATCTTTTTTTAAGTGCAAAGGTAAGCGCCGACAGGGCAAAATCCACTTACTGTATGCAACCCCCTCTCCATCGCAGGTGGCAATAGTTTTCAAATTTTATAAATTCTTACAAAGTAAAATTTTTACAAAGTTTATAAATTCATAACTCTGGTTCTACTGATTGGTTTGTTGTTGTTTTGGTGTCAAATAATTTACTAAAATGCATTCTATTTTTCTAAATTGGTGTCAAATAATTTACTAAAATGTACTCTATTTTTCTAAATTGGTGTGGTATTTTTGTCTTTATTTGCACTTTCACATATATATTGTCACATATCAGTATCAGGGTTACTCTCAACAGGCATAGTGCACAGATTTCAGCAGAATAAGATGTTTCATACTTAATGTCCTAGAAAGTATATAACAGAGCAATCATCCTGGTCATACATGAAACCACTTAAGAAGTAGTTCTGCTTGACAGGAGCGGTGCCAATCTCCCTAGTCTGGGCGGCAATCTGACCGGGATAGTGCCACTGATGTTGGATAATTTAACGTGTTTTCCCCAATTTATCAAGGTTATAAGTTGTGCAGGCTTTTATGCAATTAAACAGTGAAGTAACAATAACAAACTATATCAAGCAGAAATAATAACTATCCATGGCATTGGACGTTCAATGTGGGCATGTATGTAGGAGTAGCAATGATTCCCGTAAATGGGGGGGGGGTATGTGGTGGTGTCTGACCATACCTTTATCTATAATTGCCTACCCGCATGAAGAGAATTTGGTAGGCGGGGGTATGAGACTCTCAATAGTTATCTGCTCTCCTAACCTTTGGATCCCACCATTCCACCTTGAGTCCACTCCACGCTCGAATATGTGTGTGTGTCTCCAGTTTAGACTCATAGGTCTACATCTTCTAGCAGGTCACTCCACAATTCTAGGTCTTTCTCTGCATTCTCGTCTATATGGACCAATTTTAGTCTTCTCTCCTCTGTGGCTCCCAATTCCCAGGGATTTGCCCTTCACCGTCCCAGCGTGGGGGGTCCGGCCCGCGTCCAGTGAACTGCAACACGGCCTTCAGACAGTACCAGTCCCAACCTGTCTTTCATTTTTGTCCCTTTCTTGGGTATGGAGATTAAGCCCAACAGGCAATGTTTGGCCAAAGGCTCAATCTGTATTGTAGTGATTTCTCTCAGGTCATCAATTATGCAGCTCAAACATTTAATTGCCTGGGGCAGTCCCAGGTCATATGGATGAAGGATGCTGGTTCAATCCCACATCGTGGGCATCCAGGCATGCACACTAGGTCGATCTTATGTAGTCGTTGGTGGGTAGGGAACATCAGTGTAAATAGTGGAATTGGGTTAACTTAAAACGGGCTTTGCTTACCACATTGCTGACTTGTGCAAAAGCCCACCTCCACTGCGAGACAGTGAGGGGAGTTCCCAGATCTAGGGCCAATCTTTCTTGAATTGTTGTCACACCTACTTTGCGATCTGCTTTTAGTGCTTATTTTGGCATATATTGCAAGTAATGATCCGGGGGCAGCCAATAACATTCCAGAGCCTTGTCTATTGTAAGGAATGTCCTGTTTAGGTATAAGTCCCCTACATTTGCACAGCCGCCATCATACCATTTTGTCAAATCCATTACCTCTTGTACCTGCCAGAAGCTTGGAAGCCACTGCAGGGGTAGTAGTTGTGCATATGGGGCCCTGCAAATCATAACTGCGACCATTCGTTTCCAAACCTCCGCCACCTGTCTGACTATAAATGGGGCCTCTTCAGGCACTCTCCATCCCTTCATCAGGTATCCAGGAAGGTCCACCGCTCCCTCTCAGTTCCCCAGTGGCATCTTATGCATAGTGATTATGTCTGCGCACCACTGTGCAGCATACTGTAGAATTCCCGCAAAACTATATAGCTGCAGATCTGGGATCCCCAAACTCCGGGTCAAGCTTCATCACCTCCAATTTAACCCAGCTCCATCCACCCGCCCATAATAGGAAGATTAGGAGTTTTTTGAGCTTTATGAACATGGCCCGCGAATGAGGCACATCAAATTCTGTAGTATATATAGGCAGCGGGGAGCAGGACCATTCTGCTCAGTGCCGCCCATCCCATGGTACACTGCTCCAAAAGCGGATGGAGTCTTCCAGGCTCTTGACAGTAGTACCCATATTAAGTTCATAATTGGCAGCATCCGAGTGGGCACTTGCATTCCCAGGTCTCAGAATTGGGTACACTCCCAGTCTATCGGTGTCTGAGGCAGACCCGCAACATCCATCCAGATAAAACCAACCATCGGGAGAAGAAGTGATTTGCACTGATTAATGCGCAAGCCTGATATCTTCCTTGTCATAATGTCCAGCAGCACGGGGGAGAGTGTTCCAGATTTGTCAGGTAGATTAGCACGTCATCTGCATAAAGGGAAATGTCATGGTTGTGCCCACCTACACTAATTCCCTACCCTGCCATCACCCTCCTCAGTCGCTGTGCAAGGGGCTTGATCACAAATAAAAAAAGAAGTGGAGAGTGGGGACATCCCAGCCGGGTCCTTCGAGTTCTGTGTATGCTTTCAGAGACCACCATGCCTGTGCGCACCCATGCCACTGGATGGGTACATAGGAGATGAAACCATGGGAGGAAGTTAGGTCCCAGGCCCATCCTTTCTAGGACTATCCACATGTACTCCCACTCCACTGTGTCAAACACTTTTTCGATATCAAGGGCGGCCACAGCTGCCTGTGTCTCCGCGCTTGTCATAGAGTGAAGGATGTGGGACAGTCGCCACAAGTTCATGTGGGTCCCGCTGCCTAGCATAAAGATGCATTGGTCCACATGTACAAGATGAATTATGGCACATTTTAGCCTTGTAGCAAGGACTTTAGCTTGTATCTTGGTAGCCACACAGAGGGGTCTATATGAGCCTGGATTCTCAGGATCTCTGCTCGGCTTGAGGAGTATAGTAATCTAGGCTTCACAGATTGACTGAGGCAATGTGGCCAGTCTCTTTGACTCCTGGGGAGTCTCCAGTAGTCAGGGTAGCAAGAGGTCCTTGTATGTCTGATAGTAATCAACCGGCCATCTATCTGGGCCTGGAGCTTTGTATCATGCCATGTCTCTGACCGCCTCTTTCTTGTGCTATTTACACTTTAATACTGTTTGCGTGCTGCATAAATACTTAACAGATTACCTCTAAGGTAAGCCTGACTGTTTTTGTGCCAAGCTACCAGAGGGTTAAGCAAAGTTTACTTATTGGTTGACTCTGATGGGGATTGTGACTGTTGCATGAGCAGGGTTTCCACCTCACTCACCCAACAACCCAATTTCTCGCGCTGTTTAAACCCTGATATCTTAGGAGGTGACATCTGACCTATCAGTTGTTGTAAAAAACTGAGAAATTTTGTAACACTGTAAATAGCTTCAGCCAGCATCAATAACGCACAGAAAACAAAGGACTGATGCCAGTGCAACAGGTGGTGTCACATTCTGGTGGCAGTAGTTGTGTTGGAGTCAAACAGCACTGTAGAGCTATTACTGATGGAAATGTTTCCAGATCAAGTCTGTTGCTTGAGGTGAGGAATCTTTAGGAATAAGTATTAATCAGAAAAGAAAGCGTAACCTCAAACAGTGCCCTTTTCTTCTGGAACTCTGTTAAAAGGAGAAGATGCAAGAAATGCTCTTGCAATAGGATAACTCAAAATGTAATTTCCAAGAGGGAAACTTTAGATCTCTGGAATAAGTTGGAGTACATCATAAGAAACTTAAACGCCAAGTTTAAATCTCAAGCCAGAAAAATAAAAGGCTTCAACAGAAACTTATTTTGCAGATAGTTAAGACCCCTAAACACTACAGGTAGTTTAAACAGTGAGTCCTCTGCAGGCCAAAACAAACCAGCCAAGATAATCAAGGTACTTATCTGTAATACTTAGTCCTGGTTCTCCTTCAGTGAGTCTTCATTATATTCCCAAGCAATGAACCACATGCAGGATCCCAAAGTACTTTTTTACTTTTACAAAATATACATGAAATATTGCACACATGCTTTTGTTTTGGAGGAAAAAAAATCAACTTTTAAAGAAAAGTACATTTTAGTAGAGTCTATGAAAGTCAGGGAAAAAACAAGGTAAAAAAGCTATCACAGAATGAAAGGAAAAGGTTTTGCTTAGATGTTTGGCCCACCTAAATATCAGCTCTGGAATCTGAATCAATAAAGTAGTGTCTTGAGAAAGTGTGTACAAATCTCCACATGGAGGCTTTACAGATGTCAGTAATGGAGACATTTCTCAGTAGTGCTGAAGCAGCAGTTCTGCGTCTAATGGAGTGAGATCTGTGTCTACCCGACAAGGATTTGTTAGCCTTGCTGCAACGAAGAAGAATGCTTGAAACAATCCACTTGAAAATGGGGTGTTTAGATGTGGCTAGTCTGCCTATTGTCTTTGGTCTTTTCCAAGTAGAGTTTTAGAACCCCTTTTCCATCCTGTGCATGCAAGGCCTTTTCAGCTGTAGACTGAAGTAAGGAAAAGCCTCTTTTTGCATGATCACCCCTAAAGTTTTGGACTGATGCTGCTGGAATTTCAACTCTGAGGCCTGCTAACCAGACCTCAGTGCCAATGCTCTGATGCTTAAAAGTGAATTTTTAATTGGCATATCCATTTGGCATGAGGTAAGTTACTTATAAGTCCCTAGTATATGGTACCAGGGGTACCCAGGGTCTGTAAGTTAAAGTGTCCCTCGTGGACTGCAGAACTGCTTCTGCCACCATAAGTATGGCAAAGTAAAGCATGTCTCCCAGCCTGATACTGGAGACCGGTAGAGCAATTTTAAACTGTTAAACTCGACTTTGCCAAAGTCCATACCTTCCTCTTTAACATATATATGTCACCCCTAATGTAAGTCTGTTAAGCACTAAGGCAGGGTGCTGTATATTAAAAAGCAGAACATGTTTTTCCTCCATCTTTGTTTGTCCACTTCCAAACCCCTGGTCTGTGGGGTGCCTCAGGGTTCGGTACTCAGTCTGCTGCCCTTTAACCTCTACTTGACCCCTTTGGCCGCTCTCATTGGACCCTGGGGAGTGAGGGTAGTCTCCTATGCGGATGACACGCAACTGCTGTTCTCGTTCCTAGAATACTCAAAAGCAGCCTCCCTCAAATTTAAAGAGTGCTTAAAAGGGATAGCAAACTGGATGGACTACAACTATTTGAAATTGAATACGGATAAAACCGAGGTCCTCTTCTCCAGACAGCACCGCACCCCCTTGCAAATCTCTGGTGGCCAGCTGACGTAAACCCACCCCGGTGCCGGCTCGAACAGCAAATAATCTGGGCATTGTGTTTGATTCTGACCTCTCCTTTGCGACCAAGATTAAACAGATCCCTTCAACTGGCTTTATGAAGCTTAAATCAATCAGGAAGCTTCTACTTCTGTTCCTGGAAGAGACCTGAAAAACTGTGGTCCATGCTCTTGTGACATCTTGCCTGGATTATGCCAGCAGCCTCTATCTGGGTCATCTGGCTTTTCTGATCTATAGACTCCAGATTAGACAAAATGCGCCTGCCAGACTTATACAGTGGATTCTGTTTCGACAAAACATTTCACCTCATCTTAAGCAGTGCCATTTGCTCCCGTGGCAAAAAAGATTCAATTTAAGACCCTCACTTTAGCTTTTACAGCACTGCGGGGCAAAGACCCCCGTTACCTGAGAAACAGACTTGGCAGACTCTGTTATAAAACTGTGCCGTAGTGTAGTTTTGAGATTACTAAAGTTTGCACAACCATTTTTTGAGTATTCAAAGATAAAAACCAAAAAACCATATACATTTTCTCAGGTGTCTAAGCAAACCAAAGAAGCATGCTGCTACCTTGGTAATTTAGGGATCCATTGTCAATCTGTCATTCAGCCAAAAACCTAAATCCTTAATCGCCTGACTAGGAGTAGGACAGATGCCTAACTCCTTTGGGCAACGATGGGGCCCATTGCCCAGGAGAGATCCCCGACATCTAACCACCTTCGACTTACGCATATCCCCAGGGTTTGCTAAAGCTGGTCGTGGTGGTACATAATTTTTGGTACTAATAGCGAAGTTCTGGAATTCCTTGCCACTCAAACTTCACATGGCCGAGTCCGAACTCTGCTTTAGGACAGAATTAAAACCTGGCTCTTTGACCAAGAGTAGTGAGGTTAAACCAGCTTTCGTTCTCAGTCTCTGCTTTTGAGTGCTAGGGTGCTTCGGTCGAAGCAGCCAAGCGCTTTACAAATGCCATTAATTGATTGATTGATTGATTGAAGGAACTTTCTAAACAGTGCGGGCGAGTTGCAAAATCGCAGATTGGACCGCAAGGTATTCCATAGCTTCGGCCCCAGAAAAGCAAAGGACTGACCTTCCTGTCTTGCAAGTCTAACTTTAGGGATAATGGCCAGGTTGGAACTGCCTAAGTGGAGTTCCCACTTAGGAGTGGGGTGGGGTAAATCAACGAGCATATGTATGAAGGGCTAGTGTAGGAAGTTGGCTCTGAATATACTATCTCAAAGTAAGAAATAGTGTGCACAGAGTCAAAGGGTTCCCCTTAGAGGTAAGATAGTGGCAAAAAGAGATAATTCGAATGCTCTATTTTGTGTTAGTGTGGTTGAGCAGCATGCTTATCAGAGGGTAGTGTTAAGCATTTGTTGTACACACAGGCAATAAATGAGGAACACACACTCAAAGACTTAACTCCAGGCCAATAATTTTTATTTAGAAAAATATATTTTCTTAATTTATTTTAGAACCACAAGATTCAAGATTTGAGGTGAGTACATAAAATGCAAGGTACTTCACACAGGTAAGTATAGAATTTTGAATCAAAGCAGTAGTACACACAGTTTTGGTTAAAATGGCAATAAGCTATTTTAAAAGTGGACACAGTGCAAAAATCAACAGTTCCTGGGGGAGGTAAGTTTGGTTAAGTTTCTCAGGTAAGTAAAGCACTTACACAGTCAGGCTCCTGAACATAGGCATCCCACTGTTCAGAGTTCAAGGCAACCCCAAAACCATAGCACCAGCAACACAGGGCTGGGGTCAAGGGAGGGCCCAAAACACATAGGCACCTATGAAGAACAGGGGTGCTCCGGTTCCAGTCTGCTAGCAAGTAAGTACCTGTGTCCTCGGGGAGCAGACCGGGGGGGTTTGTATAGCACTGGGGGGGACACAAACAGGCACACAAAACACACCCTCAGCGGTAAGGGGCGGCCGGGTGCAGAAGGGACCCGGGGGTCACTTAGGCGATGCAGGCAGGGCACAGGGGGGCTTCTTGGGCCAGCCACCGACTGGGCTAAGAAAAGGGCCGCCTGCTGGTCACTCCTGCACTGGAAGGTGGTTCCTCTCGGTCCTGGGGGCTGCGGGTGCAGTGCTTGGTCCAGGCATCGGGTTCCTTGTTACCAGGCAGTCGCGAGCCTCTGGATCCTCTCTGCAGGCACCGTTTGGGGGGTGCAGGGGTACTCACGTCATCGTAGTCGCCTGGTAGCCCCCTCTGCGGTGTTTGTTCTTTAGAGCTCGAGGGGGGGGGGGAGGGTGCAGAGTGAGAAGTCTCACGCCTCTGGCAGGAAGAGAGTTCTTTGGAAGTTGCTTTAAAGTTGCAAAGTTGTTGCAGTTTTTGAACAGTGCAGCTGTTCTCAGGAGTTTCTTGGTCTTTCGGTTTCAAGGCAGTCCTCTGAGTCCTCAGAGGTCGCTAGTCCCTGTTGGATGCGTTGCTGTGCAGGTTCTTTGAATCTGGTGACAGGCCGGTAGGGCTGGGGCCAAGTCAGTTGTTGTCTCCGTCGTCTCTGCGGGGCTTTTAGGTCAGCAGTCCTTCTTCTTGGTGTAGGTTGCAGGAATCTGATTTCCTGGGTTCAGGATCGCCCCTAAATACTGAATTTAGGGGTGTGTTTAGGTCTGGGGGGCAGTAGCCAATGGCTACTGTCCTTGAGGGTGGCTACACCCTCCTAGTGCCTCCTCCCTGAGGGGAGGGGGGCAGATCCTATTCCTATTGGGGGAATCCTCCAAAACCAAGATGGAGGATTTCTAAAGGCAGGGGTCACCTCAGCTCAGGGCACCTTAGGGGCTGTCCTGACTGGTAGGTGACTCCTCCTTGTTTTTCTCATTATCTCCTCTGGACTTGCCGCCAAAAGTGGGAGCTGTGTCCAGGGGGCGGGCATCTCCACTAGCTGGAGTGCCCCGGGGCATTGTAACACGAAGCCTGAGCATTTGAGGGTCACTGCTAGGCTCACTGCTAGGTGTTACAGTTCCTGCAGGAGGGAGGTGCTAAGCACCTCCACCCAGTGCAGACTTTGTTTCTGGCCTCAGAGAGCACAAAGGCTCTCACCCCAGGGGGTCAGAAACTCATCTCAGTGGCAGGCTGGCACAGACCAGTCAGTCCTGCACTGAAAGAATTGGGTAAAATACAGGGGGCATCTTCTAAGATGCCCTCTGTGTGCATTTTTCAATAAATCCAGCACTGGCATCAGTGTGGGTTTATTATTCTGAGACGTTTGATACCAAACTTCCCAGTATTCAGTGTAGCCATTATGGAGCTGTGGAGTTTGTTTTGACAAACTCCCAGACCATATACTTAATGTGGCCACACTGTACTTACAATGTCTAAGAATAGACTTAGACACGGTAGGGGCATATTGCTCATGCAGCTATGCCCTCAGCTGTGGTATAGTGCACCCTGCCTTACGGCTGTAAGTCCTGTTAGAGGGGTGACTTACCTATGCCACAGGCATGGCATCCTGAGGGGGATGCCACTTTGACGTTGCCTTTTTCTCCCCACCAACACACACAATCTGCAATGGCAGTGTGCATGTGTTAGGTGAGGGGTCCCTTAGGGTGGCACAACACATGCTGCAGCCCTTAGGGACCTTCCCTGGTCACAGGGCCCTTGGTACCACTAGTACCTTTTACAAGGGACTTATCTGCGTGCCAGGGGTGTGCCAATAGTGGAAACAATGGAACATTTTTAGTGAAAGAACACTGGTGCTGGGGCCTGGTTAGCAGGGTCCCAGCACACTTCTTAGTCAAGTCAGCATCAATATCAGGCAAAAAGTGGGGGGTAACTGCAACAGGGAGCCGTTTTCCTACAGCTAGCATGGGTTTATGTACATAACATAGCATAGTGCATTGAGATATTGGAAGCCATGCAATTGATGAAGATGTTGAGAAACTGATGCACTGCAAGGCATGTGGAATAGTAGAGCAGCTGCAGCATTCTGAACAGTTTGCAACTTTTTATCCAGGACTGTGTGGCATCCGGATATAAAACTCTGCTGTAGTGTAGTCTTGAGATTAATAATGCTTGCACAACCGTTTTTTGAGTATTCAAAAATAAAAACCATAGGATCTTTCTCAGGTGTCTAAGCAATCCGAAGCAGCATGCCGCTACCTTGGTAATTTGGAGATCCATGGTCAATCTTTCATCCAGCCAAAAACCTAAATCCTTAATCATCTGACTAGGACAGGTGCCCAACTCTTCTGGCCAACAGTGGGGAACATTGCCCAGTATAAGTATCACTGTTTTATTCCCATTTGTTGTAGGCAGTTGAGCCTCGTCCAGTCAGCCACTTCCTTGGGGCAGCGAACCATGCTGAAAAAGGTGCTGTTATCCATACCGGAGAGAGATAACTCAATTTGTGAATTATCTGCATAGGCATATAGGGATAACTGATGCTTTTCCACTAAATCTGCCAGCAGACAGACATTTATATTAAACAGAGTAGGGCTCAAAGAGGAGCCTTGGGGAACTCCATGAAGCGGACTATACAATGCAGATTCTTAAGGGTTTGCGATTACTTATATATGACCTTCCAAAAATGACAGAAACCAGGAACGATCTACCCTGTGGACCCAACGTCTGCTAATCTCTTAAGCAGCATACAATGTGAAGCTTTGTTGAATGTGGCACTTAAATCCAAGAGTATCAAAGCTGCAGTTCCCCCTCTACTAAATTCCTGCCTGTGTTGAGTAACGCCTAGCTGCGCTGTTTCAGCGCTGTGCTCCATTAGAAATGCAGATTGAGAGGGATATAGTGCATTATAGGCTTCTCGGAATGTAGAAAGTTGGCCATTAATATGCTTCTCAAGCATCTTCATATAAAGACATAAAATAGAAATAGAGCGATAGTTGGCCTAGTCTGATTCCTCCAAATTGTTTTTTATTTTTAATTTTTAGCAGAGGTCGTACCATGGCATGCTTTTGAACCGTAGGACCCCTGCTACAGGCTACAGAGGTGTTCAGCAGATCGGGGAGAACGCATCACTCACCATGCTCAACCAATGCGGCAGCTTAGGCACTGGTAGGAGCACGCAGTTCTTCTGGAGGATGCTTTTTTGCAAGTGCAAAGCAGATGTTAATGCAGAGCATGATCCAGTGGGACATGGTCCTCTCCTGCACAGCCTTATCTTTTTTCGATCCAGTGAACCCCACAAAGAGTTGACCGTCCACCCAGTGTCTTTGGTAGAATCTATGCAAAACCTCAGTGCTCTCTTGGGGTCCAAACAATTTGGTCTCCTTCTCCTTAGAGGGGTGAGGTGTAGCATAGACCGCCAGCAGGGTGACTGATTGACCGATGAAGAACATCATCACAACTTTTGGGAAGCAGTATGCTTGTGTCTTCAAAACCAGTTTGTCTGGGAAGAAAGGATTATACCGTGAGTTGACACAGAGTGTGAAGATTACTCACTCCCCACAACAAGGAACACTGTCGTGTGGGTGAAAAGCAGCAAGGGGCAGCTCTTAAGTAGCTTGAAGAGAACACACATCAGGAATGTAATGATCGAATTAAGGTCCCACTGTGGCATGACAAAAGGGGGAGAGAGGAAACAGGTGTTGTAACCCTTTTTTTAAAAAATGTATAACAACTGGAGACTTAAGCAATGAAGGCGGATCTGGTAACCGCAAAAAAAGCCAAAAGATCTGTAAGATACAATTTAACACTGCTCAGAGGAAAGTCTAGCTTGAGTAGGGCCGAAACAAATAAAACGTCAGATAACTTTGCCTGGAGAAGGTCTATCTGGCGAGTGCAGCACAAAGCCACAAATTAACGGCAGGAGTACTCCATTTTTTTCCAAGAATGCCTGGCTGCCAAGATGACATCACCCACCTCCAGAGGAAGGTCGAAGGTGTTCAACTGTCACCTCTCAATCTCCATCCATGAAGGTGGAGATTGCCAAAGCCGGGGTGCAGAACCCAGCTTTGCTGCTGCCGTAGAAGATCTTCCTGGACAGGCAGCCTGGTCTAAGGTCGGCTATTCAAGCACAGGAGTTTGGGATACAATCATCTTCGTGCCCAATCTGGAGATACTAGGATGAGTTTGGCCGGTCGGTCCTGATCTTCTTGAGAACTCAGACCAGGAGTGGTATCAACAGAAAGGCACATAGGTGTGCCAAATTCCACTTGAGGCGGAAGGCCTCTCCGAGTGGGAGATGCCTTGGAAACTCCATCACGCAGAAGTGTTAACATTGCCTGTTCTTGGCTGTGGTGAAGAAAATGAGCCAGGGTTCTCCCCATTTGTGGAAGAGACCTTGCGCCACCTCCAGATGCAATTGCCAGTCATGATCTGCTAGGCGTGGATGGCTGAGTTTGTCCACCTGGAATTTAAAGAGCCTGCCACATGGTGCACCACCAAGATCTCGCCAGTCCAACCATTTGCAGAGGTGCAAAGCTTCCCGAATCAGGGTCCATGACCCCACTGTGCCGTGTTTGTTGCAGTACAAGAAGGCATTGGTGTAGTCTGTGAAAACCTGTACCAGCCTCCCCTTGATGAATGGAAGGAAGACTTTCAACACAAAGAGGAGGCACTCAGCTCCAGAAGGTCGATATGGAGCCAGGAGACAAGTGGCCTCTGATCTCCACCTCTTCCAGATGGCTGCCCCAGCCCAGAAGTGACGTACTGGTTACCACCGATAGGGAGAAAGATCTGCTGCTGAACCAATCATGGTCCATCAACTACCACTGCAGATCTTTAGCAGCGTCCTACAAATCTGGACATAGTTGGAGAGGTCGCCTTGATGTTGGGCCCACTGAGACTCCAGATCCCACCTGATGTGCTTGACGTGCAGGATGCAGGATGCCATTAGTCCTAGCAGCCTCAGAGGTCACCACTCTGAAGTCCAAGACTGAGGCTGAAAGATTGGGGTCATTGCCTGCATGTCCTGGGACTCTTTCCCAGGGGAAAGCCACGAAACTGACACGTCGAGCGAATGCAAATGGCAACACTGGTGGTGTGCACGCCACAATGAATCATAAACTTCGCCACATTGTGACCATCTTGGATAGCATGAACAAGGACAAGATGGAGATCTTCAAGGACTCAATGGAGGCCACGGAGTCCCAAAGCGTGTGGGAGTAGCATCCCAGGATAAAGCTGGTGTTTACTGATCAGAGAGCCAGGCTGGTAGAAAAAGAAACTTGCTTCTCAAATATTTCCAATTGTATAGACTACTCGGGGGAGTAGTAGGAAAAGTGTTGGTGTGGTGATTGAATCCATTTTAGTTCCCCGCGGGACATAGGAGACAGCTTAGCTATCGGCTTGCAGGCCTGTTTCCCTTTTTATCTAGTAACCTTTTACTCACTTAGCATGCTCTGTTTTATCCCACTTATTTTATTATTTCTTTTAGCCCTTCACAGCAGCCTAGATTTTATAAGAAATGTTTTGCTTATCAGTGCCATTCTGAGAAGGCATAATTATCAGTGACATACCTAGGTTTTGTCATCATGTCCCTTTCTCACTTACGTTTGACAAGAACCTAATACATACTTGTTAGGGATTGTTTAGTAATTGCAAAAACAATTCTGCCACATTATCAGTTGTTTAGGTTCATTCCTGCAACAGGGATCCTACATGGTCAGTATAAATACACCTCACATGGACAAAGTCTTTAGAGGGGTTCCTTCCAGATGTCATCCATGCTGCATGTCACCTTGCTTCAGAATTCTGCCTTTGTGTTTCTACAGAGTCTGACCTCGAGACCTCATTCCAAGGTAACAAGGGGAGGGTGGGGTGGAGTGGGCTTTGAGGGGGGGAGGGCGCTTCTCATGGACATGGTACTGGCAGAATGGAGTTTATCACACCTAGCTCTCATTAAGGTAGAGATTAGGCATTCTTGGTTAGGAATTTCATATCTTATGTTTATTGCAATATGGTGGGGGTTTTCATATTCACAACTCTCAACTTCATGATTTTGCTTTTATTACTGCTCAATTTCCTAACCATTGCAATTCATGAATTTTACGTAGATTGCAGTCTTTTCAATAAATATATTGAAAACTTTCCTGCATCTCCTTCATTGTCTATGTGTGTATGAGACTTATTGCTAACAAGAGAAAAGGGTAACTTCTGTTCCACCACAACTCAGAGAAGTCGCATCTAGAGTCCAATGTGTAAGGCTGTCAGAAATCACCTTTACAGTCAGAGTTTTGGTGAGGTACTGGTTGTGAGCCAGGAGGGTTGGGCTGACAATTGTGACTTGTTGTAGAGTGACTCAGTCACCTACAAACAGAAGTGCTGTCAAACCTAAACCAGCAGTCTCACGAAGGAGCGAGAGTCCAACAACAATATGGCGCCACCAACAATGGTGTTTTGGCACAAATTTAACAGATGTCCAGAGTATCTCTGTCTCACACCCACAGGTACCCTACGTACCATTATACGGAGACATCTGTGGTCTTAGGGGTAATACTCCTCAGCTGAATAGAGAACACGTATATGGGCTCTAGTTTGTTCAAGCTTGAACTTTAAAAAGGATATCCCCCATCTGGTGTTCCTTCTCTGTACCCACTATTCAATATGGCTGATGCCATGGACATTCCAGAAAAGGTCAGACACGCATTAACACAATATCTAATAGTCCATGGCTTAACAGATGAGGGTAGGGATGTCACATTTATCGTGGAAGCTCATGAAGGTTACCAAACAAACATTTTATTCATGGGTTACCTTTCCTGAAGAAGACAATACAACATATACATTTCACACATATGAAATAGCAATAATACCACAACGGTACCAAGTTTTACGGTATCCTGAAATACCACTTTCTTATCAAGAACATCAAAACTGGTTCAATGGCACCCTACCACGTATAATACAATCCGTGAGATTAAGTACCTTAGGTAATGACGGATCAACGTGACCCATGTTTGCCACATACACACACTGCATCCTGGCATTCAGGCCACCGTACGCACACTTTACAATGAGCTAGTAGCACTAAACGGATGACTGGTTCAGTTCGTAATGCGAACTTTGAACACTATCCAAGCGCAGGCGACACCAGTTGGACACCAATTGGCCGTTATTGGGATTAATCCACAAACAGTACATTCTGTTATGGGCAAGGCAAATTCCTTTCTGGATAGCACAAAAAAACTAACCAGCTGAAAACAGTATTCCTCCATATGGGACCCAAAGAAATCTTACAAGGTGCTTGCCATTCAGAATGGTTACCTCATTGGACAACTGCACCACATAGGGTACAGTCTTTGCTGCAATTTATACTACTACGCATGGTAGCCCAATACTTGCCAATTTACAGAAGGTGTTAAAACAAATTCAAAATGTACACAGGGCTGCTCCAGCCCTGGATTTGGGGGTGAAACTGATGTACAACTGATGTGACAGCAACTAACGATTTTCTTGTAGTTGAGAATGCAGACGGGCACGTCCTCCCACACCTCAGGGTTTACAATTTAAATATCCAAATTGAGGAGACATAGAGCGCACTATTAGTGTAATTTTTTTGGGAAGAACTTAATTGTGATATCCTATTGGCAGAAAAAGACTAGTCACCTGAGTATGTCTGCAAGCTACCACATGGGGAAGATTACATTTTGCCTCTCAGATCTTGTTCCAGATGCAGTAAAAGAAGCCAATGCTTTTAAATGGGCTTTTGGTGCAGGCACCCACGCTGTACCGCACCATGTACAGTGGGATAAGGATTCCCCCCACCATGTAATACCGTTAGGTCTACACCCTAGCCTCAACCTCAATGTCCAGTCAAACAGGAGGCTAAACCCCCAGTGAAGGAAATCCTCACTCGGAGTATCAGGGAGTAATTGAGCCCTGTGTCTCTGCAATGGATAACCCATTATTTCCCATTGCAAAACCAGATCATTCATAGGGAATAGTCTTAGATTATAGACACTTAAACAACTGCACACGCACATACATGATACAAAATGCACCCAGCACCACACTAATTAACAACATAGTGCCTAAGAAATATAAGACAAGCTTGGATATTTCAAATGTTTTTTTCTGCTAAAACTGGGCACATGAAAGTCGGGACCTCAGTGCATTCCCATTTGGCTCTCAGCAGCACTTTTGCCATGTACCACAAGGCGATAAGAACAGCCCAGGCTTGTTTTCTGCCCTTGTAACATCAATATTGCATGATATTGATCCTGGGGTGTTGTCCTATGTGGATGGCATTTATCTTGCAGATGAAGACCTCAACGTCCACCTTGACAGGGCTGATCGCATTGTCTTAGGATTTGACCTCTTAGGCTACAAATTCAATTTTAAGAAAGCTAAAATAGCCTTTCTCAGTGTATTTTTCCTCGGATGCGATCTGTCAGATGAAGGCAAGAGCCTGGCCCCGCACTTTCTAGAGAAATTAGCTCAGCTTTAACCACCAAATACCATCAAGAAACTGCAGTCATAACTTGGTTTCTTTAACTTTGGTAGAACTTACATTCCTGATTATGCTTTTTTTTTTAAACACATTTTTATTATTTTCTCCAGATGTCAATAAAATAGCTTGTGACATATTTCAATACAGTGATTATCACAGTATATAATAGACATTATAATTCTCAGCCAAACTTCTTCACATTATTACATTCAGTCATGGAATCTTATATCCAGATTTCTTACGCGTGTCTATTCTTGATCAGTATTAGAATATATAGGATATTCCTGTTTTCGCGGAGTTCCCGGATTGAAGCTGTGTTCTAATTTCTATTCCATAACTTGTAACAATAAATATTCTCCCCCTCCCCCCTATATAACTGTCCAACTTGACATCTTATTCTCATAGCAGAAGCGTAGCAGGGGCATGTCCGGAGTCATTCGCGCAACATAGATCATACGGTTATTGTTTGGGGTCGATACAGAGGGTTTCTTATCCAGCATCTGAGTCCAAAGGTGCAACCGCAGGATCGCATTTCCATTATTTACACATTTCGATCAGTGGTTGTCAGCTCTCATTAAAAACAAAGTGACCTAATAGGGCTGTGGCAATACTCACCCCTGGGTCTTGTCCACCCCACTTGCCTTCTCAAAAGCATCTAATACTTCATCCCAGTCTGAAGCCATAGGGTGCCTCTTCACTTCTCTGCTCTCTTCTCTTCTGAGAGCGGGACCCTCGGCTCAAGCCCATTCCAACACCTCCACACTTCATTGTGTCACTGAGGGGGCCAATGTTGCCTTCCAACGCCTAGTCAATAAGCGTTTTGCCAGTAAGAGTGCCAAGTCTGCAAACTGTGATGCCACTTTCCCCTTCCTCTTATGTGGAAACACCCCAAGCAAACATATCTCCACCGTCTCCCAAATATCCCTTCCTCTTACTTTCTTCAAGACTGCACCAATCTCCTCCCAGTACCCTGTAATAGTAGGGCAGCTCCAGAGCATGTGTATTAGCTCTACCTCTGCCATTCCACATCTAGGGCATTCAGATGATAACGTAGGGCAAAGCTTATGCAGCCTATGCGGAGTGAGATACACTCTATGCAGTATAGTATATTGTATGAATTTGAATCTTGTGTTTCGTGAAACCCGACTAGGGTATTCTAGTATAGAAGACCATTCTTTATTTGATAATTCTTTTCCCATATCTACTTCGCACTTAGACTTAAGAGCCGTCAGGGGCTGCAGCAGGTGTTGTCTAAGTCCTCGGTAGAGCCATTTAACTAGATGTGTCCCATATCCCACCGTGCATATGGAATGAACACATTCGTGTGTGGGGGGTTCTATAGAGGCTAGAGCTCAGTATTGTTTCACGAAATGTACTATATTTGCATGTAGTAAAAATAATTATTTTGATAAATTATGCTCATGGACAAAATCTGTGGCCGTCTCTGAACAGCATCCCGACTGTGCCCACTCCCTCTTGTGTCTATTTTAGTATCCTGTTTTGGGTCAATGGCCCAGTTGGCACGGGCAACCCTAGCAGTGGGATGTTAGGAGCATAGGGAATCGTTCCGGTTGTATACCTAAGCGCAATTTTCCAATATTGCAGGGCTACACATAACAGAAGTGGCATCCTTTTAGTGGGATAGGACCCAGGACTATTCAAGGAATGTAGTCGTCCTCTATCAATCATTGTTTGGGTAAACTCAATTTCCTGCAGATTTCGCCCAGCCAACTAGTATGCAAGCCATTGAAGCTGGCTCGCCACACAGTAGGCTTTAAAGTCGGGCGCACTCATGCCGTCCTGGTCTACTGACATTTGCAATGTAGTCAGTCCAATCCGGCATCTTCCTCTTCCCCAGATAAGTTCAAGCAGCATAGAGTGTAGCACCCTGAAATAGGCATCCGGTACCCTCACCGGTATATTTACAAACAAATACAGGATACGGGCAGCATCACCATATTGACCAATGCTAAGCGCCCTGCTATAGATAGCGGCAACATTACCCAAAATTGAATCTGTGGTTTGAGCGAAGTCATCGCTTTCCGCAAGTTGCCCTCCAATAAATCCAGCGGGGTCCGATAAACCTGTATTCCTAAATAACAAAAGGTGTCGGCAGCTACCTGCAATTGCTTATCTCCGAACCTCACTGCAGTCTCCACATCCAGATTTCGGAAGAGGAATGCTATAGACTTATCATAGTTTATATCTAATCCTGACAGTACTGCAAAATCTTCAAGTATTTGTACAGCAGAACTCGGGTTGTGGGCGAGGTTTTTCACATATAAAATAATATCATCAGCGTATAATTATATCGACTGCCTTGTAGTCCCTATCTCAATTCCCCATGATTCCGCGTCTCACCGTAGTCGGTGTGCCAAAGGCTCCACCGCCAGGACAAACAGCAGGGGAGACAATGGGCAGCCCTGTCTGGTTCCCCTGTAAATATGGTAGGAGGGTGATATATTCTGCCCTGTTTGTGTTCTTGCAGTAGGAGCCGCCTAGAGCAAGCAAACCCATCGGATGTATTCACAAGGAATTCTGAATCTTTCCAGTACTTCAAACATATACTCCCAGTTTAAAGAATCAAATGCTTGGCGGAGATCTAATGAAAGCCACCCCGTTTGGGGGTAGCTCTCTCTAACGGACTCTATTACATGATATAATTGGCGTATATTCAGCGAGGTGCTACGAGACGGTACAAATCCATTCTGGTCGGTGTGTATTAAGTTTCCTACAAAAGGAAGGAGTCTCTGCGCTAACAATTTAGCTAATATTTTATATTCTGTGTTCAGTAAGGATAAAGGCCTATAAGACGCCATATCTAGTGGAGACTTCCTGGGCTTTAATAGTGAGGTCACTATGGCTTGCTTAGTTGTATCTGGGAGGCAGTCGTTGGCCAGTGATGCCTGGTATAATCTCTCCAATTGGGGGGCTAGTTTTGAACTGTACAAGGAATAGAATTCGGATGGGAGACCATCTGATCCTGCTGATTTATTATGACCACTCGTATCTCCCCTTGTGGCATCTGTGCACCCAGTATTTGTTTGGCTGCATCAGCAAGTGTCGGTAATGTAATGTCAGAAAATAAAACTCCAAGGTGCACCTGATCTAATACCGGCGGGGCGGAATACAGAGTTCTGTAGTGGTCACAGAATGCCTCGTTAATTTCCATCTGGGTGTTTACACTAGTTAGTTGTGGTGTATTGATATGTAAAATGGGGGTGGGAGATGGGTCATCTTTTATAAGGCACGTCAAAAGCGCACCTGCCTTATCTCCTTCATTGTGCGTGCGTTCCCTATATTTGGCGTAATCTACCTTTCTTAGGCATTCCAGTAGCTCTGTATGTTCAGCTCTTGCTTCCCATAGCTGCTGCGCTGATTGGGTCTGTGCCGCTGCTTTCTTTTTTAGGGGGCCCAGGCTGTCCTCCACCCGTATTATCTCCTTCAATATGACCGTCCGTACCCCTTCCAACGCTCCTACCAGCGCTCCTCTGACCACTACCTTAAACGCTTCCCATTCCATTGATGGGGAGGACGCCGAATCAGTGTTGTCGGTAAAGTAGTTAGTTATTACCTGTGCTATCTCTTCTCTCAACACCACATCTTCTAACAATGCGGGTTGTAATCGCCATGTCGGAATTGGTGTAATCCGCCTCCCCAACTCATAGTCAGCTCCAATGGGTTGTGATCCGCCAGCGTTTTCCCTAAATATGTAGTGTGTCATCTTCGTTTTCAGTGTAGTGGTGCATAGAATACGATCAAGTCTCATATGTACTTTATGTGGGTGGGAGTAAAAGGAATATTCCCACAGCCCTACGTTCTTTGCTCGCCATATATCCGTGAGTGCCCAACCGTGTAGCCAATTCCGCAATGCCTCCGCTTGTCACAGCGTGGGGTGGATCAGTCAAGGGCTGTGTCCAGCACTTCATTGAAATCTGCCATCTATTATCCAGGGGGGTATCAGCCCATGGGGTAAGCACCATCGATAGGCATTCTAGGAAAGCATCTTGACCACTATTTGGGGCATATACATTACCCAAGACCACAGGCCTCCCACCCAAGCCACCCCTGACCAACGTATATCTGCCCTCCTCATCTACTTTTGTATCCAATCCTTCAAAGGGGACCCCAGACCATATCCACACGGCTGCACCGCTGGCAAACGCGGAGTATGATGTGTTAAGTAACTGTCATCGCCTTTTTTTACGAAGTTTCACCGCCTCATGAGTGGTGAGATGCATTTCCTGTAAATATGCTATGTGAGCTTTACGGCTATTCAACTGAGCCAGTATTCTATGTCATTTGTGGACAGATCCCATTCCACGTACATTCCATGTAACGATATTATAATCATGTAGTGATAGCATTATAAAACCATGATAAACGATTTCCCCCCCCCCCGCTCCCACCAAATTGCTTCTCTCCAGGTAAATCATGCATATAACATTTGTTGATGTCAGAACTTCAAAACCATAAACCATGTCCTCAATGGTGCCCAATTCTCAGCAGAGCCAGAACGGACTCTGCCAAACCCTTACATAATAAAAGTTAAATCTATGTATAATCATCATTATGTAAACAGTCAAACAAGCATACGCAATGGGGTGTGCGAGTTGTTAATGCAATACTAACCTTTTGTGGTCAACAAGTTCCCCTATATAAAACAGGGACCACAGAGTTCGACCGTCTGGGCCCGCAATCAAGGAAGGAGATACTAAGATCCCTTCAAGGGAGGGGGATCCATTCATTAGCAGAGAGTGACTGTGACTTCTGCCTCATATCTCCACAAACAGACAGCACAGCAAGTCTCACTTTCACGTACCGGTCAATGATGAAACAAAGGTGCGACTCGTCTATGGTATAGTTAGTCATTATGCGATATTGTACAGATCACATGAGCAGTCTGTGGGTGTTCGTAGTCCATACCCCGTGGCAATCGGGGAAGTTATTTAGGGGCATTTTGTCACTCCGATTATATTAAAGTTCCTGCGCTGTCTGTGGTGTAATAGATGGAAACAGTGTTGAGCTACTTTCTGAGTCTGACGCAACTGTGTATCCACCGATGAGGCAGCGCCAGGGGAGGGTGGGCCTGTTCTATGTATGGAGTATGCCAATTGTATCATATTATTCCGACCCTCCAGCATCTGCAACATAGTAGGCCCAGTTTTCTTCCAAGTTGTCTGTTCCTCCCGCTCTTGCGGGGTTGGTGTTTCTGCCTTGGTAGTAGGGCCTCATTTTGTCTCTGGGAACCCAGGTGCGGGAAGGTCAAATCCAGCCAGTCACGCACTAAATCAGGGGCGTCAAAGAAGTGCGCCTTTTCATTATATGTAATTCATAGCCTGGTCGGAAACAGTAGGGCGATCTGTACTCCCTCCACTTTGAGTCGCTTCTTCACTGACTGAAAGAAGGATCTTTGTCTTTGAACTGCCAGCGTATAATCCGGATATAGGGAAACTCAAGTATTGTCGACAACAATGGGGTCTGTTTCTCTCGCCACTTGCAGTAGAGTATCACGATCTCTGTAATTTAGTACCTTGGCTACTAAGGGGCACGGCGGTGCCCCCGGCGGGGGGTTCCTACCAGGGATACGATGTGCTCTTCGATTGTAAAATGGATTGAGAGCTAATGCATTGCCAAGGCTTTCAACCAGTCTTCGACATACTGTGTAGCATCTCGACCCTCTTTTTCTTCCGGTAGACCAATTATTCGGATATTATTACGTCTAGATCGCCCTTCAGCATCTTCAACTCTTTCCTGTAGGGCTTCCACTTGATGTTGTAGGTGCTCAATAGCAGCTTTATGCTCCTTATGGTCTGGAAGGATGTTGGCAACATTTGTCTCGGTCTATCCGTTATTTTCTTCTGATCATCTTTTAGAATACTTAGTTCCATCGTGATTGACCCTAGTCTTTGTTCTATCGCCACCCGTGACTCTCTAATTTCCTGTAGGATGACATCAAGTTTGACCATCGGGACATCCCTTGCTGCGGCTGGCTCCTGGTCCTCTGGGGTCGGCACATCCATGCCCTCAGTGTGTTTACCCTTTGTGCGGCCCATGACGGAACTGTCAGCCCACTACAGTGGAACAGCCGGTCTTGTTGTGCTGCAGAGTTGTCAACCGCGGGGGCCACTGTCCCCTCCGCTCTGGTTATTCTTCTGTTTCCTGCGGCAGTAAGTTGCTGGCTGTAGTGGCAACGTTGGTCACTGCTCCTTCACCATAGGAGCTAGCCAATGATCGTGACCGTCGCACAACCGCCACTGCCCGTCTCGTCCCAGGTATCACCCTTATTCCTTTGTTCCCCTCACCTCAGCAAGTAAGGCTGCAGCACCGCTTCGTCACCCTCTCATAACCCCTGGCTCATTCTGTCTCATGCTCAGTCTAGGAGCCCGGGATGCCATCTCCAAGGGACAGCAGGGCCGGCCACGCAGCCATCAACTCTCTTGGCCACCTCTCCGCCGCCCCCGGACTCACCGCGCTCCGCCGCAGACCGCCTGCCCAGTCCCAGGTATCCTCCCTGGTTCCTCTGTTCACCACATCTCCAGAAGGTAAGGCCGCAGCGTCGCCAGTCTTTCTCCCTAAATCTCCGGCTCTCTCTACCTCTCACTTAGTCCAGCAGCACAGGAGGGCAGGCCGGCACCACCCAGGAGCACCAGGAGCAGTGGCCCTTACAACCAGCCCCTCTCACGGCCTCGTCACCGCTGCGTCCGGACTCACCGTGCCGCACCGCCAACCCGGCAGCCGATCCGCTTCCTCCTCTCCAGGCCCAGCATCGCACATGGTCAAACGGCGCTCTAGCAGTGTCGATCAGGGGAGCTCCACCACTCCACAGTGCACTCCTCTGCCACACGAGGGTTGGCAGCTACTTCTCCTCATTGAATGGTCCCCATTTCTACCGGATTCATTACTTTTAGCGGGAGATCCGCAGTTAGATGGCCGCCATCTTGGGCGGTTAGCCACGCCCCCACATTCCTGATTATGCATGACGCATTAAACCACTCTATGATTTAATTCGCCCAGATTTTTCAAGCAAACACTGAACAGCAGAACACACACACATTCTTCAAGAGATGCAGCATGACATGCTAGAAGCAAAACACTTACACACACGACAACAAAACAAATTTGGCCATCAGAATAATTGCTGGTGCCAACGGGTTCACCTATATGTCACCTTTGATGAGGGCAACGGTGCCCACAGCATACAAATCACATTTGTACTCAAATGCAGAACAATGTTTTGCACCCACAGAAAAGATTCTGACCACCGTACAGATGGCTGTCATCAAGCAGAGGCCACTAGCCCAAGGGAAACGTATTATTGTTGTTACCCCGGTGCTGGCCTTACACCGATGATTCAGCACAACCAGATTAGGTACAAAACATCAATACACAGCCGCTTGCGCAGCTGTCAGATATGTGATGAAGGATGGTGTATCCCACCCTCAACATACCTACACGCAGACCCTGGGGGACTGCACCACTCAGTTGGCTGAGCTTAAAAGTCATCAAAGTGAGCCTTCCTAATGCTAAAGCATTACATCCAAGTTGGATTCAATGGGCAACCTCCCTGACCGCCACTGATGTAGACTTCAATTTTTGATCCAAAACTTCAAACACAAGAATTTTTCCAGTACCAACAGGAGTACCCCGCACCTACTAACATATTGCCACTTGACAGATACCAAGCTACCAAGCTGTCATTTACACCGATGATTCAGCACAACCAGATTAGGTACAAAACATCAATACACAGCCGCTTGCGCAGCTATCAGCTATGTGATGAAGGATGGTGTATTCCACCCTCAACATACCTACACGCAGACCCTGGGGGACTGCACCACTCAGTTGGCTGAGCTTAAGGCTCTTATCTTGGCACTATGGAAGAGTGGGAGTTGCTTATTGAGTTCAAATGTATTAACGGTGAACCAGGTGTAAGGAAATGCCTCCTTGGCATGGTTACCCCCTGCCTTTTTGCCTTTGCTGATGCCAAGTTATGACTTGAAAGTGTGCTGAGGCCTGCTAACCAGGCCCCAGCACCAGTGTTCTTTCCCTAACCTGTACCTTTGTCTCCACAATTGGCACACCCTGGCATCCAGTTTGGTATCAAACTTCTCAGCACAATAAATGCACAATGATGCCAGTGTATATTTTATTGTGAAATACACCCAGAGGGCATCTTAGAGATGCCCCCTGAAAACACACCCGACTTACCAGCCTGCCACACATCAGACATGTTGCTGGCCACATGGGGAGAGTGCCTTTGTCACTCTGTGGGCAGGAAAAAAGCCTGTACTGGGTGGAGGTGCTTCTCACCTCCACCTGCAGGAACTGTAACACCTGGCGGTGAGCCTCAAAGGCTCACCCCCTTTGTTACAACGCCACAGGGCATCCCAGCTAGTGGAGGTACCTGCCCCCTCCGGCCACGGCCCCACTTTTGGCGGCAAAGCCAGAGGAGATAATGAGAAAAACAAGGAGGAGTCACTGGCCAGTCAGGACAACCCCTAAGGTGTCCTGAGCTGAGGTGACTCTGACTTTTAGAAATCCTCCATCTTGCAGATGGAGGATTCCCCCAATAGGATTAGGGATGTCCCCATCCCCCCCCCCTCAGGGAGGAGGCACAAAGAGGGTGTACTAACTCCCCAGACCTAAACACACCCCTACATTGAGTATTTAGGGGCCCCCAGAACCAAGCAAGATAGAGTCCTGCAACCTGAAGACGAAGAAGGACTGCTGACCTGAAGCCCTGCAGAGAAGACGGAGACACCAACTGCTTTGGCCCTAGCCCTACTGGCCTGTCTGCCCACTTCGAGAAAAACTGCAACAGCGACGCGTCCCCCAGGGCCCAGCGACCTCTGAAGCCTCAGAGGACTACCCTGCATCTAAAAGGACCAAGAACTCCCGAGGACAGCGGCCCTGTTCCACAAAGACTGCAACTTTGCAACAAAGAAGCAACTTTTAAAGACCACACGTTTCCTGCCGGAAGTGTGAGACTTTCCACTCTGCACCCGACGCCCTCGGCTCGACCTGCGGAGAACCAATACTACAGGGAGGACTCCCTGGCGACTGCAACCCTGTAAGTAGCCAGAGTTGACACCCCTGACCCCCCCCAAGCGACGCCTGCAGAGGGAATCCAGAGGCTCCCCATGACCGCAACTGCCTGCTTCAAAGAACCCGACGCCTGGGAAACACACTGCACCCGCAGCCCCCAGGACCTGAAGGATACGACCTCCAGTGCAGGAGCGATCCCCAGGTGGCCCTCTCCCTTGCCCAGGTGGTGGCTACCCCGAGGAGCCCCCCTGGCCTGCATCGCTGAAGAGACCCCTGGGTCTCCCATTGAAACCTATTGCAAACCCGACGCCTGTTTGCACTCTGCACCCGGCCGCCCCGGGTGAACTTTTTGTGCTGACTTGTGTCCCCCCCGGTGCCCTACAAAACCCCCCTGGTCTGCCCTCCGAAGTTGCGGGTACTTACCTGCTGGCAGACTGGAACCGGGGCACCCCTTCTCCATTGAAGCCTATGCGTTTTGGGCACCACTTTGACCTCTGCACCTGACCGGCCCTGAGCCGCTGGTGTGGTAACTTTGGGGTTGCCCTGAACCCCCAACGGTGGGCTACCTTGGACCCAACTTTAAACCCTGTAAGTGCTTTACTTACCTGAAAAACTAACAAATACTTACCTCCCCAAGGAACTGTTGAATTTTGCACTGTGTCTAGTTTTAAAATAGCTTATTGCCATTTTTGCCAAAACTGCACATGCTATTGTGTTGATCCAAAGTTCCTAAGATACCTGAGTGAAATACCTTTCATTTAAAGTATTGTGTGTAAATCTTGAACCTGTGGTTCTTAAAATAAACTAAGAAAATATATTTTTCTATCTAAAAACCTATTGGCCTGGAATTGTCTTTGAGTGTGTGTTCCTCATTTATTGTCTGTGTGTATACAACAAATGCTTAACACTACCCTCTGATAAGCCTACTGCTCGACCACACTACCACAAAATAGAGCATTAGAATTATCTCTTTTTGCCACTATCTTACCTCTAAGGGGAACCCTTGGACTCTGTGCATGCTATTTCTTACTTTGAAATAGTACATACAGATCCAACTTCCTACAACAGGTCTTTCTGAGAGGAAGCGAATGTGAGACTACTTTTAGTCAGTCAATGATTTGCAAGCAGGTGTGTCTCTTCACAGCTTTTGCAATGTGGAGGCTGCGAACCTGCACGCTTTCTGAAGGGTACTCCCGTCCTTTTGATTCGTCCAGCATTTCAATCACTTTCAAATGGAAGTTATGTGGGTTTGAACGATCAGTTGCTGGGGAAGGCAGCTGGGAATTGTCTACATAATTTCAGTTTCTCAAATTATAACTTGTTGCAGTCATGTTTTATTCCCCCCAACACAAGAGATAAGGGTAGCAGACATGTGACTCCACATTGCTACTGCTAATGTAAATTTTGACAAGCTGAGCAGACTAAAGGCGCTATTGTTTAAAAAACAGGTGGCATTGACATCGGTCAAGGAGATGTAAAATCTCCAGGTAGCGAGATCATCAGCTGAGATACAATTGTTATTAAACACCAACTTCCCCAAGCACTTTGGAGAGCTGATCTGCAGGATTTTTAATGCTTCAAGCACTTCAGATATTGTACACTTTTTAAAGGCTGTAGGTTCTGGATTTCTTTCCACCTTCCAGACTGTCTTCGGAGTCATTCCTTCAGCTATCCATTCACTGTTTTTGAGTGTGTTTGGCAGATTTCCAATAACTTTGGCGCTGAGTGGCAGAATACTGCAACTGCTATTCTTGATACACAGTGGTTATGCTTTCTCAGCTAAGGGGAGTGATGGAGCTACCACCAGCCTAGCTGTGTTATGACCGAATGATGCAGTATTTTGGCGCTCCGTGGCTAGAAGAACTGGTGCATGATTGGTCATTGTCATTCTAACCTGTCTTTCACTGCATCTGGTGCCTCTTTGAATGAATACCAATAGTGTGTCTTGCTGGATAGACAGTGCCTCCTGTGGACAAGGAACTGTTAAGGTTCCCGATAAGGGTTCATTCACGGTCGTGCCCCATGAGACTAAGGTTGATTCACGAGGACACTTATTAGCCACCGATTGTGAACTACTTGGCTCCTGCAAGGTATGGCACAATGGACGGTGCTGCCTACGTGGGTGATCCTGCATCTGAGGCTTCTGCACACTTCTGCTCCGTGGATCCCTCTGGCAATCATGTGATTGATTTGTCATCTGCTGATGTGGAGTCCTTCCTGGACGCACTCCCGTTTAATGACTTCGGCAACTTTCTACAGGATCACACATATTGTTGAAATTCGACCATTGTCTTTTTTTAAGATATAAATTGTGATACCAAATTGCCTTATTAATTCGGCTCGTGGTTGGTCTGCCTTGCTGGTCATGGTTGACATTTTGGGGCACATTATAACATTGGCAGAAAGTGCCGCCTACCGCCGCAGCGGCATCCGTCAGCCAAAATAGGACCACAGCCAGATTTCTGCCACAAGAAGGGCGGAAATCTGGCTGTGGCTATACTGGCGGATGGCGTTAAGGTGGCGCTGCTACCACTAGCAGCACCACGCCAGTAGACCGCTGCCAGCCGTATTATGTCAAATAATATGGCCTGGCGGTGTTATGCTGCTGGCTGTAGCAGTGCCCCGTCCCCTGCCGGAAGACCCCCAGGATGCAGGTAAGTTGGGTTTCCGACAGGGGCAGGGGGTGTTGGGTGTGTGTGTGTGCGTGAATGCAAATGTGTGTGTAGTGTTGTATGCATGTGTGCATGTGTGAGAATGCGTGTATGAATGGAATTGTGAATGCGTGTCAGTATGACTGTGTGTATGGATGATGCGTGAATGAATAGATGCATGCGTGTATGCCTGTGTGAGAATGCGTGGTGTGTCCCTGCGAGTGTGCGTGTATTGGGGGAGTTTGGAAGGAGGGGAGTGGGGGGCATCTTAGGAGTGTACTACAGAGTACACTATACTGAAGTCCAAGACTGAGGCTGAAAGAATGGGGTGGTAGCCTGAATGTCCTGGGGCTCTGTCCCAGGGGAAAGCCACAAAACGTCGTGCAACTGCGAATGGCAACCCTGACAGTGTCCACGCCACAATGAATCATGAACTTTGCCGCATCATGACCATCTTGGATACCATGAACAAGGAGAGGATGGAGATCTTCAAGGACACAATGTAGGCCACAAGTCCCAAAGGGCATGGAGTAGCATCCCAGGATAAAGCTTGTGTTTATTGATCAGAGCCAGGCTGGTAGAAAAAGAAACTTGCTTCTCAAATATTTCCAACCGTTTAGACTCCCTATCGGGGGTAGTAGTAGGAAAAGTGTTGGTGTGGTGAATCCATGTTAGTTCTCCACAGGGCACAGGAGACAGCTTAGCCATTGGCTTGCAGGCCTGTTGTCGTTTTTACCAAGTAAACTTTCACACACTTAGCATGCTCTGTTTTGTCCTATTTTATTATTGCTTTTAGCACTTCACAGCTGCCTATATTTTATAAGAAATGTTTTGCTTTTTAGTGTCATTCTGAGAAGGCGTCATTATCAGTGATGTACCTAGGTATTGTCATCATGTCCCTTTCTCACTTACGTTTGACAAGAAAATAATGCACACTTGTTAGGGATTGTTTATGTAATTGTCAAAATAAGTCACACGGACAAGTTCATTAAAGGGGTTCCTTCCAGATGTCATCTATGCTGTACGTCACCTTGCTTCAGAATTCAGCCTTTGTATTTACACAGAATCTGACCTAGAGACCTCAATTCCAAGATAGCAAGGGGAGGGTGGGTTGGTGTGGTGTGGGAGGTTGAGGGCAGAGGGTGCTTCTCATGGACATGGTGCTGGCAGATTAGGGTTTATCACATCTAGCTCTGATTAGGGTAGAGTAGGCATTCTTGGTTAGGAATTTAATATCTTATGTTTATTGCAATATGGTGGGGGTTTTCATATTCACAACTCTCATCTTCATGATTTTGCTTTTATTGCTCAGTATCCTAAACGTGCAAGTTACTTACCTTCGGTAACAAAATATCTGGTAGAGACATTCTAGTTGCAGATTCCTTACCTTAGACTTTCCCCCAGGTGTCAGACTGGAACCGGAGATTTTTCTTCGAGCTATACCCTTGCATGTCAGTAGGTGGCATCGGTCGACTCCGCAGGTGTTGTTGGCATGGTGCTCGCCGTGATGACATCAGGAGTAGTACATAGACGCCTCAGCACAGTGACGTCTTTCCATGCCAAAGCGCAAAGCCGCTAAGAACACTGAGACTGGTGCGCCAGAGCTAAGGACCTGAAGGGGGAATCCCTGTCCCTAGAAATCAGTACGCAAGCTTGGAGGATGGATGGATCAGTAAGGAATCTGCAACTAGAATATGTCTCTACCAGATATTTTGTTATCAAAGGTAAGTAACTTGTAGATCTGATAGAGACTTCTAGTTGCAGATTCCTTACCTTAGAATAGATAACCAAGCAATGTCATCCTCGGAGGTGGGATGCGAACCAAGATCATACTAGAAAGTCCTGCAGGACCGAACAACCAAAGTAGCCGTCCCGACGGACCTGACTGTCCAGGCAGTAGTGTTTAGCAAAAGTGTGCGGGTACCTCCACGTAGCTGCCTAGCAGATATCCAGGACAGGAATGCCGCGTACTAACGCAGTGGAAGCAGCAGTCGCTATGGTGGAATGAGCAAGCAAGCCCTCATGGGGTTGCTTCTTGGCCAAAGCGTAGCACATCTTGATGCAAAGAAGTACCCATCGAGAGATGGTATGTTTTTGCACCACCTTCACTTTCTTCGCACCCACATAACCGACAAAGAGTTGACTGTCCACCCGGAAATCTTTAGTACGATTAAGATAGAACGCCAATCGCTCTTTCTGGGCCCAGACGGTGGAGTCTCTACTCCTCAAGGGAAAGATGTGGCGGTGCGTAAAAAGTAGGCAGGGTGATGGAGTGGTCTACATGAAAAGGCGTAACCACCTTGGGAAGGAAGGAAGCCTTAGTGCGCAATACCACTTTGTCAGGGTGCAAAGACAAGAATGGAGGTTTGGACGAAAGGGCCTGAAGCTCACTCACCCTGTGAGCAGAAGTGATGGCAACAAGAAAGACAGTTTTGAAGGTGAGGAGCTGTAAGGGACAATTGTGCATCGACTCAAAGGGAGTACACATTAAATAAGTAAGGACAAGATTGAGGTCCCACTGAGGTATGATAAATGGAGTGGGAGGAAATAAACAGGTGAGACCTTTTAGGAATCTACTCACAATAGGAGATTTAAAGAGTGAGGGGCTGATCAGGTAACCTAAGAAAGGCCGAAATGGCAGATAAATACTCTTTAAGGGTGCCAAAGCAGAGCCCTGCTGGGCCAAAGAAAGAATGACCAAAAGAACCTCAAATAGAGGGGCAGAGAGGGGATCAACAGATTTGTTGGTGCACCATGCCAACGACAGACGTATACCATTTTGGTGGAGGGATGCCTGGCTGCCTGGCTGCCAAGATAACATCACAGACTTGGGGTGGAAGACCAAAAGTCGTCAACTGATGTTGCTCAATCTACACACCATTCGTGATCGGCTGTGCATCGACGGCTGAGTTCGTCCTCTCTGGCATTGAGAGAACCCACCAGATGTTGAACCACCAGGGTAATGCCCTGATGTTCCAGCCATGTCCAGAAACGTAGTGCCTCCTGACAAAGGGTCAAGGATCCTACTCCACCCTGTTTGTTGCAGTACCACATGGCGTTAGTACTGTCCGTGAACACCTGCATTACCTTCCCTTTGAGAGAGGGAAGAAATGCTTTCAAAGCAAACCTGATCGCCTGGAGCTCCAGAAGATTGATATGGAGCCCAGACTCCGCCGGAGACTGAGGCCTCTGATCTGCGCCTCTCCCATGTGGCCGCCCCAACCCAGAAGCGACACATCTGTCACTATAGATAGATCTGGCTGGGGAAGGGAGAGGGATCTGCTGAGGACCCAATACGGATTCGAAAGTCACCACTGCAGGTCTTTCGCAGTCCACTCCAAGATCTAGATCATGTCGGAGAGATTCCCCTGATGCTGCGCCCACTGGAACTTCAAGACCCACTCAGAGCCCGCATATGCCATCTGGCACGTGTCACTAGCAGGATGCAGGAGGCCATGAGGCCCAGCAGCCTCAGAGTCAGTCTCCCCAAAACCCAAGACAGAGGCTGAAAGATCAGAATCATAGCCTAAATATCTTGGACTCGCTTTTCGGGAGGATAAGCCAGAAACTGCACTGTGTCCAGAACAGCTCCAATGAAAGGGGGCATCTGAGAAGGAGTCAGGTGTGACTTCAGCATGTTTATAGCGAACCCCATCGTGTGCAGGAGGCTTGCCATAGTCTGAATGTGGAAGACGACTTCCTGGGGCGAGTCCGCCTTCAACAGCCAGTCGTCGAGGTAGGGGAAGACTGAAACCCCCTAACCTGCACAGATGAGCTGCAACTACCGCCATCACTTTTGTGAACATCCAAGTGGCGCAGGTAAGGCCGAAGGGGAGCACGGTAAACTGATAGTGCTCGTGACCTACCACGAATCGTAGGTAACGTCTGTGGGCAGGCAGGATGGGGATATGTCAATGGGTGTCCTGCAAGAAATGGCACCCAATTCCTGTGCCCAGTCCAAAGAGGGGTCATCCTGGTATTCGTAAGGGTCCAGGGACCCGTCCAATCCTTCCCCGAATTTGTACCCATAGGACAAAGGGTCCAAATCCGACCTGGGGTAAGTAGGCCCCATCGAAAACAGAGGTGGCGACGGCTGTGCCGCTCTGAAGCCCCGTCGTCTGGGATAAGGATCTGGCTGACGTCTGGAGCGTCGACAATCAATCCGGCGCCGGGGAAGGTCTCAGTGGTGCGACCGGCGTCAGTGCGGATCTGGAAGGGACTTCGGTGACCTGAGCCAAAGCTGGCGGCGGAACCCGAAGGCCCCTCAACCGAACCCCTTGGGCTCTAAGGTACCGTATCGGGGTCGGTCCACCCAAATATGAGGCGCATGGCCTCACAGAACTCTAAGTTGGGCGGGGGTCACTCCGGCTCCTGGAAACTCGGGGAAGCGTGGAGCGGACCCAGAAGCAGGCTCTGAGGACGGAGGCTTTGAGCATCGATGCTCCTCCCGCATCGCATCAGCCGAGCGACGGTGCAAAGTCGAAGTGCAATTAGACCGCTTGGGCAGCTCCTTTTTCTTACCTGTACCCGAAGATTTGGAGGAAGACGAGTGGTGGTGGTTCTGCAATCGATATTGAGTCCTTCCTCTCGAGTGAGACCGGGACCTACGCAAAATCGAGCGCCGGGCTGCCATGAGCTTGAGTAGAACGTTCCCTCAAGGCCTTCAGGTGCATGGCCCGGCACTCAGAGCACGACTTCGGGTCGTGGTTGCGCTCCAGGTACCACAAACAAACCTGATGCAGATCCGTCACCGACATCATGCGGTGACAGTCCTCGCACGGCTTGAACCCGGTCTTCGGGGACATCCTCGACGCACCAAAAAACTCACACAAAACTCGACAAAAGGTTTGAAATCGGTCAAAAAGAGACCAGGGTAGCTCCCTCCGGATCAGCGCATGGAGCGGAAAGAAAAGAACTGACGTCACTGAGCTGTGGCAGCATCTATGTACTACTCCTGACGTCATCACTGTGACCACGATGCCCCCGGAGTCGACCGATGCCACCTACAGACGCGCAAAGGTATTGCTCGAAGAAAAATCTCCAGATCCAGTCTGACACCTGGGGAAAATTCTAAGGTAAGGAATCTGCAACTACAAGTCTATCAGATATTGCAATTCATGCATTTTACTGTAGAATGCAGTCTTTTCAATAAAGATTTTGAAAACTTTCTTGCATCTCCTTCATTGTCTATGTGTGTATGAGACTTTTTGCTAACGAAAGAAAAGGGTAACTTCCGTTCCACCACAACTCCCCCGAGAAGTGGCATCAAGAGTCCATGCGTAAGGCTGCCAGAAATCACCTTTCCTTTCTGAGTTTTGGTGAGGTACTGCTTGTGAGCCACAAGGGTTGGGCTGACAGTTGAAACTTGTTGTAGGAGTGACTCAGTGGTCTACAAACAGAAGTGCTGTCACCCCTAAACCAGCGGTCTCGCTAAGGAGCAAGAGTCCAACTACGGCAGGGTTAGGCCTGCTGGTGGATGCTGGAACCACTAAACTTTCAGAGTATGGGTGCTGAGAGAGAAATGCAGGGTTGTCCGAGGTAGGGCAACAGCGCTTTGCAATTGGTCTGTTTACTTGAGGGTCAGAGCAAGGTTTGGGCCAGGCCCCCAATAAGGTATTCATTAATGCCTCATTAGATGATAAAAGGGGCTTAAAAGATGTTGGCCCCAGCTTGAGAACTTTGGTCAGTTTGGTAGTCTTGACCTCCAAGGAAGGGAGCTGGAGGTCAATGCATTACAAGTGTTTTGGAAGTGGATTTCTCTGTGGCTGGTCCAGATGGTGAGGGAAGGTTTGTTTAGGGGGGGTTATCAAGACCACTATCCTCCTGCCAGTCATCATACCAATTGTCATCTTGACTGGGCTGAGTGAGCTTATCACCGTCATCATAATCATTGTCCACGTCTGTACCAAAAATGAGTGCAAGACGTGTTGTCTCCCTTGTGGAGGCGGCAGATCAAGTGGAGGGAGCAGTGCCTCAACTGTTGTCAGGCGTAGCTTTGTTGAAGGTCAGTCAGGAGTGGACTTGGAGTCAGACAGTACTATTGGTATCTATTCATCCGGAGTCAATGATTTCAATACCTGCATCGAAGTCGCAGGGACCAGTGTGCACTGTGATGCCAGAGACAGGGTCCACACCGGAGCCAGAGGCATTGTGACAGGCAAGGATGCCCATGATGCCAAGGGCAAACCTGTCTGCAGTACTACAGAAGGAAGGCCTTTTGACTCCTTGGGGCCTGACGACACACCAGAAGGAGTAGGAAAGGATCCAGAAAGTGAAGCATGGCTGTGTAGAACTCTTCAATCTAACATGGAGTGGCAGACGGCCCTGGAAAGTGTCCGAACCACTTGTGGGATCAGCTCCAAAGTCGCAAGCTCCATGAATGAGATCAACAACCATGGATTCGCACCAGTGCCTGCACAGATGAATGACAAGAGGGGGCAGAGTCCTGCTTCAATTTCTTGTGTTTGTTTTAGCACTTACCAGATGATCTGGAGGGCGATGAAGACGGGCCTCTGGAATGGCTTTGGTGACTTCTGAAGTGGGACCAGGAGCGAACCTTGGACTTGAACCATGAATTAGTTCGGTCCCTGCACAAAGTCTTATTTGCTTGGCGATGTAAAGTTTCACCTTGCAGTCCTGGATGGATTTCTGGCTCATTGACGTCCGTTCACAGGTCAATTTCATTGTTGACTCCAGCTGACATTGACCAAGAGGAACTAAGGCACGAGCAGCTGTACGATGGTGAAAGTCTTGAACATGACTTCAGCTGACACATAGGAATGGGGATACTGAGCTTGTTAGATCCTCTCACCAACTGGTTAAACCCTTTCTGGTGAAGATTCAGGGAATGTTGGTGAATGCGTAATAACAGGAAGATAAAGAGTACATGAAAGTATGAGAAGACCTTGACCATCTCGAAGAGCAATAGGATCTAGAGTGTTGTTGAGGTGATGCATAGTGTTGACGGCACTGGTGTAATCCATCACAAGAGCTTCTCAAGTGCTCTTTGTGTCCTCTGGATCTGCTTCTACATGTTCTTGGAGGTAGTGATAGAAGTTAATACGGTATGTCTTCTTTTCTTCCTCTGGGACCTTTCCTTAGATAGTTCCCAAAGGTGGGGCTTGGAAAAGGAGGAAGGGGCAGAGGGGGCACCATCTTCATGTCTTTCAGGGCTTCTAGAGACCTTTTATTGCCTCAACTAGTTCCCCTGAAAGGCATACATCCTTATCTTCTCCCTGTCCTGTAAAGTCTTCCTAAATATGTTCTTACAGAATTAGTAGAAGTCAGGGAGGCACACAATATAGACAGTGAGATGGTCTGTTTGGGCTTTCTTTCACAAGGGGGACACTTTAAGAGCAGCCGGAAAAAAGAAATGGCTCAAGTGCCACCTACAAGGCATGATGGGGCACTGACGGTGTGGTACCCATTAAAGGAGCAGCAGTTTCTCAGTCTTTCAGGTGTCAGCCTGTTAGGTTACAATTTCCCTGTTTTCTTTCACACTGCCTCCATAACAGGTTTGTGAAAGAGTTTCTAGGTCACTAGGATAATGATTGGAAAATTGGCTAATATAGCTTTTCAAAGGAAGTACTAAAACATGTAATGGTGCCTTTTAGGATCCTGCGCAAGGGCAGGACAATTCAGTGCTTATATCTAACAATCAGGCCTGGCCAGAGTTTGCGGGATTCTCTGCAGAGTGCCCAGAAACCTCTGCCGCACTATGCTGAGTTCTGCGAGCGGCAGAGTTTGGGTAAGCCACGCTTTTCGTGCTGATTTTTAGTGCCAGGAGTTTCTCCTGTGCTGTAAAATCTGCGTGAACGGCATCACGCGGAGCGCCAGAGTGCACTAACTACTTTTTGCCGCACAAATAGATTCTCTGCTAGAGTTGCAGCTTCCTCATTCAGAAATCTTGCTTGCCAGCTTACTGATTTCTCTCGCTCGCGTTCACCAACATAACATTGTCGAGCGCAAGAAAAAACACCGCTCCACCTCACTTTGCAGAGTTTTTCGGAACTCTCCATGGAGTGGGGAAAACTCCTCCGACTGTGCCCGCCGAGTGAGATTCTTCATTCATCCCTACTAAAAATGAAGATGTCCTGTAGCTGAACTGTATTTATGTTAGGCTTCTTTTCTGCAAAATGAAGGGCAAACTGCTGAAGATGAACCATGTGTGCTCTGAGGATCCACAGAATGCTCGCTACAATAAGCATCAAACCCCATCCGTTGGAATATGCTGCCTGCATGACTCGCATTAAACATCAAGAACTTCCAGAGGAAGCTGATAATCAGAAAGAGCCATCCTTTTCCGTACCAGCATGAACATTCAGGGCCTTTGGATCTTGGTTAACCATTCTGGCCCTTTTCTGAGGCAAAAGAAATATCCCTGAAGACAGAGGCCAAAATGGGACACACTCTGATACAGTAATCTGAGTATCATGAGCGGCAAGATAAATTTAGGGGAACTGGAATTCCTTGCACTCTATGAAGACAGGTTCTGCTGATAATCAGCTCCATCAGCTGAAGAGGAGGAAATGTATAATGAAGATCCAACATCCAATCCAGTGAGAAGACATCCCTAAGGAAAGGAAAATCCCTCAAGCGAAGTGCCTGGTCTCTTGTAATGCACAGATTTATAAGCAGGAGTCACCAAATCTGGAACATTTTGGGCATCACGTTTGAGTGGAGATGCCACTCATGATTCACCAATGTCATGCTGCAGACTTGGTACTTCTAAGCGTAGCCAGTCAGAACGCACACCTCCTGCTTGAAGACGTTCCAAACAGTGGTGGGTTGTCCATTAAAATTGAGATCTTCTTGCTATGCAATAGAGGCAGAGAGACCTATAGGGCCAATGTGATTGCTCTCAGTTAAAAAATATTTATACAGAGTTTTTTTTTCTCCTTTCTTGACCACAACATGTTGAGCATTGGCTGTTAAGGTAACATCATACTTGAAGATATGCATCCACACCAGTCACTTCTTGCCAGGGAGAGTGGAAAAACTCCTTTCTCCAAAAATGCTCCACACTTCTCCCTCCCCAGTACCTGAGCTTGGAGGCAGACTGTTAGACCTGTCAGTGGTCTTCCTCCAAACATTTTGTCCTCGATTTTTTACTGATCTCATTTTTGTTGGCCATAGGACTCTGTGCACTTTACCACACCTAACCAGTGCTAAAGTGCATATGCTTACTCCCTAAAACATGGTAACATAGGCTTACACCCAATTGGCACATTTAATTTACTTTTATGTCCCTAGTAAATGGTACTATATGTACCAAGGGTATATTAAATACTATTGGGGCTGCAGCACTGATTTTGCAACCCAATTTAGTAGCCTGTCAAACATGTCTCAGGCCTACTATTGCAGCCTGTGGGGGCACTTTTAACTTCCATTTCGATCAGGCAAAATAAAACTTTTGCCATGCCTAAACCTTCCTTTTTAATACATAAAAGTCACCCGCAGAGCAGGTCCAAAACAGCCCAAGGGCAGGGTGCAGTCACTTAAAAAAGATGGAAATGTACTTGTAAGTTTTACATATCCTGGTGAACAAGTTACTTACCTTCGTTAACGCCTTATATGGCAGAGACAGAATCTAGCCAGATTCCTTACTTTAGAATCTATCCCAGGAGCGAGCCTGGATACAGAAACTTTTTCACATAGTACATATGCGCATTAGCAGAGGGCATGTCACGACTCCGTAACAACATAATCCATTGAATGTGACGTCAGTGGAGTCCATAGAACTCCCTTGCCGACGTCAGTTTCTTCTGTGACTTTTTTCCACGCTCCAAACATGGGGCCACAATGAAACTGTGTGACGGAAACAGTGTGCTTTAAACAAAAGACATCCTTGTGTCAAATAATCACCAAAGTCTTAATTTTAGGAGTTGATTTCCATTACGAAATCACCTGAGACAAAAGAGGAACTCAGCTCAGAGCAGGGAGGATGGAAGGGTTGTTAAAGAATCCGCGGCTAGATACTGCCTCTCCTAGATAAAGTGTTACCGAAGGTAAGTAACTTGTTCATCTGATAGAGATATCTAGTCACAAATCCCTTACTTTAGAATCAGATACTAAAGCATAGTAAACCAGAGGAGGGACTGCAAACTGAGACCCTCAAAGAAGCCTCCAAGTCTCACAAAACCAGTCTCGAACAAGAGAAAAAGACAGTACAATCAGAAGAATTAAGATAATTAAAATTATACTCCACAACATCAAAACCTGTGGAAGTAACTGCAACATGACAGCATGGAAATAAGCTCATCCATGTTAGTATGTCAATTGTTTATCAGAAGCGACCTAACAACATTGAAGGTACTCTAGCCAGAAGAAAAGCTGGTCTAGTACAGGAGAAATAGACCATGTACTCGTATAATACATATGAGGAAGAACATCCTCATTAGTAAAAGAATTGTGTAAAAGACCACATGATTAAAAAGTATATAAAACAATAAGAACGTGGTCAGAGCACCCATGATCGATATCATAAAAAATTATGTTCTTAGAACAAAACTGGCCTAGAGTGATGCAAAAAGACTGACATTCATGAGAACGTAGGTGAGCCCTAACAGATTTCACGGGTTAAGACTCCTGGGAGGAACTACTGATAAGGAGTCATACATAGTCAAAAACATGGGAAAAAAACTAAAGGGCATGTTAACATGACTCATCAGTGTTAGGCTATACTGAGGCTATATTAAGCTTCTTTTTCCCTTAACGAAAAAAGAACAGATACACAAATACCCTGTCAGTACTGTGGAAGGACCACAGTGATGTAATCATAAAGGCAAAGAAACCATGGCCAAGAAACACTACCCTGGACAGTGTTACCAAATGACGTTGTGAAAATAGCCTACTGTTCTTATATGTAGACTGAAACTACATATGCTGTCCTGATGGAACACAAAGCAGCATGACATGCCATTGAGCAGAATCTCTTACCATGTAAAGCCAGATCATAACTAGACCTACATCATAAGACACAAATGAAATGTGCATCTCTTGGAGAGAAAACACACAATGGGCCTTGTCAAAAAGAATTCGAAGAAAACAATAGTAACCATTTGGGATATAAATATACTTTCCCCCTAGGAAAAGTGGTAGCTTTAATAAAAACATCTTCAAGATATTACTCATTTATATCTCCACTGACAAAGGAGTGAAACAGACAAACACCAACGTAGTACCAATTAAATATACATTTATAAATATATACCTATCTAAACAAAAGGTCATAAATCTGACACAGTGCACTCAGACTGACGGTGCTAGTGATAGGAGGTAGACCAATTCTCCTCAAATTATACATCCAAAAAAACAGCACCGCACTCCGTTTCTCCAAAAGAATAAGTGTTTAATCCACCCAACAAACACCATCTGTAAGAAGCTGGCTCTGTATATACTATCTCAAAGTGAGAGATGGTGTGCACAGAGTCCAGGGGTTCCCCAAGAGGCTTAACAGAGGATAAATTAGATAATACTAATGATCTCTTTGTGGTAGTGTGGTCGAGCAGTAGGCTTATCAGAGGGTAGTGTTAAGCATTTGTCGTACACACACACAGGCAATAAATGAGGAACACACACTCAAAGACTTAACTCCAGGCCAATAGTTTTTTTATAGAGAAAAATATTATTTTCTTAATTTATTTTAGAACCACAAGATTCAAATTGCAGGTAAGTACATTAAATGTAAGGTACTTTGCATAGGTATATTTAGGACTTTGAACCAAAACAATAATGTACACAGTTTTTCATAAAATGGCAATAAGCTATTTTAAAAGTGGATAGGGCAAAAATCAACAGTTCCTGGGGGAGGTAAGTATTGGTTAGTTTCTCAGGTAAGTAAAGCACTTACGTGTTCAGTCTCCGGGGCATAGGTAGCCCACCGTCGGGGGTTCAAGTTAACCCCAAACACCCAGCACCAGCAACACCGGGCTGGTCAGGTGCAGCGGTCAAAGAGGAGCCAAAATAACATGGGCGCCTGAGACAGGGGGTGCTCCTGTTCCAGTCCGCTCGCAGGTATGTACCTGCGTCCTCAGGGAGCAGACCAGGGGGGTTTGATAGAGCACTGGGGGGTCAAACGTGGGCACACAAAGCACATCCTCAGCGGCACAGGGGCAGCCGGGTGCAGTGGGCAAACAGAGCTTCGGGTTTGTAATAATAATCAATTGAGGGACCCGGGGGTCACTCAAACACTGCAGGCAGGGCACAGGGGGGCTTCTCAAGCCAGTCACTGACTGGGAAAGGGTGAGGGCCGCCTGCTGGTCACTGATGCACCAGTGGTCGGTTCTTCATGGGCCTGGGGGCTGTGGGTGCAGTGCTTCTTCCAGGCATCAGGTGTCTTCGTCCAGGGCAGTTGCGGTCAGGAGGGTCCTCGGGATTCCCTCTGCAGGTGTCGTCGTGGGGGTGCAGAGGTTAGCCCAGGGTGCACACGTTGTCAGAGTTGCCTGGGGATCCTCTCTGGGTCGTTGGTTTCTCTGGACATGGGCTAGAGGTGTTGGGTGCAGAGTGGTGGGGACTTACGCTTCTGGAGTGAGATGAGAGTCCCTTTAAAGATGGTTCGTTCTTGTCTGGTTGGACAGGTCCGCTGTCCACAAGAGTTTCTTGGTCCTTTGTAGTTGCAGGGCAGTACTTTGAGTCGGCAGAGGTCCCTGGGCCCCCGGGATGCGTCACTGGTGCAGGTTCTTTGAAGTTGGAGACAGGCCGGTAGGGCTGGGGCTAGAGCAGTTGTCGTCTTTCTTCTTCTCTGCAGGGTTTTTCAGCAAGGAAGTCCTTCTTCTTTGTAGCTCATCAGGTATCTGATTTCCTGGGTTCAGGGTCACCAAAAAATACTAAATTTAGGGGTGTGTTAGGGCTGGAGGGCAGTAGCCAATGGCTACTGTCCTTAAGAGTGGCTACACTCTTCTTGTGCCACCACCCTTTGGGGAGGGGGGCATATCCCTATTCCTATTGGGCTAAATCCTCCAAAGCAAGATGGCGGATTTTCTAAGGAGGGGGTCGCTTCAGCTCTTGTCACCTTAGGGGCTGAGGGGGTGACTCCTCCTTGTTTTTCTCACTATCTCCCCGGACTTGCCACCAGAAGTGGGGGCTGTGTCCGGGGGGGGCGGGCATCTCCACTAGCTGGCGTGCCCTGGGGCGCTGTAACACCAGGCCTGAGCCTTTGAGGCTTACCGCCAGGTGTTACAGTTCCTGCAGGGGGAGGTGTGAAGCACCTCCACCCAGGACAGGCTTTGTTCCTGGTCACAGAGTGCACAAAAGCACTCACCCCATGCGGCCAGAAACTTGTCTGGAAGTGGCAGGCTGGCAGAGACCAGTCAGCCTAGCACTAGCAGTTGGGCTGGCAGGCAAGGGGCATCTCTAAGATGCTCTCTGTGCATTTTTCAATAAATCCCACACTGGCATCAGTGTGGATTTATTGTGCTGAAAGGTTTGATACAAAACTTCCCAGTATTCAGTGTAGCCATTATGGAAATGTGGAGTTCGTGTTTGACAAACTCCCAGACCATATACTCAGTATGGCTACCCTGCACTTACAATGTCTAAGAATTGACTTTGACACTGTAGGGGCATAGTGCTCATGCAGCTATGCCCTCACCTGTGGTATAGTGCACCCTGCCTTAGGGCTGTAAGGCCTGCTACAGGGGTGACTTACCTATGCCACAGGCAGTGGGTTGTGGGCATGGCACTCTGAGGTTAGTGCCATGTCGACTTAGTAATTTTCTCTGCACTAGCACATACAAGCTGTGTGCATGTGCTGAGTGAGGGGTCCCCAGGGTATCCCTCATCGAAGAATAAATCAGAGACCAAGTTAGAAAAATGATACTTTTGTTCATATATACTTTAAACCCAAGAACTTTGCTATAAGGTAAGTATGTTTGCGAGCATAATTACTTTTTAGTTTAAAAGAAAATTGACAGTGCAATTTCAGAGTTTTTCAATGTTAACCTATAGAGGAAAACCATGTTCAGCAAACACACGGTTAACGACTTACGAGGTAAATTTCAGAGAGTTAAGATAAGTACTGGGCACTGATCAGAACCACACCAGCAGGTCACTCCGGGTAGCACTGGGACAGCTGGATGCATGGATGTAGCAAGATGTCAGGTGCCCAATGGTTTTCAATGGGAATTGGTCCTCAAGAAGACCGGCTGCAGGCTCTGTCTAGGAAGCCAGTCGGGGACAACAAACAAGTAGGTTGAAGACATGTGGGGCTCAGGGACGTAGGTGCACCTTTGGTCTTTTTCTCCAGGGGCGACGGATGCAGGGATGTCCTTAGGCACGGGTTTCTCTGTCCAGGAGCACTCACGGTCAGGGGGTCTTGTGTGTGGGGGCTGCAGGAATCATCAGAGTCCAGCAGGGATGAAACCCGGGTGGACTCGAGCTCAAGGGAGCAGGGGGACATCATTGGCACCAGTGACCCACCTCAGAGTGGGTCGTGGGCGATGGGTGCAGTGGTTGTTGGAGGTGTTGGGCTTTCTTTCACCACAAGGCTGCGGGAGAGGGCACCTGTGTGCAGAGGCTTCAGGTGACTTGGGAGAGTCCAAGAGGGGTGAAACCCGGGTGGGCTCAGACTCTGGACAGCTGGGGAAACTTGCTAGCACTGTTGGTTTACTTCACCTCAGGTCGTGGATGTTGGGTGCAGAGGTTACTTCAGGTGTCGAGCCTTTACTATTCCACTGTAAAGTCCAAAGGCCTTTGACACCCTGAAAGAAGCAATGTGCTCAGCATTTGTTCTTAAAGCTCCAGATTACACCAAACAGTTCATAGTGCAGACAGAAGCCTCTGAACATGGGATAGGAGCAGTCCTGTCCCAAATCGATGATGATGGTCGTGACCAACCTGTTCCTTTTATAAGCAGGAATTTACTCTCCGAAGCAGCATTGGAGTGCCATTTAGAGGGAAGCCTTTGTTGTGGTTTGATCCCAGAAGATGCTGAGACCATACTCGTTTGGTTCTCACTTCCTAGTTCAAACTGAGCAGAGGCCTCTTCAGATGGCTAATGCATATGAAAGATGAAAACCCCAGTTAAGGAGGTCAATCTCCCGATAGGAAATGGACTTTACAGTGGAACACAGACCTAGGACTGACCATGCCAATGCTGATGGCCTTTCCAGGTTCTTCTACTTGGAAGATGACAAGTCTCCTGGGAAGGGTTGGTTTCACGCTCTTTCGTTTGGAAAGGGGTCATGTAAGAAAGTGTCTCTTTTGACATAGTCACCTTCCTATTTTTTGCCTGGTTTCTGGTGTAATTTCGACTGAAAGAGCACTGGGTTCTTGTCAACCAGGTCCCCAGTGCCAGATCTTTTTTCCCCCAAAACTGCAGTGTTTTTTCCCAATTGGCAAAACCTTTAGCACCCACTGTTAGTCCCTTGTAAATGGTACCGCTGGTGCCTGGGGTACTAAGGTCTCTAAGGTCTGCAACACAAATTGTGCCACCTTAAGGGACCCCTCACCAAGCACATGACAGGCTGCCATTGCAGGCTGCGTGTCTTGGTGCAGACAAAAGTGAAAACATGACAGGGCTCACAGCCTGTGTTCCATGTCCCCTAAACAGTTCATACAATATTTGTAACTGACCCCTCTAGCAGGCCTAAGGCAGGGTGCATTAAATTACATGTGAGGGCATATCTGCACGAGCACACATGCCCGTTATGTCTGTCAATTCTCAGACATAGTAAGTGATAATGAATGCCATTTTAAATGCATGTGCTGGACAATGGGCCATACAAGTTCCCCAGGTACATGATGGCTTCTCTGAATACAGGGATGTTTGGTATCAAACATATCAGATTAATAAACCCTCACTGATGCCAGTGAGGGATTTATTAATAACTGCATCCAGAGGGCACCTGAAAACCTACCAGCTACTTGTGTGTCGACTGAATGGTCCTGACCAGTTCAGCCACCTTAGACATGTTTCTGGCCCCCCAGAGGTGAGAACTAGCACTCTTGAGGGCCAGAGACAAAAGCCTGCACTGGGAAGGTGTGTTAGCACCTCACCCAGGCATGATTGACATTCCAAGGCAGAGACCTTCAAAGGCCTAGCTGCCTTTGTAATGCAACCCAGGTCTCTCAAGATGACGGAGATGACCGACGCCCATGTCTGGACTCCACTTTTGGTGGCAGAACAGGAGAGAAAATTAGTCCGATTAGGAGGTGTGCCCACTTCATGCCAGTTCAACCCTTAAGGTGGACGAGCTAAAGTGAACACTACTTTTTAAATTTCTTCATCTTATTTGGAAGGAGTTAGGCGACTGGGGTTAGGGTTATGCCTACTTCCCAGTGTAATTGGTTATAAGGTTGTAGTCACTCTAAACGTGGTCCAGCCATTTACTACCATCAGGCACCCCCTTAACGCCCCTAAGTTGAGTATTTTGGTGGCACCCTAGAACTCAGATTCTGATGACCTACGAAAAAAGGACAAAGGGGAGTTGCACCTGCAGAAGAGCAAAAGAAGAAGCAGCTGACTTGGTACCAGCCCCACTGGCCTGTCTGCTGACTTTGACGGACTCTGCCCAAAAAGATGACTCGTCCTGTAGCTGAGCCTCCAGGACACCCAGGAAGACTGCTCATCTTCCACAGACTCCCGTGGATCTGCTCTGCAACAAAGCCTCAAGAAAGGACTCTGCAGCCTCCGGAACAGCAAAGACCTGACACCTGAAGTGACCTCTGCATCAGACGACCACAACTTCAAGGTGATGCCAACCAACTGTGCCAGCAAGGTTCTCCAGCTGTCCAGTCTGAGTCCACCTGGGTTTCACCCCTCATCCCCTCATGGGCTCCCCCAAGTTGCCTGCAGCCTCTGCACAAAGGCTCTTCCGTGGCCTTGTGAGGAGAGAAAACCTGACACCTCTGGCAACCACTGCACCCGTCGCCCACGAACCAATCTGAGGTTGGTCGCTGGCGCCAACAATGCCTCCTGGATCTCCTGAGCTCAAGCCCACCCTGGTTTCACCCCTGCTGGACTCCCTGACGACACCTGTAGCCTGACCACATAGGACCCCCCGACGAGTGACCTTGGACAGAGAAACCCAATGTCTAAGGGCAGCCCTGCATCAGTCCCCCCCTGGGCCCTGGAGAAAAGGACCAAAGGTGCACCTATGTCCCCCAGCACTCCAAGCCTACAACCTACCTCTTTGTTGTCCCCAACTGACTTCCTTGCCAGGGCCTGCATCCTGTCTTCACAAGCACCAATTCCCATAGGAAACCATTAGGCACCCGACGCCGTGCTGCATCTCTGCACCAAGCTGCCCCAGTACTGCCCAGAGTGACCTACCGATGCGGCTCTGATCAGTGCCCAGTACTTAACATAACTCTCTGAGATAGGCCTTGTATGTTGTTAAATGTGTGTAAGATAAATCCTCTCTCTGGCATGGTTAGCCCCACTTTTTGCCTGTTGTCAGTGTGCTTAGACTGTTTTCACTGGGATCCTGCTAACCAGGACACCAGTGATTGTGCTCTCCTCTAAATCTGGTTGTCTTGATACTCTTTACACCCCACAATTGGCATACTGGTGTACCGCTGGAAGTCACTAGTATATGGTATTTAGGTACCCAGGGCATTGGTACACTAGGGGTCCCCATGGGTTGCAGCATGAATTAGGACACCCATTGGAGCCCATGGTAACTCCGAACCTAGGCATGTTTGGTATCAAACATGTCAGAATCATACCCCAATACTGATGCCAGTATCGGAGGCATGATTTTATGCACTCTGGGGGAATCCTTAGATGACCCACCCAGTATTGCTCCTACCAGTCTTCCAGAGTCTGGGGGCAGCCCATGCTGCTGCACCCCCCTCAGATAGGATTCTATGCTCCAGCTGCTTGATCAGCTCAATCAGGGGAATGCAGAACAAAGGATTTCCTGTGGGAGAGGGGTGCAACTTCCTCTCCTTTGGAAATAGGTGTTACAAGGCTCTGGAGGTGTAGCCTCCTCTCACCACCGGTTTGCTTTGAAGGGCACATTTGGTGCCCTCCTTGCATAATCCGGTTTGCACCAGTCTAACGACCCCTGACCACTCCCCTGTCCATCACCACCCCAGGGGTGGTGCCCAGAGCTCCTTCAGGTGGCCACTTAATTTTGCCATCTTGAAAACACGATGGGCAGAGGCCCCTGGAAGCATCTGACTGGCCAGGTTAGGCAGATGACGTCACTGACCTCCTCTGATAGGTGGCCACTTTGCAAAGTGACCAAGCCCCTTTTTGGGCTATTTAGAGAGTCCTCTGCAACAACCTCTTCTGCTCCTGGCTACTGGAACTGCTGCTGGACTTCACAGGAACCGGACAAGAATGCAACTTGCAGCATTTCCATGGTTGTCCATCCTCTGGGGTCGGCAAAGAAGCAAGAAGGAATCTCCATTGGAGTGAAGGAGTCACTCCCCTGCATCGCCAGGCACCTAAGGCAACAGCGTCCGGCTGCAAGGCTCTGCTGTCCTCTGGACCTACGAAGATTCTCCAACGCAGATGGTGGTTCTGAGGGGTCCTTTCTGCCTTCTGTCCAACTTGGGAGATGGTGAGTCCTTGCCTCTTCCTCCAAGACAGAACCCCTGTGCACTGCGACTGTTGCAGCAACCAAGGCTTGTTGACTCCTGCTCCGAGGGATCTTCAGGCTCCAAGTAGCCCTGGTTCCCAGCACCCTACCTCTGGAAGGACAGTCTCTGCTGCTTCAGTGACGTGGGACTCCTCTCCAGGCGTGTTGCCTGGGCCTCACTGTGACCTACTGTGCCTGCTGCCAGTGGGTTATTCGTGGGGGCTCTGACTGCTTCTGCTGGCCCCTACCCCTCCCCCTTCCACCCCCCTCAGGGTCAAGTCCCCAGCACCTTGCTGGTCCTCTTCAGATCTGCAAATCTCCAACAGCTCCAGTTGCATTTGCTTGTTGGTGGTCTTCCTGACCACTGACCCTTCTACAATCCGGCGATCGTCGAGACAGCTCCTAGGTTACTGCAGCTCCCGGACTCCACAGCTGGACTTCACCCACCACCGTTGACCTGGATCTTCACCTACAGAAGGGTGGGCATTGCATCCGGTGCCACATGGACACTCCTCTTCTTTTGCAGATCCTCTTCATCCACAATCCACAGTTGGGTTCCACTGGCCTGGTCCTGTTCTTGCAATATTCCATTTGTGAGTCCCAATGTTAGCCTATTTGGCGACTAAGTAATTTACCTCTCCTCTCCTGGTCACCGGGAGTCTTCTACATAATTACCTCTTGGGTTTCCACTCTCCCCCAGCCCTTAGAAAACTAGTATATATCCCCTGGTGGGGAACCCATTCTCGTAAACCTTTTAATTTGTATATGATTTGCCCCCCCACCATAGGGCCCTTGCTATTTTGTGCTATTTCCCAATACCCCCGCCCCAAAAAAACAGATGTCCTCAGCCAGGCGCGACGCTTTAATGCCACTGTTGATGCAACCGTTCTGCCTACTGAGTCAGTCATATCAAAGCAACAATGAAAGGTGTACTTAGCTGCGTCCTTCCCGTCTTTTACCGCTTTGGAGTATGGCCCGGGCCTCCTACAGGACCTGAGGCAGCACTTGCGCAACCGTATCCCAAACATTATGTGAGAAACAGCCCAATAAGCAAGAAGTACTCACGGATCTCAGTGCCAGGCTGGTGGAAGAAAACAACTTCTTCCCAAGATGTTCAAGCCTCTTGGATTCCCTATCAGGAAGAGCAGAAGGAAATGCACCATGGGACGTGGAAGCTTAGACTACCAATCTCTCAGGAGTGTGCTGTTGGCTGAGGAAGCTAGGGTCGCCCAGTGCAACCTGGGGTCGTCCTATTTACTGATGCCCCTGTGCTGAGCTTAGACCAAGTTCCAAGCAGGATGTCTTTAAGTGCTTTGTTAAAGGGGTTCGGATGTAGAAGTCCCAGGCTGAAGCACTTCTGTAAAGATATTTGTCTTAACAGCTACTGAGGGCAGTTCGAGGTTGAGGACCTCCGCTACCCTTTGCACCACCATTGCATAGGAAGCTACCTCCTCGCAGCCAGTGTGGAGAGCAAGCCAGTATCTAGAGAGGTGTCCAGCACACTGGCCTCTCCTAGCTCCTCATACCAGTCCAAGGATCTGCCCAACTTGTGTTCTAAACTGTCCAGTGACCCCTCCTACCATTATTCCATGCCGGGCTGTGAAAAATAAGGCTCAGGCAATGATCTGGCACCTATCTGCGCCAGAATTTGCATCGTGCGACGCCGTTCTGACTCATCGGAAATCAGAATAGGGCTGGTGCCGACGGTGGGCACCGGGAGCATCAGCGTTGTGACCGGCGCTGGAGAAGGTCACCTGGGTACGATCAGCGCCGGTCTGGACCCAGAATCAGTGCCATGAGGCTGCGCTGAAGGAAAGGCCGAATCTGCCGGCGTGGATCTGGTTGGGAACTTCTGTAGGTAAGTAGCATCTTTCTGCCATAGTTACCCCCACTTTTTACCTGGTGTCGGTGTGCTTAGACTGTAGTACACTGGGATCTTGCTACCCAGGAACCCAGTGTCCGTGCTCTCTCCCCTAAATTTAGTTGTAAGGTAACTTTTACACCCCACAATTAGCAAACTGGTGCACTCATGTAAGGCCCTAGAATATGGTACTTAGGTACCCTCAGTTCCCACTCTGGGGCAAAACTAAACAAAGGATAGGGAAGTGACTACCCACTGGTCCAGCCCCTCCCCCTAGGGAGGTGCAAAGAGCTCTGCCAGGTAGGCACTGGATTCTGCCATCTTGGTAATAAGATGAGCAGAGGGCACTGGGAGCGTTTGACCGGTTAGTTAAGCTGGGTGACCTCCCTGACGCCCTCTGATAGGTGGGTCATTGCAGTAAGAGTCCAACCCCCTTCCTGGGTTACTTAAGGGCTCCCCCAAGGGTGGTACCCTAGATTCGGTTGCAAGAATTCAGGACCCGTCTGCAAGTCTCTTCTGCAAGGCATTTCTGCAACCTGGACACCGGAACTGCTGTTGCTCTTTACTGGAACCAGAAGCAAGACTGTAACCAATAGGAAGTCTCCTGCTGCAACTTTGTTTCTACTTTCAACAAAGACTTCAGAAAGCCTGTGGCTGTGCATCCTCCAGAGTCACTAGGACTCTGCCTGCACATAGGAGAGCAAGAAGAAATCTCCCTTGGCGTGAAGGAGTCACTCCCCTGCATCCGCAGACACCTCAAGGACAAGGACAGGCTTGTGGATTTACGGTCCCATGGACTCTCCAAGGCTCTGCAACACTGGTGGTGGTCCAGAAGCTCTCCAGAGGTCTGATCTATTTTCCTTGCATCTGTGAAGTTTGTGGTCCCTCCTTGGATCTGCTTAGTTTGAACCCCTGTGCACTGTCTGGTTGTCGTTACCAAGGCTTGTTGGCTCTTCAGTCCGAAGTCCTCCTAGAACCAAGAAGCCCCAACCTCCAGCACTCGCCAACTCCAAGAATGACATCCTCTCTGCAACTCCTGCGACGTGGGCATCCCTCTTTGCTGTGCTGCTGGGCCTCCAATGATTCCTGCTGGCTCTCCTGCTTGCCGAGGGCTGGCCCTGACCTACCTGCCAAGGTTGGGTATCCTAGATGTTCCTGGTCCCCACAAATACTGCAACTCCCTGCATTTGCCAAGGCTTGTTGGTGGTCCCGCTGGTCACTGACCTCTCTGAATTCCAAAGACTGATGTGGGACAGCTCGTGGACTACTCCTAGGCTCCTCCTGCATCACCTGGGCTTCACAGCTGCACTTCTTCGTTCACCGTCCCACAGGAAGCATCACTGAGAAGGGTGTGTATTGCTCTTCTGCACTGCCTGGGCACCTCTGGATGGACTGGACTCTGTCCCCTCTCTCCTTAGTTCCTCTTCTTCTGGAATCCACTCCTGGGTTCCACTGACCTGGTCCACAGGTCGTGACAGCAGCTGTACAACTGAGATCCCCACTGACTTCAGAGGGAGGTACCAACACAACCTCAACGCTATGCACATGGGCTCCCTGGTGTAGGTACTCCACTGTTATGGGTACCTATAAGGTGGGGCTACTATTAACCTCCCTTACCCCAAAGAGTTTCCTCGGGGTCCTCTGGGAAGGGTCCTAAAATGCGAAAACTCCAACAACTACTTCCCCATGTTATCCTATGGACACTAACATGAAACGTCTACTCTGCACACAGCGCTTGGGGAATCCTTCCTACTTACTTTTGGAGTTTTAGTACTTCCTCAGTCCTAAGGGTCCTTGGGTGGTATTGTGGGTTGGGAGTTGTTTTCACATTCCAATTTGTTAGTATATGGTTTGCCCCCCCCATAGCGGACCATGTTATTTTATGCCTTTACTTACCTGTTGCTAAGTGCATGTTTGTACGACCATATCTCCAGTTAGGCGATATACCAAAATTAGTTATAGAGTGTGTGTTATAATAAATGAACAAGTTACTTACCTCCAGTAACCAATTATCTGGTAGAGACTGTGTAGCTGCAGATTCCTTACCTTAGAATTCTCTTGCGTCAGCTTCACATCCGAATTTTTCTGCTGAGCAGTACCCTGCGTGTGCCGTCGGGTGGCGTCGTTCGGATCCACGTACACCGCCCAGCTCCACGCGGCGTCGTCAGCATCGTTGGAGCAGTCTGTGACATCACGGCCTTATATATATATGCCCTGGAGAAAGGGTAAAAATCTGAAAAAACATAGTATATATCTGCAGAGTGGGGAGGCCTGGGTGGGAGTAAGGAATCTGCAGCTAGACAGTCTCTACCAGATAATTTGTTACCAAAGGTAAGTAACTTGTTCATCTGAAATAGACTTCTAGCTGCAGGTTCCTTACCTTAGGATATATGCCCAAGCTATAACCTCCTGGACGTGGGCTACGAAGATATACTTTACACAAGGAAGTCCTGCAGGACCAAGCAAGCAAAACGCCCCTCTCTTTTCACCTGGCTATCCAGGCAGTAGTGTCTTGTGAACGTGTGCAAGGAAGCCCACGTTGTCGCCTGGCAAATGTGTAGAGCAGGGCTCTAGCTAACGCTGTGGTAGCAGTTTTCCCTCTTGTAGAGTGAGCTCTCAAGCCCTCAGGAGGCTGCTTCTTAGACCAGTGATTCCCAACCTGTGGGCCGGGGACCCCTGGGGGTCCGCGACCGCTTAAAATATTTAATAATATTAGGTCCCACCTATCAGTAATGACTCAGTGGGGGTCCCCGTGTTCCAATAATGATTCAGTGGGGGTCCCCGGGCTCCAGTATTGATAAAATGGGGGTCCACAGAAGTCAAAAGGTTGGGAACCACTGTCTTAGACAATGCGTAGCAGATTTTAATACAGAGAACGACCCAGCGTGAAATGGTTTGTTTCTGGACTGCCTGGCCCTTCTTTGCTCCAACGTAACCCACACAGTTGGTCATCCACCTGGAACTTTTGTGTGGTCAAGGTACATCGACAACGCCCTTTTTGGGTCCAGACTGTGGAGACGCTCCTCTTCTCTAGAGGGATGCGGTGGAGCAAAGAAGGCAGGCAGGGTAATGTTCTGACCCAGATGGAAAGGGATCACCACCTTGGGGAGGAAAGAGACACGAGTTCTGAGGACTACCTTATCAGGATATATTGTGAGATAGGGCGGTTTTGATGATAAAGCCTGCATCTCACTTACTGTCCTGGCAGATGTGATCGCCACTAAGAAGGCTGTCTTGATAGAGAGCAGCCAGAGAGGACAATTATGTAAAGGCACAAAAGGAACACACGTAAGAAAAGTAAGCACTAGAATAAGGTCCCACTGGGGCATAACGAACAGCGTAGGTGGAAACATATGTACAAGCCCTTTTAAGAATCTCTGTACAATGGGAGACTTAAACAAAGATTGTTGATCAGGCAAGCGAAGAAAAGCCGATAAGGCAGAAAGATAGCCCTTAAGAGTCCCTAAGGAGGAACCCTGTTGTGCAAGTGTCAGAATGAAAAGGAGGATATTAGAAAGAGAAGAAAGAGGATCAATAGACCTCTCTGTACAATATAATACAAAACGTTTCCAATAGCAGGCGTAAACCGTCTTAGTGGAGGGATGCCTGCCTACCAGAATAATATCACAGACTTTGGGAGGGAGGTCATAAACCATCAACTGCCACCGCTAAATCTCCACGCATGAAGCCACAGAGTTGACAGGTTCGGGTGGAGAAACTTCCCCTGCTGCTGTGACAGAATATCCTCCAGAAGAGGCAACCTGATTGGAGGATTGATGCTCATTTTGGGGAGCTCTGGATACCAGACGCTTTGTGCCCAATCCAGAGCCACTAGGATTACTTGGGCCCAGTCATTTTTCATTTTCTTGAGAACTCTGGGCAGAAGTTGTATGGGCGGAAAGGCGTCCAGGAGGCCTGAACTCCACTCGCAACGAAAAGTGTTGCCTAGCGATAGCTGCCTTGGAAACTCCAGTGCGCTATACTGCTGACATCGCGCGTTCTCTTTGGAAGCAAACAGATCTAACCAAGGCTCTCCCCCACTGCTGAAAGAGTCCTTGCGCCACATCCGAATGGAGACACCATTCGTTATCCATTAAGCATCTCCAGCTGAGTTTGTCCGCTCTAGCATTCAAAGAACCTGTCAGATGTTGAACCACCAGGGCTGTGCCCTGGTGTTCCAGCTACATCCAGAAACATAAAGCCTCTTGACAAAGGGTCAACAACCCCACACCGCCCTGCTTGTTGCAGTAGCACATCGCGGTAGTGTTGTCGGTGAACACCTGCACTACCTTCCCTTTCACAACAGGGAGAAATGCCTTTAATGCTAGCCGGATCGCCAATAAACTGATATGGAGCCCGGATTCTGCTGGAGACCAGAGGCCCCTGGTGTCCACCTCTCCCAGATGGTTGCTCCATCCCAGAAGTGACGCATCTGTCACTACTGTAAGATCTGGTGGGGAAGGGACAGGAGTCTGCCTTTGACCCAATCGCAGTTCACTAACCACCACTGCAGATCCTTTGCAGTTCCCGCCGAGATCTGAACCATGTCGGTAAGATTTCCCTGATACTGTGCCCATTGGAAATTCAGGTCCCACTGCTGAGCCCTCATATGCCATCTGGCATGTTTGACTAATAGGATGCAAAAAGCCATGAGTCCCAACAGCCTCACATTATGCCTCACCGAAATCCAGGATAGAGGCCGAAACATCAGTATCATAACCTGAATATCCTGGACTCGCTGCTCGGGAGGATAGGGCCGAAACTGCACTATGTCCAGAACCACTCAGATGAAAGGGAGCTTCTGAGAGGGAGTCAGGTGTGACTTTGGCACGTTTATAGTGAACCCCAGCGAATGCAGGAGGTCCGCCGTAGACTGAAAGTGGGTTACGAGAGCCTGGGGCGTCGGAGCCTTCAACAGCTAGTCGTCCGGGTGAAATCCCTAACCTGCGCAGATGAGCTGCCACCACTGCCATCACTTTCGTGCACACCCGAGGGGCAGTGGTGAGACCGAAGGGGAGCACGGTAAACAAAGTGCTCGTGGCCCAACTTGAACCGCAAGTAACCCCTGTGGGCGGGCAGAATGGGGATGTGAAAATACGCACCCTGCAAGTCCAATGCTACCATCCAGTCTCCTTGGTTTAGGGCAGACAAGCCCTAAGCAAGGGTGAGTATCTTGAATTTCTCCTTCTTGAGGAAGAGATTGACGACCCTTAAATCCAGGATAGGACGAACGCCCTTGTTCTTTTTGGGAATCAGAAAGTAGCTGGAATAACAACCACTGCCTACTTATGACATTGGGACCCTTTCTATGGCTCCCTTGGCCAAGAGAGCCGTAATTTCCTCGCAGAGTAAGATCAAATGATCCTCCATCAGCCGCTTTTTCCTGGAGTGATACAGGGAGGTAAAGACTGTAAGGGGAGGGAATAGCCCTTCCGTATGATCTGCAAGACCCACTTGCCCGATGTTATGGACCGCCAGTGAGGAAGATGAAATTGAATCCTCCCTCCATCTGGATGGACATGGTCTTGCAGAACCATACTAAGAGGGCTTGGGTGCTGCGGAAGGGGGGGGAGGGGGGGGGGGGGGGTTGGTTGGGTGGTGGCAAACCTCTGGCCAGACCCTCTGGGTCCGACTGTACCACGACCTCGTCTTCGCACAGGATGCTGTGAAGCCGGAGGACGGTGGCTAACCTGTGGCTGGTGTGGTACCGCGCCCCTTCCGAAGCCTCAAAAGTGACAATAGAAAGACTGCTGACGAGCTGGGGCTGAAAAGCCCAAGGATCTGCCCGTAGCTTGAGAATCCTTGAACCCCTCAAGCACAGTCTGCCTTCTCACCATAAAGGCGAGAGACAACAAAAGGCATGCCCATCAAACTCGACTGGACATCCCCCGAAAAGCCAGTAGAACGTAGCCAGGCGTGGCAATGGAGAGCCACTGTCTAAGAAATCGCCCTGCCGAGCGAGTCGGTCGTGTCCAAGCCACACCTGATGGTAAACCTGGCTGCATCTCTCCTATCCTTGACAGCCTGGGTGAGTGTCCTGTACGCCCTCTGGGACCTAGGGCAGCAACTGTGCCATCGTATCCCATAAAGTATGGGAAAAACGGCCCGATGCCCGGCTTGAGGAAGAAAACAACTTCTTTCCAAGTTGGTCCAGCCTCTTGGATTCCCAATCCGGAGGGGCAGAAGGGAAGGCACCACGGGAAGTGGAAGCTTGGACCACCAAGCTCTCCCGGGTGGGGTGTTGGGTGAGGAAACTAGGGTCGTTTGGAGCAGGTCTATGACGGCGGACGATTGCCCTATTCACAGGAGCCCCTGTGCTGGGTTTGGACCATGTTCCCAGAAGGGCATCTATCTGTGAGGGCTTCATTGAAGGGTAACACTGGCTCTGATGTAGCAACCCCCAGCTGAAACACCTCTGTCAGGAGATTAGTCCTGACTGGCACCGTAAGCAAGTCTAGGTCCAAGACCTCAGCTGCCCTACGCACCAGAGGTCGACTGTGAGAAACTGGCACAGGTCCAGATCCGCTATCAGGTCCCAGGGTCCCCAACAGCCCGAGGCCAAAGCTGCCGATGTTGAATCCGATGGGGCCCCTGCTGACCCTGTGGGGGCCGAAGACCCACCTGAGGGTGCAGCCCGGAAAGGAGGGAAGATGCAGAGTCGGCCCTGGCGAGGGCTCTGTGGAGCCGCACTTGGAACGTCGACATTCCCTAGACGTAGCAAAGTCAAAGTCCGCTTGGACTTCTTCTTTTTGTGCCTTTTACCTAAATGCCCCAAAGATCTCGAATGCGAGGAAGATGACTTGGGGCTCCTGGAGTGGTGCCGCAACCTCCTCCTAGAGCGGGACAGTGATCTCCTCAGAGATGCGCTAACCGAAGACAGCTGCTGGGCCGCTAGAAGCTTGAGAGATCTCTCTCCCAAGGCCTCTGGAGCCATGTCCTGACGGTCGGAACAGGACTTTGAAACGTGGCCCTTCTCACATCACCAGTGTTACAGTGTGGACCCGTAACAGATATGGTGCAATGACATGCACCACACGGTTTAGATCCAGTCTTTCTCAAAGACATCGCTCAAATCTTTGACAAAAACATTGAAAAAAGGGTAGCTCTTTCCGGATCTGCACTTAACCAGCGCGGATGGAAAACAACTGACGTGCGCTCGTCTGGGTGGTGCCTATATAGAAGGCCGTGATGTGTCAGATGGCTCCAATGATGTTAACGACGCCACGCAGTGCTGGACAACGCACGCGGATCCAAACGACGCCACCTGACAGCGCGTGCAGGTGTACTGCCATTTGATAAATTTTGTTTTGACCAATGACTTTGTGTTTCACCACTGCGCATATTAGTTGCTCAATGTTCACCAGTAGCACATTGTATGTTTTGTTCAGTTGAGCCGCCTATGGGCTTTGACATGGCATTAGCCATTGCTTTCTGTATTCAGTTTAGCCGCCTATGGGCTTTGACATTGCATTAGTCATTACATTCTGTATTCTGCCTATTGGCTTTGACATGGCATTAGCCATTACTTTCTGTATTCAGTTTAGCCGCCTATGGGCTTTGACATTGCATTAGCCATTCCATTCTGTATTCTGCCTATTGGCTTTGACATGCTGTATCCAGTTTAGCCGCCTACTGGCTTTGACATGATATTAGACATTGCATTTTGTATTCAGCTTAGCTGCCTATGGGCTTTGACATGATATAAGACATTGCATTTTGTATTCAGCTTAGATGCTTATTGGCTTTGACATGACACTAGACATTGCATTTGATATCTAGGTTAGCTGCCTATTGCCTTTAACGTGGAGTTAGACATTGCAGTTGAGAATCCAAGCTGTATTTTTCCAAGCTGTGTTTTTGCACAAGAGAACCAAGATGTTTTTCTCACAGTAGACTAGACATGATAAGAGAGAGTACATGGGTGTTGTTTTTCTTCGCTTGAGCTTGGGAACAGGAGTAGTCTTGGAGACCTGGCCAGTCTCCAAAAGGCTTGCTCAGTTTCCCAGGTCTGAGAGGAGGGGGCACACCTTTGTAACGAATGACACAGGCTGCAGAGATTCAGATTCGGATCTGCCGGACCTCGTGCTGGAGCTTGGCGCCAGCTGCCAGCAATCCCGTGTGGGTAGATGAATCTCTTTCTCGCGGCTGACAAGGGGTCATCAGCTTGCAGACCTTAGAAAGATGAAGCTGTAAATAGTTTCCCACACGGTGAAGTTTGCTTTGCATTCAATATCTTATAAATATAACCTGCTGTGTATATTGCAAACTGATATATTTTGTTTGATTAACGCGGGCTTGAAAGCTACTAATTCGTCATTCATAAATATTGTGGTTGGGGAAGAATTAACAACAATAAAAGTCTTCTTTGACCTCAGAAGTGCATTTCTGGTGTGTTATGTTAGTGCTTAGAAACTAGATAAGAGGAAAGCACTACAGCAGGGTACTGCTCAGCAGAAAATTTTCGGATTCGAAGCTGACGCCAGGGAATTCTAAGGTAAGGAATCTGCAGCTAGAAGTCTCTATCAGATATTACATATTTTTTTAACACTGGTGTGGTTCTTTCCTGTATTTACGTCACAGACAGACCTGTGTGGTATTTGCAACTGCTTTAAACCCTCCTGGATAAGCCTCAGCTACTCTCCACAGCTGCCTGTATGAAAGCTCTGGTTATCTAGAGCCGCCCACACTATCACTAAGAGTTGCCTGGACTTTGTACACGGTGCCTCATCTAAAGGTATACACCATACTCTGAGCCAGCCTCCTATACTGGTGGTAGGAATGGGTTAAAGACTTGCATTGCTTTACCACAGGGTCATAAGTGAGTTTCCACAGGAAATCACTACTGACGGGTGCATACCGTACTTATCGCACATTTTTTTTTTTTTGGTTTGTTTTTTAGATTGAGTTGTTTAGGGTCTGACAGTCTTTCACCGATCTTTGAGAAAACGTTTAGGCCACTAGGATAGGATAGATAAACATACACTATACTAGCTCCATGTCATCAGTTGATGAATCAAGACAGACTCGGGAGTCTGGATATAGCATCCTTAAGTTCCAGGAACTTAGGGTTCTGTATAGGTCTAGAAAACTAAAGACAGGGAGTAACCCTACTAACCCTCAGCTCCTACAAATGCTTGTGCAATATGACTTCCAGAATCCAGAAGGGCAGGTACAGCAGGGAGAAAAGGGTAGTAGGGGAAGACTCTTCAGAGTTAGGCCAGGAGGTGCCCAATACCACACATTCTGGCTCTGAGCAGCTCGAAGAGGACTCAGAGGAGGCCTCAAAGGACAACTTGGACTATAGAGGTAGGTACTCACAGTATAGAAGTGGGCCACTTAGGTAGGTCCACTTCTACTCCCCCCTGGGAGTGTCCAAAGGGTTCCTAGGAGGAATAGATCCTCCTTAACATCCACTTACTCCAATCACTCGGAAAAGTCAGTGTTAGATAGGGGATACCACATGCTCAAGCTTGAGAATGTTAAGCTCAGGCTGAAAAGAGAGCAGCTGGCCCTCGAAAGGAAGGCCCTAGAGGTGGATAGGAAGAAGCTGGGGTTAGAACTCAATGGAGAAAGCATAAAAGATTCCAGAGTCAGAGAGGAACACTTTTATTTTAGGAATCTCAGCAGGATAGTTCCCCCTTACAAATCTGGGGATGGCATCCAATCAATCAATCAGGATTAATAAAATGTATTTAATCACCTGATAGTGTATCAAGACACTTGCAGGTCCCAGAGGCTTATTTGAACAGTCAGGTCTTGAGGGCCATTCGGAATTCCAGAAGTCAGGTGATGGTCTGGAGGTGCAAGTATGGGCAAGTGAAAGGGAGGGAGAGCGCAGTCTTCTCGACGGTTGGTGGAAGTTCAGGCGGTGGTTAATGTACGCGGGTCCTTGGTTGTGTAGAGCCTTGTGAGTGTGGGTCGGCAGCTTGAATTGGCATCTCTTCTGCATGGGGAGCCAGCAGAGTTGCCTAAAGTGGGTTGTGATGTGGGTTCGTCGAGGAAGGCCTATGATGAGTCTGGCTGCGGTGTTCTGTATGGTCTGAAGTCTCTGTAGGAGGTGTGTCATGCATCAATGGAAGCTGGTTCTGGTGGTGGAGGGGTCGTCGTGAGAGATAGTGTGAGTTGAATGTCAGATGCGTAGGAAATATGTGGAGACCATGGGATCTGACGATGTTGGCCAGTGGGGTCATATATATGTTGAAGAGTGTGGGGCTGAGGAACTCCTTGGGTTCGGAGATGAAAGGTGGGAGGTAGATCTTCTGGGTTCTTCCGGTGAGAAGGAAGGTGATCCATCTGAGCGCGTCCCCTTGGATGCTCATGTGATGCGAGTCTTTCGATCAGCATGTAGTGGGATACAGCATCGAAGGCTGCAGAGAGTTCGAGGAGAATCAAAGCTGCTATTTGTCCTCGGTCAAGGAGGGTTGAGATGTCATTGGTGGCTGCGATCAGGGCAATTTTGGTGCAGTGATTGCTGCAGAAGCCGGATTAGGAGGCATTGAGTAGTTGGTTCTGCTCTAAGTATGTCATGAGTTCCTTGTTGATGATCTTTTCCAGTACCTTCGCTGGGAATGGGGGATTGGCTGGTAGTTTTTGGGTTTGTTGGTGTCAGCGGAGGGTTGTTTGAGTAGTGGTCTGACTGTGGCGTGCTTCTAGGCATCAGGAAGTGTTGCAGTGTTGATAGAGGTGTTGAATAGGGTGGTGAGTTCCCGGCCGATCCTTTGATTTCTAAGGCTGAAGATGTAGTGCGGGCTAGGGTCTGTGGGAGCTCCTGAGTAAATGGATTTCATGATGGAGGTCGTGTCCCGGGTAACTGCTCTGGAGAGGGCCTGCAAAGTTCAAAAGGTCTCCCAGAAGCAGTGGGCAGCTAATACCTAATCCAGACTTAAACCCCATCCGTGCTAACAATTGCATGGCTAAAGTTGTGCACACAGGTTTAAGTCTGAACGAGGCATGTGTCCCTTCCAATTATGTGTATTGTCTTTATGTTGTTTCTTCCTTCTTTGGTTTAATTGTATAAGTTTATGATTTTTTCTTTCAGGTGTCCCGTTATTTATGTTGTCCTGATGAGACCTTATATTTATTAAAGGGTTGTAACGTCGTCCACGAAGCCTGGAGCAAACCTATACACAGCAGCCCTTTGATTATAATTGGTTCACTACAAATTGACTTGAATTTGATTTAGGTCTTTTGTGGCTATCTTTGGAAACCAGTTTTGTTGCAATATATCAATGTATATTGATTGATGTATGTTCTTTGGTCGCTTTGGGGTTTGTCTTACAATTAAATTGAACCCTGCACTAACATATGAAGGTTTTGATTAGTTTCAATTCAGCGCACTGATTATAGCTATTTATAATTGTGGTTGCCTTTCCCCTCCTTCTCTCCTGGGTATAATATCAATACAATTGTGTTTTGAATTTTATTGTTTAACTAAATTATAGTCCTATGGGAACCACTAAACAGAAAGCCAGCTTCCTACAATGTATAAAAGATCTGATGGAACTTCTCCAAGTGCTCAAATGTTTAAGGACACATGGCTTAGTGATCACGAATATACTGCATTTTGAACTCCGCTTTCTCTCTCCCAATGTTTAAGGAGATTCCACATTTTTGATAAAGAATAAGGTCCTAGGCGGATAGCTTGGGCAACACTGCCTTCAATTTGGTGCTGTCTGCAGACGGCGGACGCCTCGGAGGTCATAGCCACCCATCTCCCTCTCCTGACCGCTCTGCTGTGAGACCCTCTCCTGACCTCTCTGCTGTGAGACCCCCTCCCTCCACTCGGCCACCTGCGAACACCTGATGAATGTCCTCACTGTTCTGCCCTAGTTCTACTCTTGCTCCTCACCGTTTTGGCTTGATGTGCTGTTCTATTTTCGACATAGCTGGCTTCCTATGCAGTATATTTCAGGATATCCGTTTTTGCTTCACTGTCTACTGATTTTTGTGTTTCATGATTTAACGCACTGGGCAGCTGGTGCTCTCCTCTGGGTTCCTCCATCGACCCCGCGCGCTAGCTCGTGCCAAGGGAGCAACTCACAGTTGAGTATTTCTAGGCTCAGGACACCTGTGGGGGTCTCCGGTTGTAACAAGGGGCTATCCTCTGGTTACAAGAGGATGGTGTGTTAGAGGGAGGGGGCACTGTATGTGATATATGTCAAGTGGTTCCCGCATTTAGTGCATTCATATTGTTGGTTTTACATGACCTGCTGAGGTCACCGGGCCCAGGGCATAGCGCCTGACGGTTGAGTGATTTCCGCATACCGAGGGCAGAGCCTGATGGTTGGGTTTTCCAGTGCGTACTGCAGTGGTTATACCGTGTGTACATGAGAATTGACTGTACAGTTCCATTTCATGTTTTGAGTGGAGATTGCATTTCCTCTGTATGCCTCTTGAAATTTTCCATCTGAGGTGTTCAAATGCTTATTGTCACTGTATTGGGTCATACCTTTTGTCTGTATTGCAGTTGTAGCATGGAAGTGGCTTTCAATTTCGTTGATACTATTACCATTCCTTCCCCTAGATTTTGAGTAGGATCTCATGTCCTGGCAATTGTCATCTGGAGGTGGTCCATAACTAATTGAGAAGAGTCTGCCTTTAGCAACCAGCCATCGAGGTATGTTAAGACTGGTATTCCCAACCTCCGAAGATGGGCAGCAGCCACCACCTTCACTGGGGCACTGGTGAGGCCAAAGACTGAAAATGAAAGTAGTTATAGCCATCCTGAAACCGCAGTGAGATTGTGAAAAGGGGATGTGAAAATAGGCATCCTACAAGTCCAACCGCACCATCCATTCATCTGTATCCATTGCAGCTCAAAGGGTAAAGATTTAAAATAAGAATACATTTGCCACCCTTTTTAGGTGCCAGAAAGTAATGGGAGCAGCAACAAGTCCTACTTTTTATGCCATCAACCTCTCTATGGCTGCCTTATCCAAGAGGGCCTGAACTTCTTGCCATAAGATGGACAAGCGGTTCCCCAGAAGCTGTTGTGGTGTAGGTGATGTGTGGCAGGGTGGATAGGAAAGCTAGAGCCTACTCATCCTGGATGGCTTGTATGATGTGATGCTTTACCACCAGTGGAGTTAATAATTTATCCTGTCTCCAACTGGACGACAATGTGTTGTTAAGAGCAAACTAAAAGGGATTTGGTGCGGCAGCAGTAGGGAGAGGCAGGGGACTGAGTAGTACATTGCCCCTAAGGACCTGGTCGCAGTGAGCTGGATCCCCAGCCTTTAACTTGGAAGGACTTGGAGGTCTGCTGTTGCAAAGTTCGGTTTTGCCATTGCTCTGGTGGAGTCCCCTTTCTAAAGCCTCTAAAAGAGCACACAATAGCTTTGCTTTCTTTAAAGTCGAAGGGTGCCATAAAATGGCATATCCATCAGTGATACTTTGACATCACTTTGGAAATCTGTGGATCTTAACGCGTGATGTGGAAGTACCAGGCTAATTCCAACTGCCTTACCCAGTCAGTCAGTGATGTCCAGGTCTGATCTGATTATATACTTCACAGCATCTTGGCCATCTTGCATTAACTGTGCCAAATTTGCCCACAAGTCATCAGGGACCACAGGCAAGATCTCACTCACAATGTCCTACAATACGTGCGAAGTAATGTCCCAGGAGGCAACCTGAGATCAAGGATCTGAGGAGGAGGCTGGTAGAGGAGAACATCTATTTCCCAAAGGCCTCCATGCATTTAGATTCTCTTTTTTGGGGGTGTGGTTGGGAACGTGTTAGGGTTCAACCTTCTTGTAGATCCTTGTACTACAAGACTCTCTGGTGAGAGATGTTGGAGGAGGAAAGATGGATCTCCGGAACCGGTCTACGATTCCGTGCAATTGGTCAGTTGACAGGGAAGCAAGATCCTGGTTTTGTCCAAGTGGCCATCAAGGTGTCTGTGAGGGCCTCATTAAAAAGGAGGAGAGGCTCTGAAGAAGTCTGCCCCAGCTGCAAGACTCCTATAAAGAAGTTTGGTTTTACCTCCACAGTAGGTGATGACATCCACAGCCCGGCTAATATAATGGCGAAAGATGTCCGTTCTTCCCTCAAGGTTAAAGTGGTGAGTTGAGACCAGTGTTAGATGTGTCCAGACTGCTGGCATCTTGGAGATACAAAAATACATTCTCCTGGTCAAATAAGCGGGACTCATCATCATCATCATGGGGTTCCGGGTCCGAGAAACGTTATGGGAAAGTAAGCTTACCTTCTGAGTCTGAGGATGAGGTGGGTGCGACTTTGGTCAAGGTTGCGGTGGGTTCACTTCATAGTCCGAGATAAGACTATTGGTTCGACCTCTGGTGGCGGCAGCCTCGGTGCCTGTACTGACTCAGGGAAACCAGCATAGGCTTTGGCACTAGGTGAGGAGTTGAAGCAAATGCAGGCTTCAGAGTTGAGGTGGACCCTAGAACGTGGTTGACAGGCACAGTCAACCTCAGGGACAGGTCCGTCAGAGGTAGTCCGACTGGAGGCCTCCTCAGATTTTTGGTGCCTGGAGTTGCGCCAGAAGGAATCAAAAAGGTACCAAAGATGTGCAGCATGGCTTCTTTGAAGGCCTGGATCTTTTGCAGCATCACTGGTGGCCCCGGGAATTCAAGCTGGATCCTTTCCGTGGTGGGAGATCGAGACAGAGACTGAGACACCCTGATGTCTGTTACTACTCTGGACTAGGATGGCTTCTGTGGGGGTTGGGACAGTTACATGTATTTTCACACTTTGACATAGGTTTCTTCTTTGACTGACTTACCAGATGTGACACACAAATGTTCAACTTTAAAATCCATTCTCAAAATGAATATCAGATCAAAACTAAAGTATATATAAAGAAAGAAACATTTCAGACTGTTCTTAAAAAAGCTGTTTTATTAAACAAAGATATCCAGAGTGTCCCATTAGAGCTCAATGTGAGCGACTTAGCATTCAATACTTACAGCCAGAAAAATAACATTTGCAAATTTCAAAGGGTGGGACAGAAGTGTCTACTTCAATAATTTCATCCTCACAGCTGTATAAATATACAATCTTATACAAATAATCCAGGGCACTGCCTACATATTCCCATGCATGCACGGTTATGTATGTTCAATGAAAATACATGTACACGTGTAGCTGGCTACATACACATAAGTGCCAGGTCATTTGGGATGTTTTCAGGGTTATGTTTGACGACTACCTCACAGAACTGTTTTTGGATATTTACAGGCCTGGGGATAAGGTCTAGTTTAGGAAGACAATGCTGTTTTGCTTTGTACATTGCTAATACCTCCCTGTACTCTCACATGGGTCTGGGACAAAGGAAGCTGATTGCACTCTACTTAAAACTAAGGAGATGGGTCCTACTGTGTTGGAGCCACAAGAATGGATTTTGCTCTGGTGTGCAAGGTTAGCAAGCCTTGAGTGCCAATTTAAGAGATCACCAGTGAGACACAGACCCATCCACGAGATCTGAACAAAAGCAATAACTCAAAAGTAGGTGAAAGTTAATTTGACAGACACACTTGGCCAATTTTCATAAAACAGACATATAAGGTGAAAAAACTGAATGTGGCAACATGTTTTCAACCACCTCATGTATATATATCTATATATTACTAACCCCGCCATATGGAGCAGTGCATCAAACTTATACCTATGTACACAACAATTATGTGGCAGCTAATGTTCTGAACCTCCCATGTAATAGAAATTAGGCATACGTTCTTAAAAAAAAAAAATGCCTAAAACTCTACTCTCCGTCCACTGCCAAAGACTGGCAAGAATAAATAATTTACCTGCAAAAGGAGCTCAACAGTTTGGTGCCTTCCATAGAGCCACGCCATGAGGACATAATCTGGCTACTCTACAGAAGATCTTAAGCTGAAGAACTAGAATAATGGCTGAGAGAAGCATGTTAAGAGGGGCACGAGTCTTTCAATGACCAAAGGGACAAAGACAATAACTTCTCTTAGTCTGCATGGAGAATGAACTATCACCACGAAAAAGCTCATCTTCATGGTCCAACTGTTAGGCTCTTACGCCATTTTGATTTAGATTAATGGGAAAAGTGAACACCCAGATTTTACCTAAGAATTTGTACAGTACTGCTCTTCAAAAAAGAAACAGCTGATTATATCCTTCATCTTCACACGCTTACGCATGGGATACAAACAGTGAAAGAATCTATTTGCTCCACGCTTCACTCAGTACAAATCCCATTGAATGGTGAAATGCATTCAGATTAAAACATGGCACCTGCCCTCAGGCTTAAAAGAGAATTAAGACATTGGTTCCATTTAATTAAAAGATTCTGAGCGTGGGCAAACACAGCCTTCAGCTGTGCATGTTTTCAGCAGTCCACACAACTCTGTTGGTATTACTGTATGCGTGTGTATCTATAATCATTTGTATATATTTACAGTCACGTGCTTTATGCAAGGATTGGAAACAGAACAAACGCCTTTATCATAACGACTCCATAACAAGTACTATATATGAATGGTTCAAGGGCAAACGCCACAAGCAACATTTAGGCCAACGTGGACTCCAGTATTAATATACTGCATGTATGGCCATTCTTCCCCCAAAGAACTCTGCTGTATGCCAGAAGGGCGCTTTGGAGACCACCACCCACAATATTCTCACAATATAGCGTGTAGACCGAAGAGATTGGCATGGGGCAATCGAAGCCTCACTTCGAAAGAGCCCTTCTACAAGGGCAGATAAAGTGAGTAAAGCTGGCCTCTGGATGGCGCAGGTCTGTAAAATACCAGTGCAGTACTTCTGTTCAGTTATAGTACACAAACGTATAGATTAGTGAGAGGGTCTTCTTTGCACTCACCCAACGACACCGCTACCAAGTGAGAAGGGCCTGCAGTAGAACTGACAAACCACAGGCAGAAGGCTTCAGTCTTTACAAGTGGTCCTGAACAAGCTACACTGTATTTTGAAAGCAAAAACATAACATAATGCCAGAAAAGGGCAGGCTTCCACTAGAGTTAAAGTTAGGTTTCAAGAACCGCCTTTTCTCTTCTTTACCTGAGTTTGCACAGATACTTTGTTACAAACGGTGCTTTGATTGCGTGTTCCTTCCCAGCTCTAGCTGTGACTATTTCACTATGGCTATCTGACCCATGAGCACCTCCATGCTAGCTTGGACCCTGCCTCGCTCTGATTGTCTATCACTCACACTGAGATGGATCTGAGCACTAGCGCCAATGCACAGACAAGAACAAACAGTGGAATGCACCTTCCAAACTTTGAAGAGTTTCTTCGAGCAGTACCTACTTCTGTGAGGGTCTGACAGAAACATCACAATGACATACACAGCTACTAACAGCAACGGACAGAGATCGGTCTAATGGCTGAAACACAATTACATGAAACCTGAAAACAGCTGCTCACACACAGGTCATGAAACCTAGAAACAAATATACCTCGGACAGACTGACACAGTGAGCCTATGGACTTGAGGGCAGTTTTCAGAAGAAAAAAGAAGGAGGCATGGGGTGATGTAATTCTCAAACTGCATTTCTCGTGTGGCTCTCATCCAGAAAAACGTGCACATCCCACAGGATGCTCCTGTGCCATATTAAACAGCGCACGCAGACAGTATATCGCAGGAGGGAACTCCAGGCACATTCAAACTGCTCTTAGTGCGCACATCAAGGCGGAACGCAGGACAGATGCTTAGCACAAGAGTACATACACCCTTCTTGCAAGGCTGGAACATTTCCCATCACTGTTGAAGGTTGGACTACCATTCCTTGGGTGGGTACATTTTCTGTTAGTGCTTGAGACCAGGTCCATCCTCGAGAATGAAAGTAGATGTATAGACACGAGCCTGCTCTCCTTTTCCTACTCCGCCTGCACCACGCTGTGCCCCACTTCCGGGATGTACTCAGCCTCATCCTGCATCTCATTCTCCTGCATAGTACTGAACTGGGCCTGGCACTCCATGACCAGCTTCCGGCTCACATGGGAGCTCAGTCCTCTCATACAGTGAACTCTGACGAGGCCGGCCTGACCCCCAGACACCAACCAGGCATGGGCGTCCAAGTTAGGATTGAAGCGAACCTACAGAGGAAAAGAAAGAAGAGAATTACAAGTTGGATCACAGGTGGCTTTACACCCAAGAATGCTTTACGCTGTTATCATGGTATTCGAGCCTATATTTCAACATCTGCACAATACACATATAGTGTCAACAGATCCACGTTTCCAGTAGCTAGTTGTCATGACAGGCAAGAAAATGACTTTAAACATCAAAAAGGTCCACTTAAACTATGTATATAAAACGTACCTCGCCCCACATGCATAGACCATATTTTTGGGGGTACGCACAAAGAATGTCCTAGCTGCCGACACAAATGCATGGTTTTACCACATGGTGTAGGAATGCCAGCTTCTGCAACATGCATAGGCAATGGTAACGAGAATGACATCAGATGATAGACCGCCTGATACCAGCTCTGCCTCCTAGGGCTCAAGCCAAGACCCAAAAAGGACAGACTTGTGTGTAGATTTGTACTTCTGGCGTTCATATATATATATTTTTTTTTAAAGCATTGCAATGACCTGGAAAGTGAGCACAGCCCCGGAAGTGAGGCTGTGAATAAGAGAATTTTTGAAGTGGGCAAAGGTAGAATCTGATGGAGAGGTTACTTACCTTCTTTGGTAATGTCTTATCTGGTAGAAACTATTTCTGGCTGCATATTCCTTACCTTTGAATTCTCCGCAGGCCTCAGACTGGATCAGGAAGATTTTTTGTGAGCAGTACCTCTGTGTGCCAGTAGGTGGTGTTGATTGGCTCTGTTTCCGTCGCTGTCTGCATCAAAAGTGACATCACAGATTCTATATGGGTGCCACCCAGGTGTGCTGAAGTCCATTTCCTTTTATAACTTTCCACGCCAGAAGCGGAAAGCCATGAACACCGACCACTGGTTTGGAAAACTAGGGCCCTGATAGCAAAAAGCCCTGTCCCTAGAAATCCATTCACAGAGCGGGGAGGATGGGTGGGATGTAAAGGAATCTGCAACTAGACATAATCTCTACCAGATAAGGCGTTACCAAAGGTAAGCAACTTGCTCATCTGACAGACTTCTAGTTGTTGATTTCTTACCTCTGAATAGACACCCAAGCAATACAATCCAAAGAGGAGAGTCTGCAGACCAATTTCAAACAAGAGAGGTCCTGCAGGACTGAACAGGCAAAGTGCCCGGACCGGACGCTCCAGGCAGTAGTGCTTTGTGAAGCTGTGTAAAGAGGCTGCCTGGCAGATATCCAGGACTGGAGCTCTGCATGTTAACGTAGTGGTCACAGCTTTAGCTCTGGTAGAATGAGCTTGCAATATTTCAGGAGATTGCTTTTTGGCCAATGCGTAGCAGGTCTTGATGCAGAGTACGACTCACCTAGAGATGGTCCGCTTCTGCACAGCCTGACACTTCTTCACTCCAACAAACCCAACGAAGAGCTTGTCATCCACCCAGAACTCTAGTTTGATCAGGGTACAACGACAACGCTCATTTTGGGTCAAGACGGTGGAGTCGCTCCTCTTCTTTAGAGGCATGTGGAGGAGCAGAAAAAGCAGACAGAGTGATGGATTGGCCTACATGAAATGGAGTGACCACTTTTGGAAGAAAGGGAGGCTTTTGTGCAAAGCACTAGTTAGAATAGATGGTGAGGTAAGGAGGCTTGGATGACAAGTCCTGGAGATCACTCACTCTTCAGATAAATATAATTGCTACAAGGAAGGCTGTCTTCATTGTAAGGAGCCAAAAGTGATAGTTATGGAGCGGCTCGAAGGGCGCACACAGCAAGAATTAAGGTCCCACTGAGGCATGATAAATGGTGAAGGAGGAAAGAGATGTACAAGACCTCTGAAAAACCTATTTACAATAGGGGACTTGAAGAGGGATGTCTGGTTAGGCACCTGCAAAAAAGAAAGCAGAGAGGTGGCCCTTAAGAGTGCCAGTTTAGAGCCCTGCTGGGCAAGAGAAAGTATGAAGAGGAGAACATGAGAAAGTGAGGCAGAAAGGGGGATGAACCTGTTTTGCTGCATACCATGCCACACATTTCTTCCATCGGCAGGTGTACACATCTTGGTGGAGATACGTCTGGATGCCAAGATAACATCACAGACTTCAGGAAGAAGATCAAAAGCTGTCAACTGCCACTACTCAACCTCCACGCAAGACGGCAGAGACTCAACAGGTTCAGGAGGAGAACCTTTCCCTGCTGCTGCAAAGGAAGATCTTCCCAGAAATGCAGCTTGATTGGAGGACTGATGGCCATACTCAGTAGCTCGGGATACCAGACTCTCCGTGCCCTGTCTGGAGCCACACACAACTTGGGCCCGGTCGTTCTTGATCTTCTTGAGAACTGTGGTCAGAAGTGGTATGGGTGGAAAGGGGTGCAGGAGGCCTAAGCTCCACTCGAGACAAAGTGTCTCCTGCAACACCCGCTTTGCAAACTCCAGTGCGCAGAACTGCTGACATTAAGTCAGTGAAAGTCATCATAGTAAGAGCAGTGTGTGTCTACATTGTCTGAGTGTGTAGACGGTGTGTGTGGAAGTGGTATAGCATCAAGCAGCATAGGACTGGTACCCTTATGCTCCATAGTCTTTTTCTTTATAGGAGGCTGAGTTGAGCAATGTCTGGCCTCTTCCTCTTATGGGTCATCTCTTCAAGCAATGGTTCCGCCTCCAAATATTGTTTCTTCTCCATGAGCCCTTGGAGGTTTTCAAATATGTTGCCCTATACACGTTTAGAGTTGAGAAATTGCGAGGGTGTCCAAGTTCTACAGAGCTCCAGCACTATCCGTCCGCAACCAATGACAGGAAAAAAAATCAATCTGACAATGGAGCCGTTCACTCAAAGTGAAGGAGTCCCGACGCCATGTCAGCAATAAAAGACTTCTTCGAGAAAAGCAAGTTGTAGAGTTTGAGCCTAATACTAGATGGCAGAAGTGTGCATATAATGTGTATCTGCAGCCAATATATGCTACAAATATTTTTTTTTTTAAGGATATAGTAACTGTAATATTCATATTTCATTTCTTTTAGTCATCATTCATCACGGATATCATTATTATTTACCACTTATACAGGGCAGCTAGGTCCAGAAATATGTAGGGAAAAGCACTTTGCAAATAATTTGAGGACATTACTAAAAGTATTTACATCTATGACGGGAATGGAAAGTGAAGCTACAAGGATTCTTAACTAGAAGCAAATGAGAAACAAGCAAAGCACCGAAAATAGTTGGGAATCAACAAAAAAGATGAGAAATAATAGAAAGTCTCTATCTTGAAAACTGTTTGAATAAATTGTTTCTAGTTGATTTATGAAGGCCAGAAGCAGACTGTGTTTTGAGGATGACAGGCAGCGGGTTGCAGCCTGCAAGAACAGCTGGTGGTGAATGAACAGAAATTGGAGACTTCTCATAGTAGAGAGTCCTTGCTTCTCTGACATCTACAGCCAGTTATGGGCTCGGCCAGGTTGGATGGAATGCTGCCACAAAGAGACTTATGAGTAACAATGAAAAGTTTGAACAGGGATGGGTAGCCAAATGAGGCTGTGCAGAATAGGTGTGAAGAGGTTGTATATTATTGCCTTGTTACCTAACCTAGCAGTGAAATAAAGGAAGGCTCTGAAAGGGGGAAGTGAGTCGGGGAGATGCCTGCCTCATGTGGCACTACTCATTATCTTGCAGCTCCAATGGAAACAATATGTCATTGTCATATAAAGGTTCTGCATTCACCGGAGATGAAGTACTGTCCTTTTATCACACATTATAAAACTAAAGACTGTACTAAAGATGGAGCAAATTACCTACAAAAACATAGCATCTTCAAAAAAGGAGGATGCAAAGGTGTAAGGAATCTTCAAGTCATCATATCCATCAGAAAGAATGTTCCAGATAGTAATTAACGTGTTCTTCCCATGGATATACCTATTACATAATCCCTACTTCATTGCTTCCAAAACAACTCAAAAGAAAATGGGCTGAGGATAATATATCTCTTGAAATAAGGAAAGACTGCAATACTCTCCGACCAAACAGACTAAGCAGGGTTGGCATCAATAAGGTTTTGAGACAGAGTGAAGAGAAGATCTGGTAGCAGGGGTAAACATTCTCTGCACAGCTACATCTCTCAAACATTTGACAGACGTCCCCCACCCCAAGAGGAAATTTCCCAGTCAATTTATAGCAATGTTGTTGTCATGTCCACAGGTGGGTTGGAGTTATAAATAGAGGAGAATGGTGATACCTGCCAAAATGCAAGAGGGACTGCAGAAACGTTTCCAGATTAAGTATGGCACTTAGATTCACATGATGAGGAATCTGCAGTTAGAAGCATACATCAAGCTAAACATATTTTTCACAAACACCTGAAATTTCGAAGATACACAGTTGAGGGAAGACCTTCAGGCAATGGGTTCCCCACTTCAGTGACCCACACTGACAAGCCACACCCATCCAATCAGCGTTTTCTCAATCTAGAGATTTAGCAGATTAGGCGTTGATCAGTGAAGAGTGCCTGAAGAAGTATATTTTTTTATCTGTTTACTGATACCAAAAAGGTGCATGTCCACAGTAGGTTCTGTGCAAGGTGCATAAATCTTTAAACTCGATCCCTTTTTAGGAAGGAAATCGGTGTATCCTACTTAGAAGATGACAGGAATGACAGAATGACAGAAACGAGGAGCAAATACCCCAGTGTCTGGTTGTGGTATCCTGAACAACTTGCATTATTTTAAGATTAGTTAGAAGACCAGAAAACAGAGTTGGCATAGTCCAGCCTGGATCCAAAGATGGCTGCAATGGCTCCACTTCTACCAGTTTCTCTTAAAATTGGATGATCTTATTTAGAAGTCTATGGTGGCAGGAACAAGTAAATACCAGAGATGTAACCCGATTATTAAGTGAGAGCTCCTCGTCTAGATGTTACCTCAAGCTTTTAACAGATTTTAATGACACTGGTAGGTGATATAGCTCAGGTGGCCAGAAGGTGTTGAGTCATAGGTTAAAGCAACCACTGGTGATTACCACAGTGTTATTTCTGCACTGACTATAAGATTGCTGCGATCCATCCACTTGTAGATGAATTTCATACACATTAAGTTGGAGGCTATAAGACTAATCAACATTACCAGACGAGTTTCATCCACACACATGGAGTTGAGGTATTTAGTGAGAGGTCTTACATAAGCCACAGATTGAGAAAGACTAAGCATTGTGACCCTATCAATCTCAATGATGCTTCAGGGCCTTTGAAAGGCGAGACTCACAGACTCCAAAAACAAATTACTCACCTTTGGTAATAGCCTTTATGATGGATATTCTATCTGACTGCAAATTCCTCACCTTTAGAATTTCCTTCAGGCCCGACGGGATCTAGAAATGTTCACAGCTGTGCTCTAATACACTGCTAGGTTGCGGCGTACAGCTCCACGCAGGCCTAGTTCCACCTTGGAGGTGCTAAACTAGAGCCGCATATAAGCACCACCCCAATGAGAAGACACTAGTTTTTAGCTCGACTCTCTCCATGCCCTTGAACGAGGAGCACAAAACAATTTGAGGTACCAGTGTGCAGCTCTCTAATTTGGGATCTCTAAAGTGGTGTAAAAAGAGACCACTCCACAGAATGGGGAGGTGGGAGGGCAGCAAGGAATCTGCGGTTATCCACCAAACAGTGTGTTATCCAAGGTAAGTAACTTGATCACCTGATAGATAGTTTTAACCACAGATTCCCCACCTTTAGAACAGACAGCAAAGCAGTACCTCCCCATGGTGGTCTGTGGATAGGACTCAGAACAAAATGTCACTCTGGACTGAAAATAAACATGACCTTTCCATCAGATCTGGTTGTCAAGGGAGTAGTCTACATTGTGGTCTGACAGATGTCAAAGACAGGAACTCTGCATGCCAGTGCAATGGTGGCAGCCTTAGTGGAATGAGGTCAGCATCCTCCTGGAAGTTGCCTCTTGGCCAATGTGTAGCAGATCATAATATAGAGGACTATCCACCTCGCTTGACCTACCTTAAGGCCAAGCTGGCGGAAGAGAACAATAACTTCCTGAATGCCTCAATCTTGTTTTACTCTGGCAGGAGGGTTTAACTTTGCTGCTGGATACCTTGACCACCAAAGTCTCAAGAGACAGATTGCCCACAAGAAAATCTGGGTTGTCAGGAGTCGGTCTATGGACTCTGTGACAGATTGCCGGAAGGGCTGGATCCTGCCTCCTACTGGCTCTGAATGTGCAGTTGATGGCAAACTAAAGCGGTTTGTTGTTTGCTGTAGCTGGAGGAATTGGAAAACTAGCACCTCTGCTGGCCCACATGTTGCCTGGCAGATGCTCAGACACAGCATTTAACAGACTGGGCTGTCTGTTGCATTTCTTGCAGGAAGGGCTCTGTCTGCCTATAAACCAGCCTGCCAGAATCACCTCTAAATTTCCAGAAAAGGTGGGGAAATTGTTTGGCACTGGTCAACAGAAACCCCCAGGTGCTCTGATGTCTTTGAAAGTATTCCAAGGCAAAGTCCATTGTCTCTCAGAAGGGGTGAACATTAAAAAGCTTGTCCATCAGAGAAGCCTGAACATCACCAGATGTCTTTGGAGGATAACAATGCTACCAACAGCCCTGCCGAGGCAATCTATGGTATCCAGGGCCTGCACACATAATATACTTCCCAGTATCTCACTCATCATATATTATCTGGGCCAAAGCGGTATCCAGGGCCTGCACACATAATATACTTCCCAGTATCTCACTCATCATATATTATCTGGGCCAAAGCGGTCCAAAGATCCTACAGGTCTGCCAGCAAGATATATTTGACCATGCCTCAAAGGGCATATGTATCAGCCCAGAACACAAAGTGTTAACAAATTGCAGTGCCAGGCTGGAGCAAGAAAATGAATGTCTGGCAAAGGCGTCAATCCTTTTGGATTCTCTTATCCCAAGGAGAGGTCAAAAAGGAGTTAGGATTCATCTTACTGGTGAGGCCTGTACAGTAATGCTCTCTGTAGTGGGATCCTTGCTATGAAAATCTGGGTTGCCAGGCACCGCTCTATGAGGTCTAGCACCTACCTGTTAAATGGCAGCAAGAACATGGTTTCAGCCACAATTTGTAGTAATTATAAAGGGCTCAAAATCCTGCGGCTTAGGCTGCATAATGTCTGTCAAAACACTTGTTTCAGTCTCAGCGGAGGGCAGTTGCAATTCTAGTACCTCGTCTGCTCTCCGAACCACCACTGTAAAAGAGCAAACTCCTGTTGGTGGCACCTATGGCAAGTTAAGGTTTGTCTCAGGGGAAATATTGAGCCCCCCCGGTGTTCTGTAAATCAAGGTATAAGTCATCATCAGTACAATAAATGGAGAGCAAGACATCCCCTGCACCACCATCATAATCATCAATATCACAATCCTGGTGGGAACCCTGCTCTGGCACACAATCAGAGGTAAAAGGAGAATGGATCCTCTGCTGATAGATGTGACGTGGTAGAGGCCTAGGATTAGAGTCACAGTGTCTGACAAATGGCTGCACCTTTGTAATCTCATAGTGTGACATCAGCTATGCTTGAGCCGACACTGGTTTGATATCCAACACAGGGGTATTACCAGCGTTAGGGTGGCGAGAACCGACATGGAAGTCTGTACCACAATTGCTAAGGGCCCAGGTAATGGGTCCTAAGGTGACAGATGCGCTAAGGATAGAGCTGGACGAGCACTTTAAATTTGTAGCCTGGCCTCTCTGAATTCCTCAATCTGCTGCAAAGTCAACAACGGCTCTGGAAACTCGGGTGTCAGGATCAACTGAGAAGTCAGTTCAATGGCCGGTGATCTCGATGAACAGCAATTTGCATCTTGACGCATTGGCAGGATGGGGTAGAGTCATGCTTCACTATTTTATGTTTGCATTTGGACTTGGACTTCTGAGCAACAAGTGGCATGTCACATCAGCAGCCCCGGAAAAGAATCCAGACCCATGACTTAGAATGTGATCTATGCTAAAAAAACACAACTTTTTGAGTTCAGCGACATACTACCTTGCCTCACACCCCCTACGGGTGCTTGAGGGCACACTTATCACACGACTTAAGAGTTGTGTTCTGAGTCGAGGTACCAAAGACGCACATCGTGCAGGTCCATCACAGACATCTGTTACCTGAAGTTGCAACCTGACTTGAATCCTGTTGTTTTCTGTGGATTAATTGCTGTGATGTTTGGTGGGGACATCATTCCTTATCACACTGGTAAATGTTTCAGCAGAAAACCGACACAATCAGGAGTGGAACTCAAGGTTCACTTCGAAAGGCACGGATAGAACCAGTGTGCTTCCAAGCACCCAGGTGACCAGTGCCAACTAGTCATGGACTGGACCCTACTGTGGGCCTCTGTTGGACACCATGTGAGTCTCCAAATACCTCTCATGAGGCCCTGGGGGGATTTAGATGTGTTCTTCTGTACTGGATTAGGACTGTGAGAGTGTGCAACTGTTCAGAAGAAAGGAGGCTGCAACCGACCTCTTATGCTTCGCAACACTCAAGGTGATTTTTATGTCAATCTGACACTGAAGGGAAGGCCCCTGAATGGATTTTATCTGCCTTCAATCTTAGAAACTAGTGATGAGTATGATGTATGGGTAAGTACTATTATATGACCCTAGACCTATGAGGCAAAAATAATCATGCCTTCGGATGAAACAAAAGATTTCCTGAAGGATCACCATTTTGAAACACTTGTTCAAAATATTTGTTCAATCCTTTAACATCCCAGGTTGGTCTCCAATCTTATCTGCATTTGGTAATGATCTTTATTAGTATCCTTTGTTTCGTAGGTATTTTGGTAATTATTAAAATACATGTAATTTATTTTTCAAAATCTTGCAGGTGCTTGCATTTTTCTACTTTTGGTGGATGTTTTGGAGGTTTGTTCCACACTTCCACTGGCAGGGAGGATGGGAGAAAAGGTTCTCTCAAGCAGTTTTTGTCTTTTGTGAAGAGCCGGTCGTTGACTTGGTTGATTCACACATCTTTCTGGAGAAGACCATGCTTGACTTCTTTGCTGAATCTGAGTTTGGTTGCATTGTTATGTTGAATACCATGAGTTGCTGATCTGTAGTTTTTAAAATAACTCCCTCTTTGATAATATCCTCTGCGGTTTGGTTGTCTTTTGTAAGTAAAGTATATCTTGCCTTCGGTGTAGTGCTCCGAAGGAGTGTGCCATATCTATCTGTTGTTATTGCCTGGAGGGCTTAAATCCAAAATTGTTATTTCCAGCAAATTGTTTGTCCACTAATTTTGTTTGCATATCTGGTCTGAAGATGGTGCTCGAGCCATCCATGTCTACACATTGGAGCTAAATTAGCAATATGCCAAAAGCCTACAAAGGCTGAGGCCATGGCACAATCTATCAGGGTGGCCAGTCTCTGCTCACTTTCCTTTAATATGGCAAAAGCCTTACTAAATAAATGGAGTTGTCATTCCAAATTTGCTTATCGTACCAGAGAACTATGGCAGAAGCATTTGCAATTTTCATACCTTTGACTGAGAGTGCATTAACTCCCCACCCTCTCTGTGCAGCTCTTGAAATGACTCCGGCTGCATGAGGATTTGGTGTACTATATGATACGGCTGTAGGGCCTTATTGAGCAGTACACCGTTTTGGGTCCAGTCAGGCTTGTTTGCTTAACCTTAAGCCCCACCCTGGGTACTGGTGGCTGCGAGCAGTAAGGCTTCGCAAAGGAACTTAATGTAAAGGCTTTAACAGCACAAAACAACAAAATAAGAGTCACACAACACGTAACAAATTTGACACCAATTTATAAAAATAGATTATATTTTGATGAATTTCTAAGGAACCTGATGAACAAAATCCACCGGAGGGTTCCAGAGATTTTAGAAGCAGTGGCAGTTGGTGGAAAATTACATTAGAGGGGCGCAAAACACATAAAAACCACACAGTAACATACCCACAATATAAAAAATAAAAAATAAATCACTTGCCTTACTCGATGTTCTCCAGAACGTCCCTTTCGTTCTGCAGCACGTCCTCCGACTGAGAAGCTCACAGCCATCTCCCTCATCCAATCAAGATGCTGTTTTCATGATGTTAAGCAGCATGAAAAAAGTGTCTATACTGGCTTGTGCGGGATGACTCCAGGTTCCAGAAGACACTGTAGGCCTGTGCCTGCTCTCCAACCTGGCTGTCTAGGACAGCCGGGCTAGAGAGGCTTGAACTGCGCAAGTCTGTTTGGCCGTAGCATAGTAGCCAGACAAACTAACATTTGCACCTCAAACTTAATTCGCCACTTCACACTGTTGCCAATCATTGGCAGCTGTGACGCAGCAGCGCTGCCCCCGAATTCCATTTGCGGGCAGAAAGCGCCACAAAAACGTTTTCTGCACAGCAGTGTGGGGTGGGCTCCGCTCCAACAGAGAAACTGCCGCTGTTTAGAAGATATTATCACTTTTAAATGCAACCGCAAACAAGCATTTGTCAACAAACAGTTTGCAAACTCTTGAAAAGTTTGAAAGAGTTAGTCTGACTAGTCCAGCCCGGGTTGGGCGAGCAATTCCAACTGGACAGAGCTCTAGGGGGCCGCGATGGACAGCGACTACTATAGATATCAATGGAGTGGTGCTGATGCTAAAGATACAGACAAAATATGCTCAAAGGATGCTCCGGTTGTGGTGTATTCGATGTGGATGTGTGTGCTCCACAAGTGAAGTAGGGCAACTTTGGCCACAGAGCTCAAGATTACTCAAAGTTCTCTACTTTGCAGTAGAAGGCCAGCCGATGCTGGGCTACTGGCCTCTTTGCACCGCGGTTCGGGCGAAATCCTTAGGTGGAGCCTAGTATCCACTGGGTGTGACGAATCCAGTCTTCGACAGCTCTCTGGGGTGGGGACAGACTCAGGTGCAACTTTTGGCTTTTTAGGATCCTTCCTTTTGGGCACAGAGAAACGTTTGTGGTGGCAATGGAGTGATTCTGATGCTGAAGATACAGGCAAAAGATGCTCGTAGGATGCTCCGGTTGTGGTGTGTTCAACAGGGGTGTGTTTGTGGTTGTCCTCTGTCCACGGGTGAAGTAGGACAACTTTGGCCACAGAGATCAGGGTCCCTCGAAGTCCTCTACGCTGGATCTGGGCTACTGGCCTCTGTGCACCACGGTTGGGGCAAAATACTTAGGTGTGAGCTAGTGTCCCTTGGGTGCAACAAATCCAGTCTTGGACAGCACTCCTGAGTGGAGCAGACTCAGGTGCAACTTTTGGCTGTCTTGGATTTTTCCTTTTGGGCACACAGTAACTTGTAGCAGCAAAACGTCTGCAGTGGCTACCAACTTGTCAATTTGGGCTTCTTCAGCTGTGTCCTTGTAGATGGTCCAGGGGATCAGCCAACTGATCCTTGGCGTCACTGTTTATGTCTTGGGCCAGGAATCCTTTTTCCCCTGCAAGGTGCCACAGTCCAAACTTCATTAGCCCAAAATGCAGCACGTGCAGTCCTTCTGGCAGTGCAACCTTTGTGAGATTCCAAGGGCAGCTTAGCAGTACTTCTTCAGTCCACTCATCAAAATCCAATGTGATCTGAAGGGCAGGGTAGCAGAAGTACTGATTTATTCCAGGAAAGAGTCCAGAGGGTACCATGTGGTCACTAGCCAACGGGCTAGAGGATCACCTCCTTCTTAGCTACGTGTTTCCAGTGATGTGTGGCACCTGGCTACCCCAGGGTGCAACACTGTTGCTCCTTTCAAGATGGCACAAAAAACGGTTTGGGGATGGGTTTTCCTTCTCTGGCTCCGTCTCCACTTTTTCTACAGGAAGAGAAGGCATCCAGCTCAGGGGTGTCATCACTACTTCCCTCACAAAGGCGGCTTCCCTCTGAAGTTTGCCTTTTGGGCTAACACCCTGAGTGACTATCCTGGGAGTGGAGGTAACACCTCACTCAGGAGCAACAGCCTTTGTTCCCAAACCTGAGAGCCGTTCACACATCTCCCAGGTGGGCAGAAAGCGGTCTGTGTGCTAGGGTCTTTGTGAGGCTCCTGGGCTAGCTGGAGTACAGAGTGGCTAAACTTTAATTGTGAAATTAAATTTGATCTGGGCATCAGGTCGAATTTAATGACATGATTAATTTCATACCGTACATGACCCAGGTAAGTAGTCCCATTCCGAAGTTAGCCAGGCCGGGGTGGCAACCGGTAACCCTGTATTAGTCAATTAGAAGTGTTGCTGTTAAGGGGTGAAAAATATTTGTCCTACTTAACAATACGCAGCTCCCTGCTATTGGGCTCTACAGGCCATCCTTTGTGGAGACTTACATACATTAATGGAAAGAGTGGCTTAACAATTGGTTTGAATGGCAAAGTCGAGCTGGAAGTATAAATACAGTTTTTCCATTCTGCAGTGGCAGCTGGGAGCCATTTTGTACTTTGTCACACACAGGGTAGCACAAACAGTGCTGCAATCCTGAGAGGACACTCTGCCTTACATACCCAAGTATCAAACAAGGGACTTATAAGTAAGTCCGTTTTTGACAATTGGGCATAGCCAATTCATCATATAATTTGTATACGGTCAGAACACTGGCACTGAGGTCTGGTTAGCAGGCCTCAATGCACTCTCAGTCGTAAAACCAGCTGCTAGTAGTCCAAATAGGGGCAAAAAGTGGGACAAAATCAGCAGAAAGCCTGTTTCCATATAGTCTGTCTTCGTTAGGTCCACTATACATCACACTTTTTTATAAGAGGGCTATAATGATAATGTAGGAGTCTTCATGTGTTGAAGACTTTATTACCAAAAATGGCCCGGAATTAGGATTGCTCTAATTGGTTTTCATTAAATTTTCTTTAAACACATAAAAGCTAAGTATATTAGGTGCTTATTCCACCAAAGCTTGATATTGATCAATATGGTCAGGTGGGGAATCTTTTGGTGCAAGTTGTGGACTTGTGCTGTCTGGCACCACAAAATCATTCCATTCTGACAAGCAACTTGTGTTGCGTGGTCTAGTCTCTTGGTCATCTTTGTTACCTAAGTCTTGGTCATCATATTCAATCATCAGATGAGGTTGCTGTGCTATCAGCATCCTTTGCTAAAGGATCCTGGTGTGTCTGTCTTGGTGATCATCATGTCTGTAGCTGTAACATAGTTGGTTAAATCAAAGTGCTGATTGTTGTAGGTATCCTTTCATCTTGTTTTCTGACATTTGATGATGGCCGAATTTATTGAGCAGTTGCATTTGCAGAGGACAGATGCATGTAAATGTTGTAATCATTTGTTGTAATGAAATAAGTCTACCGAAACTGTAATCACTTGGAGTGTGTGTAGGACATTGTGTATGCCTTACTAACTACATACAACTTACTACTAACAGAGTTAGCTGGTGATTTACATTAACACATTTGGTGTGCTTTGTAAGCAGGAGGTGGTCCATGTTGTGGCAAGAATTAAATGTGAAACTGACTTCAGCTTGTGGCTTGCTGATTTTCCTCACCTTCATCCTGTGATTAAAAAAAACTGCTTCAATTAGTTCTCCATTGCTATCTTTGCTGTGTGATTCTTCTTCATCTCGAATCACCGCTGGTTCTTGCAATAATTGACAGCAACAAAATACTTAATTGTGAGACCTTCACAGATTGTATTTGCAGTGTTGCAGTATTTGGAGACATAGGCCCTCATTCTGACCTTGGCGGTCTTTTCGCGAGACCGCCGAGTTACCGCCGCGGTGAAGACCGCCGACCGCGGCGGTATGCCGCTGTGCGCATTCCGACCGCTGGGAGCGTTCCGCCGGGAAACCGCCAGCAGCCACACTGGCGGTCGGCGGAAAAGTGGAGACTGGTCAACCTCCACCGCCACGCCAGCAGAACACCGCCCACAGAATTACGACCCACATATCTGTGTGGCGGTCTTCTGTTGGCGGTGTTCTGTTGGCGGTGTTCTGTTGGCGGTCACCTCCCCATGGCTCCCGTCGCCTCCCGGAGGACCAACGCACAAGGTAAGTTGACCGTCCGTGAGGGGAGGGGGAGGGGGGGGTGTTGTGTGATGTGGGCGTGCATGGGGGTGTGCGTGTGAGTGTGTAGAGGGGGTGTGTGAGTGCGTGTATGCGGGCGGGGGGTGCTGCTGTGTCTATGGGTAATGTGTGCTGTTCGGCAGGTGCGCATGTCTGCATGTATGTGTGCGGGTATGTGTCCCCGTTGTGTATGTGTGTGTAGGGGGTGTGTATATGTGCATGTTGGGGGTGTGTGCATGTCGGGGTGCATGTATGTGCATGTCGGGGTGGGGGTGGGGAGGGGGTTCGTACCACCTCTGGGGGGTGGCAGGGGGGTGGAGGGTGTGGGGGGAGGACTCGGGTGGGTAGTGGGGGGTGGGGGAGACCCCTATCAGTGCCAGGGAAGGAATTCCCTGGCCCCGATAGTGCTTACCGCCATGGTTCGCATGGCGGTTCCCGACCGCAAGAAACCGCGGCGGTAGGCAGGGTCATGATACCGTTGGCGGTCTTGGGACGACCGCCGGGCCGGAGTGCGCAAACTCCAGCCCGGCGGTCATGACCGCCGTGGCGGTCGGAGTGGGGAAGTGGCGGGCGATCGCGGCGGTGACCGCCGCGGTCAGAATGCCATTTTTCTGACCGCCGGTCTGTTCGCGGTCCGACCGCCGCCTCTCCGCCGACCGCCAGGGTCAGAATGAGGGCCATAGTCAACACAGTAAGAGTGGTATTTACTGTGGTATACCGGTTCTCCATAGTCAAAAGTAAGGCATCCATCGTCCGTGGCAGGTATTGTTGCGACAGAATTAAAACAGTCTGCTCCATCGAATATGGTGGTTTCTCAGTTTTCTGCACTGCAAAGACTTCCTTAGATATTGCTTCTTTAAAAATGTATTTCGTCAGCAGACAAGAATTTTGCTTTGACTACAATTCCCCTTTTCATCAACTAGTATGAATCTGTAGTCTGCCGTCTGTTTGTTGACTATTCCCTTATCTTCGTCTCTGCTAGTGATTGCATTGACAGTCTTGGATAAGGCTAAGTTTGGTTGGTCTTCGAAGACCGGTTCGTAGACTATGCTTGAGATGATGAATGGTGTCCTATCTTCTTACTCTAGGTCAAGATGGACAAAATTATTTTTTAATTTGTTTTTCACTGAAATTTCAGCTGAGGTGTTTTTTGCTTTTCTGTATGTTGTCGTAGTTTGGACTCTTGCTCTAGGCAAGACTTCTGATTAAAGGATAACAGTACTTTTCCTTGTAGGCGAATATGCCTATCCTACAACAAGTTGCAACTGTTGTCCCAACCTTACCGGCTCACTAGCAGCACCTCACCAGAAACACAATAGTAAAAGGTGATTTGTGGCAGCCTTTACGCATGGACTCGACAATAAGACATCTCAGGGAGTGTCGTGGTTAAACGGAGATTACCCCTTTCTCACAGATGTATCATGTCTCATACAAACACAGGCAATGACAAAGATGCAGTAAAGTTTCAATAGTTTTTATTTAACACAACTGCAGTTTGCAATATGTTGCATGGGCTGCAATGATTAGGATAATGAATAATGCAAGAAACAGAATTGTGAAGACAAGAGTCATTATTACAAAGACCCCCACCATCTTGCAATGCATGTAAAAGACATACGAGATGTAATATGCCCTAATAACCTAATGTGAGAGGCCTAACCTCCTACCTAAAGGAGCTGGGTTTGCTAAACCTAATCTGCCAATGCCATGTCCATGAGAGGAGCCCCCAACCCTCGTTACCTTGCAATGAGGTCTCGATCTCAGACTCTGCAGGTACACGAAGACTGGGTCAGCGTCAAGATGACGTGCAGCATCGGTATCAGCGATGGTGGCGATGCCCTCTGGTCGGAATCCCACTGATTATCTGTCTAAAGTGTGATGTATTTATACAGATCTACCAGGACCACTGACGTAGGTGTGTTCCCAAACAATAGATAACAGACATGCTTGGGACGGCAATTATTATAAACAAATCCCTCGAAAGTATAGAGAGGGAAAATCCCTAAGTGTGAACACCTACTGTTTGTTTGTCTTTGTCGCTTGATCTTGACGCCTTAGCGCGGTGGCACTGATAATGCAAAGCATAACAAGTGGCCTAACTATAAACAAGGAAGCCATCTTGTGTGAATTAAATAATTAAATGGGCTAAGTCAGAGCAAGCTAAGTAGGTTAAAAGTCACTAGGTGACGGGGGCACGAGTCTGCAAGCCAAAGGCTAAGCTAACTCCTGTTATCCCATTAAAACAAACTAGAATTCACTACACCCTCCCCCATTGCCATAACAGGTATGACAAAGGTACAGGAACCCAAATGCTAAAATTGCTCTGAACTAAAAAGCTAAAAGCATAAAAAGTAGCTAAAAAAACCCTCTTTAAAATGTGTTAAAAAGGAATAAAAACTGTTCAGCTAAAATACATACAGAGATGTTAATGTCAACCATGACAAGCACAGCGTGCCAAAGCAAGTTAATTTAAATGCATAATTTGTAATCGGGAATGGCAAGCCAATTCATCAAATAATTTGCTGTACGCATGATCTCGAAGAGTGTCATCGAAGTCACCAACCAAGGACCTCAAAAATGAGTCAACATCATCTGATGTTAAATCGAGTGCTGGGCGGACAAACGGATCCACAGAGCAGTACTTTCTGGTGTAAAGTCATCTGTTGCAGTGCTGTCGTCCATGGTAGGTCTCAAAACGGAAGGCTCATAGGTGGCCTCGTGGAACAACCTCAGTCCCAAGGGGCATGACCGTGTATGAACCCTCATCGGGGACATCAGCAATTCGTGGTCCACAGGAGATGTCGGTGCAACAGCAAGACAGACCATAGGCAGATGTTCAAAGAGGCACCATATGCAGCGGAAAACTGGTTGTACGCACCAGGGGGAAGGGGCCGAAATAACAACTAGTCATGCTCCAGTTCCACCAGCAAGGGTGCACGGAAGATCCGAACCAGGCGTTCACGGCACAGTGGAGTTGGTGGGAGCGGCTCCATTGCTCTGCGTAGCTGGAAAGAAACAACCACTGCGAATCAAAAGATATAGCAGTAGTAGTCCGCCTATCAAAGCCAAAATAATTGGAAAGCCACCAAACACACTTGAAAAGAGAGAGTGGGTGACTCTGAAGACAGTCTGGAAGATGGACACGAAACCAGACCCGACAGCATTAAAGAAATGGACAATCCCATTAGTGCTTGAAGCATTGAATATTCTGGATACCAGTTCTCCAAAGTGCTTGGGGAAGTTGGTATTTAATAGGGATTGTATCTCGGCTGATGATCTCGCAATCTGGAGAGCATAAGTCTCCTTTGCGGATGTCAAGGCGACCTGTTTTTGAAACAATAGCGTCTTTAGCCTGCTCAGCTTGTCATAGTTCACATTAATAGTATCTATGTGGGGCCACATGTCAGATACTTTTATCTCTTGTGGACATGTTTTGTCCCCCCCACACACAACACGTAACGACCTTCAAGACCGAGATTGCGTAGGCAATTCTTGGTCGCATGCCGCAACAACTTTGATGGTTCAGTACCACATAACTTCCATTGGAAAGTACATGAAATACCATGCGAATCAAAGGGACGGGAGTACCCTTCAGTAAACAGGCCAAGTTTGCGACCCCGCATTGCAAAGACCATGAAAGGACACCTGCTTACAAATCATGGAATGACTAACAACAGTCTCACATTCGCTTCCGCTAAGAAAGACCTCTGTTTCGCCGTTCAGACATTTATAGTCAAAGGGCAACTCCCACTCTTCCTTAATACAGCGATATCCTTGTTGCTCGTACCTTCCCACTGCAAGATGTTTCAGGCAGCTTGAGAAACAAAAGGTCGTAATGGGTAAATTAATTACGCCATGTAAGAGCCAGATAGTTGAAGGACTCGCTGCTACCGTGAAGGGCAACTTATCTAATTTTTCTACGTGAAGCATGGTGAAACTAGCCTCCAGTTTAGCCATTGTCTGTTGTTCTCTGGAAAGAATAAAAGCAGTGAAGAATTCACTCCCGTTAATATACTTCCATGGAACACGGCCATTTTTCAGTGTCTGTAGAGTCCAACCCAGCTGCATGATGGAAAGCAGCTGTGTCTGTCCATGATATAACCGGGAAAAGTCTGTCTGAGTGATATCAATAGCAGACAACACTATATTCGATAGTGAATAAATCCTGTTGGACAGAGTATGCATGCCGTTGTCGACAACTGCTAAAGCCTTCTCTAAATTTTCCTTATCCAATTGCATTAAATGCGCAGCAGCCTCAATCTGTGAAAGTTTCCAAATTTCATTGTACATAGCATATAGGAACCTTTTCGAGCGCTGTTTTCTAGGACCCAGCAGAAATTCCTGCAAGTCTACATCTTCAGAAAGAGTGTTCAAGTGTTTAACTGCGGCTAACGTGTTGGTCTGTACCAATTGCTGGCACAGTTTACCCACACTGTATGTCGTAATTATACCTGTATGTTGACCCGATATAAAGCGAGGGTCTGGCCTGTTAATAAAAAAAAAACTGAAGAGTTCAAGAAACGCGCTTGACACTCATTAGTGTCAGTGGGCCATATTAACCACCCGCCTGGACTGGAAAGTGAAGAATTATAAGTACCAGCCTTAACCATTGCATCTAGCCTTTCCTCGTGATATTAAGGAAGTATGGCCAATCTTTAAATCTTGCCGGAGTGGGGATACTGGGCGTGCTCATGTCTTTTATTTTTGCTAACCCTAGACAGGATGTCTGCTGAAAATCATTTGCACAGGAATCGGGCATGCTCGAAATAAAGCTTCCCTAACCGTGTATATGCCAATTCTGTGTTCCCCATACACTTTTCAGGTCAATAGTGCTCTTCCAGTATTCGTAACCTTCACCTGTGAGCCGGGAAACAAAGGGATCTGAATGAATCAGTTTTGTGTCAGCAAACATTTTCTAATTTGTGCTGGAGGTATTTTAAAATAATACGACTGCTTTGTTTGTGTCATACCCAGAAAAATATGTAAATTTATCACTATAGTATTTCGGGCTCCCCACTGGTGGTGTAGAACAGTGTTCCCACTGTGTGTAGTTTAATACTGGCCTGTATCTAGTGGCACGGTGTAGGTAGTAATGTCCCCAATTGTTATAGCAGAACATTTGCCCATAATTAATTGTATGTTCATATACATCATCACTTTCAAAAGTGGAATAGTCCTTCATTTCAGTTAGCATGGAATCAACTGTTTGGACATCCCAATCATCAGAGACAACATCAGGTGTAATTACATCTGTCATAGAAATTTTGAACACATATGGTATTTGAATAATCTCTGTAGGCCCGTATATATCAAAGGGAACTTTGTCCCACACAATCCCATCAGAAACCGGTATTGCTGTAACATTTACAGGGGACAAGTCTCTTCGGACCTTATGTGAAGAATCATATGGAGTTAAAACTTCATCAACAGGCTCAACAGAGGAGCGATAAGGAATATAGTGACCATTTATGAGCAAAAAGAAAACGGTCACAAAACCAATCCATAAAAATAATGCAAAAAATGTCAAACAGAACCATAAATAGTTCCATCTGTATAGTAAATAGTTCTTTCTAAGCCATTGATACAGCTTACTTCTTGTCGAAACATTGTCAATCACAGTTGTGGATGAGTCTGAAGAAAAGTCATCAATGTCAATGAAATAGCCAGAGGCAGTCTCTGCAAACACGGGAGCCGGTGCATCATTTGTACTTTGGTTCACTTCATGTGGAGGCTCTAGGTAGACAGTGTCAACAGTCTGTGAGGTGTTTGTGTAAAAAACAGCCAAATCTTGGACAGGAGTGGTCATTGATGTGGTGACTGGAACTAGCAAAAGTTAATTTTCCGCCCTCCCCATGGTCGAGGAGGTATCTGGAACAGCATTGGACATAGTTGCATAGTCCATAGTAGTGTTGTTCATCGTACTATGTAGATCTATGTCCTGTTGGGTAGTGAGAGGAGATCGGGAACCACCCAAGGGACTTCTTGGTCTACTGTGAAGGATCAGCCACATGGTGTAATTTGATGTCATCGATGGAGATAAATCTGTTCGTTCGAGAGCCAGACAGTGCTGGTAAGATGACAGTCCTGGCACCTTGAATTCCCCAGACCGGTACAGGTGCTCTGAATGATGGACCAAATTCCTTCTTCACTGCGATCTTCTCACGAACCAGATCCCCAACTTTAGGAATCCAGCCAGTCGAAGTTTTCGCTAAAGCCCTTATTCCTAAGGTGGCAGCACTTGTAGATGATTGGCAAATTATTCAGTGCTCTCTGGACCCCATATAGGTGATGTAATCAACTGCGTCCTGAACCTAATACTCGAGCTGTTAAGGACTGCTTTAGATCATGATTCCGCCTCTCCACGACCAAATTTCCCTGGGGATGGTATGGTGAGGAGTAATGGAGTTCAACACCCATCGTCCCCATGGTGTCCCTGAATGCCTTAGAGGCAAACGCAGGGCCCTGGTCCGATTGGAATGCTGCAACCGCATATGTACCGATAAAGATCAGCAAGTCTTTTATAACAGTCCGAGCGTCAGCGGACCGCTGTGGCCATACCCACAGGAATCTAGAACAAGTGACTAGAATGTATTTGTATGCACCATCAGGCTGTAAGGGACCACAATGGTCCAGGTACACACACTGTAGTGGCCTGTTGGACACTAAGAGGGATGTCTGCAGTGGGCATTTGATATTAGAGCCCTTTATCTGCTGGCAAATGTCACAGCAAAGGACATCCTGCTTTGTTCGTCTGCATAGACCAGGCCATCAGAAGTGTTTCTGTAAGAGTGTTATCGTGGCTGATATACCAGCATGTGCAGAAGCGACACCCTCATGCGCTGCTTTCACTAGATCTAATCTCTGGTTTTCGTTGGGGATCACTCGATCTCCAACCCCAGGAATTGTTGCGTAGGCAACATTCTGTGCACTGATATGGTAAGTATAGTTTCTAGGGTATCCCTTCGGAAGGGGCTTGCCTGCAGCCGAAGCTTTCACAGCAGTCAGTATTTCATTATCCGATCTCGTTTGTGAACGAGTCACTGCAGCCACAGAAGCCGTAGCTACTGCTGCTTTGGCCGCTTCATCAGCCAATGTATTGCCAGTAACGTGTACTCCTACACATTGGTGGCCCAATGTATGTACTACATGGACACACAGTAGCTTATCCTTAAGATCAGCCACCCTCCCCCACAATATTTTGTGTTTAATGGTGTTCCCTTTAGAGTCTCTAAACCCGTTCAGCTTCCAATGATTGAGATAATCATTGTATGATTGAACGTAGTAATACGAGTCACAGACTTTTAAAGTCAGGCTTCCTGACTCAGTATGTTCGAGTGCTAGTATAAGAGCTTTAAGTTCAGCCAACTGGGCTGTGCAGTCCCCTAAAGTCTGCGTGTAGGTATTGTGAGGGTGGAAGACTCCACCTTCCATCACTCCGCTCATGGCTGCGCAAACTGCGGAGTATTGATGTTTAGTACCTATAGCCGGTTGTGCTGAACCATCAGTGTATATGACAGTATGGTATCTGTCTAGTGGCAAGATATTTAGAGGAGCGGGGTACTCTTGTTCGTACTGGAGAAACTCCTGTGTCTGAAGTTTTGGATCAAAAATGTTATTGACGTCAGTGGCGGTCAGAGACGTTGCCCATTGAATCCAACGTGGATGTAATGCTTTAGCGTTTGGAACGCTTGCTTTGGTGACAGCCTCTAAGGCCGGCACCGGGGAGACAACAACAATACGTTTTCCCCTGAGCAAGAGGCCTCTCTTTAATGACGGCCATCTGAACTGCCGTCAGAATCTTTTCAGTAGATGCAAAACGTTTGTGACGGGTTCTTTATCCCGGGTGGAAGGGATATTGGATTAAGACGACAGACGCGTATTCAAGGGGTTAATTAATTTATTTCTGTTATGGTTCTACGATAAACTTATTTTCTTCTCAGAATGTCAGGCTTGATATAGTCTCTCAATGTAAATAATAAATCCCTTGTTTATTTATTTTCTCTTCCAGGGTTCGGACAAGGGTCCTGGTGGGGTCTGGTCCGGCTTTAAGAGGGTTCTGCTCCTCCTGTGTGACAGCGGCCCAGGTTCCCAGAATAAAGAAGAAAAAGGAAAAAAAACAGGTAAGTGGGGTTTTAAGTAAGTAGGTAGGGTTAATTGGTTTTAGTAGGGATGTGGGGGATAGGTAGGAGTGCCGGGAGGTGAGGGATACTTTTGATCACGTCCTTCTCCCTTCCCCGGTGCCTTCGTGGAACTCCCCTTTGTGTTGTGGTAACAATTATTTTAGGGTGGGGTTTTCGTGCGGTTAGAGGGTACACTGGTTTCCCTTTTTACACCGTCTCCCCTCCCTTATAGGACCTCAGCCCTTTCCCCTTGGTTCCCCGTAGTCCCAGTAACCACCCTGTGCCCCAGTCCCACTTGCGGTACGATCGTACCTTTGTAGGCCACGCCCCTCCAGGGACGTGGCCGGCTTCCTGACGGTCTCCCGACTTCACTGACTCAGGGGCGGGAGGCTCCCTACGTATCGCTCTTCCTTCATGGTGCTCGTCTTCCTCGCTGCTTGCTCTCTGCGCGTCTCGATCCTTCGCGTTCTCCGGAGCTTCGGCAGCGTCCCTCCTTTTAAAATTCCCTCTGGCGGACATGACGTTTGACGTCATGACGTCCAGAGCTCCTCGGGTGCCCCCGGGGAATCCCTCGTCAGTTTCCTCGCTTTCCTGCAAACCGGCGTCGGGAGACGTCCGGTTACACATCCCCTCACTTGAATGGGGCTGTTCGAGCCCCACAGGACCCGGAAACCGGGATAGATAGTCGGCCTGACCCATAAGGTCACCTGGGAGATGGCAGACCTGAAAGGAGAAAGGTTGAAGCTCGATGAACCATCTCAGGATGCGATTGTTGGTATTCTTATATCTTGAGAGCCAGGTAAGGGGAGCGTGATCTGTATACAACAGGAAGGACCTGCCCAAAAGGTAATATTGGAGGCTTTCGATTGCCCACTTAATGGCAAGACACTCTTGCTCGATAATGGGATACTTCTGTTCTCTGGGAAACAGTTAACGGCTGATAAAGACCACGGGATGGCTTACTTCGGTTTCATCTTTCTGAAAAAGCACGGCTCCCAATCCTACGTCGGAGGCATCCGTTTGAAGATGGAAGGGTTTATTAAATTCAGGGCATTTTAAAATCGGTTGAGTAGTGAGACATCTCTGTAAGGTACGATAACTATGGAATTGACCTGGGCTTAGTCTCGTAATGGTTTTAGGTTGTCCCTTTCTCAGAAGGTCAGTCAAGGGGGCGGCCAAGGTGGAGTAATGGGGTATAAAGCGTCGATAGTATCCTACCAAGCCTAAAAAAGAACGGACCTCCTTTTTTGAGGTAGGAGCATCGATGCGTAGAATGGCCTCAATTTTGTTCATTTGGGGTCTCAGTATACCTTCCCCTATGTGATAGCCCAGATAAGAGATAGTCCATCCCTTCGTAATGCTATAAAGATTTTTCCTATGTGCGTTAAATGGTCCTCCCAAGTCTCGCTAAATATGACGATGTCATCCAGATATGCGGCAGCGTACCTGGTATGGGGTCGTAGAATGGTATCAATGAGACGTTGGAAGGTGGCAGGGGCCCCATGTAACCCGAAAGGGAGAACCTTAAAATGATATAGTCCAGAGGGGGTAGAGAAGGCCGTTTTTTCTCTATCTTTTGGGGCCAGGGGGATCTGCCAGTAGCCTTTTGTCAAGTCGAGAGTAGACATGTAGTGGGCTTTCCCCAATTTCTCTAAAAGTTCGTCTACTCTAGGAAGAGGATACGTATCAAACTGGGATATAGAATTGACTTGTCTAAAGTCAATACAAAAACGTATGGACCCATCCGGTTTGGGCACCAATACTACTGGCGAACACCAGGGGCTTTGAGAAGGTTCTATAATATCTAGGTCTAGCATTTTCTCTATTTCGCTCTCTACCAGAACCTTCCTGGCTTCGGGGATACGATAAGGGCGTAAGCGCACTATCTTGTCAGGAGGGGTTAAGATCTGATGATGTACCAAATTGGTTCTTCCCAGTGTCAATGAGAACATCTGAGTATGTTCTTCAAGGAGTTTGTTTAACTGCTTGTGCTGTTGAACCAAGATATCTGTATTTATGACCGGTATCTCGTGTCCACTGGGGCAATCAGTGGGGCACCACCCTACCTCTAATTCCTTAACAGTGTTAACCAGACATCCTCGGACCGGGTCGGTCACAGGTTCTTCCCATTTTTTTAGCAAATTAACGTGAAAGATCTGTGACCTATTGGGTCTATCGGTGAGCTGAATTTTATAGGTCACAGGTGTTACTATTCCTGTCACGTTATATGGTCCCTGCCACTTTGCTAACAATTTGTTGTCTGAGCTGGGGAGAAGCACTAACACTTTATCCCCTATGGAAAAAGACCTCAACTGTGTATTCCTGTCATAATACCTTTTCTGTTTCTCTTGAGCCTTCTCCATGTGTTCCCTTACACTTTCCCACACCGTGTGTAGGTGGTTTTTTAATTCTTGGGTATATTTCAGAAGGGTCTTTTCCCCCTCCTCCTCTTCCCATAACTCCGCTGCCATATCTAATAGGGTTCTGGGTTGTCGTCCGAACAACAGTTCAAACGGACTATGGCCCGTAGAAGCTTGCTCGTGGGTTCTGACAGCGTATAATACTAAGGGGAGTTTCCTATCCCAGTCTTTACCTGACTTGGAGATTGATTTCTTTAGAAGGGTTTTCAGCGTTCGGTTGTACCGTTCCACCAGACCATCAGTCTGTGGATGATAAACCGAAGTCCGCAATTGTTTGATCCCCAAGAGTTGACATATTTGGGACATTAGTGAGGACATGAATTGGGTGCCTTGGTCTGTTAAGATTTCTCGGGGAAAGCCGATACGGGAGAAGAACCCTATCATGGCGTGGGCAACGCTCTTGGTGTTGATGCTACTAAGAGGGATGGCCTCGGGGTACCTGGTGGCGTAGTCCACCAACACTAATATGTAACGGTATCCTCGAGAAGAGGGTAGGAGAGGACCAACAATGTCCATTCCTATCCGTGAGAAGGGAATATCTATGATAGGAAGGGGTTGTAAAGGGGCTCTTCTCCTCGTACCAGGATCAATCATTTGGCATTTAGGACACTGCTGACAGAATTTCCTAATCTGAGAAAAGACACCCGGCCAATAGAACCTCCTCAACAGATACTCCTCCGTTTTTTCCCTCCCATAGTGGCCACCCCCTGGCTGACTGTGTGCTAGGTGGAGAACTTGTTGTCTTTAGGGTTCAGGGACTATCAATTGCTTCTTTTCTGCTCGGTCATTGTTAGTGACTCGGTATAATAGATTTTTAACTATTGTGAACGATGGCCCTTTATCTTGGAGGGTCCGGGGTCGTGCACTTTTCCAGGCATGAACTAAACTTGGATCTTCTCTTTGACAGCTTCGGAAGGGGGGAAGGTTAGTAAGGGTAAGAACCGGTGTAATTACCCTCTCTGGGCTTGAATTTTCTTTTGCGTAGGCTTTTCTGGTTGCTCTCTTTTCACCTCGGGAGGGTTTATACCGATCTAGCGGGGTTGGTATAGGTATGTTAGAGAAGGGAGCATTTTTCCACCATGTATTCATTTCTTCAGAATGTCTGGTACTATCTAGAAGCTCCGAAAATTTTGTAAAATCCGTTCCTATAATAGCTTCTTCCACTAGTCGTTCCACTACCCCCATCCTTATGGGATTTTCTTTTCCTCCCCATGACAGGGTGGTCCACGTTAGAGGATATTCTTTGGTTTCCCCATGAATACAACAGATGGACACAGTAAAACCGGCAGTAAAGGTAGGGTTAACAAGTAGATCAGCTCGGATTACGGACAGACTGCACCCTGAATCGATAAGGGCCAGAGTGGGTCTTCCATTGATAACCAGTCTCTTCTTATATGGGGTTTCTTTTCCCCCGGTATAAAAGACTCGTCCCCTAGTAATTCCTATTTCCATTGGTTCTGGTTTTTCGGTTTTTAGGGGGCAAACCCGGGCTATATGACCCCATTCACCACAACTAAAACACTGTGGCTGTTGAACATACGGCTTTTCAAACCCTCGCGTTTTTCCACTTTCCTCGTTGGTTCTTCGTCCTGCCGATGAGGATGAACTGGGATTCTGTCGATTTGGACTAGGTGTTGACCGAAGGGGGGGGGGGGCCTTGAATTCGAGGGAGCGGTGAAAGGCACATGCTAACTCGATGGTGGTGTTAGTGTCTGGGTTTGGGTGTTGTTTGATCCAGTGACGTGTGTGGGGGGGTAGGGCGTCTAGATACTGTTCCAAGAGGACGATCTCGATGATGTCTTCCCTATTAGTCCCGATGGGGCCTAACCACTTGAGACCCAAATCCTTGATCCGGAAGTATAGGGCTCGGGGATTTTCGAAGGGTCCCCACTTGGCTTTTCTAAACCGGACTCGGTAGTGTTCTGAATCGAAACCCACCCTTTCCAGGATGCTCTTTTTAATGTCCTGATAGGGAGTTATTCCACCTGGGTTCACCGCTTGATAAGCCGCTTGGAGGGTTCCTGTCAATAATGGGGCTATATATTGACCCCATCGCTCCTGGGGCCAGGTAGCGGAAGTGGCAACTCGCTCAAAATTGGTGAAGAAAGCATCTGGGTCTTCGCCTTCCTGGTACCGCTGTAGGACCGAACTGGGTACATTCGGGTGTACCCGGGTGACAGCAATGGTATCCGTGAGATTTTTATTGGCAGTTTCATGAACCAATTGATTGTTGGCCATGATAGTGGCCTGGCTTTTGAGCGCGTTTTGCAGGGCCTCCCTTTCCACTTTAGCCTCCTTCTGTTGCTCTTCCCAGACTATTTGCAGATGCCTCTGTCCCTCGGCTAACTGCTGCATCATATCTGATATTGTGGGCTTATCCTCCATGGTTCTAGACTGTCTGTCGCCCGGTCCAATATCCCACTTCTGACACCACTGTGACGGGTTCTTTATCCCGGGTGGAAGGGATATTGGATTAAGACGACAGACGCGTATTCAAGGGGTTAATTAATTTATTTCTGTTATGGTTCTACGATAAACTTATTTTCTTCTCAGAATGTCAGGCTTGATATAGTCTCTCAATGTAAATAATAAATCCCTTGTTTATTTATTTCCTCTTCCAGGGTTCGGACAAGGGTCCTGGTGGGGTCTGGTCCGGCTTTAAGAGGGTTCTGCTCTTCCCGTGTGACAGCGGCCCAGGTTCCCAGAATAAAGAAGAAAAAGGAAAAAAAACAGGTAAGTGGGGTTTTAAGTAAGTAGGTAGGGTTAATTGGTTTTAGTAGGGATGTGGGGGATAGGTAGGAGTGCCGGGAGGTGAGGGATACTTTTGATCACGTCCTTCTCCCTTCCCCGGTGCCTTCGTGTAACTCCCCTTTGTGTTGTGGTAACAATTATTTTAGGGTGGGGTTTTCGTGCGGTTAGAGGGTACACTGGTTTCCCTTTTTACACCGTCTCCCCTCCCTTATAGGACCTCAGCCCTTTCCCCTTGGTTCCCCGTAGTCCCAGTAACCACCCTGTGCCCCAGTCCCACTTGCGGTACGATCGTACCTCTGTAGGCCACGCCCCTCCAGGGACGTGGCCGGCTTCCTGACGGTCTCCCGACTTCACTGACTCAGGGGCGGGAGGCTCCCTGCGTATCGCTCTTCCTTCACGGTGCTCGTCTTGCTCGCTGCTTGCTCTCTGCGCGTCTCGATCCTTCGCGTTCTCCGGAGCTTCGGCGGCGTCCCTCCTTTTAAAATTCCCTCTGGCGGACATGACGTTTGACGTCATGACGTCCAGAGCTCCTCGGGTGCCCCCGGGGAATCCCTCGTCAGTTTCCTCGCTTTCCTGCAAACCGGCGTCGGGAGACGTCCGGTTACAACGTTGTTCTGCGTTTGAGTATAAATGTGATTTATATGCTATGGGTACTGTGTTGCCTTCGTTGAAGGTGACATAAGTAAATCCAATGGCACCAGCAATTGTTGTGATGACCAAATTATTTTTATTGTCACGTGTGTGCAAGTGTTTAGTTTCCAGCATGTCCTGTTGCATTTCCCTAAGGATGAATGTGTGTTCAACTGTCCAGTGTCTGCTAGAAAAATTGGGCTGAACCAAGTCATAAAGTGGCTTGATACGTTGTGCATAGTCTGGAATGTATGTTCTTCCAAAATTAAAGAAACCTAGTAATGACTGTAGTTTCTTAAGTGTGATAGGAGGGTGCAGTTGAGCACATTTTTCTAGAAAGTGCGGGCCAGGCTCTTTCCCTCATTTGATAGCTCATATCCCAGGAACAATACACTGAGAAAGACTATCTTGCTTTTCTTAAAGTTGAATTTGTAACCGAGGTCTGCAAATCCCAAAATGATCCGATCGACCCTCGCAAGATGAATGTCGAGGTCGTCTATGAGATATATGTCATCCACATAAAATAACACCTCAGAATCAATATCATGTAATATTGATGTTACACAGGCTGAAAATAGCTCCGGGCTGTTTTTATAGCCTTGAGGTAAACGACAAAAGCGTTTCTGTGAGCCAAATGAGAATGCACTCAGGTCCCGACTTTCATGTGCTAAGTTCTGGCAGAAAAAGCCATTAGATATGTCTAATGTTGTTTTATATTTTTTACGCACTATATTATTTATCAGTGCTGTGCTATGTGAATTTTGTATAGCATATGTGTGTGTATGACTATTTAAATGTCTATAATCAATGACTATTCTGTATGAATGGCCTGGCTTTGCAACGGGGAATAACGGATTTATATTGCAGATGTACAAGGCTCAATTACTCCCTGGTACTCATGCTGGGTGAGGATCTCCCTCACCGGAGCTTTCGCTTCATGTTTTACAGGATATTGTGGCTGCGGTTGGGCCGTGGACCTAATAGGAATAACATGACAAGGAGACTCCTTGTCCCAACCTACATGATTGCGGTATAACGCAGGTGCCTGCGCTAAAGCCCATTCAACAGCATAGGGGCTTATTTTTCTGCTTCCGGAACAAGATCGGAGAATGAAGGCAAAATTACATCTTCCCCATGCGGGAGCTTACGGATGTGTTCAGGTGGCCAGTCTCTTTCGGCCAATAGGATATCACTAGTAAGTTCATCCCAAAATATCACACTAATGGTGTGCTCCACGTCTCCCTCTATTTGAGTTTTTTTAGTCAAAAACCCTATCGGGTGGGAGGACGTGGCCGTCCGCAGTTTCAACTGCAATAAAATCGCAAGTTGCTGTCACATCCAGATGATCTTTCAGACTCTTGCGACATATCGTGATCTCTGCTGCACTGTCTAACAAAGTCACTGCCCATGTCTTGTTCCTCAACAGTGTTCTCAAGTATACTGGCATTTTTAGCTGTCAGTGCTGCCACCTTTTTCTTTTTAAACTGTGGCTTTTGCTGAGTAGTCTTTTCTTCTTTATTTAATGGAAGACTGCGGCGAGTCTTTCTTTTCTTTCACTTATTCAGGGCGTCGGTCTGGACGGCCCCCTCTCTCGCTGCGTCTATCCGGTGCGTCCTGAAAGGAACGAGAGGGACGTGAATCAGTATATCTGTCTGGAGTTTTAATGTTCTCCCTATTTCTGAGATTGTATCTCCTTTCGGAGTTCTCCGGGTGTGGAGAATCAGCTCTCTTATTTTTTCTATCTTTGAAGTCTTTTTGTTTGTTCCAGAGCTTCTTAGGGCCCTCTTTTGCCTGCTTTATACCCTCCTTACGGGTGGTACTTTGTAACTCCAATTCCTTTGGCTTGGCTCCCAAACTATCTCGCCCTATACTAGTATAGGTGTCGGAAATAATTTTTGCAAGCAGTCTCTGTTGTTCCAGGCGTGGAGTTTCCCGGAGACGTTGGCGTATTGCCAGTGCTACCGCTTCCCCTTTAATATTACTGAGTATTATTGAGGAAACCGCGTCAAAGTTACGCATTAATTTCATCCCCAAATCCATGGCTGGTGCAGCCCCGTGCTCATTCTGTATTTGTTTTAACACCTCCGATAAATTGGCAAGTGTCGGGGTACCACGTGTGGTCGTATATATGGTAGCGAAGACTGTACCCCATGTGGCACAGTCATCCACCGAGGGAACCATTCCAAAGGCCAAGCACATAGTGAGCAATCTATGTTTTTCCTGTGGCCCCGTATGGGGAAACACGGCTTCCAGCTGATTAGTTTTCAGGGTAATCCAGAACGGTATTTTTCCCCGTTCTGCAGGTACTTTACCCATGATAGTATGCACTGTTTGTGGATTAATCCCAGTAGCCAATTGGTAACCACCAGCTGCTGGCGGTGCTGGACGCGCTGGTGTTGTGTTCAATGTTCGCATTACGAACTGAACTAACCGTCTATATAATGTCACTAATTCATTATATAAGTTTAGCAAATCTGCTATCCACATATTTTGTATGCCTGGGTGAGGTGTGTGTGTGGCAAACATAGGCCACGTTGGTCCGTCATTACTTAAGGGACCTAGCTTCACTCTTTGTAATACATGTGGTAGGGCGCCTTCAAACCAGTTCTGGTGCTCTTGGTATGTGAGTGACATTTCATGATACGGGTATGCTCAGTACCGTGGAGGTAAGTTTGCAATTTCATATGTGTGAAATGTATGTGTTCTCTGGTGTACCTCAGAAAGGTGACCCAACAGTAAAATGTTTGTTTGGTATGCTTCATTAGCTTCTATTATAAGAGTAACATCCCCGCCCTCATCTGTAAGGCCATGTGTTAATAAATGTTGCGTTAGTGCTTGTCTAGCATTTTCAGGAATGTCGATAGCATCTGCCTTTTTTTTTTTTTTTTTAGCAAACGGAACACCAAAATGGGGAGAATAAGTCTTTTTATGAGTTCGAGCTCGAACAACCTACAGCTTAATCAGGTGTTACCTTTTCAGCTGAGGAGGAATTTCCCAAAGACCACGGACGTCTCCATATAATGGTACTTAGGGTACCTGTTGTCTGTGAGACAGTGATAGTCGGGGTATCCGTAAATTAGTGCCTAAACACCATCGTTGGTGGCACCATGTCGTAGTTTGGACTCTTGCTCTAGGCAAGACTGCTGGTTAAAGGATGACAGTACTTTTGCTTGTAGGCGACTATGCCTATCCTACGACAAGTTGCAACTGTTGTCCCAACCTTACCGGCTCACTAGCAGCACCTCACCAGAAACACAATAGTAAAAGGTGATTTGTGGCAGCCTTTAAGCATGGACTCGAGAATGAGACATCTCAGGGAGTGTCGTGGTTAAACAGAGATTATCCCTTTCTCACAGATATATCACGTCTCATACAAACACAGGCAATGACAAAGATGCAGTAAAGTTTCAATAGTTTTTATTTAACACAACTGCAGTTTGCAATATGTTGCATGGGCTGCAATGATTAGGATAACGAACAATGCAAGAAACAGAATTGTGAAGACGAGAGTCATTATTACAAAGACCCCCACCATCTTGCAATGCATGCAAAAGACATACGAGATATAATATGCCCTAATACCCTAATGTGAGAGGCCTAACCTCCTACCTAAAGGAGAGCTGGGTTTGCTAAACCTAATCTGCCAATGCCATGTCCATGAGAGGAGCCCCCAACCCTCGTTACCTTGGAATGAGGTCTCTATCTCAGACTCTGCAGGGACACGAAGACTGGGTCAGCGTCAAGACGACGTGCAACATCGGTATCAGCGATGGTGGCGATGCTCTCTGGGCGGAATCCCTCTGATTATCTATCTAAAGTGTGACGTATTTATACCGATCTACCAGGACCCCTGATGTAGGTGTGTTCCCAAAGAATAGATAATAGACATGCTTGGGACGGCAAGTATTATAAACAAATCCCTCGAAAGTATAGAGAGGGAAAATCCCTAAGTGTGAACACCTACTGTTTGTTTGTCTTTGTCGCTTGATCTTGACGCCTTAGCGCGATGGCACTGATAATGCAAAGCATAACAAGTGGCCTAACTATAAACAAGGCAGCCATCTTAGATGAATTAAATAATTAAATGGGATAAGACAGAGCAAGCTAAGTAGGTTAAAAGTCACTAGGTGACGGGGCACGAGTCTGCAAGCCAAAGGCTAAGCTAACTCCTGTTATCCCATTAAAACAAACTAGGATTCACTACAATGTCTTTCTTGAATGGTATTGCTTTCTTGTTTGCAATGATCAATTATACTCCATTCTTCTTTAAATGTGAAATAGATGACAGGCAATGAGACTGGGTATAAACTGTTTAATTGTCCTCTTAGGTATACTTTTTTGGCTAGAAGATTTGGTTTCAACCTTCTTTCCTTGGCAGGAACAAGAGTTGATATCCTTCCCTATAAGAGTAAAGGCTAGCCTTCACTTGTGATCTTTCAATGTCTAGTTTGGAAAAGTGACACTAATAACCTTTTTGAGGTTGTGGTACAGATCATAAATCTGTCAAACTTTTTAAATAGTGACAAGGATAACACTGAAAAATAATGTTAACACGCTATAACCAAAGCAAATCTATGCTTTTTTGCTTAAAAAAAGAAATGTAGAGCTGAGCTCTAGAGGGTTTTCCCTCACAAACAGTGAAAAAATCTGGCAGTTGGAACCTCATAGGAGGGTAGGAGACTGGGTATTTGGAGCTCCATCTCACTGGCTACAGTTAGGGTGACATAATGAAGTGGAGTGGGTGTACATGCACAGGGTTCATCTGATTATTCAACGTACTAGAGGGACCAATATTCAAACATATGTTCCAAGGGTTACCAGCCTAATAGCAGGGAATATGTTCAAACAAGTGAATCTACAGACGATCCAATGCTAAAGAACCTAAGGAACAAACAGGTCAATCAGAATTCTGTATACAACAATTAATACAAAATGGACGTACCTTCATGAGTGATTGTGTCTATCTTTACTGTATTTGCAAAACACTTATGTCTGTGTGACATAAAGCCCACTCTCCATTTCCACCCACCAACAAATAGAAGAATGGGGCAGGCAAGTGGTCACTTTTTTTTCTATTTCTTTGTACTCGCCAAAAACAAGGAAACACTCAGTTTCACAATGTAATTAGGCGTAATTTAAAATGTCAGTGCTGGTACTCCACAGCTCACTGGGACACATTTGAAAGCCATCCAGCCCTAACTTCTAATGCAGTGCCAAAACTCAGTCTGCAGTTAAAAGAGATATGAAAAACTGTTCACCCACAGAGAATGATATCTGCTGCACGAGATAAGGCCAATCTATCTTAACTTGACACTGTTTCTAGATAATACTATTCTTGGTCAACGCTCAGATCCCAAAGCAGATATACGCTCAAGAGCTGCTCGCATGACAAAAACAAGCAATGATAAAGCCAGACGTACTGACATTGGTAGTATTGGTACTGTTATGGTGTTTCGGAGGTGGTAACAGTGTAATACTGGTAGTGGGTGAGCTGATATTGTTGTGAAAGTATTAACAGTATTGGTAGTGGTGATAATGTGGGTACTGGTGGTAATGGCTGGTTTTGCTATAAGTGGTTTGTAGTTATTGGTGGTGGTAGTACTGGTGTAGGTGATACTGATCATGGTGGTATCAGTTTGTGGCGTCTCTGGGGTGTTGCGCTGCTGATGGTAGTGTTTGCATTTTTGGCACCATTAGTGGTGTGGTATTAGTGGTTATGTGATTACAAGCAATTGTATGCCAGAGTCAAGCTCGCTCTTGAGTCATGACAAGAGTATTCAAAAAGTGATCGCTGCAGAAAAAGGATTGCTTTCAGTATACAATGCATACCTGAAATAAACACAATGTGTCAAAAACAGGAGGGTGGAGTGTACCTTTAGAGGTAAAATACTCTATAAGAGGTGAAATGGCATTCCAGTCAATACCACAGCGGTAAGAGAAATAATCGTTTGGGATGATTTAAGTTGTGCTTGACAAGGCCACATGCCGATGGCTGAAAGAGTCTGATCCAAATATACTAGTGGTTGAAGTGGGCTATCCCAAAGCCCACCTTATGTTTATTGTCAGCAATAGGTGCTCAAACTGCAGCACTGTCAAGTGAGGCCTAAAAATGTTAAGCGCTCCCAATGATAATTGAGATTCCGCAAATCTAGGTAAAATGTCATCCTAATTTGTAATCCATGCAGAGGCACCAGAACCACAAATTGTATTTTTTTTTTTAGGGGAAGGCTGAAACAAAATATCAGGAAAAAGTAAGGACAGATAAGATGGAGAGTGATGCACTGGAGATGGGAGAGCATTAAAGGAAGAAGAGGGGAGGGGGGAATGTCAGAGGAGTCTCATTAGGGTGGCTGCTACCTAGGACCTGTGGCCCAGTGCACTTTAATGGGTACAACAAATTAGCATGCCAGGACAGGCAAAATATGCAACAAATGGAAAATGTTACTTACCCAGTAAGCATCTGTTTGTGGCATGTAGTGTTGGAGATTTGCACACTTAGCATAATCTTGCCACCTAGAGTTGGGTTCGGAAGTGTACAAGTTGTTTTTCTTCAAAGAAAGTCTTTTGAGTCACAAGGTAGAGTGACTCCTCTTGCGCATGAGCATTGACTCCATTGTGAGATTGTTTTCCTGCACGGCAGGTGAGGTTGGAGTGTGGAGCATAGAGTAGTATAGTAAGATGTTCATGCTTAATGAATGTGTGATAACTTCTAAAAGTGACTGTAAGACACAGATGTCCGGGGAGGTGGGTGGGCACATGTGAATGTAAACACTACATGCCACAAACAGATGCTTACTGGGTAATTAACGTTTTCTTAAGTTGAAGGGACATCCAGAGCTGCAGGTTCAAGAGGCTAAGGTATAGGGATGATAAGTCTTCAGAGGATGACATTTTCATGTACAGTTAGGTGTTCTTGGCAAAAAGATGGTTGAAGATGTTTGTGTGTCACAGGTAAACAGTGAAAGGTTAAATATAAAGGCTAAAAAATGGGTGAAAGGTTTGAGTCTGTGGGGACTAACAGTGGTACAGACTTGCTACTTAAACCAAATCAGAGCAGTTGCTGAGATCGAAGGTGAAACATCTGAGAATGGTCACACTCAGTCCCACTCGATTTTCCAGGGCCTTTAGAAGATAAGAGTGGCTGACCATGTCAAAGGCTGATGACAGGTTGAGTAGACGTTAGCATGATTAATTTTGGTCACGGAAACCAAGGGCACCACTTTAAACTTTGCACAATAGCAGCTTTGGTGCTACAAACCATTCTGAGTTAGTTAAGCAGGACATTCACAACAATTAATTGCTTAAGTTGTGATTCAGCACAGCCTTGTATGGTTTTGGCCAGGAGGTTGAAAGCAGGATATGGGACAGAAATTGTTACTGACTTCTGGATCTGCTCTTTTTAAAAATAATGTGAGGACCAATTTTTAGGCAGATAGGAATGTCTCCCTGGTATAGGGAAGAGTTGAGCAGTTTCTTGTAGTGGCGATGGTGAGGATGAGGGAAGTGGATGTGAGTTTAATTAGGCTGGCCTGGACATAATCTAGAGAGTGAAAGGAGGGTTTGACTTCAGCAGTGGTTTTGATAAGTATACATTACTATTATAAACTTCAGTATGTTAACAGCCTTGAGTAAAGTGAAAGGGAATTGTCCTTAACCCTTTCACTGTCCTATTGACATATATGAAAAGGTGTACAGAACACACCCTTTTGACATAGACAGCCCCACATCCAATAAACAGATAATGCAACTTAACCTGAAAGCATCTGTTCGTATAATGTAGTGCTGTAGATTCACATGCACCTACCCTCCTCCATGGTCTGAGTACAATGATGCAGACCGATACAAGTGAATTCCTCACACTACACATTGCAGTAATGCACCCTATCTTTCTTTCTCAAACCATACAGCCTTATACCCACTTGGCGGAAAACAATCTTACATGCCCAATGTGCGTTGAGAGGCGGAGTCACGCTGCATCTCATGAATAGAGTACCTTCTTCTAAGAAAAACAACTTGCAAACATACGAGCCCAACACTAGAGAGGATTATGAAAAGCATGTGAATCTACAGCACTACACCCTACAAACAGATCCTTACAGGATATGACATATATACATATATCTATATATAAATCTGCAACTTTGATGCATAATATACAAACACACATGCTTAGCATAGACTGAAAAACAGTAGGGTCCAGTAACTGTGGCTAACATGTGGCTGATGCAGAGCCATCTAGTTGCTTTACAGATGTCAGCTATGGGTATGCTGCCCAGGAAGACAGTTGTGGCTCCCTTCTTACGAGTAAAGTGTGCCCAAAGAGGTGCATGAAGTACTTGTTTGACTTATGTAACAATTTTGGATGCATTTAACAGTCTATCTGGATATGCCCAGTTTGGAAATTGCCTGCACTTTGTGAGGCTTTTTGAATAAAACAAATACTATTTAAAAAAGTGTGTACGACCCTTTCAGCCTGCAGGGAAGAAACCGGAGGTTCTAAGGTTTGACTGAGGTGAAAAGGAGAAATTTACTTAGGAAAGAACTTGGAGTTGGTTCTAAGAAATAACCAAATTCCTATGTATCTGTAGAAAAGGCTCTTGTACAGACGTGGAGCCCCAAATGCAAAATGATAGAGCAGTGTGCAGATTCCTAGACTCAGGATCTTATTAATGGGTCGAGTCCAATCACAGAATGAGAAGGCTGGGAGGGTCGATGAGGAATCTGCAGTTAGTCTCTCTACCAAAAAGAGCATTAACAAATTCAAGTAACTTGTTCCTCTGATAGAGACTTCTACTTGCAAGTTCCTCACCTTCTGAATAGATAACAAAGTAGTACCCTAAGTGAGGTGGGTTATGGATGGACTCAAACCAGAATATCCTGCAGGACCGAGAGGGCAAAGTGACCCTCTCAGCAGACTTCGCTGTTCAGACAACAGTTCTTCGAGAATGTATGGAGGGAAACCCACATAGCTGCCTGGCAGATCTCTAGGACAGGGGCTCTGAATGCTAACACAGTGGTAGCAGATTTGACCTGGTAAGAGCTCGCAGACATTCCAGGGGCTGCTTCTTCGCTAAAGCATAGCAGATCTTAATGCAGGGCACAGTTCGGCATGAGATAATACACTTCTGCACAGCCTTTCCTTTTTCGCTCCGGCAAACCCCACACACAGCTGAACGCCCACCCTGTGTTTTTTAGTACGATCAATGTTGAAGTTTTGGGGTCTAAGCCATGGAGACTCTCCTCCTTTGAGAGGTGAGGCAGAGCATAGAACACCAGCAGGGTGATGGTTTGACCGACGTGTAAATGTCATAACATTTGGTAGAAAAGATGCCGTAATTCACCAAACCAGCTTATTTGGGGAGGGGGTGGGGGATGGCAGGGATTGTGGGGAGGGGAGGGACTGGTGTATGGAGGATAAACACATGGAGCCCTAAGACGACTCACAGGTAGTGCAGAGGTGATGGCAACCAGGAACACAGTTTTGATGGTGAGAAGCCGTAAGGGACAAGTATAGAGTGGCTCAAACGGAGCACACATCAGATAAGTAATGACAAGACTGAGGTCCCACTGGCGCATCACAAATGGAAAAAAAGAGGAAACATGTTGCAGCCATTTTAAGAAGAGCATCACAGCAGGTGATTTAAATAGAGAGTTGATCAGGCAACAATAAAAAGGCTGAGATAGCCAAAAGATAACCTTTATCTGTGCCCAGAGAAATGCCTAGCAGGGCAAGAGACAGCTCAAATAATAAAAACTTCTGACATTTCGACTGACCAAGAGGGGATCAATCTGGAAAGTCCTGCCCCAAACTACAATTTTGTCACAAACAGTATTTTCTTTGAGGGACACCTAGATGCCAAGGTATGTATAGGAGGGTACACTAAAGTGGTTCGGGAGATGGGGTAGTTTAAAGGGCAGGAAGGGGGCTAGATGGTACACTGCCCTTGACAGCAGGAGCAGTGGGCACAACAGCCTCTCCAGTGAAATTCCTGGTTCCCTGCTGGGGAGGGACCTACCTCCAGAGGAAGGCTGAAGATGGTCAGCTGGCACCGATCAATCGCCATGCATGAAGATGGAGGTTGTGGAAGCCAGAGTGGAGAACCTCCTGGAACCACAGATTCTCCCAAAGGGCCAGTCTGATCAAAGGACAGATGCTCTAGACCAGGAGTTATGGATGCCATGCACTCCCATACCCAGTCTGGAGCCACTAAGATGACATGGGCTTGGTCTTACATCTCCAAGCAAGAGATGCCTTGGAAACTTTAATACGAAGAAGTGCTGACACTGCAGGTTCCTGGAATTGGCTAAACAGATTGAGTCAAGGTTCTCCCTGTTCTCAGATGAGACCTTGCGCTACCTCCAGGTCAAAATTCCATTCGTGGTCAGCTATGCACTAACCACTGAGTTCATCCTCCCTGGCATTCAATGAGTTCATCAAATGGTTTGCCATCAGTGGTCCAGCCATTTCCAGAGGCGCACAGGCTCCTGGAACAGGGTCTGTGATCCCATCCTACTATGATTGGTCCAGTACCATATGGAGACGGTTTTGATCTTGAGCACCTGTTCAAGCCTTCCCTTGATAGATGGCAGGAAGGCTTTCAGTGCCAGGCAGATGTCTCTCAGCTCCATAAGGTTGATATGGAGTTGGGACTCCTCCAGAGACCAGAGGCCTCTAACCTCTATCTTTACCAGGTGGCCATCCCAGCCCAGAAGTGAAGCATTGTTCACCACTTTCAGCTCTGTGTGCGGAAGAGAGAGAAGTCTGCTTCTGACCCAATCATGGTTCAGTAGCCACCACTGCAGATCCTTCCCAATCAATTCGGAAATCTGGATGTGACGGAAATATCCCCTTGGTGTTGGGCCCACTGAGATTACAGATGCCACTGCAGAGCCTGCCTACGTCATATGACATGCTTGGCAATCAGGATGCTGGATGCCATCAATTCCAGAAGCCTCGGAGTAGACCTCACTGAAATCCAGGACCGAGGCTGATAGAGATCATAGTCTGAATGTCTTGGACGCCCTTTTCTGGTGAACAGGCACAAAACTAAACTCTGTCAAGACTGGCCCTGAAGAAGGGAAGCTTCTGAGAAAGCGTCAAGCGTGGCTTCAGCACCTTGATTGTAAACCCCAAAGATGCCATGAGGTTTGCAGTAGTCTGGAGGTAACTGAGAACTTTCTGTGACAAGCCTGCCTTCAACAGCCAATCATTAAAGTATGGAAAGACTGGCACTCTGCGCAACCAAAGACCACCACTGCCATTACTTTTGTAAATATTTGGGAGATGCTGATGAGACTAAAAGAAGCACAGCAAACTGAAAATGCTCCTCTTCCCACCACGAACCACAGGTAGCACCGATGGATCAGCAGGATGGGAAAAGGAAAATAGGCTTCCTGTAGGTCTAATGCCACCATCCAGTCTCTATGGCTAACAAGACCTGAGCCAGGGTGAGCATTTTTAATTGCTCCTTCCTTCCTAAGACCTATGTCCTTCTTGGGCAACAGAAAGTAGCCGGAATAACAATGATGTCCTCCTTCTAACCCTCTTGATAGCCCACTTGCCAAAAAGGGCTTGCACTTCCTGCTGCAAAATAGAGAGATGGTCCTCCATCATTGAGGAGTCAGTGGAAGGTGCGGCGTGAAAGAAATTAATGGTAACGCATAGTCTGCAAACAATTTGGAGGACCTATCTGTCCGATGGGATCGCTTACCAGCCTGGATTGAATTGGTGGAGTCTGTCTCCCACTGGGCGGCTGTGACCTGGTGAGGGTACACTAAAGTCGTTCAGGAAATGGGGCTATTTAGCGGGCGAGGAGAGGGCTAAGTGACGCACTGCCCTTGGCCACAGGGGCAGTGGGGGCACCACCGCTTCTCCTGTGAAATCCCTGGTTAACAAGGTCCAGAGAGTGAGTGGTAGTCATACTCTCCCTGAAAAGTTCAAGGGCAGAATCAGCCTCGTCCCCGCGCAATTGAGTCCCACCAGGGAGGACAGGACATCGCCCACTCACAGCATGGCGAAGAATGGTGACCTTAGTGCCAAAAACCTATCTGACGGAGACTGTGGTGTTCAAGCCACAATGAATTGTGATGTTGGTTGCAATATGACTATCCTGAATGGCCTGTGACAAAACAGGGCGAAGGCCTTCAGGAACACTTGGGAGAACTTGTGCCACCAATACTCAGAGGGCATGAGTATAGCAGCCCAGCAAACTAGAGGCATTAACTGCTCGCAGGGCCAATCTGGCACATGAGAAGAGGTGTTCCGAATGTCTCAACTCACTTTGATTCCCTGTCAGGGGGAGTGGTAGGGCTTGGTCGGGTTAGTGGAGGCCCTCCACCACGAGGCACTCAGAAGAGTGCTGCAGCAAAAAGGCCGGGTCACCTAGAGAAAGGCAATGGCATTGGGCACGTTGCTGGTTAACGGGAGGACTAGTACAAGGTTTAGCCCAAGCCCTTAAGAGGGTATCAGTCAAGGCCTCAATAAAAGGTAAGGCAGGCTCAGAAGCAGTCCTGCTAGGACTGCCGTTAGGACGTTTCTTTTCACATCCATGAGAGCGGAGGTGGAGGTCAAGGACTTTGGCCACCCTATGCATAACCATTGCACAAGATGCATATTCTTCCATGGCTAGACCAGGACTGCTGAAAAGGCCTGACTATGGGGAAGTGTCCAGCCCACTAGCATCTTGCAAATCTCTATGCCAACTGTCATGGACATGGGGCTGAGCAAACATCACACCCTGGTCATAATTGTTATCAGAGTCCATTCCAAAGAGAATGAAAGGAATGTTGCCTACCTTTTGGTAAGGCAAAAGCAGAAACTTTGGTCGAATTCGGCTGTGATGTGTCGAATTCGGACCAGCACAGTAAAGGAGAATATGGACCACCTGTTTGGGCACCTAAGTAGGGATTGACGGGAAACGTACCCAGTTATGGGGTGGGTTTGGGTGCTAGAGTCAGCTCTGTACAGTGGCCAAGGCCAGAAGCAGCTGAGAGGGATCAGCTGGCGCAAAGGGTAAACTCGCTGGCAGTACTTCAGGTGGTATGCCTCTCATCTCCATGGGGCCTGAAGGCATGCCAGAAGAAGGAGGCAGAGAATTGAAGAGCTAATGCACAACGGAAAGAAACTCTTCGATCAGGTGCTGCATGGCTCAAGGCCCCAGCAATTCGGGTTGTATCTGAACACACAGAGCAGGAAGGGGACAGTTGGCAGCACCCACACACTTCTTCAGCGTGAAGGAGCAGAACTCTACTTCAACTTCTTATGCATCTTGTACTTATCTGCAGATTTGGAGTGTGATGAAACTACGGGAACGGGAGCAAGACAAGGAACAGTTCTTGGACATGGAGCAGACCTGACACTGCGTCGTCTTGTTTTTGGCAATGTAGAGTTTTGCCTTGCGCTCCCTGATAGCCTTCTGGTTCATGGATTCGCAGTCTCCGCAGGTCTTGTGGGTTGATCTCAGGTACCATTGGCAAACCTGGTGGGGATCTGTCACATACATGCGACAGTCCTTACAAGGCTTAACACCTGAACACCCTTCATCTTAGGGGGTGACATCCCATGAACACTGTAGAAAATTTATAAGAATTCTTTTTTTTACAGTGTAATAGCGGGCTGTGGATTGTTGTGGAGTGGCATACAGTGCAGTGGCACAGACTGGAGTGGTGTGGAGTGACAGAAAGGAGTGGCATGGAAAAGTGTATATTAGAGTGGCTTGGCATTGAGTAGTGTTGTACAATGGAGTTGAGTACAGTTGAATAGTGTAGATTGTATGGGCATATAATGTAGTAGCAAACAGTGGCGTGGCAGAGACTGGAGTATCCTACAGTTGAGCAGCATACAGTAGAATAGCATACAATGGAGTGGAATACAGTGCAGTGGTGTACACTGGAGTTTGTTAAACTGGACTGGCGTACAATGGTATGAAGTAGAGTATGGTGGGGTACAGTGGAGTGTGGTACAGTAGGATGTTGTGGAGTGATGTAGCATGGAGTGAGGTACAGTGCAGTGGCAAACAGTGGAATAGCGTGGAGTGGCAAACAGCGGAGTAGCGTACAATGGAGTGGGGTGTAGTGGAATAGCATAGCGTGGAGTAGAGTGGAATAGAGTGGAGCGGCACAGAGTGGAGTGATATACAGTGAAGTGTTGTAGAGTGGGGCAGTGTACAATATAGTGAGATAGACTGTAGTGGCGCACAGTGTAGTAGTGTACAGGGGAAAAACATTGACTGTTAGTGGCACAGAGTTGAGTGGCACATACTCTAATAGCATACCGTAGAGTGGCGCAGAATGGAGTGTTGAATGGTGCAATAGAATAGAGTGTAGTAGGGTCAGCGTGGATAAGCGTAGAGAGATGTGCAGTGTAAAGTGTACAGTGTGTTGTCGTGGAGTGGCGTATAGTGAAGTGGCATACAGTTCAGTGGTGCAGACTGGATGGCATAGGTTGGAGATGGAGTGGCACCGAGTGGAGCGTTTTATTGTGGAGTTGCGTACGGTGGACTATTGTAGTGTACTGGTATATTGTAGAAGCATACAGTGGAGTGGTGTTGACTGCAGTGTTGTACAGTTGAGCAGCGTACAGTGGAATATCGTACAGTGGATTGCCATAGAGTGGAGTGTTGTTGAGTGGACTGGCATAGAGTAGAGTGAGCTACAGTGTAGTAAAGTGGTGTATATTAGAATAGAATGGAGTGGTGTAGTGGAACGGCATACAGTGCATAGCGTACATTGGAGTGGGGGTAGAGTGGAGAGGCGTAGAGTGTAAAAGCATAGAGTTGGGTGCCGTAGAGTGGAGTGAGATACAGAGTAGTGGTGTACAGAGAAGTGGCATACAGTCTAGTGGAATAAAGTGGCATACCATAGAGCGCATAGTGTAGAGGTGTAGAATGGAGTGGGATACAGTGGAGTGACGTAGAGAAGACTGGCAGAGAGTAGAGAGGCACAAAGTAGAGTGCTGTAGAGTGGAGTGAGCTATAGTGTAGTGTTACAGATTGAAATAGCATAGAGTGGAGTGGCATACAGTGGAACCGCGTACAATGGAGTGGGGTACAGTGGAGAGGCATAAAGTGGAGTGACTACAGTGTAGTGGTATACAGTGACATATCGTAGGCTAGTGTGGCGTGGAGTGACGTATAGTCTAGTGGGGTGGAGTGCTGTAGAGTGGAATATCGTAGAGTGGAGTCTTTCTTCGGTTCTGTCTTGGACCCAGTGCCATGCAGGGTCAATTGCCCAACTCTGCTAGCTCCTGCCTGGCCTAGACTTAGATGCCTGCCTGTCCTTTGCTTGTCTTGGACCCAGTAATGCTACTGGGCTCATTTGTCCAACGCTACTGCCTATGCCAGCTCCTTACTGCTCCAGGCTTCAGTGCCTGCCCGTACTTTGCTTGTCTTAGACTGAGTACTGGTGCAGGGTTCATCCACCCACCTCTGCTGCCTATGCCAGCTCCTGTCTGATTCAGGCTGCAGTGCCTACTGGTCCTCTGTTTGTGTCTTGGACCCAGTACTGGTGCACAGCTCACACGCCCAACTCCGCTGCCCATGCCAGCTCCTGACTGTTCCAGGTTTCAGTGCCTGCCCGTACTTTGCTTGTCTTAGACTGAGTACTGGTGCAGGACTCATCTGCCCACCTCTGCTGCCTATGCCAAATCCTGCCTGGTTCAGGCTTTGATGCGTGCCGGGGTCCTTCAGTTCGTTCTTGGATTTAGTACCATGAAGGGCTCATTCGTCCAGCTCTGCTGCCTATGCCAGCTCCTGACCTCTTCAGGCTTTAGTGTCTGCTCGTAATTTGCTTGTCTTAGACCCAGAACTGGTCATCCGCCCACCTCTACTGCCTATGCCATCTCCTACTTGGTTCAGGCTTCCATGCGTACCCAGGTCCTTTGGTTTTTCTTGGACCCAGTACTGGTGCAGGGCTCATCCGCCCACCTCTGCTGCCTATGCCAGCTCCTACCTGGTTCAGGCTTCCATGCGTGCCCAGGTCCTTTGGTTCTTTCTTGGACCCAGTACTGGTGCAGGGCTCATCCGCCCACCTCTGCTGGCTATGCCCGCTACTGCCTGCTCCAACTTTCGATTTCCCGCCTGCATTGTTGCAGAATGATCACCTCAGCCGGGTCTTGAAGAGCTCCACTGACATTTTCCTAATTTTACGCCTCATTACTTCTTGCCTTTCAACTGTATTAAAAATGATTTCCACCCCTGGCTCCTGTTCCGGCAGAGGCTGGCACAGGAGCAGGGCCAGTTCTGCACAAGGTTACATTGATATCAAGGAGGGGGAGAGGGGAACGGAGCAGAGGCTGCAGTAGAGAGGAGGAGCCGGGTCTCTACTGCTCCCCGCAGACATGTGTGCTGCAAGACCATCTCCCTCGCGTGGGACACAACAGTAGGCCGGAAAAATACTGCAAGCTCTTCACAGATAGATGAATGTTAGCAGCTCCCTACACATATGGCAAAATAACCGCGGACTCTGCTACCTAGAGATGTGCACGCAAGCCATGCTAGACATACAACCATCTCCAAGCTCTGCTGCACACAAGGACAACAGCCAGAAGCTGCAGAATACACGCAGCTCCATCGCATGGAGGGACACATTCACACAAGCTTTGCCACACAACCGGGTACATATCCGCGGCTCCACTGCATACAAATAAAAGCAAGCTGTAACACACCTAGGGACAAATAACTACACGCTACCTACATACCCGAAACTGCAGCACTGACGGACAAACAGGACGCTCCGACACATATAAGGTCAAACAACCACAAGCTAGGGTACACAGGACACATACCGGGCCCCAAGCCTGCCACATACGGGGACAAGTAACCCCAAGCTACACTACATACCCGAAACTGCGGAACTGATGGACAAACAAACACAAGCTAGGGTACACGGGACACATACCGGGCCCCAAGCCTGCCACATACAGGGACAAGTAACCACAAGCTAGGGTACACGGGACACATACCAGGCCCCAAGCCTGCCACATACAGGGACAGGTTACCACAAGCAAGGGTACACGGGACACATACCGGGCCCCAAGCTTGCCACATACAGGGACAAGTAACCCCAAGCGACACTACATACCCGAAACTGTGGTACTGACGGACAAGATCCGCCACACATAAGCAGATCCGCTATACACAGAAAAACACCTAAAAGCTATTCTACAAGGAAACAGCCTGAACAACGACTCTGGAACGACGACTGTGTTGTTCACGAAAGCGGAACAATGCTTACGTGAACAACAACTCTCTTTTTCTCCGCCTTAACAACACGTGCTGAACACAATGCGTGATAAAGACAGAGAAAAAAGGGAGTCAGGATGGGGAGAGGACGCGGTCAGCTAAGTGGGGCTGGGGCAGGGGTAGTTTTAAGGGTGGGGGGTGAGGGGTCGGTCGGGGTAGTTTTCATTTTAGGGGCGGGGTGGCAGGTCGGGGTAGTTTTAGTTTATTTTTTTTAGAGGGGGTCGGGTATTTTTAGTTTTTGGGGGTTGGGGTGGTGGTGTCGGGTTGCGGTAGTTTTAGGGGTGAGGGGGTCCGGGTAATTTTAGTTTTGGGGGTGGATGTAGTTTTAGTTTTTAGGGGCGGGGGTTGCTGTAGTTTTAAGGGTGGTAAGTTAAGGTAGCTTTAGGGGTGGGGGAAGTTTTAGTTTTAGGAGGGTGAGTGGTTGAGGTAGTTTTAGGGATAGGGGTTGGGGTAGTTTTCATTTTTAGGGGCAGTGGGTTGCAGTAGTTTTCGGGGCGGGTGGGGGGGGTCAGGGGAGTTTCAGTTTTTAGGGGCGGGTGAGTGGTCAGGGTTGTTTTAGGGGCAGGGTAGAGAGGTCAGAGTAGTTTTCGTTTTAGGGTCAGGGTAGGGGGGTGGGGTAGTTTTCATTTTTAGGGGAGGGGTGGGGGTTCGGGTTAGGTTTGTTTTTAGGGGCGGGTAGTTTTGTTTTAGGAGCGGGGGTCATGGAGGTTGCATGCTGGAACCACGCATGCCATGCCACACATGCCTTTACCAGGCATGCCTTTAAAACGAAAAATCATTGTATAGGCATGCGTGGTTCCAGCATGCATTGTTCCATTGTATATTCATTCTACACAATTGTAAAATACCTGAAGCTCCACTAATCAGATTGTAAAATACCCATCACATATAGATAACTACTTGTAAACTATGCTAAACATACCATCAATATCTGCATTGTCTGCTGTGCACAAAGATAACTACTGGTGAAACACATGCACTTGCAAGTTTCTATACACACAGGCAGCAATACATGGAAGCTCTGCTGCACAGGAACTGGCAAGGTCCCCCACACACATAACCGCAAGCTCCGCCACACGTATGAGTTAACACTCAAAGCTCCACTGCATGTACGGAGAAACAGTGGTGAGGTCCACACTCACAAGCTCAGGTACATATATGGACCAACAACTGCAAAATCTACACGCTCAAGCTGTGGTACACTTTCAGTCCAACATTATTAAACATCTACGTGACCCCGCTGGCAGACATCATCAGATCACACATCGATGTTCTCTCCTATGCAGACGACACCCAACTGATACTCTCCCTGTTAGACAAAACCCCCACTACAAGAACCAACTTTGTCAACTACACCTCTACAACCTCTGATACAAATACAAACACCAGCGAGTTCCACAAGCGCAAGCTGTGGTACACATACAGATAAAAACCTGTGAGTTCCACATGCATAGGCTGCTGTACAAGTACAAATGTCTGTGATTTCCACACACACACACACACAACCCCTGTTATACATACAGAGAAACACCTGCAAGTTCTACATGCACAAACACGGACACTAGCAAGTGCTGCACACACAAGCTGTGATACAAATATGAGTAAACACCAGTGAGTTCCATACACACAAGCCCTGGCAAACAGACAAACACCTGTGAGTTCCACACGCACAAGCTCCAGTACACATAGGGACAAACATCAGCAAGATTCATATGCACAAGCACTGGTACACATGCAGACAAACACCTGCAAGTATCGCATGCAAAGCTGTGGTACACATACGGACAAACACCCACAAGTTACACACGCACTAGCACACTTACAGAAAAACTCTCAAGTTTGACACGCACAAGGAGCAGGTCCCAGGCCACCTCTCCTCTGGTGCGGCACTGGTCTTTCCTGGTTGCTGCCTCATTCTCACTACCTTCTCCTCCTCATCCCCGGTTTTTCTGAGTGCTTTCTCCTGCCTTCGGTCTCGTTTTCACTGCTTTCTCCCTCCTTTCCACCATTTTTCTGAGTAATTTCTTCTGCTTTTTGCCTCCTTTCTTTTTCTCCTCATTCCTCCCCCCCCCCCCATTCACACCTCCCGCCTAGTCCCGCCAGGCACCCTCAACGCCCCTCCCTTCTCCCAAGGCCAACTTAAAAAAAAAAAAAAAAAAAAAAAAAAAAAAAAAAAAAAAAGCAACAGCGTGGCTGCGCTGAAGGTGTGCCAGAGGCAAGCCTGAGTGCACCCGTCCGTGCCTGGACCACACCCAGCACCCCCTGGCTCTTCCACCCAACGAAGACACACCACTGCTGATCTCAGAGCCCTGGACGCACCAACAACCACTGCTGGCTTTATTCCTTGCATACCACCAGAGAACCGTTCTCCTGTCGACTCACCTTCAGCATAAAACCAACACATTCGACACACTGACTGAGACCACCATGATGACTCCAGTGCATCCTACTCAACGCACATTCACTAGTTAAACACGCCACCAAGGTCTGGGACAAGAGCTCCTCCCTAATTTCGGATGCCATATTCCTCACAGAAACCTGGCTCAACCACGCTTCTGAATTAGACATCGCCACCGCCATCCCCGAAGGTTACAAGACAACACACCAGCACAAAACCAACAAGCACGGATACGGAATCGCCATCATCTACAGGGACACCATCCGCAGCACAACATCCCCCAACACCAGTAATGGAATACCTCAACTTCCAACTCCACACAGACGGACCAAGCACCATCAGAGGCACCCTTGCCTACAGACCACCAGACCCACAACCCAGCTTCTGCAACACCATCCCGGAATTCATCACCCCGCAAGCAATTGACTTTGCGCACTACATATTCCTAGGGGACCTCAACTTCCACCTCAAAGACCCCAGCAACGTCAACTTCACTGACCACTTAACCATCTCCGGACCCACATACTCTGGCACTGTGCCCCCAGATCCACGCAAATAAACTGGAAAAGGTATTAGAAGACTAGTGGAACGACACTCTCCGCTCCCACATCTCAGACTCTCACCAATCCCACAGCCACCAAGAACAACATCACTCCCTCCTAGAAATTGTGCGATAACCTTGCAGACTTCTTCCATAAGATCTCTGCTATCTACGAAAACTTTGAATGCCAACTCTCCACAGCAGACAGCATCAACCAGCTCACATGCACAAACACAAACCCCAAACACATTCTCACCCACTGGAAATTCCTCACCACTCAAGACATCATCTCCTTCATGAACTCTGTACACTCGGGAGCATCCAGAGACCTTTGCCCCCACCACGTCTTCAACTTGGGAAGCAAGACAATCGGTGATGAGCTCAGGAAGGTCCTGAATACCTCCAACATTCCAGCCTCCTTCCCGGAGGTCTAGAAACATGGTGAAGTGAGGCCCCTCCTGAAAAAAACATCTGCCGACCCAGTCGAACTGAAGAATTACCAGCCAATTTCTCTGCTTCCCTATCCAGCAAAAGTCCTTGAGAAAGCAATCAACCAGCAACTCACCCAACACCTAGAAGTCCACAACATCCTGGACACCTTACAATCATGATTTTGAGCTAACCACAGACCCCGACTGCAGCCCCAGATGACATCAAAGCCCTCCTGCACTGTGTGGAAATGGCAACCATTATCCCTCAGGACCCGTTGCCACAGTCTCCCACCGCATCCTGGTCAACAGACGCCACCACATCGGGATTCAAGGAAACGCCCTCAAAGGGATTGCCTCGTACCTCACTGGCAGAACCCAAAGGATCAGTCTCCCACTGTTCACCTCGGAGCCCAAGAAGATCATCTGTGGAGTCCCCGAGGATCGTCCCTCAGCCCGACCCTCTTCAACACCTATATTACCCCTCCCTGTCTCAAATACAACACTCAAAAAGTGGAGACATCCCATGGATCAGTCGAGCCAACAGCAGAGGACACTCCTTCCCGCATATGGCATCCAAGGCTTGAAACAACCTCCCCCTGCACCTCAGGACTGCACCGTCACTCCAGCAATTCAGAAGAGACCTAAAGACCTGAATGCTCGAATGATCATTCCTCCATGCAGCAGCATACAGCGCCCCCGGACCTTGATGGGTGATTTGCCACACTCTAAAATGTTTGACGGTCAAAAGCTGTCAACCGTCACCACTCAATCTCCATGCAAGGCAGCAGAGAGTGGACAGGTTCTGGTGAAGAACCCTCCCCCCTGTTGCTGGGAGAGAAGTTTATCCCAATTGGGCATTCTGATTGGAGGATCAATGAACATGCTCAGTAGCTTGGGATATCAAACTCTCCTCACCCAGTCCAGAGAAACAGGGATGACTTGGGGGTCCAGTCATTCCTGGTCATCTTGAGAACTCTAGCCAGGTGTGGTATGGCTAGAAATGTGTACAGGAGGCCCGAGTTCCACTCGAGATGAAGTGTCTGAGCGAGAGCTGTCTTAGAAACTCCAGTGTGCAAAATTGTTGACATTGGTGTTCTCAGAGGAGGTCAACATATCTAAACACAGTTCTCCCCACTGCTGAAAGAGACCCTGCACCACCTTCGGATGGAGATGCCATTTGTGATCCGCTAGGCATCTTTGGCTGAGTTTGTTCGCTCTGGCATCCAGACAGCCCATCAGATGTTGAACCATCAGGGATACGTCCTGCTGTTCCAGCCAGGTCCAGAGATGTAGAGCCTCTTGACAAAGGGTCTACGACCTCACCCCACCCTGTTTGTGGCAATAGCACATGACGGAGGTGTTGTCCGTGAACACCTGCACCATCCTTTCCTTGATGGAGGGTAGAAAGGCTTTCAATGCCAGTCATATCACCCAGAGGTCCAGCAGGGTTGATGTGGAGTCCGGATTCCTCCAGGGTCCGGATTCCTCTGATCGCTGTCTCTCCCAGATGGCCGCCCCATCAAAGGAGTGACACATCTGTTACTACTGTCAGATATGGTTGCGCAAGGCAGAGAGGTCTGTCTCTGACAGAATCTCAGATCGTTAGCCACCGCTGCAGGGCTTTGGCAGTTCCCTCCAAGATCTGGACCATGTCAGAGAGATTTCCCTGATGCTGTGCCCACAGAAACTTCACGTCCCACAGCAGTGCCCACATATGCCATCTGGCACAAGGAGGATGCAAGAGGCCAGGAGTCCACGTAGCCTCAGAGTCAGTCTCACCAAAACCCATAATAGAGGCTGAAACATTGGTGTCACAGCATGAATATCCTGGACTCGCCACTCGGGACAAGCCCAAAACTGCACAGTGTCCAGAACAGCTCAGATGAAAGGGAGTGTAGGAAGCTGGCCTGGTATGTAGTGAACACCATTGGTGTTATTACCTTATACCAGGTCCAGGTATCCCCTATTAATGAAGTGTAGGCAGTATCTAGGAAGCCAGGGCTCTCTAGAGGTAGCTGTGGATGAGCAGCCAAGACGTATCTAGGAGACATGCAAAGCTTATGCAATACAACTATAGTCACACAGCAACTTATCACACATGAAAGAACCACACAGTTTTACAAAAATAAAAGTACTTTATTATAGCAAAACAACTCTAGAATACTTATAGGCAGTTCCCCCGACTGGAGGTAAGTACAGACTAATTATATACAGGGAGTGCAGAATTATTAGGCAAGTTGTATTTTTGAGGATTAATTTTATTATTGAACAACAACCATGTTCTCAATGAACCCAAAAAACTAATTAATATCAAAGCTGAATATTTTTGGAAGTAGTTTTTAGTTTGTTTTTAGTTTTAGCTATGTTAGGGGGATATCTGTGTGTGCAGGTGACTATTACTGTGCATAATTATTAGGCAACTTAACAAAAAAATATATATACCCATTTCAATTATTTATTATTACCAGTGAAACCAATATAACATCTCAACATTCACAAATATACATTTCTGACATTCAAAAACAAAACAAAAACAAATCAGTGACCAATATAGCCACCTTTCTTTGCAAGGACACTCAAAAGCCTGCCATCCATGGATTCTGTCAGTGTTTTGATCTGTTCACCATCAACATTGCGTGCAGCAGCAACCACAGCCTCCCAGACACTGTTCAGAGAGGTGTACTGTTTTCCCTCCTTGTAAATCTCACATTTGATGATGGACCACAGGTTCTCAATGGGGTTCAGATCAGGTGAACAAGGAGGCCATGTCATTAGATTTCCTTCTTTTATACCCTTTCTTGCCAGCCACGCTGTGGAGTACTTGGACGCGTGTGATGGAGCATTGTCCTGCATGAAAACCATGTTTTTCTTGAAGGATGCAGACTTCTTCCTGTACCACTGCTTGAAGAAGGTGTCTTCCAGGAACTGGCAGTAGGACTGGGAGTTGAGCTTGACTCCATCCTCAACCCGAAAAGGCCCCACAAGCTCATCTTTGATGATACCAGCCCAAACCAGTACTCCACCTCCACCTTGCTGGCGTCTGAGTCGGACTGGAGCTCTCTGCCCTTTACCAATCCAGCCATGGGCCCATCCATCTGGCCCATCAAGACTCACTCTCATTTCATCAGTCCATAAAACCTTAGAAAAATCAGTCTTGAGATATTTCTTGGCCCAGTCTTGATGTTTCAGCTTGTGTGTCTTGTTCAGTGGTGGTCGTCTTTCAGCCTTTCTTACCTTGGCCATGTCTCTGAGTATTGCACACCTTGTGCTTTTGGGCACTCCAGTGATGTTGCAGCTCTGAAATATGGCCAAACTGGTGGCAAGTGGCATCGTGGCAACTGCACGCTTGACTTTTCTCAGTTCATGGGCAGTTATTTTGCGCCTTGGTTTTTCCACACGCTTCTTGCGACCCTGTTGACTATTTTGAATGAAACGCTTGATTGTTCGATGATCACGCTTCAGAAGCTTTGCAATTTTAAGAGTGCTGCATCCCTCTGCAAGATATCTCACTATTTTTGACTTTTCTGAGCCTGTCAAGTCCTTCTTTTGACCCATTTTGCCAAAGGAAAGGAAGTTGCCTAATAATTATGCACACCTGATATAGGGTGTTGATGTCATTAGACCACACCCCTTCTCATTACAGAGATGCACATCACCGAATATGCTTAATTGGTAGTAGGCTTTCGAGCCTATACAGCTTGGAGTAAGACGACATGCATAAAGAGGATGATGTGGTCAAAATACTCATTTGCCTAATAATTCTGCACTCCCTGTATACAATAGCAATCAGTAAATAGTATAGAAACAACATGCATTGGCAATACTTAGTAAAAATGGCAAGGGTCCCAGTGGAGGGCCAAACTATATACAAAGAAAGTGGAATTTGAGATACAGTCGCTCACCTAAGGATGTGGCGTTGTTAGAGGAGCTGGAGGAACTAGGGACCCCAAGAGGTGAGTACTAGGGTGACCTTCAGCAACCAGGACAGCAGAGATAAGTACCTGGTTTTCCCAAGGACTAACAGAAGGACTTGGAAAAAAGATTGTACAAGAACAGGACAAGAAGAAACCAAAGGTGGATTCCGGTAGAAGAGGACCTGCAAAAGAACGGGACAGAGTCCAGTCCACGATGGAGTGTCCAGTGGGGCAGGAGCCACTACCCACCATTCTGTGGATGCAGAACCAGGTCGATGAGGGGACAAGAAAAACAGCTGTGGAGCCCAGGAGCAGAAGAGGATTCCTTGGAGCATTGCAGATGGAGTCCCACGTCGGTTGTTGGGTTGCAGATGGTCAGTGGTGCAGGAGAACCACCATCAAGCCTTGGCAAATGCAAGAGGAGCAAAAGAAGAGCTGCAAGGCTGAAGAGGACCAGCAAGGCCCAGGGGACTCGACCAAGGGAGGGGAGTCTGCAGTGACACTCAGCAGTCAGAAGACCCAACAGAAGCAGTTACAGCCCCCACAGGAAAGCCTCTGGCAGCAGGCACAGTAAATTGCAGTGAGGCCCAGACAGCACACCTGAAGAGGAGTCCCACGTTGCTGGAGCAGCAGAGAGGAGACTGTGCTTGGCAGGATGGAGTGCTGGGGGCCGGGGCTACACGGCCCCTGAAGATCCCTTGGAGCAGGAGCAAACAAGCCTTGGTAGCTGCAAGAGTCACGGTGCACAAGCGTAATGTCCTGCAAGGAGAGGCAAGGGCTTACCATCTCCCAAGTTGGACAGCTGGCAGAGAGGACCAAGGGGATCACTCTAGACCACCACCTGCGATGCAGGATCCACACGGTTCTAGGAGAGCAGATCCACACAGCTGGTCATTGTTGCAGTTGGTGTCTGCAGATGCAGGTGTGTGACTCCTTCACTCCACGGGAGATTCCTTCTTGCTTCTTGGTGCAGGCTGAAGTCTCTCCGAACCCAGAGGATGCACAACTGGGGAAATGTTGCAGCTGCTGGAAGGAGCCGGAGAAACAATGTTGCAAAGCGAAGTCGTCGCCGGAGTTGCAGCTTGATGGTTCCTGAAGAGTCCAGGTGCAGGTCAAGTGGTCAGAAGGTGAAGTAAACGACGCAGAGGAGTCCTGGTGGAGCTTGCATGTGAAATCTGGGGATCCACCCTTTAGAGAGTCCTTAAATAGCCCTAAAAGGGGTTTGGTCACCTAGTAAGGTGACCACCTATCAGGAGGGGTCTGTGATGTCACCTTCCTGACCTGGCCACTCAGATGCTCCCAGGGGCCTCTGCACATCTTGGTTTCAAGATGTCAGAATTAAGTGGCCATCTGGAGGAGCTTCAGGCACCACCCCTGGAGTGGTGATGGACAGGGGAGTGGTCACTCCCCTTTCCTTTGTCCAGTTTTGTGCCAGAGCAGGCACCGGGCGTCCCTGGAGTGGTGGCAAACCAGTTTATGCAAGGAGGGCACCAAATGTGCCCTTCAAAGCAAACCAGTGGCTTGGGGAGGCTACCCTTCCCAAGCCTTGTAAAACCTATTTCCAAGGGAAACAAAGTAAATCCCTTGTTCTGCCTTCCCTTGCCTAGGCTGGTCAAGCAGCAGGAGGGCAGAAACCAGTCTGAGAGGTGGCAACAGCCCGCGCTGCCAGGAAAAACCGAGAAGACTGTAGAAGCAATCCTGGGGGTCCTCTATGGAGCCCCCAGAGTGCATGGATTCATACAACCAATACTGGCAAGAGTACTGGGGTATGATTCTGACATGTTTGATACCAAACATGCCCAGGTTCGGAGTTACCATTATGTGGCTTGACACAGGTAGTGACCCGTGTCCAGTACATGGGTAAAATGGCTTCCCTGCGCTCATGAAGTCCAATGTAATGGAACTGGAGTTCGTAGTGACACTTCTGCTCATGCAGGGGTGTCCTCACTCACAGGGATTGGCACCCTGAGCTAGAAGGTCCTACAATTGGGCTGATTTACAGTGACCTGTGGTGAAAGGGTGCATACACCTTTTCATGCAGGCTGCAATGGCAGGTCTGCAGACACATTTTTGCATGGGCTCCTATGGGTGGTACAATACATGCTGCAGCCCATGGGGAACCCGTGGTGCCCCAATGCCCTGGGCATTCCAGTACCATATACTAAGGACATATAAGGGGGAACCAGTATGCCAATTGTGGGGTGTGCAAAATCCTATGCAACCAAATTTAGAGAGAGCAAGAAGAATCACTGGGGTCCTGGTTAGCAGGATCCGAGTCAGAAAAGTCTAAGCATACTGATAGCAGGCAAAAAGCGGTGGTAACCATGACAAAAAGAGGGTACTTTCCTACAGGGAGTGTTTGAGAGGGAGTCAATTGCTGATAGTGAACCCCAGCAAATGCAGAAGGTCCGCCATAGTCTGGAGTTAGGACACAACAGTGTACGGCGAGCCCGCCTTCAACAGCCAGTCGTCAACATAGAGGAAGACTGGAACCCCTGATTTCCGTGGATGAGCTGCAACCACCGCTATCACCCTGGTGAACACAGAGGGGCGCTGGTAAGGCCAAAGGGGAGCACAGCAAACTGAAAGTGCTTGTGGCCCACCATGAAACGTAGGCAATACATGTGGACAGGCAGGATGGGAATATGCAAGTACGCATCCTGCAAGTCCAACACACAATGGGGAAAGGAGAAAACCCTTTGGACGATCAGCAAAACCCACCGGTCTGATGTTATGGACCGCAAATGGGCCAGGTGATGGCAAATCCTGCTGCCCATGATGGTAAGAGGACAAATTAGGAGGGTTTGGAGACTGTGGCTGCTGGACTGACCCCACTGCTGGCTGCCCAACCCACAGGGTTTGTGGATACCGTGTCCTTGGCCATGCAAAGGCTGGGAAGTATGCACAGTGTGGTGGCTGGGGCGTGCAGAACATGCTGAAAGCTACCTTCCACAGCCACAAAAGGAGTGAAAGGTAGATAGGGGGCAGCAAGGGGCCATGGAAATGCCCAAGGACCTGGCCATAGCCCTTCGGTCCTTAAAGCTCTCCAATGCTGAATCTGCGTCATCTCTAAAGAGATCCAAGCCATCAAAAGGGATGTCCATAAGTGATGCTTGGAAGGCCCCAGAAAAGCCAGTCGTCCTCACCCAGGCATGGCATCTTAATGCCACTGTTGATGAAACCGCTCTGCCCAATAAGTCGGTTGTGTCTAGTCCACATCAAATTATGAACTTAGATGCGTCCCTCCTGTCAGCAATAGCCCAGGAGAGAGCAGCCTGCGCCTTCTCTGGGACCGCTGGCAGCACCTGCACAACTGTAACCCACAGAGGGTGTGGGAATAGAGTCACTAAAGGAGAACTCAAGGAACACAGTGCCAGGCTGGTGGAAGAAATTCTCTTTTTCCCCTAAGGTGTCCAGCCTTTTGGATTCCCGGTCTGGAGGTGCGGTTGGGAATGCACCAGGATTAACGTGGGAGGAGGAGGCTTGGAACACCAAGCTCTACAGGATGGGATGATGTGAGAATAAGTTTAGGTCCAGAGGAGGGGGCGGTTGGCAATCGTCCTGTTCATAGGAGCTTCTGAGCTGGGCTTGTACAAGGTCCCAAGCAGGATATCATTAAGTGGCTCATTGAAAGCGTGAAGCGGTTCTGATGGGGACACTCCTGGAGCACTTCTATCAAGACTTTTGTCTTAACTGCTGTGGTCGAGGCCCCCCCGCGAAGGATGCTCCCTCCGACGTAGCTACGGTAGGGGTAGAAAGCATACCAGCATCTGGAGAAGTGTCCAGTCTACTAGTCTCAACCTGATACTCATACCAGTTCATAGTGTCACAAGGCTGATAATCCTCAGGGTCCAGAGAAATCCCTCATGCCTCCCTGTGTTCTAGCACATAAAGAAGAGGGCTCAGACTCCGGCCTGGAAGGCATGGCTCCAGTTAGCGTCTCTGGTTTGGGGTGGGGATTACAATGAGGATGGGGCTGCCTCTGGGCACCAGCAAAAAGAGGAGCGTCGATTTTAAGACCCGCACAAGGAAAGGTCGAGTTGGTATGACTGGTGTTGGTCTGGATCCAGGAATGGATCCCAGGGACCTGACTGGTGCCGGTGCCAGAGCTGCAGGCATGAAACCAGAAGGGGCCGCTGCCAATCCCTTGGGGCCCAAAGGCACAACAGAGGAAGTAGACCAGCTAAATATGAGGAGCATGGTCTTGTAGAACTCTTAACTGGGCAGAAGTAACTCCTGGAAACTTGGGGAGGTGGGAAGATGTCCCAGGCGCTGGCATACTGCAGAGCCAGAGCTTGAATGTAGATGCTACCTCGTCTCGACAGCCGACGGATGGGTTGAAGTCGAAGATTTTTGCGACAACGACTTCTTTTTGTAGTGCCATGACTTACCCAAGTGACCCGACGACTTCAAGTGCGATGAGGATCTCCGACTCTGTGACCTCTCCCAGGAACTTCCTCTTATCCGGAACCTCAATCATTGCGGCATCACACATCGATCTGCAGGAGCTTAAGGGGTGGCATCCTCAAGGACTTCATGGAGTGGCAATCGGCACAGGCTTTTGAGTCGTGATCGCGCTCGAGGCACCAGAGGCATACACGATCCAGGTCCGTCACCAATCAGTGACAGGCGCAGCATGGCTTGAAGACTCCCGTCCATGATGATTTCCTGCTACCCCAGGAGGAAAAACCATCAAAAAGACTTCGACAAAAGTAAAAAAAAAAAAAGGTTAGAAAAAAACTGACTAAGGTGTATCTCTTCCCAGATCTGCACTGAATGGCGCATTAAACAAACAGAACAGACATCAGCACATTGGGGCAGTGGCTATATAAGCCCGGCACACGTCACTTCCGGTGCGGACGACACCAACTATGCCATTCAAAGCTGAATGATGCCACCTACTGGCGTGCAGTGGTACGTACTGCTCACAAAACATTTCTGGTTCCATTACAAAGCCTGGGGATAATTCTCTGGTAAGGAATCCGTGGCTAGAAGTCTTTATCAGATACACATTAATGATCACGGTTACATTGGCCTCTATTTTTTAGCAGGGAACATAGCTGCCACACTAAAATGAATAAAGCCTTAACCAAGGATGAAGTTGTAGGAGGCTGGCCTGGCTTGTAGTGGGTACCAAGGGGTACTTACACTCTGTACCAGGTCCAGTTATCCCTTATTATTGTAGAAGAGGTGTTTCTAGCAGCTTAGGCTGATAGAAGGTAGCTATAGCAGAGCAGCTTAGGCTGAACTAGGAGACATGCAAAGCTCCTACTATACCACTGGTGTCATGCACAATATCATAAGAAAACACAATACACAGATATACTAAAAATAAAGGTACTTTATTTTCATGACAATATGCCAAAAGTATCTCAGTGAGTACCCTCAGTATGAGGATGCCAAATATACACAAGATATATGTACACAATACCAAAACTATGCAGTAATAGCAAAAGGAAGTAATGCAAGCAATGTAAAGTTACAGTAGATTGCAATAGGAGCACATAGGTATGGGGCAACACAAACCATATACTCCAAAAGTGGAATGCGAATCACGAATGGACCCCAAACCTATGTGAGCTTGTAGAGGGTTGCTGGGACTGTAAGAAAACAGTGCGGGTTAGAAAAATAGCCCACCCCAAGACCCTGAAAAGTAGGTGTAAAGTGCACCTATAACCCCCAGAGAGCACAAAAGTCATGATAGGGGGTTTCTGCAAGGAAGACCAACACCAGCAAAGCAACAACAGTGGATTTCTGGACCGGAGTACCTGTGAAACAAGGGGACCAAGTCCAAGAGTCGCGACAATGTCGAGAGTGGGCAGATGCCCAGGAAATGCCAGCTGAGGGTGCAAAGAAGCTGCCACCGGATGGAAGAAGCTTTGGTTTCTGCAAGAACAGAGAGGACTAGGAACTTCCGGAGGATGATGTCCCACGTAGTGAAGAAGCTTGCAGAGGTGTTCCCACGCACAAAGACCGCAAACAAGCCTTGCTAGCTGCAAGGGTCGCGGTTAGGGTTTTTGGATGCTGCTGTGGCCCAGTAGGGACCAGGATGTCGCCACTTGGATGAGGAGACAGAGGGGGCGCCCAGCAAGTCAGGGAGCCCTCACAGGAGCAGGCAGCACCCGCAGAAGTACCGGAACAGGCACTTGGAAGAGGAGTGAACCAGAGTCCACCCGAAGACACAAAAGGGAGTGGAAAGTGTGGGAGTCACTTGGACAGAGTTGCTGAGTTCCAGGGACTACGCTCGTCATGCTGAGAGGGGACCCAGAGGACCGGTGATGCAGTCTCTTGTTGCCTGGGGCTGCAGGGGGAAGATTCCGTCGACCCACGGGAGATTTCTTCAGAGCTCCTGGTGCAAGAAGGAGGCAGGCTACCCCCAGAGCATGCACCACCAGGAAACAGTCGAGAAAGCCGGCAGGATAAAGCGATACAAGGTTGCAGTAGTCGTCTTTGCTACTTTGTTGCGGTTTTGCAGACGTCCTGAGCAGTCAGCAGTCGATCCTTTGGCAGAAGGTGAAGAGGGAGATGCAGAGGAACTCTGACGAGCTCTTGCATTCGGTATCTGAAGAATTCCCCAAAGCAGAGACCCTAAATAGCCAGAAAAGGAGGTTTGGCTACCTGGGAAGGAGGATAGGCTAGTAAGAAAGGTTAGAGCCTATCAGAAGGAGTCTCCGATGTCACCTGCTGGCACTGGCCACTCAGAGCAGTCCAGTGTGCCAGCAACACCTCTGTTTCCAAGATGGCAGAGGTCTGGAGCACACTGGAGGAGCTCTGGGCACCTCCCCTGGGAGGTGCAGGTCAGGGGAGTGGTCACTCCCCTTTCCTTTGTCCAGTTTCGCGCCAGAGCAGGACTGGGGGATCCCTGAACCGGTGTAGACTGGCTTATGCAGAGACCCATCTCTGTGCCCATCAAAGCATTTCCAGAGGCTGGGGGAGGCTACTCCTCCCCGGCCCTGACAACTTTTTCAAAAGGGAGAGGGTGTAACACCCTCTCTCTGAGGAAGTCCTCTGTTCTGCCTTCCTGAGCCAGGCCTGGCTGGACCCCAGGAGGGCAGAAACCTGTCTGAGGGGTTGGCAGCAGCTGTAGTGAAACCCCGGGAAACACAGTTTGGTAGTACCCGGGTCTGTGCTAGAGACTCGGGGATCATGGAATTGTCTCCCCAATGCCAGAATGGCATTGGGGTGACAATTCCATGATCTTAGACATGTTACATGGCCATGTTCGGAGTTACCATTGTGATGCTATACATAGGTAGTGACCTATGTATAGTGCACGCGAGAAATGGTGTCCCCGCACTCACAAAGTCCGGGGAATTTGCCCTGAACGATGTGGGGGCACCTTGGCTAGTGCGAGGGTGCCCACACACTAAGTAACTTTGCACCCAACCTTCACCAGGTGAAGGTTAGACATATAGGTGACTTATAAGTTACTTATGTGCAGTGTAAAATGGCTGTGAAATAATGTGAGCATTATTTCACTCAGGCTGCCGTGGGAGGCCTGTGTAAGAATTGTCAGAGCTCCCTATGGGTGGCAAAAGAAATGCTGCAGCCCATAGGGATCTCCTGGAACCCCAATACCCTGGGTACCTCAGTACCATATACTAGGGAATTATAAGGGTGTTCCAGTATGCCAATGTGAATTGGTAAAATTGGTCACTAGCCTGTTAGTGACAATTTGTAAAGCAGAGAGAGCATAACCACTAAGGTTCTGGTTAGCAGAGCCTCAGTGAGACAGTTAGGCATCACACAGGGAACACATACATATAGGCCACAAACTTATGAGCACTGGGGTCCTGGCTAGCAGGGTCCCAGTGACACATAACAAACATACTGACAACATAGGGTTTTCACTATGAGCACTGGGTCCTGGCTAGCAGGATCCCAGTGAGACAGTGAAAACACTCTGACATATACTCACAAACAGGCCAAAAGTGTGGGTAACAAGGCTAGAAAGAGGCTACTTTCTCACAGAAGTCTGCAAAAAAAAAAAAAAAAAAAAATAATCTAATAATATCTAAACTCTACTATAACGCAGTCTTGCCAATAAGATTGCAAAACTGACTTGATAAATATCAGGGGCCGGTCTCAGGGCCTAACATAATTTCTTGTGGACTTGGTGCGGTGGCCACCACAATATCTTTATAATAAAGAACAAACTGTATGTGTGCCACTGGACTGAGCAGGAGGGGGCATAAGCTCAGAATGTACAGAGTGCTACCAATTCCTTGGAATACACTGAGCGCTAGTATTTCTCGAGGCATTTCTTAAATGTCTAGCAATCTCAACTTTTCCTTTACACCTTGTCTAATGCCACATAACTTAAGAAAGCAAAAACAGCACCTTCCAACCAAACATTCTAGCTCCTTTTTCTGATTCCCTCTGCCAATCGATACCCTGGTTTTGGCCTGCCTCATCACTTTTGCTACCTAGGTTGCATGAAAACTGGATTCGTAGTAAGCAAGTTTGAACACACTTGACTATCCATCTACCCATCACAGTTTTTGAAATTGGATTGTCTTTGTGAGGCATTGAAAAGGCTACAAAAAGCTGTTTAGATTTTCTAAAACTTTTAGTCCTATCAATGTAATACAATTAACATCTAGTGTGTGCAGTGCTCTTTCAGTGACCGAGTCAGGCTGTGGGAAAAAAAGAGGTAACTCAACTGACTGGTTAATGTAAAATGGTGAAACTACCTTTGGGAGAAATTCAGGGTATGTCCTAAGAACTACTCTATCTTTACGAAGCTGGAAGAAAGGTTCTTCTAAAGTGAAAGCTTGTATTTCACTTGCACATCTGAGGAAAGTGAAAGCCACTAAAAAGGCAACTTTCCATGAAAGAAATTGCAAAGAGCAGGAATGCATGGGTTCAAAAGGCAGACCCATGAGTCTAGTAAGGACAATATTAAGGTTCCATATTGGAGCTGCGGGAACCCTGGGTGGAATGACTCTTAAGGCCTTCCATAAAGGGTTTGATTACAGGAATTCTAAATAAAGAAATATGTTGTCTGTTTGGAGGTAAGCAGGCATAGCTGCTAAATGAAGTCTAATAGAGGAGTATGGTAAATTTGCCTATTGTAAAAGTTGCTGGTAAACAAGATCTTGTACTGATGCTTTGAGTGGCTCAATGTGTTTAGGTTGACAGTAGCAAACAAAGTGTTTCCATTTAGCAGAATAACACTGTCTAGTTGTAGGGTTACATGCTTCTCTACGAATGTCCAAACATTCAGAGGGGAGTTGTAAATAACCAAACTCTATAACCTTCAGGAGCCATATCGCAGGATTGAGTGTTTTGGGGTCTGGATGTCTGATTTGAGCTCGTTTTTGAGTCAGAAGGTTGGGTCTAATGGGGAGTTTCTGGTGGGGGAACCACAGACAGATCTAACAGTGTTGTGTACCAAAACTGATATGCCCATGTGGGAGCTACAAGGATCATGGTGAGTGATGTTTGTCTCAGTTTGTGAACTAGAAATGGAAGGAGTGGGGGAGGCGGAAAATCGTAAGTAAATTTCCCTGACCAATACATCCATACAGCATTGCACTTGTGAGGGTATTTGGATGTGAAGTTTTGGCTTTTTGAATTTTCTGCTGTGGCAAAGAGGTCTATTTCTGGTGTTCCCCACAGGTGAAAGTATTGGTGAAGTACTTGTGGGGTGAAGTTCCCATTTGTGAACTTGTTGCTGCATCCTGCTTAGGAGGTCTGCAAACTGGTTGTCCATTCCAGGGAGCTATTCTGCCAGAAAGTGAATGTGATGGTGAATTACCCATTTCCAAATTGTCGGAGCAAGAAAGGACAACTGAGACGAGTGCCCTCCCCCCCGTTTCTGCAGTTAATACATGGTTGTCATGTTGTCTGTATGGACTAGAACCACCTTGTGAGAGAGCTGTGGCAAAAATGCTTTGAGCGCTAGAAAGATTGCTAGTAATTCCATGTGGTTGGTGTGATAGTGATAGGTGTGCTGAATGGGATCCCATCTGCCTTGTATTATAGGGTTGAGGTGAGTTCCCCAACTTATCTGTGATGCATCTGTAGTGAGATCGGAGGCACAGGGTCTTGAAAAGGTCGCCCCTTGGAAAGGTTGGTCTGAATTCCATCATTGCAGAGAGCGGCGAGTCTGGCAGTCCAACAACACTAGATCCTAGAGATGACCCTGTGACCGAGACCACTGACGAGATATACACTGCTGTAAAGGACGCATGTGTAGCCTGGCATGAGGATTGATGACAATGCAGGAAGCCATCATCCTTAATAGCTGCATCACTAGACTCACAACTTAAGTGTGTTTCTGGTGTAATTGAGACAGAAGAGTTTGGAAAGCTTGAATCCAGGCTGGGTTTGGATATGCCAACCCTGAGTGAGTATTGAGAATTGCTCACAGATAAGGCTGCATCTGTTAGGGTTGGAGATGGGATTTGAGAAAGTTGACTGTAAATCCCAGAGTGTGTAGAAAATCTACATTGTACTGAGTATAATTCTGACATTGTTGGATGGTATTGGCTTTGATGAGCCAGTCGTCAAAGCATGGGAAGGCATGAATATGTTGCCTTCTGAGGAATGCAGCAACTACTGCTAGACATTTTGTGAACACCCTGAAAGGAGTTGTTACCCCGAACGGTAAGACCTTGAATGGATAGTGTTTTCCCGCAATGACAAATTAGAGATTTTTGCGATGGGCTGGATGTGTGGGAATTTGAAATAAGCGTCTTTGAGATCTAAGGCTGCATGAAATCGCTTTGCTGTAACAGGGGAATAACATCTTGCAGAGTGACCACATAGAAATGCTCCGAGAGGATGTATGGGTTGAGAGGCCTGAAATCCAGAATTGGTCTTAGAGACCCATCTTTCTTTGATATAAGGAAGTATAGAGAAAATACTCCTAACCCTTGTTGAGACGGGGAACTGGTTCTATAGCCCCTTTGAGAAGAAGGGATTGTACCACTTCTTTCAAAAGAATGAGATGGTCGTGTGAATGTTTGTGAGCACGAGGGGAAATATTTGGTGGCGTAAAGATGAGTTCTAGACAGTAGCCATGTTGGATAATTGATAGAACCCATTGATCGTTTGTGAATTTGGACCATTTGTGACAGGGATTTGCTAGTCATCCCCTACTGGAGAGGTGTGTGCTGGAGGAAACTGGTGTGTTTTTGAGGCAGAACCTCTGGAGGTGGACAACTTACCTCTGCCTTTATTATTTGCACCCCTGTAAGAGCCTCAGAAGGAACCTCTGTTGTAAAAGTATGTTCCCTGATTGGTTTGGGAGGTGGAAGGATAAGTGGATGATGTTTTGAAACCTCCCCTAAATTGTGGCCTGCGAAAATTACCCCTACTTGGTGTAGTTAGCAGAGCTCCCATAGCTTTAGCTCTCCCAAACTTTTTCAGCTTATCCATGGTGGTGTCAACTTCTGGACCAAACAAGTGTTCTTTATCGAAAGGCATGTTGAGAACTACTTGTTGTATTTCTGGCTTGAAGCCTGAGCATCTCAGCCAAGCACGCCTTCTTATAATAACACTGGTCTTTGCACTACGTAGCGCGGTATCCGCTGCATCAATGGCACATCTAATGGATATCTGAGATGACTTGCCCTTCTGAGACTATCTCCAGTTCATTTTTCCAATGTTCCTCTAGAGGGTACTGAATCAGCTATTCCATCTCATCCCACTGGGCCTATCATATCTTGCCAGAGGTGCCTGTGAATCAGCAATTCGCCAATGATTAGCCGCCTGAGCAGCTACCCTTTTCCCAGCTGCATAAAGTTTTTTGCTCTCCTTATCTGGAGGAGGAGCATCTCCTGTTGATTGAATATTAGCACGTTTCCGTACTGTGCTTACAACTATAGAGTCAGGAGGTACTTGTGACCTGATACATATAGGGTCTGACGGTGCTGCCTTGTACTTTTTGTCGACCCTTGGCATACTAACCCTTGCCCTAACAGGTTCTTTAATGATGTATGTGGCATGTCTAAGCATACCTGGCAACATGGGCAGAAACTGACTCTCTTTGTGAGTGTTGGTTAATGTATCAAATAGGAAATTGTCTTCAATAGGGTCAGTGTGCATGTGTACGTTATGGTATGCAGCTGCCCGTGCAATAACCTGATTGTATGCTGTTGTATCTTCAGGAGGTGAAGGCTGTGCTGGGTACAAATCAGGGTCATTAAGAAGTATGGAATCTGGATCATATAAACCCCATGGATCTACATCCTGTGGAATTTCACCTAAGTCATCTCCATGAGGTAATGGTGACCTTTCTGGAGAAAACTGTGGCTCTATGAAAGATGTAGGAGATTGTGGTAGTGGAGGAGTAAGAAGAAGTACAGGAGAGTGAGGTGGAGAAGGTCAAGGGTGAACTGGAGCCTTTTCTTTGTCGTTGGAGGCTTTTTTTAGGAGGAGGAGCAGTGTCCAATGTCTCCTGAAAATTAAGTCTCCCTTAAATTGGAATAGGGGGAGAAGAAATTATTTTCCCTGTTCCCTTTTGTATGTGGAGCTGGCGCTGACGAGCGTCCACTACTTCCAGAATTGGTTCTACTGGTGAAGCTGCTCCAGATAAAATAGTCTTTTGAAGCTATCATCTTCGGTTCCGAAGTTTTCGGAATGGAAGCCTTTTGTCGAACGGAAGGTGTCGGCTCCGAAACTGATGCCAAAGCCTTCTTTCTCGGAGCCAAAATGCTCAGATAGAAAATTCAACTCGATCCCGAGACTGTGTGGGATGCTGTTGAGTTTGTGGTCGACGCCGAAGACATCTTGGCCATGGCAATTTTCAGTGCCGAGTCAGAGGGTGGGGCATCGGAATGTAACTTTCAGATCTGACCATGGCCTGTAGGCAGTGATGGACCGACAACCAGTTTAGATGTTTTTTTCAAAGTCTTTAGATGGGACATTGTGGCTGGTGTACTCCCATATTGTGCTGCGGTGAGCAGCTGACTCTCGATGTCAGATTTGACATCTGACTCAGAATCTCAAATAGAGAGTGCTGAAAGATGTCCGATTTCCTCCTGTGCATGCTCCTCTATGAAAAAGTGGGGAGTGTCGTCCGGTGTCTTCAATGCCATCTCCAACTGATACGCTCTTCGGTCCCGGAGAGTCTTCTTAGATCAAAAAGACCTACAGGCGTCACAGTTCTCTTCCTTATGTTCTGAGAACAAGCACAAGTTACACACCAGGTGTTGACTGGTGTGCGGAAATTTGGAATGGCATCGAGGACAGAACCTAAATGGAGTCCGTTCCATCAGCCCTGCATATTCCAACAGCACAGGAAGGAGTAGGCCTAAGAAGGGTGTCGACACCCCAAAGGGTGGTGAACCGACTCCCTACGCAGGAATTTGGTTCCAGTAAATTAAGTTTGGAAAACGCAAGTGAAATACTATACCGTCACTGACAGAAAGATGGAAGGGAACAGTTCGGGACAGATCGAGCCGAGGAATACTGGAGTGAGAGGAAACACGTCCGCACCTGATGGCGGAGACAAAACAATCTAACAAAGGACTCGATGCCCATCCTCAGAATCAGTGAGAGGAGTCACCACTCGATCTTGTGACTCAAAAAGATTCTTCGAACAAAAACCACATGCAACACTCCGAGCCCAACACCAGATGGCAGACTTATGCAAAGCATGTGTATCTACCGCCACACATACCATCTAACACATTGTTCAGCAAACACAGGGTTTACAATGACTTAAGAAGTCAATCTCAGGAAGCAAAGGTAATTACTGGGCACTGATCAGAACCACACCAACAGGTCACACTGGGTGGCACTGGTGCGGCTGGGTGCATATGTGCAGTAAGGCGTCAAGTGCTCAATGGTTCTCTATGGGATTTGGACCTCGTGACAAACAGGCTGCAGGATCTGGCTAGGAAACCAGTCAGGGACAACAGGCAGGTAAGTAGTAGACTTGGGGTGCTTGGGGACATAGGTGAACCTTTGGACCTCCTCTACTGTGCCCAGGGGCGACGGATGCAGGGGTGTCTGTAGGCACTGGTTCTCTCATCCGGGAACACTCACAGTCAGCTGGTCCAGCGTGTTGAGGCTGCAGGTGTCATTGGGGAGTCCAGCAAGGGTGGACCCAGGGTGGACTCGATCTCTTGGGAGCCAGGGGATGTCGTTGGTACTGCTAATCCACCTCAGCTGGGAGCAGGGGTCACGGGTGCAGTGGCTGCTGGAGATGTCAGATTTTTTCTCACCACAAGATTGTGGAAGAGGGGGCCTGTGTGCAGAGGCTGCAGGCGTCTCAAGAGAGTCCAAGGTGAGTGAGACCACACTGGATTCGGTTTCTAGGTAGCTGGGGAAACGTGCTGGCGCAGTTGGTTGGCTTTACCTCGGGTTGTGGACGTCGGGTGCAGTGGTCATTTCAGGTGTCAGGTTTCTGTGGTTCCAGCAGCTGCAGTCTCCTTTCCTTGGAGTTTCTTCTTGTAGGGAAGGTCCGCTGCCCACGGGAGACTTGAGTCTTTATTGAAGGCTGGACGAGTTGGCTTCTTGTGCAGGATCCTTTGAGGCCAGCAGGCAGACCAGAAGGTTCGAACACAGCTGCTTCTGGTATTCCTCATTTACGGGTGCAACTCTTCTTTGGCCTGGTCTTCTGAGTTCTAGGGTACAGGGGTGCCACCTAAATACTCAATTTAGGGGTGTTACAGGGAGTGCCAGGCGGTAGCCAATGGGCTGACTACCTTTAGGGTGACTACACCCTTATTATGACCACTTCTGCTGGGAAGTGGGCATAACACTAACCCTAGTGGCCTAATTCCTTCCAAGCTAGATGGAGGAATTTTGAAAGTAGTGTCCACTTCAGCTTGCCCACCTTAGGAGTGGGACTGGCATGAAGTGGGCACTCCTCCTAATTTAACTAATTTTCCCACCTGTGCTGCTGCCAAAAGTGGGATCACGACAGGGGGTTGGTCATCTCCGCCATTTGGAGAGACATAGGTCACATTACAAAGGCGGGAAGGCCTTTGAGGCTTCCTGCCCTGAAATCTCCATCCTGCCTAGGAGAGGATGCCACACCTCTGCCCAGTGCAGGGTTTTGTCATAGGCCCTCGAGAGTGCTGGCTCTCACCTTGGGGGCCAGAAACAGGTCTGTGGTGGCTGAACCAGTCAGGACCAGTCAGTCAGCACACTAGAAGCTGGAAGGTTTTCAGGGGGCACCTCTAAGGTGTCTTGAGTGTGCACTTATTAATAAATACATCACTGGGGTCAGTGAGGGTTTATTATTCTGAGACATTTGGTACCAAACATCCCAGGATTCAGAGAAACCATCACGTATCCGGGGAACTCACAATGACCAGTGTCCAGCACATGTATTTAAAATGGCTTCCCTGTGCACTTACTAAGTCTAAAAAAATCGACAGACATAACAGGGGCATATCTGCTCATGCATATATGCCCTCACACATGCCTGAATGCATCACATGTTTAGGGGTGACTTACAACTGGCACAAGCAGCGATAGGGGACCTGGCATACAGGGGTGTATGACAGGTCGTGTTTTCAATTTAGCCTGCACCAATACACGCAATCTGCAATAGCGTGCTGTATGGGTTTAGTGAGGGATCCCCAAGGGTGGTACAATTGGTGCTGCAGCCCTCAGAGACCGTCCTTAGTACCCCAGGCCCTTGGTACCAGGGGTAGCATTTTCTAGGGACTTTCAGTGTCAGCTAAAGAGTTTGCCAATTGTGCATAACAACTGTGCAGTTTTGGGGCAAGAGATCTGGCACTGGGGACCTGGTTAGCAGGGGCTAGTACACTAACAGTCAAAGCCACATCGGAAACCAGGCAAAAAGTTGGGCCTAACCATGTCAAGAATTGTGCTTTCCTACAGACAGATGTGAGTGTTTGTGCTTGTGGATGGGTGTTAGTGATTGTGCACCTACGACACTACTGGCAATCAGCCGTGGATTCGAGAGACTAGTGCTGCAACTCCCAACGTAAGGTAATTAAACGCTGATGCTGCCAACAGGAAGTTAAAACGCAGTACTGCCAAAGAGGGAGTCCCTGAACTGCCTTAAGGCCACAAGTCTTGAAAATGAGAAGTGTTCTACAAGCAGCCGGAAAGGCTGCCACTAGCGAGGTCGAGTACTGCCTTCGCAGGCCTGGCCTGCCAACAGCATCATGTGACCTTTGTTGTAAAGCAAGGCTTAATTATATGGTAAAATTTCAGACATGAGGGTACTCGAAACAGCTGATTGCTCAAGTTGTTCTGTGTGCGCCGACAAATGGTACTAGAAGATAGCTTTATAGCAAGCATTGATGAAGCCATTTCTTTTTGCTTGTGGATACAGATTGCTTTGGTCTTGCACCAATAATATTTTACGTGGAATTCAGTGTATAAACAACTAGTTCCTTCCACTGTAGACAAAATATAAGGGTGACTTTAGGCATGTTTAGTGGACTAATCATTTAATTAAGACATACGCACATAGAGCTTGTAATTATAGCATTGTCAAATATCTGTAATAACAAGTAAACCCCCTTCACAATGAACATAATTGGAGTAACAGGGCAAATCAAAACACTACATCTAAGTTTTTTTTTTTTTAACAAAGCTTCAAGTGCAATTTGATTATTTTCTCCTTCATTTTGTTCCTGTGCCTTGCCCCTTCTCTTTGTCTAAACTTCTCTGGATAGAGTTACCTCCAGATCTGGATAAAAGAAACAGAGGAGGCAAAAGATAATAGAAGGATCAAAAGATAAAGATAATAGTATAGTGAGAGCTAAAACAGTAGAAGGGAGGCAGTGATAGAGCTGAGGGATTAAAGTAGCCGAGGCAGGGAAAGACAAGGTAAACAGAACGAAAGATAGAGGGAGGTAGGTAGGTAAAGTCAGAAAGAGAGTCAAGCCGAAAAATTAAATGCAGATTAAAGAAGGGTGGTGAGTGAGAGCTTAAAAAAAAAGGTAGAAAATTAGAGCGTGTAGTATAGAAAGATGCAAGGGCAGGAGACTGGCGAGGTAGAGTGGGGAAAAATGAGAAGTGAGGCATAGGAAGTCAGGTCAAGAAAAGAGTACTGAGGTAGCGAGAAAGGTAAGGAGAGAAGAGTTAAAGGCAAAAAAAGATGAAATATTTAGAGAAGAGAGGTGAAGTTGACAGAAGAACGAAAATGAACTTGATAACGTGGTAAAGGAATATGGTGAGGTAGAGACATAAGTGAGGTAGAGATGTATTCAGAGGGGTAGAGAATTTAAGCTGAAAGAGAAACGTGTAGAGAGAGGAGCTAATGATAGAGAGAGGAAAAGAAAGAAGTAGTGAGAAAGGACTAAGGAATGAACTAAAGGGAATAGAAGTTAAAAAGGGGAAGGCGGTGGATGAAAGGTGAGTTAAAATGAATGTTTAGGTATGGAGAGAGAGATGAGGTAAAGAGAGGATGTAGTGAGAGATGCGAGGTCAGGGGATAATATTAAGATATAGAGAGGTGAAGTAGAGTGTGGTGAAGCGGAGTGTGGTGAAGTGGAGGGGTGAGAAAGATGGATATACTGAGAGGTATACTAGTGAAATGAGGGGAGGAGGAGGAGGAGGAAGGGGTAGTAGATCGATAGAACAGGAGGAGCCATGTTGAGATCGAAAGAAAACAAGTTACCTACCTCCGGTAATGATCTTTCAGATGGATACTATATCTAACCGCAGATTCATCTTCTTTAGAATATCCACCATGTGTTAAACTGGATCCAGACATTCTCAGACATGCTACTGTGCTCCAGTAGCCTCTGCTTTGCCTCATTCTACACTGGAAGTCACGGAGGGAAGCAGCATTGAAGTGATACCCTTGCACAAAAGTCAGTTTCTTGCATGACTCTTTCTGTGCGTTTGGAAGGAGAGCACAAACCAATTGCTGGGACCAAAGTGCAGATCTCTAATGTGGGACTTTTTAGATGATAAAAAGAGAGCACTCAACAAAACGACGAAGAAGTAGGGCAGTGAGGAATCTAAGTATCCACCAGAAAGAGGAGCCCAAAAGGTGAGTAAACTGTTCTTCCGATGGATGCTTCTAACCACAGATGCCTCAGCTGTAGAATAGATACCAAAGCAGTACCTCCCAAACTGGAAGGTCTGTGGAGTGAGCCCAGGCTGAAACATCCTGGAGTACAGTCAAGGCAATAGTGCTATGTGAACGTGCGCACTGATGACAGTGCTGCAGCTTGACAGATGTCAAGGAGAGGCACGTGCCAACGCACTGGAGGGAGCCTGGACCCTGCTTGAATGGGCCCTCAGTCCTTCAGAGGCATGTCCTAATGCAAAGGACTAATCACCTTGATATAATAGTTTCGGTGTTGCCTTACCTTTCTTTAGTCCAGAGAACACATCAAAAAGTTGTTTGTCCAGCCAACGGCCCTTGCTGTGATCGATGTGAAAGCGCAAAACTCTTTTCGGGGTCGAGCAGATTGAGTCTCTACTTCTCGTTCAAGAGGTGGGGGGCAAAGAACATAAAGAGAGTGATGGATTGTCCAGCATGAAAAGGACACGTGCTTTTTTGGCAAGAAGCCTGTCTGAGCACTCAGCACCAGTTTGTCTAGAAAAAGGGTGTTTTAGGGTGGCTCTACCAAAGGAGCCTGGAGTTTGCTCAAGCCACAAGCCGAAGTGACTGCAATGAGGGTGACAGTTTTGGGAGTCAGAAGATGCAACAAGCTGCTGTGCACTGGTTTAAAGGTGGCACACAAACATCAGGACCAAATAAAGGGTGTCATGTGTGTCAAACCTCAGAAAAATAATTTCACAGCAGGTGATTTAAACAATGATGGTTGGTTCAGCAAACACAAAAGGCCAACAAATACTGCGAATTGACACCCAGCATGCCCCTGATTAGTTCAGAGTGTGACTTTATCCACAGGTGCTCCTCCTTCCAGGACTTAGCTGCTACGAGAACCATTGCAACCTTATGCAGAGAGATCCATTATTCTAAATAGGAACCAAGCATGCTCCAAATGCAATGAAATGACAAAAGTTCAAGTGTCCATTTAAAAGTCCTCGATTATTTTCTCTCACATTTTAAATAAAGCAAGCACTAACAGCCAACGGGTTTCATTCATTCAGACAATATGGAACTTCTTTAGGGTAGAAAACCAAGTGTAATTTTCAAACTGCAATCAGTTATCCCCTATGCAGTTTTACTTTCACAACAGTACTGGTGAGCAGTCACATGATGACACCTTACCACGGGCGTGATGTCAGTTACATCTTTGATAATAGGACTATTATGATTTGTTTAGTATGTGAGGAAAAAATTAAGGAGGAATTTTAAATGGACTCTGGAACTTTGGTCACTTCATTGCATTTGGAGTGTGCTTGCTTCCAATTGGGATTAGTATGCCAACAAATAACCTTTACCAGTGTTCACTGCAAGGCTTTGCTGGTCCAAAGACCAAACAAATAATTAAGTATCCAACAGTTTGACTTGTAAGGAGTCAGTGTTGCACACTCCACAACACGCCACAATATTTTTTCAGAGCCCAGCGTAAATGGACCTTGAAGAGGGACATCTGGCCTGTTATTCTGCGCAGCCAAGTGGCTTTTTATAAGCCTATCCGAGCACTTCAATCAGCAAATCTATCGCCATCTAGCACTAAAAAATTATAAAAGACGGAATGAGTGGTCGCTCACTTTCTCATTTAGCTGCCATGCATTGGAATTCTCTGCTTATTGATCTTCTCCTGACTTCAGACCTCCTTATGTTTCAGAAGAGGTTGAAGGCTTGGTTATTCCCTTATACTTGATGGTTAGACATGCTGCAATGTAGCCGTTGATCTAGCGCTGTGAAATCCCTTTGGGGATGATTGTTGCACTTCATAAGGAATGTAAATAAATACATAAATAAATAAGGAGAACATCCACAACCACATTTAGTAGATTAAATGTATTTAACTGTCTCGGTTTCATCTCCACACACACAGGTGCAAATCGAGCAGGTTTGGGTGCAGAACGCTGCCCTGCTGCAGGGATAGAAGAGTATTCTACAGCAGTACCCTGACTGGGGGACTGATACTCATTCCTTGGGAGTTCAGGGTCCGACACTTTCCTAGACTAATCTGAGGTCACAAGGATGACTCTGGCTTGGTTGTAGAAGATCTTCCTCAAAACTTATGGCCCTGTCCTCCAATCTAGGCGGAATGTGTCTCCTAAAGGCAGCTTTCTTGGAAACTCCAACAGGCAAAGTTTTTGAAATTTTTGACATTGCGCATCCTCAACAGTGGCAAAAGGTTCCAGCCAGGGATCGCCCCAGTGGAAGATGCCCTGTGCCAAATCTGGGTAAAACCGCCATTAGTGATCTATCAGGTGTTGCTGGCTGAGCTTGCGTAATCCTGCGTTTAAAGATCCTGCCAGGTGGTTAACAATCAGAGAGAAGCACTAACATCCCAGCCAGAGGAGAACGATCTCTGGGCATAGGACCCCTCTCTGCAACTCCTTGTTGCAATATCATATGGTGGTGGTGTTTTCGGTGAGAATCACCAGCCTACCTTTGATGAGCCTTCAATTCCAGGCAAATCGCCAGCAATAGATTGATATCAAGCGGAGATTCTGCCAGAGACCAGAGTCATGTGATCTACACCTCCCCAATCCAGCAGTGATGCATTTGTCACAACCGTTAGCTCTGGGTGGGGAAGAGAGAGGGTTCTGTTGCTGGTCCAACTGAGGATCAGCAGATCTCTTGCAGTCTCATCCTAAACTTTGACAGAAGCCAACAGGTTTTCTTGGTGCTTGGCCACTGAGAGCTTGTCACCTGGCATAGTCGATGAGCAGGATGCAAGAGGCCAATAGAGCAAGATGCCTCAGAACTGCCCTCATCAAGACCCAGGACAAAGGCACGAAACATCAATGTTACAGCCCCAATGTCCTGGACTGCTTGTGATAAATAAAAGGTCCTGCATTGCACCGTATCCATTAGACCTCCTGTGCCCGAAGCCTCTGTGAAGGAGTCTGGTGTGACTTTGGCATGTTGACGGAGAACCTCAATGATGTCAGGCGATTTAAAGTTGTCTGATCATGGCGAGCCCACCTTTAACGGCAAGTCAAAAATGTTGGGAAATGCTGGTGTCCCCAAACTCTAAAGATTGTCAGCGACCACCGCCATCACTTTTGAGAGCACCCAAAGGGCGCTGATGAGGCTGGAGAGGAGCACAGCAAACTGTAAATTTTCCTGGCTGACCTTGAACCTCAGGCAATGTCTGTGAGACTGCAACAAGGGAATATGAAATTAAGACTTCTACAGGTCCAAGGCTCCCATTCAGTTGCTCATATCCAGGGAAGTCTGAACCTGGGCCAGCATTAGCATTTTGAATCTGTACTTCCACAGGAAGCCATTTAGAGGGCAAAGATCTAAAACAGGACTGAGGCCTCCATCCTTTGCAGGAGTAACAACCCAGTCCCTATCTCCGAGACCGGAAACCTCTTTATGGCTCCTTTGGAAACAAGAGCACGCATCTCTTGCAGCACGATGGAAAGATGCTCCTCTAAAAGTCGTTCTGCTGTGGGAGGAACCTGTGGTGGGTCGGAAAAGAATGGAAGGGCACAGCCCCCTGAACGACCTGGAGGACCCATCTGCGACTATGGGAGACTGTGTTAGGTCCTGCCTCCCACAGGGTAAGCATGCGCAGCCGAAGTGGCTTGGCACTGATGCCGCAGGGGACTGGGAGGATCAGAGCTTTTGGTGATCAGTACGTCGTCTGCCTGATCCCCGGCCACAAAAGGCTTGGGGTGTCTGCAACAGGAGTGGAGGAGCCAGGTGCTATCTGCATGCCAACCCCCTTGCGCAGTTACGGAAAGGCCAAAAATTGGAGTGGTGAAGATGCCAAAAGAAAGTACTGTGGCCCAGCTCTCCTAAAAACGTTTTAAGGCACAGTACGCTTTTTCGCCAAACAAGCGGGATCCATCAAAAGGCATATCCACAAGGGATGCCTGCACATCTCCTGAAAACCCAGTGGATAACATCTAAATATGTTGATAGAGCACCATATTAGTGGTTCATATGTAAACTTTCACCAACATAATGCAGAGTTGAATCATCCCCATCAAATTTACTGTACTCTCCGGGAGGTAAAGTTTGGTTTGTATTGGACTCAAAGGTGATGGAGCCTCCCAGGATGGCTCTTCGATAGTGGCTGTATATTTTCAGAATCAGGTTGATCCGAAACTGGTCGTGTTTAAGTTGATTTGGAGCCAAATGATTTACACCACGAAAAGGATCGGTCACAGGACTGGCCTTGAAAGCATGAGTGGGTTTGCACTCTCGATTTGGAGCAGGGGAGGGACTTAAACATGGTCTGTGAATTCTTTTGATGCTCTGCAATGTACAGCTTTGCTTCAAGGAACCTGACTGGATTTGGGTGCAGGAGGGCAGACTCATCACATGACTTGAAATTGAGCACAGACATCAAAGGCACACCACATGCAGGTTCATTACTGACATCTGTTTCTGACAGTCACTGCAACATTTGAGCTCTGTAGTTTTAGGAGGGGACATTGTTACTTTGTACGTGAGATTCAAATTTGAAAAATCTGTTGAAAACCAATGAGCTCCATATCTATGTTTGAAAGCACGGAAAGAAGGAAATTAAGTTGGCATACAAGGGTGGTGCTTACATGCGGCCCCTCTCCGTCACTTCCAGGACGGGACGAAGTCAACATGACGCTGCATGGCGCCATCCGGTGGCAAGAAGGGGCACTGTTGGGAAAATTTTGAATCCCTTCTGGTGTCTAGGAATATTCTACCAGTAAGGAATCTGTGGTTAGAAGTATCTGTCAGTACAGGTAAAGAGAGGGGTTGAGAAGTGCAGATGTAAGAGTGATAGAGAAAACAAGCTTAGGTGAGGTTGTGATAAACAAGACAGTGTTTGGACAGAAGTGCCTTGAAAGAAAGGTAAAGGCGCCGTAGAGAAGAGACTGGGGAGGGTACAAGTGGTGATGTTAAGAAAGGAGAGATATGGGTGAAGACAGAGGTGAAGGATGGTGATAGAGGTAGTCAGGGGGAGCTAAAGTAGCAGAGGTAGAGGAAAGTGAGGGGGAATCTATCGGCATCTAGTGTCTGGAGCTTGCCAAAAATACAGAGAGATATAACAGCTATTGAAAACCCTGCTTTAAATGTCAAACATTTTAAACCTGCCTTATGGAAAGCTTCAAGGGGTGCTTTTATCAAAGGAGCTAATACAATTTTAAATCAACAACCAAGGTCTTGTGTGGAGGGTGTAATCTATTTCTTGTATGGCATGTCCAAGATGTGATTTTAAAAAATGCAATGCTTCATTCAAAATCTTGGTTTTCATTTGCAAGTGTGACACCATTTCTACTTCAAGATCTCTTGTGCAACTTTCCATTTCTAGCGCTTTATTGGCATTTCTTAACCCTGGCTACAGGAATTGACTTCTTCATTGCTTGAGAAAGGATATTCTTGCCTTTAGTCTTTATGGTTATCTAGACCCTGCTGGAATCAACTCACACTTTTTTTTGATTATCCTTACTGGTGAGCTTCCCTTTCCACCCAATAGGATATTTCTTGCAACTGTCAATGATTTCAATGTCAAAGTTGCCCTTTTGCTCTTGGAAGTGTGATCCACTCGACTGCCAATGCTTTTCGTCCTGAAGCATTGTAGTCTTGTGATCCTGCACTGTCAACAACATTTTTTGTGAGAGATTTTTGAGAACTTCGAAACAGCTTGAAGTAGATTCCTCGACATAAGACTGCCACCCAAGCTCTCTTCACCACGGAAGCCCAAAGATGATACGCTATCCTGCTACGCTTGTACCATGGCATGATGCGGCAATGTTATGTCACAGATTATTTTTTTTTTTTTAGCTCTGTACGCCAGACAGTCAGCACAAACCTTGATCTGATAGTAGTAGAGTAAGCAATGATTAAATACCTCGGCGCAACATTTTTTAAAGCTAATTTTCAATGGCAGTTTGTGCAAAGTTTAACTATTTGTTTCACTCAATTTTAAACTGAGACCTCCTATGATCAATTATCAGTTTACAAAATGCTGATATGTTTGATGCTGTTCTGCTGATCAAAAGAATCTGTGTTGTGTTTAATTTTGACAGTAATCTTCAGTAACTAATGCCCCGTTTGAATCCTCCAGCTTTCGATCGATGACCGAGAACTCCACTCAAAATTTCCAAACCCAGTGGAGGAACAAATAACCTACAGAAGAAAATGTGGGTTTATTCTGAAGTCACAAAGAGTCATACCTCTTTATGAGATAGATCCACTTGCCTCTTCACCATTCAGATTTTTCATATGGCTGTCTCTACTGGACTTCTGGATAATGAATTGCACAAACCGAAAAACCCATTCCCATTATGTATAGACATCTCCTAACAGGTTTGCCGACTAAACCTGTGACGTAACCAGCCAGATCAAGTTTTTCTTCAAATAAGGACAACACAATACTTCCAAGACAAACGGGGGTTTGTACAGCCCCACTAAAGCCTGCAATAATCATTTCTTCCAACTTTGCAGAAAAATATCATTAAAAAATAAATCTACGAACCGAAACATTTTTTATAAATCCAAACATGCACTAAATTGTCATTGTAATATTAACCAAGCCTTTAAGTCTTTTCAAGGTGGCACTCAACAGCAAAATAAGAAAAAGCATGTCAAATGATTCTTTTTCTGATAGAATTTACATAAACAATTGGGGAAACCAGTTAAATAGATTTGACAACGCATTACTGAGATTTTCAATGCTTAAACATTCACCTCCAACAAAATACATTCTTACCAAATGTCCATTCCTTACAACTCCACATACATTACATCCCCAAGAATGTCTAGCCTTGAGGGAGCGAGGTGGTGACCAAGGTGTGGGGACGAAAAGGCTAAAGGCATGAGTCAATCGTATGGACCCTTCATCCATATCAACTGCAACTTAGTAAACTGCTCCAAAAAAAAAAAAAGGTAACCAGGCAACAGAGTAGCAGCATCACTGTTCTCAACCCACTATTCTCTTTTGCTGCTTCTGAAAAGGCGAAACTTGCTTGTCTCCTCATAAAATGCAACGCCATGTAGTCACAATTTGTGTTTAATCATAAATATCTTCTCCGTTTAGCATAAGCTGAGCGACTCGCGAAGATACATTCTGCTATTCACGTTCTTTCGCCATTTCTGCTGAATCAGCAGAAGTCGACACCTTGTGAGTAAGATGCGTCTTATCAATTGCCTCTTCTTTTTAAACAGCACCACTCCCACAATGGGTCTATCCAGATCACAGCCGCAATGAGTCTGCCTTAAGAACCCTTGCCAGTGCACGCACTCATCTGACCGGGAACATATTGATAAGGTCTCGTACTCACCTCTCACCATGGCTAACATCTGGGCCAAAATGTCCTTCAGCATTCTTTTCACTCACTCTGTCCTCTGTGAGAGGACCATCTTAACTGCCTGGGGTCACTCTGCAAGTGTAGGAACAGTCTTTTGTACTTTTGATGTTGACTATGCTGTACCTTAGGGAGTAATGCAGATTAGGAAAGAGAGCTCACTCCAGGTGACACTGGGCCTTACGTGTCGCAGCATGAATGTCCCAATATCCTATGCGGAGTGATTGCATTCCTTCGCTCATCTGCCTCACTACATATCCCCAACGCCTTGTGCTGCACTGTCCGCAATCACAGCTGAACCTTGGCAGTGCTCCATGATTCCCACTCACTCCACCGATCTCATCATCCAACGGGCTTGGACAGCCAACCTATCCTTTCAGCAGGAGCTAGGGGCCAGTCCCTCATGGAATACAGCACTCATATTTTACTAACTTCAAGAAAGTCTGCAGTGAAGGGGTAGTAACAGCAGCTTAAGAGGAAGGAAGAGAGGAACTGAAAGCGGAGTACCAGGTGTAATCTCAAGAAATAACACTGGGAACAACTACAGGGTGACCGACAACCCTATTCCACTTTCTTTCATGTCCACGGACAGTCTGTTTAAGCACTATTATGTGCAGAGAGACTCATTGGGTACCCTAAAACTTAATTTGACTCAAACCTGTGTGGTACGTCCTCTCTCTAGCCAGCTTGAAACATCATCTAGTGCTAACAAGTTAAAGAAGCTCTTAACCTTTAGCTTCCACAATCCCTCAACTTCAGTTACAAAGAGATGCAGATCTCTCAAATTGATTTTTAAGGCTCAAGTTTTCAATACCCTTCAGCGTACATCACACCGCCAAAGAAATTCTACTAGTTTAGATGTGGTTCCATTGAACTAAGTATGCACTTAAGTACCCACTTAGGGAAACCATCTCACATACCACTAATGCTCCATACTCTCGCAAAGCCACTATAACCTGTCAATATTCTGATAAATGTTCCACTTCAAACACAAGCTCTACAGAAAGCGTGCAATGCTGGATTAACTGAACACAACTTTAAAGTCCATTATAGCAATTACAATACAGTGGGAGAATGACTAACATTAAGATTTCCAAAGAGACACATTTAAAAAGGAAATCCCATACTGCATTACAGTGTATTCATGCCATTTTACTGTGTTGGTGACAGAAATCGGTCAATCAATCTCAGGATAGCAATTTTAAAGATACTTGACACATCCAATTAGACTTACTGGTAATGCACCATGGACTTCAAATATGGCAACCAAAAACGCCTACCTTATGGACAGATTCCAGAAGCATGCGGTCAAAGATTAGGTCACCTTTGGATTCAGAGTGCCACATTCGTTTCATTGGCTCACGGTTGAGGTACTGTTTGAAAGTTGTCTACAAAAGAGAAATGGAAAAAGATTGTCGTAGTCTTAGATTACAAGTAGCTTCTTAGAATTCTTCAGCACTTGCACATCTCCATTTAGGAGCGGGGTGTGGAACTGGAACACATTTTAAAAGGCAACTTTATGTAAAAAAAAAAAAAAAAGAAAAAAAAAAGAACACACCTTTAATTCACTCCATCTCAAAAAAAGCATTAGTGAGGCATGCTGCCAGCCATCCACTGTACTGAATAATAATTTGATATATAGTCACTGAAAAAAACAAAGGTTATACTGATGTTATAGTTAGGAAAAAGAATTGAAAACAAAACCCTAGAAATTCACTAAAAAATAAGTTTACTGGGACTTTATATTTAGGTCCAGATAATACACACATAAAACCCTAGAAATTCAGGTGTAATATTGAGTTATTTCAAGTAACTATCACTTGTGTCCTAAGGTAACTATAACTGCTTAATTTCTATGTTGTTGTTGTGTGTGTAAAATCTGAATCTAGCTATAACATCCCTGTAACATTTTTTTTTAGTGAATTTCTAAATTTGTTTAATTTTATTTCATAAATATAACGTCCTTGTAACCTTTGTTTTTTCAGAGAATTTCTAGGTTTTTGTTTAATGTTAAGTAAGATGCCCATCTCAATGCATGGTGGGGAAGGGCTGAACGCAGGGCATTGAGCTGCCCCCACCCTAGCCTGCTGCTCCTACCCCCTCTCCTCCTTGCCATCCATTGTCACATGTACAGGCTCCTGCTCCCTCATGACAGGCCTCTGTGGCCGTTGTTCTACCACTGCCCTTCCCGCCTGCCCTGAAGAGTTAGCTTGCTGCCCCATCCACCTCCTCCTGACCCTCTGTGGTCCGAGTCCATGCACCAGCCCCTTCCCTCCTGCCCTACATGGTCCGGTGTGCTGCCACTGCCCTCTCCCTCCTGCCCGACATAGACCGTTACGCTGTAACGTTCCCTCCAGTCTGTCCAGAATGGTCACCTTGTTGCCCTTGCCTCTTCCCCTCTGCTGTCCATGCGCACGGCCTTGTCCCATTCCTATTGCTTTCCGTGGTTAGTTGTGCTGCACTGCTGTCCCGCTTGCCCTGTGGGGTGTATTGTGCTGCGGCAACACCTGATGCCGGGTATGTGTGTATCATATTTGCGAGCACTTGCACTTGGTAAGAGGGAGATTTTGAAGAAAATAAATAAATAGAGGAATTGATTTTTCCATTGACTTACAATGAAAAAGAGGATATTTTAGGCAGGAGGCAGATAGAATAAAGCCCTTTTGGGCTTAAAAACATCGGGAGTCTCCTGCCTGAAAAAATTAGGTCTGTTGGCTTGTATGGCTGAACTTCCACTGCCTCTTCCTTCTGCCCTCAAGGGTTTATTATATTGCCACAGCCTCTTTTTCCATGGTCTGTTGTGTTGCACTGCCATCCTGCATGCCCTGTGTGGTGTATAGTGCTGCTGCAACACCTTACGCCTGTCCTGTAAAGTCAGTTTGGTGCCCCTGTTATCTGACTATGTCCCTACCCCATTCCTCCTGCCCTCCGTGATCCAATGTACCATAATTGCCAACACTTTGAACTTGGTGAGCGGGACATTTTTAAAAAAGAAAAGCTGAGGAATTGATTTTTCAATTGACTCGCATTGAAAAAGAGAATATTTTAGGCAGGAGGCAGATAGAATAAAGCCCTTTTGGGCTTAAAAACATCGGGTGTTTCCTGCCTGAATTGGGTCGGTTGGCTTGTATGGTTGTACTTGCCTGCTCTCAATGATCTGTTATATTGCAACAGCCTCTCTTGCCTTTCCTGCATTGTTGGTTTGTTGACTTGCCCCATTTTCCCCTGCCCTCCATGGTCCACTGTGCTGCCACTGCCCCTACCGCCTAATCAGTGTGGTCAAGTTGTTGCCTCTTCACCCCTCCTCCCTGCCCTCAATTATCTGAGTCCATGCCCCCTTAACCTCTGCCTCCCCAATGCATCCTAATGCACAATTAGATTGCTAACATTGTATATTTATTACGAAAGTGTGGCATGCCTGATGTCATCTTGATGTAACCAAATCTGTAATACCTAAAGCATTTCCTTAAGAAATTATAAAAATGAGAGGGTGTTATTCCCATATCAATTATGGCTAGTGTTGCTACCCCCCCCCCCCCCAAAAAAAAAAAAAAAAAACAAAGACATATTTTCTGCGTTTTCAAGTAGTGACAAAGAAATTTAAAATTATTTGCTATCTTTATGTTTTTTATCCTGCTGAACGCTTCATTATTTGTTACACTCAGGGGAGAGGATGTGGCGCTACTGCCAGAGCTGCAGACTTTGCAACTGGGGAACCAGTGTTGCCTCCCCCGCAGCCCCAGGGACCACCACCTCCCGGGGCTTTTGGCAATATTACTGCCCATTCCCCCCTCCCCCGCAGCTCTGGAGACCACCACCTCCCTGGGGCTATCACGCTGGAGTGGGGCAGCACGACCCCCCTCGAGGAGCCACTGATGGCCCTGGGGACCGCCACCCCCCAGGGCCTGCTCCTGCTATGTCCCAGGGTGCCTACCAGTGGGAAATAGCTGTTTGCTGTGGCTTGCCTGCAGATTTGACAGCTGCAGGCAAGTCACAGGAAACACTCCACTTTCTGGCAGCGGGAACTGTCAAACAGGTCCCACTGTCACAAAGCGTAGTTTTCATATCTGTGTGCAGGGAACAATGATGAAAGCTTTCCTCCAGCAACCACGGAGCTGCTACTTAAAGCAGCTCCTTGGTTGCTGGATCAATGGCACCACGGAGGAGGCCTTGAGGTCCCCGTGGCCCAGACAGCCCGTAGAGGGCATATAATTAAAAAAAAAAAAAAAAAAAGATCATCAGGGACCACGGGGGAGGCCTTCAGGCTCTCCCCCTGCGGTCCCAGATAGCCCATTAAGGGCCCAAAACAAATATTTTTTAAAAATCTCAATAGCTCAATTGTCACAGACCTTCTCACTGAGCGATAAGGGTTTGAGTCCAGGTGCATCCCTAGTCATTTCCCTCCTTTATTTTTTCTTCTTTTAAATTGAAATGTTTAAGGCTCATACTGAGATGTGATCTTACTCTTTTTAATTGACAAATTTATTTTTTTCCAATTTATGCAGAAATATCTCATTCTAAATATATCATCCATCAAAGCATAGAAAACTCTCTATCTCTCTCCCTTTAACTCTCTTTCTTTCAATCTTTCTCCCATTCACACATCCACTCAGACCCTTGCGCAGCCACTCTCAGACCCACTCATACACTCACGAACCTACTCACACACCCACTCAGACTCTCACACACCCACCCACTGATACCCTGATGCACCCACTCACAGACCTGCGTAGACACTGATGCACCCAATAAGACACTGATGCATGCACACTCACACCACAACACTTTCATAGTTACTCTCATCCTGAGATACACCCTCCTACACCAATACTCACACCAAGAGAGACAGGCTGCAGTCAACTCCAGCCGTGCATGGCCAAATGGCTGTGCGCAGTGTGGGGTTGGGAGGTTAGGGGGGTTAGCTGCAAGGTCTGGCTGCAGGACAGGCCATGCGGGCAATCCCTGCTACGCACGAGCGAAGGCTGTGCATGGTTGGGTGCTTATAGGGGGTTGGCCCTGTGGCCAACCACTGCCGCGCACGGCTGTGCGCGGGGGTGGTTGGATTAACGTGTAGTAATGAAAATTACTATATGTTTAAAAAAAAAAACATAGCACTTCACTGAAAAAAAAAACAAAAAAACGAAGGTTACAGGGACGTTATAGTTAGGAAATAGAATTTTAAAAAAACATAGAAGTTCACTTAAAAAACCTAAGGTTACAGGGAAGTTATAGTTAGGTTCACATTTTAAATGTACAAAACCAGAGCAATTCACCAGTTATAGTCATCTCAAGTAACCATAACTCGTGCCCTTAAGTAACGATAACTCGAGCCCTCACCATGCACTGCTAATCACCCCACAAATTACGGCACTCATGACATCTTTGATAACATTATTGATAATATCGCTGTAATATTTGCAGTAACATTTTTGACAAAAAACTGCATAGCAGGGCGTGAGTTATAGTTTCTTGAAATAACTAACTGGGGAATTTCTATGGTTTTGTACATATAAAATGCGAGCCTAACTATAGCTTCCCTGTAACCTTTGGCTTTTTAAAGTGACTATGTATGCATTTGTATAATATATATATATATATATATATATATACACACACACACACACAACTACAGAGCGGCGCTAGAGAGCAATTCCCTTGATTTATGAACGTTAATAGCTTTGCACCCGTTTGACGAATCACCACAAAACTTTGCAGTTTGCAGACCTATAGCTTTTTCCACACTGGTGGATGATGCAAAATTTCGCCATGATTTGTCAAAGGGGCGCAAAGAAAAATGCATTTTCCATACACTTTATACTTGCATGTAGTCCCCTAACCGCAAGTAGGATTTCCATTACATTTGGTAGGATTATAGATTATGGTATGTAGATGATCCTTTTTCTTAGTACAGGTAACTATAAAGTATTTTTCAAGTTATATGGCATTTAAACTTACTGATATCTCAGGCCGTGGTATTTCCACCAAATTTCACAGTATTTTGAGAAAGTACTGCAGTGCATAGAGATGACAAGGAATTTTGTGATTGGCTAATGATTGCCATTACATCAGTTGAAGAATGCCATGTTGGTTCTAGGTAGGGAAAATTATTTATAAGTTTCTATATACATTTTAAAATGTCACAGAGTACTATGGCATTTCCTAGGAAGTAACGCGGCACACACACACACACACACATATATATATATATATATATATATATATATATATATATATATGGAAAATGTCACTTACCCAGTGTACATCTGTTCGTGGCATGTAGTGCTGGTAATGTGTTCCTGCTATAACGAACCTGAGGTATTTTCTGTGAGCTGGATGGATGGGTATGTGGCAATACGCATCTTTGAGATCTAAAGCAGACATGTAATCTTGTTTTTGTAGTAGTGGAATGACATCCTGCAGAGTTACCATGTGAAAATGCTCTTGACAGAATGTATAGATTGAGAGGCCTGAGGTCTAAGATGGGCCTGAGGGTGCTGTCTTTTTTGGGCATGAGGAAGTATAGCGAGTATACACCTGTTCCTTGTTGAGAATGTGGAACCAATTCTATTGCTTGTTTTAATAATAGAGATTGTACCTCTTGTTGCAACAGAACGTTGTTTTCTGGGAACAATTTGTGGTATCGTGGTGGAATGTTTGGAGTGGTGGAGATTAATTCTAGGCAATAGCCATTGCAGATAATTGATAATACCCAATTGTCTGTGGTGATATTTTGCCAATGAGAGTGGAATTGCTGTAGTCTTCCCCCACAGGAGAAGAGTGGAGGGGTGGGAAGGAAGTCACTGCTTAGGTGGAGTAGTGGCTTGCTTTGTGGTTTGGAACTTGCCTCTGTTCCTGAAATATTGTCCTCTATAGGACCATCTAAATCCCCCTCTTTGATATTGGGTTTGTTGTCCCTGCTTTGTCAGGGAGGTAGAAGCATCAGAGGACTGTGGCTTAAAACGTACTCTAAACAGGGGTCTGTGGAAGGGGCCTCTATATGGTGTGGTATATAATGCCCCCATTGCTTTCGCAGTATCTGAGTCCTTTCTCAGTTTCTGAATAGTGGTGTCTACTTCTGGGCCGAATTGATGGTTTCTTGTCAAAAGGAATATTAACTATTGCCAGCAGCATCGAGGGCAGACCATATCTGGTTATTGCTTATAGCCTGTTCCTCCTCTACAACCTGTTGTGCTCTCTTTTGATGCTCCTTTGGGTGGTGCTGTATAAGATCTTGCATCTCGTCCCAATGGGCCCTGTCATGTCTGACTAGAAGTGCCTGAGAATTGGTAATTCTCCATTGGTTAGCCACTTGTGTGGCGACTCTTTTGCCAGCTGCATCAAATTTCCAACTTTCTTTATCAGGTGGAGGTGCGTCTCCTGATGACTGGCTGTTTGCTCTTTTCCTAGCTGCGCTGACTACCATTGAGTCGGGAGGAACTTGATGTGTGATATAGTCTTGGTCCGTAGGGGCAGGCTTATATTTTTTTGTCAATTCTAGGGGTGATGACTTTAGCTTTGACAGGCTCATTAAAAATGTCCTCAGCATGTTTAACCATTCCAGGCAACATTGGAAGACACTGGTACCTGGAGTGAGTGGAAGACAGTGTGTTAAATAGAAAGTCTTCCTCCGGGGGTTCAGAATGCATAAGCACTCCATGATAAGCTGCTGCCGTAGAGACTACTTGGGAGTAGGCAGTAGTGTCTTCTGGAGGAGAAGGTTTAGATGGGTAAAGGTCTGGTTAATTGTCTGGAATGGGATCAGGGTCATAGAGATCCCATGGGTCTAGTATACCTCCATGTGAATACAATGAGTGTGTTGGAGAAGGCAATGGTGCTGGACTATTGTGAGGTGAAAAAGAAAGTTGTGGAGAGTGAGGAGAAGTAGGGAGAGGTGCTGGTTTCTCCTTTTGTTTCTGGACCTCTGCTGGTGGTTGAGCAGAGTCTAACTCCTCTTGAAAAGCTAGCTTTCTTTTAGTCTTTAAAGGAGGTGCAGTGATGATTCATCCAGTCTCCTTATGTATATGGATTCTCGATTGTCTTTCATCCATAACTTCTAATATTGGCTCAATCTCAGTCTCTTCTTCAGAAGCTTTGTGAGATTCCTGCATGGGCTTTGAGATTTGCTTTAATTTTCTCAAAAGTCCCTGTTCCTCTGTGTATGAGGATTTTTTCGGCTCCGAAGTTTGGATCTTTTTCGGTCCTGAAAAAATAGTTGATTGTTTTGGTTCAGAAACAGTGTGTTGAATTTTCGACTCCGAGGAATGAGGTAGTTTACTGGAGTCTGAGGTGGAAGCTTTAACCGATTTACTCGACTCCGATGTGGATGGAGGCGTGGCCTTTTTCAGTGCAGACCGCCAAGGTTGGACTCCAACAGTCTTTTTTCGGGCCGAACCATGGCCTTCCGGCAGTGGTGTACCCAAAGCCTTCGGATGTTTTTTATGTAAGGGTGTAGGGGCAGACGTACTCACATACTGGCAAGCTGTGATGGGTCTATCATCTTCCGATTCTCGGTCGGAGTCAGTGTCTCGGATGGAGACTGCTGTATGCGCCTGCTCTTCTTCCATGACGTTGAGATGTTTGGTGCTTTTTGATGCCATTTCTAGTCTTCGGGCTCTGCGATCTCTCAAAACGATCGACAGGCTTCGCAGGGCGATATGAAGGTTCCGACAGTACTATAGGTTCAATGCTAGATGGGAAACGCGATCGAAACAATACTGACGAATAAACAGGTTTACTGGGGATTTCCGATTCAAAATCTCAGAGCGAGCAGAAACACGTCCGAACCCAACAGCGGAAAGAAAAAGATCTAACTATAGAGTCGATGCCCATGCGCACTGTAACCGAGAGGAGCAGTCACTCCATCCCGTGACTCAGAAAAGGCTTCTTAGAAGAAAAACAACTGTAACACTAGAAGTCGGAAGAGATATGCATAGCATGTGTATCTGCAGCTACACATGCCATCGAACATGTATATATATGTGTATGTATATATGTGTGTGTGTGTATATATACAGGGAGTGCAGAATTATTAGGCAAGTTGTATTTTTGAGGATTAATTTTATTATTGAACAACAACCATGTTCTCAATGAACCCAAAAAACTCATTAATATCAAAGCTGAATATTTTTGGAAGTAGTTTTTAGTTTGTTTTTAGTTTTAGCTATGTTAGGGGGATATCTGTGTGTGCAGGTGACTATTACTGTGCATAATTATTAGGCAACTTAACAAAAAAATATATATACCCATTTCAATTATTTATTATTACCAGTGAAACCAATATAACATCTCAACATTCACAAATATACATTTCTGACATTCAAAAACAAAACAAAAACGAATCAGTGACCAATATAGCCACCTTTCTTTGCAAGGACACTCAAAAGCCTGCCATCCATGGATTCTGTCAGTGTTTTGATCTGTTCACCATCAACATTGCGTGCAGCAGCAACCACAGCCTCCCAGACACTGTTCAGAGAGGTGTACTGTTTTCCCTCCTTGTAAATCTCACATTTGATGATGGACCACAGGTTCTCAATGGGGTTCAGATCAGGTAAACAAGGAGGCCATGTCATTAGATTTCCTTCTTTTATACCCTTTCTTGCCAGCCACGCTGTGGAGTACTTGGACGCGTGTGATGGAGCATTGTCCTGCATGAAAATCATGTTTTTCTTGAAGGATGCAGACTTCTTCCTGTACCACTGCTTGAAGAAGGTGTCTTCCAGGAACTGGCAGTAGGACTGGGAGTTGAGCTTGACTCCATCCTCAACCCGAAAAGGCCCCACAAGCTCATCTTTGATGATACCAGCCCAAACCAGTACTCCACCTCCACCTTGCTGGCGTCTGAGTCGGACTGGAGCTCTCTGCCCTTTACCAATCCAGCCACGGGCCCATCCATCTGGCCCATCAAGACTCGCTCTCATTTCATCAGTCCATAAAACCTTAGAAAAATCAGTCTTGAGATATTTCTTGGCCCAGTCTTGACGTTTCAGCTTGTGTGTCTTGTTCAGTGGTGGTCGTCTTTCAGCCTTTCTTACCTTGGCCATGTCTCTGAGTATTGCACACCTTGTGCTTTTGGGCACTCCAGTGATGTTGCAGCTCTGAAATATGGCCAAACTGGTGGCAAGTGGCATCGTGGCAGCTGCACGCTTGACTTTTCTCAGTTCATGGGCAGTTATTTTGCGCCTTGGTTTTTCCACACGCTTCTTGCGACCCTGTTGACTATTTTGAATGAAACGCTTGATTGTTCGATGATCACGCTTCAGAAGCTTTGCAATTTTAAGAGTGCTGCATCCCTCTGCAAGATATCTCACTATTTTTGACTTTTCTGAGCCTGTCAAGTCCTTCTTTTGACCCATTTTGCCAAAGGAAAGGAAGTTGCCTAATAATTATGCACACCTGATATAGGGTGTTGATGTCATTAGACCACACCCCTTCTCATTACAGAGATGCACATCACCTAATATGCTTAATTGGTAGTAGGCTTTCGAGCCTATACAGCTTGGAGTAAGACAACATGCATAAAGAGGATGATGTGGTCAAAATACTCATTTGCCTAATAATTCTGCACTCCCTGTATATATATATATATATATATGTTTTGTGTGTGTTGAACAATTAAAATTACACTCTAACACACATTTCACAAATACAGTGTACTACAGTGTATTTTCACTTATGTACATTTTTACTTAAAAAAAAAAAAAATTTACGTAGTAACTTACAAATATATTTTTAAATAATTTGTAAAAAGAAGAATACACCCTTTTGCAATATGGCCCTCATTATGACCCTGGTTGTCTACTGACTGAAGACCGCCATATTATGATTGTGACGGGTTGGCCTTTGCCAACCAGCCACATCTTCGCTGATACTGACAGGGCGGATGAGCATCTCCGACTCGGCGGTCCACAGAAGGCAGCCGGTGGTATTAGGAACCGCCTTTCTACCAGGGTTTCCGCTGTGGTAGCACTGCCACAAAAAACCTGGCGGAAAGGCTACCGGTGACAGGGAATTTCTTCCCTGTCACTGGCAGACGACACTATTCCCCGATCCCCCCCCCAGTAAGCACAATACCCCTCGACCCCCCCCCTTCCCGGAACAGCACCCCCCTCCAGGTACAGCGCCCCCTACCCTTCCTGCATAGATACACACAGACACCAACACACACGCCGCATACACTCATTCACTAACACTGACATACACGCATTCACTCACATGCATCCATACACGCATTCACTACAACTCATACTTGCATTCAAAACACTCATACTCGCATACACACACGCACTCACTTCTACATACATACACGCATACACACAACACCCACTCACACGCAACACTCCCCACCCCTCCCTCCCCGTCGGATGATCGACTTACCTGGATCGGGGAGGAGGTCGTCCAGCAGGGAACAGGCACTTCCACCTCCGGCAGCGCCCCGCCAAGCCATATTATTGCACATAATACAACAGGCGGAGTCCTTCTTGCGGTGTGGGGCCAGTGATAGAACCGCCCCAGCGCCTCCAGCCGCCAACACGACTACTGCTGGATTTCCGCCAATATGTGGCGGAAATCCAGGAGTACTCGTAATAAGGAGGGTGGAGGACCTCCAGCACTGGCGGTCTTCTGGCGCCCGTGGCTTTGGGGTTCTTGAAAAAAGACTGCCAAAATCATAATAAGGGCCTATAATTCAGAAGCATAATGTACTACCAGTGTATTTTTCAATTTTTTTTTACATTTTCCTGTAACTATAGCAGTTGCTTTGTAGGTACGAGCACAGTAGCGCGTTAACTTTTTAAAAAATATATAGAAAGATATAAATATTAATTGTTTTACCTACCTATTACCACTTTAGTAAAGTGGAATTAGGTAGGGAACAATAAAACATTCTACCTACCTATAGCTACGGACCTAACCCAGAACACAGCCAAAGTGTGATAAAAAGTACATGGCTGCGTTTTACTTTTATAAATGAAGCCACCAGCTCATCATATACCGCCTTTTAATAGGCATGTACCATGGTATACCGTAAAGTAACAGCTGTACCTTATACAACTAAGTGTATTATCACTTATAACTTTATTACTTCTTTACCAAATTAGACCTAATATCACAAATTACCCTTTCGACCCCATAATATATATTCCTGTCGAATTTTATCTACATCTTGTCGGCCACTTTCACATTACGTCTTCTTAAAATACACTCCACTGCACAACATACTACTCGACTCTATGGCACTCTTTTCGATGCTATTCTGCTCTGTGCCATTCCACTGTACACCACTCTATGGCACTGCACGCCACTCCAGTGTACACCACAAACTGTATGCTAGTCCACTCTACACCACTCCAATTTACCCTATTCAAGTGTACCTAATTCTAGTGTGTGCCATTTCATGCTATGCCACTATGCACCACTCCAGTGTACGTCACTCTACTCTACGCTATTCCACTTTAACACACAACTTCATACCACTCTGCTCTATACTATTAAAGTGCACACAATGTCACTTTATGCCACTCCACTGAACACCACACAATATTCCACTGTATGTTACTCCACTGCATTCCACAACACTACATGCTATTTCACTTTACACCACTTCATTGTAACTCCTCGCCACCCCACTGTACCCAACTGCACTCTACACCATTCCACTGTACAACACTCAAATCTACACTCTTTGCCATTACACTTTACGCTACACCACTGTTCGCTATTCTACTCTATGCCACGCCACTCAATGCCACTCCACTTTTCGGTAGTTCACTGTACACCACGAAACTATACGCTATTCCACTCCGTGCCACTCCACTCTCCGCTGGTCCATTCTATGCCACTCTTCGCCACTCCAGTCTATGCTATTTAACTCTACGTCACTTCACTGTACGCTATTCTACTCGACTGTACAGTATTACACTCTACACACTTTACTGTATGCCACTGCACTCTACACTATTCCTTGCTATACCACTTCATAACACTCTGCTCCACAGCACACGCTATTCCATTCCATACTATTCCACTCTATGCCACATTATGACCCTCCACTGTATGCTATTCCACTCTACGTCACACAACTGTATGGTTTTTCTCTTTAACCACTCCACTATTACACTGTACCCTGCTCCATTGTACATCACTCCAGTCTAAGGTATTCCATTGAATGTTACTACGCGATTCCACTGTACACCACTTCACTATACAATACTCCAGTCTACACTGTTGCACTGTACTCCACTACAGTTTCGGCCACTCGTGTACACCAGTCAACGCTATGGCACTCCATGTCACGCCATTCTATGCCACACATCTCTAAGTTATCACACTCTATGCTATTCAACGTTACACCACTTGACTCTGCGACACTCCACGCTATTAGATTCTATGTCACTTGCCACTACGCCACTGTACGTGCCTGCACTGTACGCTATTCCACTAAGTCACTCCACTTGTGCCATGCCATTTTGCGCAGCTCGACTGTACACTACTTCACTCTACGCCACTTGTCTAATGTATTCCACTCTACGACACTCCACCCTATGCTATTGTACTGAACGCCACTACAATTTACACCACTTCTCTGTACGCCAGTCAACTCTATGCCACTTCAATGTACGGTATTCCGCTCTATGCCACTGCATTGTATTCCACTCTATGCTCTCCACTCTATGCCATTCAAATTCACACAACTCCACTCTACTGGATTGTATGCCACTCCACACTATAGTATTCCACTCTAAGCTACTGGACTTTACAGCAATCCACTGTACACCCCCTCCACGCTTTTCCATTGTATGCCACTTCACTCTTCGCCAGTCAACATCATTCGACTCTACGCCACTGTACGTCACTCCAACGTGCAACACTCCAGTCTTCGCTGTTGTACTGTACGCCACTACAGTTTAAACCACTCGAGTATGCCAATCAACTCTATGTAACTCCACGTCATTCCACTGTATGACATTTGCACTCTGCGCCACCCCACTGTACACTACTCCAATCTATGCTACTCCACTAAAGGCCACTTGACGCTATTCGAGTCTACGTCACTCAAATATATGCCACTCCACGCCACTTGACTCTACGCCACTGTACACCCCTGCACTGTACATTATTCCACCCTAAGTCACTCCATGCTGCACCATGTAATTCTTGGCCACCTGACTGTACACCCCTCCAAAGTACTGACCTCAACTTCAGTTTACGCCACTTTTTCGTACGACAGTCACTCCATGCCTCACCACTGTATGCTATTCCACTGCACGCCACTCCACTGAACGCCATTCAAATTTATGTGACTCCACTCTATTGCACTGTATGCCACTCCACTGTACACTATTCCACTCTTTGCCATTCCACTTTACGGCAGTCCACTGTACGTCACTCCACGCTTTTTGATTGTACGCTACTTCACTCTATGCCAATCTACATCACTTGACTTTACTCTATTCCACTCTATGCCACTACCTTTTTACGACACTGCTATCAACTGTGCTCTATAACACGCCACTTAATGACACTCCACTGGACGAGTCTACGAAGCTGCACACGTCCAAGCCCAACAATAAGTGGCAAGAGTATGTATAGCATGTGAATCTACAGCACTACATGCCACAAACAGATGCTTACAGGGCAAATAACATTTTCAGTTTGTAGGATGTGTAGCGTTCAACACATGCTGTGCATAGACAGTAAAGCAGTCCTCCCAAAAGTGGTTTAGCCTGAGGATGTTGCAGAAGATTGTCAAAGTGTATAAAGGGCACCCTGGCTAGCATTAGTTTGATGACAGGCCAAGACATCCACATAATGTTTGGTAAATGTGTGGGGTTAACCACGTAACTGCTTTGCAGATGTCAGCTATGGTAGTATTTCTCAGCAAAGCTACTTTCCTACAGGTAAAGTGGTGTTTGGGAGGGATAGGAAAGAGTCTTTTTGCTTTAGCATAATAGATCTTTGTGCACTTTAGACATCAGTGTGCCACACCTGACTTATAATGAGAATGTCCTTTATGTGGTTTGGAGAAAGACACTAGAAGTTGTTGTGTTTTATGAAAGGGCTTTGTTTTGTCAATGTAATATACAAGTGCTCATTTGACATTCAAAGTATGTAGTGCATGCTCTGCTATCAATTCTGGATGTAGAAAGAACTCTATTGTTTTGTTTAACCCCTACGATGCCTTGGAAGAGGTGATCTCGTCCAAGGCACCAGTTCCCAGAAATTAGCATAAGGAAGCGACCCCTTGGGCAAGGGTCGCTCTCGGGGGCATTTTTTGGAAGGCCTTTTCTGCCCCCCCCCCCCCCCGGGGGCACCAGGGATCATTTTCTTTTGCTTGTTTTGTTTTTTAAGAGGTGGGGAGCGACCCCTTAGGCAAGGGTCGCTCCCCTAGGGGGCAAATCATATTTAGGCCATTTCTGTCCCCCTTGGAGGCAGATTGGCCTATTTTTATGAGGCCAATCTGCCCCCAAGGGGGGCAGAAACCACTAGGCACCGGGGATTTTTCTTTTTGTGCCAATGCCACGCAGGGCGAGCGACCCCGTAGGCAAGGGTCGCTCCCAGGAGGGGGTTGGAGGGGGGTCAGGGAGGGGGGGGGGGGGGGGGGCTAATTTATTTAGGCCGATCTAGGCGCCAGGGCAAATTGGTTTTTTGTGTTTTTTTTTTTTTTTTTTTAGGGATGGGGAGCGACCCATTAGGCAAGGGTCACTCCCCTGGGGGGCAAATTGTATTTGGACCATTTCTGCCGCTGATTTTAGGTAAATCTGCCCCCAAGGGAGCAGAAATAACTAGGCACCGTGTATTTTTTATTTTTTTTTTGTGCCAATGTCACGCAAGGGGAGCGACCCCGTAGGCAAGGGTTGCTCCCCGGGGGCATATTTATTTTAGGCCATTTCTGCCCCCCCCCCCCCCCTCCCAGGGCCGGCTGAGCTAGAGGCGAAAATCCACAGGTAGGCACTTTGTAAAAAAAACACCTCTGTTTTCTGTGAAAAAATGTTTCCACGTTGTGTTTTGGGCCATTTCATTTAGCGGGCGCTAGGTCTACCCACACAAGTGAGGTATCATTTTTATCGGGAGACTTGGGGGAACACTGGGTGGAAGGAAATTTGTGGCTTCTCTAAGATTCCTGAACTTTGTCACCGAAATGTGAGGAAAATGTGTTTTTTTAGCCAAAGTTTGAGGTTTGCAAAGGATTCTGGGTAACAGAACCTGGTCAGAGCCCCACAAGTCACCCCATCTTGGATTCCCCTAGGTCTCTAGTTTTCATAAATGCACAGGTTTGGTAGGTTTCCCTAGGTGCCGGCTGAGCTAGAGGCCAAAATCTACAGGTAGGCACTGTGCAAAAAACAGCTCTGTTTTCTGTCAAAAAATGGGATGTGTTCACGTTGTGTTTTGGGGCATTTCCTGTCGCGGGCGCTAGGCCTACCCACACAAGTGAGGTATCATTTCTATCGGGAGACTTGGGGGAACGCTGGGTGGAAAGAAATGTGTGGCTCCTCTCAGATTCCAGAACTTTCTGTCACCGAAATGTGAGGAAAATGTGTATTTTTAGCCACATTTTGAGGTTTGCAAAGGATTCTGGGTAACAGAACCTGGTCAGAGCCCCACAAGTCACCCCATCTTGGATTCCCCTAGGTCTCTAGTTTTCATAAATGCACAGGTTTGGTAGGTTTCCCTAGGTGCCGGCTGAGCTAGAAGCCAAAATCTACAGGTAGGCACTTTGCAAAAAACAGCTCTGTTTTTTGTCAAAAAATGGGATGTGTTCACGTTGTGTTTTGGGGCATTTCCTGTCGCGGGCGCTAGGCCTACCCATACAAGTGAGGTATCATTTCTATCGGGAGACTTGGGGGAACGCTGGGTGGAAGGAAATTTGTGGCTCCTCTCACATTCCAGAACTTTCTGTCACTGAAATGTGAGGAAAACGTGTATTTTTAGCCACATTTTGAGGTTTGCAAAGGATTCTGGGTAACAGAACCCGGTCAGAGCCCCACAAGTCACCCCATCTTTGATTCCCCAAGGTCTCTAGTTTTCAAAAATGCACAGGTTTGGTAGGTTTCCCTAGGTGCCGGCTGAGCTAGAGGCCAAAATCCACAGGTAGGCACTTTGCAAAAAACACCTCTGTTTTCTTTGGGAAAATGTGATGTGTCCACGTTGTGTTTTGGGGCATTTCCTGTCGCAGGTGCTAGGCCTACCCACACAAGTGAGGTACCATTTGTATCGGGAGACTTGGGGGAACATAGAATAGCAAAACAAGTGTTATTGCCCCTTGTCTTTCTCTACATTTTTTCCTTCCAAATATAAGAGAGTGTGTAAAAAAGACGTCTATTTGAGAAATGCCCTGCAATTCACATGCTAGTATGGGCACCCCGGAATTCAGAGATGTGCAAATAACCATTGCTCCTCAACACCTTCTTTTGAGCCCATTTCGGAAATGCAAAGGTTTTCTTGATACCTATTTTTCACTCTTCATATTTCAGCAAATGAATTGCTGTATACCCAGTATAGAATGAAAACCAACTGCAGGGTGCAGCTCATTTATTGGCTCTGGATACTTAGAGTTCTTGATGAACCTACAAGCCCTGTATATTCCCGCAACCAGAAGAGTCCAGCAGACATAACGGTATATTGCTTTAAAAAATCTGACATCGCAGGAAAAAGTTACCGAGTAAAACATAAAGAAAAATGGCTGTCTTCAGCACAATTTCAATATTTTTTTATTTCAGCTGTTATTTTCTGTAGGAAAGCCTTGTAGGATCTACACAAATGAACCTTTGCTGAATTCAGAATTTTGTTTATTTTTCAAAAATAGTTAGCTTTCCGGGATCCAGCATTGGTTTCACACCCATTTCTGTCACTAACTGGAAGGAGGCTGAAAGCACAATTTTTTTTTAAAATGGGGTATGTCTCAGAAAAATGGCAAAATTGTGTTGAAAAATGTGTTTTTTTGATTCAAGTCTGCCTTTTCCGGAAAGCTGGGAAGCTGGTGATTTTAGCACCGCAAACCCTTTGTTGATGCCATTTTCAGGGGAAAAACCACAAGCCTTCTTCGGCAGCCCTTTTTTCAATTTTTTTTTTAAAAAAAAACAAAAATTTTGCTCTATTTTGGCTAATTTCTTGGTCTCCTCTAGGGGAAACCACAAACTCGGGGTACCTTTAGAACGGCAGCTAAGAGGGTAAGATTGGAGAAGTACTAAAGAACAAGTTACTTACCTTCGGTAATGCTTTTTCTGGTGGATACACTGACTACCTGTGGATTCCTCACCTTATGAATTCGATCCTTGCGCCAGCATCCGACGGAAAGTCTTCTTCCTAGCTGTCTACGTCGACGAGGACATCATAATGGCACGGCTCCACGTGACTCCGTCTGATGTCAGCGTGCCAATAAGAGGTCCCCGTCGGCGTACTAACGTCAGTTTCACCTCACTTTTTTCGTGCCTTTAAAGCAAATAGGAGTAAACCGACCATGAAAATTTATAAATAATATAGAAAGATATACACACACAAAAACCTTGATCATTTACATAATCCATTCTTATTGAAAGCTGGGATACATAAATATACAAAATAAATAGAGAAATATCACTATATACATATAAATATACATACATATGTGTACGCTTTCATATATATAAATATAAAGCTAAATACTGCAAGATAAGAGTATAATCAGGCAGGCAACGGGGAGGCGGGAGGGACCGTGAGGAATCCACAGGTAGTCAGTGTATCCACCAGAAAAAGCGTTACTGAAGGTAAGTAACTTGTTCTTCTGATGGATACAACTACCTGTAGATTCCTCACCTTATGAATAGAGTCCCAAGCAGTACCGCACTCGGTGGTGGGTGCCCACCTGATTACACTAAGAAATCTTGCAATACCGAGCGAGCAAAGTGACCGTCCCTCCTCATCTCGGAGTCTAAACAGTAATGTTTCACGAAAGTATGGAGGGATGCCCAAGTTGCCGCTTTACATATGTCTATCAATGGAACTCCCCTCGCCAAAGCCGAGGATGCGGATTTAGCCCTAGTAGAGTGGGCCCTGATACCTTCAGGAGGGACCTTTTTTGCCAAAGAGTAACAGATCTTTATACATAAGATGACCCACCTGGGGAGTGTCCTTTTCTGTACAGCTCTGCCTTTTTGTTGACCAGCATACCCAACAAACAGTTGCTCATCCAAACGAAAGTCTTTAGTTCTTTCGAGATAAAAACTCAGGGCCCTCCTAGGATCCAACCTATGGAGTCTCTCTTCTTCTTTAGACGGGTGGGGAGGAGGGTAAAAAGCAGGAAGAGTGATATTCTGCCCTAAATGAAAAGGGGTGACAACTTTCGGCAGAAAAGCAGCCCTGGTTTTTAGAACCACTTTATCAGGGAAAAACACAGTGAAAGGAGGCTTAACGGAGAGCGCCTGAAGCTCACCAATCCTTCTAGCAGAAGTAATTGCGATCAAGAAAACAGTCTTGAAGGCTAAATATCTCAATGGACATGAATGCATGGGCTCGAAAGGCGAACCCATTAAAAATTTTAAAACAAGATTTAAGTCCCACTGAGGCATGTGAAAAGGAGTTGGAGGAAAGCTATTCACCAAACCCTTAAGGAACCTATGTACAATGGGAGACTTGAATAAAGATGGCTGATCTGGAAGGCAAAGAAACGCCGACAGAGCTGCCAAATAACCCTTAACTGTAGCTATAGCACAGCCTTTCTTCACCAAACTGAGAACAAACAAAAGTACATCTGAAAGATGGGCCTTTAAAGGATCTTTTTGGTTCTCTCCACACCACAACACAAATTTTGCCCACCTTCCGGCATAAATAGACTTAGTGGAGTGTCGCCTGGACGATAGTATAACATCCACTACATCCGGTGGGAGAGAAAAAGAACTCAGGTTGCCCCGTTCAATCTCCAGGCATGAAGGTGCAGGCTCTGGAGGTGGGGGTGTAGAACCTGCCCCTGCGATTGAGAGAGGAGATCTGCCCTGAGCGGGAGACGGAGCGGAGGGCACTGAGAGAGTTGAAGTAGGTCTGTATACCATACCCTTCTCGGCCAGTCCGGTGCTACCAATATGACTTGGGCCCGGTCTTGACGAACCTTCCTTAAAACTCGAGGAATCAAGGGTATGGGGGGAAACACGTAAAGCAACTGGCTGTTCCAGAACATCTGAAACGCGCCCCCCAACGCCCATTTGATCGGATACTGGAGGCTGCCGAATAACGGGCAATGCGCGTTCTCCAGAGTGGCAAATAAATCCACCTGAGGAGTACCCCACATCTCGAAGATGTGGAGGACTACATCTGGATGGAGAAGCCACTCGTGATCTAATGAGAAGTGACGACTGAGAACGTCCGCACGTACATTCAACACTCCGGCCAAATGATTTGCCATCAAGCAAATCAGATGGTCCTGAGCCCAGGACCAGAGTCGTAGGGTTTCTCGGCAAAGAAGATACGACCCCACTCCTCCTTGCTTGTTTATATACCACATCGCGGTAGTGTTGTCCGTCAGGATCTGAACTGACTGACCGCGAAGGGAAGGGAGGAAGGCCTTGAGCGCCAAACGTACAGCCCGCAATTCCAACAGATTGATATGCAACATCTGTTCCACTAGAGACCGACGACCCTTGATCTCCTGGTCCCCCAGATGAGCTCCCCACCCTAGAGTGGAAGCATCCGATATCACTCTGGCCACTGGAGGTGGTAGTGAAAACGGTTTCCCTTGGGAAAGGTTGCCGTCCACTGACCACCAATGAAGATCCGCTACAGCGTCCCTGGAGATCTTTATTGAATCCCTGAGATCCCCTTTGTGCTGGAACCACTGTCTGCGGAGACACCACTGAAGAGCCCTCATATGCCAGCGAGCATGAGTGACCAACAGAATGCAAGAAGCAAACAGACCTAGCAGGCGTAAGACTTTGAGGACTGGAACTGCCGCTCCTCTTTGAAACAAAGGAATCAGTGCCTAAATGTCCCGCACCCGCTGAGGCGGGGGCTAGGCCCGAAACCTTGTTGTGTCCAATACTGCCCCTATGAACAGGAGGCGTTGAGAGGGCTCCAGGTGAGATTTGGGTACATTCACCGAAAAACCCAGATCGAACAACAACTGCGTTGTCATTCGCAGATGAGACAACACAATCTCTGGAGACTTGGCTTTGATCAACCAATCGTCCAGGTAGGGAAAAACCGCTACCTCCCTCTTTCTGAGATGTGCTGCAACAACTGCCATCACCTTTGTGAAGACCAGGGGTGCTGAAGTAAGACCAAACGGGAGGACCGCGAACTGGTAATGCTGCGATCCGACCAGAAAACTGAGATACTTCCTGTGCGACTTGACTATGGGAACATGAAAGTACGCGTCCTGCAAGTCGACAGACACCATCCAGTCTCCTTCGTTCAACGCCAACAGCACCTGCGCTAGGGTCAGCATTTTGAATTTTTCCTGCTTGAGGAACAAATTCAAAATCCTCAAGTCTAGGATCGGCCTTAGACGACCGTCCACTTTGGGAATCAGGAAATACCTTGAATAACACCCCTGACCCCTTTCCTGCAACGGTAAAACTCTACAGCGCCCTTTACCAACATGACTACAACCTCCTGTTGCAACAACAGAAGATGTTCTTCTGAACAAAAGGAGGGACGGGGAGGGAAGGGAGGAGGAAACTCCTGAAAGGGGAGAGCATAGCCCTTTTCCACAATTCCTAGCACCCACGAGTCTGTTGTAATTGACCTCCATTGCTGCAGAAAAAGACTCAATCTTCCTCCTACAGGAGAAGTGTGACTGATAAAGTGGGGAAAACTAGGGCTGCTTCAGCTGCTGTCCACCCGAGGAGGATGAAGAAGAAGAGAGCTGCTGGGCTGGACCTCTAGCCCTGCCCCTACCTCGCCCTCTGAAGGCACGATAGGGTGGGTTGGTAGGTTGTTGGGCATAAGATTGAGACCTACGAAAGGCAGAACCTCTAGCAAACCCTCGAAACCTACAAAAAGGCCTGTACAATGTAGCAGAAGGGGTCTGCAAACCCAGGGACTTAGCTGTAGCCCAACAGTCCTTAAACCGTTCAAGGGCAGAATCTGCCTTGTCCCCAAACAGCTTTTCCCCATCAAATGGAAGGTCCATTAAGGTGGATTGTACATCCGACGAGAAACCCGAAGACCTTAACCAGGCAAGCCTTCTCGTAGCCACCGATGTTCCCATGGCCCTGGCTATAGAATCCGTAGTATCCAGGCCAGATTGAATAATCTGCTGTGCAGCCGTTTGCGCATCCAAGAAAAGGGCCCCAAAAGACTTTCGCACTTCCTGTGGCAGATCTTTTGCCATCTCCTTCGCAGAGTCCATTAAGGCATGAATGTATCTGCCTAGCACACAAGTGGAGTTGGTAGCTTTCAGGGCCATGCTGCAAGAAGAGAAGATTTTCTTCGAGGATTGCTCCATCCTCTTGGATTCCCTTTCTGTTGGAACACCAGGGAATGTACAGGGGGAAGATTTTGCAGAACATGACGCCTGAACCACCAAACTCTCCGGAGTCGGGTGACGAGATAGAAATGATGGATCCCCTGGGGCACTCCTATGCCTTCTCGCCACTGCCCTGTTCACCGCAGGAGATGTCACCGGCTTTTTCCACAGGTCCATAATAGGCTTAGTCAACGCCTCATTAAAAGGCAGCAAGGGGTCAGCACTGGAGGAAGAAGGATGAAGAACCTCTGTGAGCAAGTTAGTCTTGACTTCTGCCGAAGACAAAGGCAAATCCAGATAGTCAGCCGCCTTCCTCACCACAGCATGGAAAGAGGAGGCCTCCTCAGTAAACTCCCCCGGAGAAGCAATGTCCCACTCCGGGAAAGTATCCAAACCACTTGCAGTGGCAAGTCCTTGAAAATCATCAGAAGGCTCTATCTCACCTTCCTCAAGCCTTCTGTATTCCTCTTCCTCCAGAAGCCTCAACGCCTTCCTCCGAGATTTTAAATGCGTTTCCAGAGCCGGCGTCGACAAGGACTCCATCGACGCCGATGATCTCAGACCTTGAATTGGTCCAGGAAGACTCCCGGATTCAACCAGCGCCGGAGCCGGCGCCGGCCCGAAGTCGGCAGATGACCTCCTCGACGCCGAATGTGCAGGAGGAGATGGAGCCGGTCTGGATGAGGCCACCAATGACGCCGGATGGCGCGGAGAAGGAGTCGGACAAGAAGCCGACGGATTCACGGTCCCAGGCGAAGGACTCCTGCCAGGGGAAACCCCCGGCTCCAGACCACCAGGCTCCGAAGGGCAGAAGGGCATGAATGGAGCAGCCCTGTACGACGCCGGCGAGTCCAAATTGAATGCCAATGGCCCCGTGGGACCCGCCGGTGCACCAGCAGGGGCCATGGCTTGAAACACAGCATACATCGCATTCAAAAATACAGCCGGATCCGTCCCTGGAGTCGGGAACGCTGGATACTGCTGTGTAGACATCTGGGGAACATCAGGATCCCTCGGCGCCGGTGAGAAACGAGGACTACCTTGAGTGACCTCATAGACTGAAGGCGCCGGTGACATCCCCGGACTCTCCGGCTGAGGCGTGACCGTAGGACTCATTTCCCACGTCTTCTGGCGCCGTGACGAATGAGACCTCGCCTCGATCGGCTCTGCTCCGACCGGCGCCGAGAGTCATGACGGCGCCTGGAGTCATGATGACCTTATGTTTTTTGGGAGAAGCATGGGAAGAAACCTTCTTGTGTTCCTTCTTCTTTGCCTTGGCCAAGAAGAGCTTCGCTTCTCGTTCCTTCAGAGCTTTCGGATTCATGCTCTGGCACGAAGAACAGCCTTCCACATCATGCTCAGAGCTCAAACACCAAATACAATCCGAATGGGGGTCGGTCACTGACATCCGACCCCCGCATTCCCTACACGGCTTAAACCCGGACTTCTTCGGAGGGGACATTGTAACCTCAAGAGATCGCTACAGTAACCAACGGGCCAGGAAGAAAAACCGTTGAAGTCGAATGCACGGAAAAAGGAAAAACTGACGTTAGTACACCGACGGGGACCTCTTATTGGCACGCTGACGTCAGACGGAGTCACGTGGAGCCGTGCCATTATGACGTCGACGTAGACAGCTAGGAAGAAGACTTTCCGTCGGATGCTGGCGCAAGGATCGAATTCATAAGGTGAGGAATCCACAGGTAGTTGTATCCATCAGAAACCCCAAAGCTAAGTAGGTAGGATTCCCCAGGTGCCCGTGTGCAGAGTAGAAATCTCGGGTAAGTGTCCATAGGATAACATGGGGAAGTCGCAGTTGGAGTTTTCACGTTTTATGAACCTTCCCAGAGGACCACGAAGAAACCGATTGGGACAAGGGTGGTTAGATAGTGTCCCCACTCGTGGATAACTAGAAAAGTGGAGTACCTACACCAGATGCATAGGGATGAAATTGTGGCGGAACCTCCTGCTGAACTCAATGGGGATCTCGGTTGTCCAGCTCCTGTCAGGACCCATTAACCAGACCAGTGGAAACCAGGTGTGGATTCCTGAAGAATACCTAAAAAGAGAGGGGACAGAGTCCAGACCACGCAGAGGTGCCCAAGCGGTGCAGGAGGGCAATGCCCACTCTTCTCAGTGATGCTTCCTGAAGAACGGTGGACAAAAGTACAGCTGTGGAGTCCAGGCGATGCAGAAGGATCCCGGGAGTTGCCCACGAGCTGTCCCTTGCTGGTCGTCGGATTGCAGGGGGGTCAGTAGTCAGCAGGGCCACCAACAAGCCTTGTCAAATGCAAAGAAGAGTCATGTGTAGGGTGCAGAATTCTGGGGACCAGCAAGGTCCAAGTGACCCAACCTTGGTAGGTAGGTCAGGGCCAGCCCTCAGCAAGTAGGAGAGCAAAGAAGGAATCAGTGGAACCCCCAGCAGGACCATCTGGCAGCCGACACTGGGAGGCCTCAGCAGCACAGAAGAGGGATGCCCATGTCGCAGGAGTTGCAAAGAGGACATCATTCTTGGAATTGGAGGCTGGAGCTTCTTGGAGCTAGGAGGTCTTCGGACTGAAGCGCCAACACGCCTTGGCAATGACAAGCAGACGCGGTGCAAAGGGGTTCCAGCCAAGCAGCTCCAGCGAGGGACCATAAAATTCCCAGTTTCAAGGAAGACAGGTCAGACCTCTGGTGAGCCACATAACCACCACCTGTGTTGTAGAGCCTTAGAGAGTACGTGGGACAGCAGGATCCACAAACCGGTCGTCGTGGTTGAGGTGCCTGCGGATGCTGGGGAATGACTCCTTCACTCCAAGGGAGATTCCATCTTGCTTTCCTAAGTGCAGGCAGAGTCCCAGTGACTCTGGAGGATGCACGGCCACAGGATTGCAGAAGTCTTTGCAGAAAGTAGAAACAAGGTTGCAGCAGGAGCCCTCCTATTCATTAAAGTCCTGCATCTGGTTCAAGTGAAGAACAGCAGCGGTTCCGGTGTCCAAGTTGCAAAAGTGTCTTGCAGAGGAGCACTGCAGACGATGCCTTAAGTCTTGCAGACAAATCTGGGGTCCCACTCTTGGGGGAGCCCTTGAGTAACCCAGGAAGAAGATTGGACACTAACTGCTATGAGCCACCAATCAAAGGGAGTCAGGAAGGCCACCGAGCTGGACTAACCAGACAGAAGCTCTTAGGGGCCTCTACTCATCTTACTTCCAAGATGGCAAAATCAAGAGGCCACCTGGCAGAGCTCTGTGCACCTCTCTAGGGGAGAAGTGGACAGGTGGGTGGTCACCCCCCATCCTTTGTGTAGTTTTGTGCCAGAGTCAGAACCAGGGTTTCCAGTACTGGTGCAAACCTGTTTATAAAAGGAGAGCACCAAATGTGCCCTTTAAAGCAGTCTGGTGGTGCTCAGAGGCGCACCCACCCTTGCCTAGAGACATCTTTTTCTAAGAAAGAGGTGGTCACACCTCTCTATCCTACAGGAAATCCTTTGTTCTGCCTTCCCCTGCCCGAGTTAGCTCAGTAGCAGAAGGGCAGAACACTGTCTGTGGTGGGCAGTGGCACGGGCTGGCATGCAGAGCCTGCAAGGCTGTTACAGACAGACTTGGGGGAATCCCCTAAGGGGATCAATGTGAGCATAAGGGTAATATGGAGTTCCTAGGTTGGAACCAACGAGTAAGAGTGACTGTACACTCTAACGATGAGGGACAGATCTGAAAGTCTGGGGAGAACACCATGGAGCTTTGAACCGGAGCTCACAGAGACATGTCTGAATAGGACAGCAGAGGAAAAATAATTTAACAATGGAGCAGATGCCCATGCACATTACCAGTAATAGGTGGAATCATACCTGGTGACTCGAACAGACTTCTTCGAAGAAAAACAAGTTGCACATGTCTGAACTCAACACTAGATGGCAGGAGCATGCACAGCATGTGAACTACAGCTACACATACCTCAAACATATTGTTCCTTTCTGATGAGGCAGGAGAAAAGCTTTTAGAGCTAGATGAAATGCTCTCTGCACCAACTGGTTTATGTACTAGGTTTTCTTGTGTTCTGGCCATTGCCGCATAACAGACAGATTATCCAGGTGAGCACCTGTAGGGAGCTGGATTCTGGTTGCAGTACTTCCCACTTTTTGCCTAGCTTTTAGATCCACCTTTGGCTGAAGAGCACTGGGTGTTTGCTAACCAGATCCCCAGTGTCCCTTCCCTAAAAGAACAAACCTGGTCACTTGATCCCCAAGTGACCAGGCCCTTCAGCCCCCTGTAAGTCCCGAGTAAAGGGTACCCGTGGAACCTAGGACGTGGGTACTGAAGAGAGCCCCTCAGAGCTGCAGCACAACTTGTGCCACTCTGAGGGACTCAGCACCAACCTTAAGCAGACTGCCATTGCAGGCTGCGTGACCAGGTGCATCCAAAATTGAAAACACGACATGGCACAGTGCCTGTGTGTCATGTCCCCTGATACTGCATGCAATATATGTAAGTCACCCCTCTAGCAGGCCTTCCAGCCCTAAGACGGGGTGCATTATATTACATGAGGGCATATCTGCATGAACAGATATGCCCCAGCTATGTCCTTGTCGATTCTCAGACACAGTAAGTGACCAGGGAAGCCATTTTAAATGCATGTGCTGGACACTGGTCACTACGAGTTTCCTAGTGATATGATGGCTTTTCTGAATACAGGGGTGTTTACTATCAAACATCTCACATTAATAACCCCTCCCTGATGCCAGTGTGGGATTTATTAATAACTGCATCCAAAGGGCACCTTAGAGGTGCCCCTGAAAACCTACCAGCTTACCAGCTACTAGTGGGTTGACTGACTGGGCCTGACTAGTTCAGCCACCATAGATGTGTTCCTGCCACAAACACCCCCCCCCCCCTTCCCGGACCACAGACAAAAGCCTGCACTGGGCGGGGATGTTATCACCTCACCCTGAATGGACATTCCAGGGATGGAAGCTTTAAAGGCCTAGCCGCCTTTGTAATATGATCCAGGTCTCTCCAGAAGGTGATGACTGATCCCCCTGTCCTGACCCCACTTTTAGCTGCAGCACAGGTGGGAAAATTAGGCAGATTAGGAGCTGTGCCTACTTCATGCCAGTCCCACCCCTAAGGTGGACGAGCTTTAGTGAACATTCATTTTTAAATTCCTCCCATCTTGTTTGGAAGGAATTAGGCCACTAGGGTTAGGGCTAGGCCCACTTCCCAGCGGAAGTAGTCATAAGAAGGGTGTGGTCACCCTAAAGCCGGTCAGCCCATTGGCTACCACCTGGCAGTTCCTGTAACGCCCCTAAATTGAGTATTTAGGTGGCACCCCTGAACCCTAGAACTCAGATTCTGAGAACTGAATTATCAAAGGACAAAGAAGAGTTGCACCTGCAGAAGAGGAAAAGAAGCAGCAGTTGACTTGGAACTAGCCCCACTGGCCGGTCTGCAGCCTCCAGAACAGCAAAGACCTGACACCGGACGTGTCCTCTGCACCAGATGTCCACGACCCAAGGTGAAACCAATCAACAGTGCCAGCAAGGACCCTCAGCGGTACAGAGTCCGTGTCCAGTGCGGTCTCATCCATCTTAGACTCTCCCAAGTCACCTGCAGCCTCTACACGCAGGCCCCTTCTCCTGCGGCCTTATGGTGAGAGAAAACCCGACACCTCCAACAACCACTGCACCCGTCGCCCCTGGCCCCGCCCCCTGTGATGGGACATTGGTGCCAACAATGTCCCCCAGCTCCCCTGAGCTTGATTCCACCCTGGGCTTCTCCACTGCTGGACTCCCCAAGGACACATGCAGCCTCAACATGCAGAACTTCCTGACCGCGAGTGCTCCTGGACGAAGAAACTCAACACCTAAGAACACCCCAGCATCCGTCGCCCCTGGGCCCTGGAGAAAAAACGACCAAAGTTGCACTTGCATCCCACGAGCACACGAAGTCTACAACCTACCTATTTGTGGTTCCCAACTGGCTGCCTAGCCAGACACTGCAGACTGTCTTCACAACGACCAAACTCCCATAAGAAATCATTGGGCACCGGACGCCTTACTGCACTCGGCTGCCCCAGTGCTGCCCGTAGTGACCTGCTGGTGTGGTTCTGATCAGTGCTCAGTAGTTACCTTAACACTCTGAGATTGGCCTCGTAAGTCGTTGTTAACCATGCGTTTGCTGAACACTGTTTTCCTCCACAGGTAAACAATGAAGAACTATGAGAATTTCTCTGTGTTGATTTTTGATCTGAGAAGTAATAATGCTTGAAAAAGTGCTTACCTGATTATGAAGTTCTTGGGTTTGAAACAGCTATAAAAAGAAGTGTTATTTTTCTAATTTGTTCTTAGATTTATTCTTCAAGTGTGTGTCTTGTTTATTGCCTCGGTGAGTGCAACAAATGGTTAGCACTACCCTCTGATAAGCCTAACTGCTCGTCCACACTACCACAAAATAGAGCATTAGTCATATCTACTTTGGCCTCTGCAAACCAATTGGGGATCCACTGGACTCTCTGCACAATGCACTACTTTTTAGTGCAACATATAGAGAGCCACCTTTCTACAGTACACCATTCCGTTGGAGAAGCATCTGTGATTATTGTTTGTAAAGTTGCCTTTTTCTGGTAAGAAACTGCTTGCAGAAGATTTCGACTGCTGCACCGCAATATTAGGGTGTTTCGAGGCCTTGGTTAGGAACAATCTGTTTTTCAAATCGATCTTCTGACACTAGTGGTCTTCTAGTCACTGCGGGAGAGGTCGTATCTGCAGCCTTACATTTAGGACGATGTAATACAAGATGCCCTAGAACCTAGAAGACCGTAGATTTGTCTTGCTGATGGAGTGTGGTATTCCTCATCAGATGGTATTTGTCACGAAAAGATAACAATCTCCTCTAAAGGAGACACTTTTCCTTTCCTAACAGCACCCAGATAAGTCAATATTTTGAGCTAGAGTGCAAGCTGACCTCAAGGTGTATCTCAAAGAACATCGTAGGTCACAAGTTAGTCCTGTTTGACTTTCCACTGACTGTTAGGTTTTTTTAGCCAATCATCCAGATATGTAAATTCCATTTTTGTTAAGTTGCTGGTGTGAGTGCATTCATTTTGAAAACGTGTAAGGAGCTGATTTCAAGCCGAATTGCAGGACTCGGTATTGGTAGTGGTCATCTAGTATCACCAATTTTAAATATTTCCTGTGAGAGGCTACCAGGATGTGAAAATATGTGTCTTGAAGATTTATTGTGCAGATCCAATTCCTGTGCGTTAGATGTGGAATAATTTTATGTAAGGAAAGCATTCTGAACTTCCCCTTCATGATGAACATGTTTGTGAATGGTCAGACTAACACAAGGCTCGGCTCCATGTTTGAATCTTTCTTTTGCGCTAGGAAATGCCTGGAGTCCATCCCTTTGCATTCTGCTGGGAAGGGGCCAGCTCTACTGCGCTTTGTGACATTACACTTGATATCGGTTTCCCAGAATGGTAAGTTGGTGCTTTGATGACCATTCTGGAGAAGCCAGTGATGGGATGGACTTGAAATGTAGAAAGTATCCATGAGACAGATTATGTCGCACTGATCACTCTTTTACAACTGCTGCATACTCTGCCAGAAGAGAAGATACCGCTCCCCCCACTGGAGTAGAGAATGGAAAGGGGGGAGAATGGTGGAACTGCAGGCCGTGGTTGCGTTAGGAGATCATTGATTGTCACCTGAAGAATATCTCCACCGAGAAGTATTTTTTTTGTCGTGTTAGATCTAGATGCCCTTCTTTGGTATGGGTATTATCGGCCTTGGGAATACTGTGGTGGTTGACCTGGTAGAGCAAGTTGAGGGGATTGAACCCTTTGATTGTAATAACTAATCGCTTGTCTTAGGCTGTCTAAAGAATTTCTTTTTCTCCTCAGAACCTTCTGCCTTCACAGTCTCTCCTTTGTAGTTTATCTTCAGCATTGAATCAGTAAAGTGCTGACCAAATAAGGCACAGCCTGAAGAAGGAGAGTTCATCCACTTAAACTGTGCAACTGGTTTCCGGGGGCGAGGCAAAGGCAGGAAGATTTCCTGATTGAAAGTTCAGGACAGAAGCTAGTTGAGGCTAACTCCGTAGAATCTACAGCTGCTCTTTACAACTGGCTGGCAACAAGGAAACTCATTTAGTTTCTTCTAAAATCTTGCTGGCAGTGTTTTGACAAATCAATGAAAGATCTCATACCGTCCATACCATCCCACAGATATCCTGCCACGAAGGCTATGGCACTTTCATTTTTCAAGCGAGCTGCAGCTCTACCACAAACTTTCTAGTCTGACTCATCCAATCATTTGCTTTCTCTTTCTCTGTGTGCACCCAAATGACTTCCCAATTATAGAGTCTAGTTTAGGGACAAATATCAACGAGCCAGAATCCAGTTGAGGAGCGGAGTATTTTTTTTGCATGAGGTGAGGTGTTGTTGCCTTCAATGTAGCAGGAGTCAGGAATTCTTTCTCTGCGATGTCCAAAAAAACTAGGGACCAAAGGGGAAGTGGTTTTGCAGCTTCACATGGTTGAGAGGTTTCTAGAGTAACTGAAACAGAGGGCTTCAGGGTTTCCAAAGGTATGTGTAACTTGGTCACTCCTCTGGCCAAGATCTCCTGGAATGTTGGGATGTAATCAATAGGGAGACACGAGACGGAGAAGATGTAGGCAACGAGGTGTGTAGGAGGAACTCATACTTTTCATATTGGAGTAGGGGTTTCTGGACTTTCAGGAGATCTGTATCTCTTATTCTTTTCTGGGGTTTGAGTTTCACCCTTTGCTGAGGACGAAGGCTTCATAGGAGAAGATGATCGTCTTTGGCTTTGCCTCACTGCAGCCATGGATTGTTGTCTTGGATACTAGTTGTTAATAAGTGCAAGGGCTCTTGTAAAGGATCCTCAAAACGTATCAGGGTTTTAACAGACTTAGTGGATGTGTATGTAGATTGAGAGTCATGGCTTTGGAGATGCCTAAGGATGCTGAGATTCTGCGTTTTCTTGGGAGTTGGTTAAAATGAAGAAGTAGAAAACACCGGGGTAATGTTCTTTGAGGAAAAAGTCAAATGAAGTAAGTTTATCCTCAGAAAATGTAGAGATCCTATAGAGGCAATTGGAAGTAATGAACAGTCTGTCTTGCTGTCAGGCATTGACGTTTATGGAGAAGGTGATTCTACTATTCAGGGCCTTTTTGATGCCAACGAGTTTGCTCAGACGCCTATGGCGATAACCCTCTCACGTCAGCTATGGATGTCTCGTAAAGTAAGTCTTTGATGTCAATAGTGAAACATGTTTTGAGGCAGAGGTTTTTGACGTTGAGAAGTGATCTTTATGGTGATGTGTAGATGGTATCGAACCCGTCAGACCTTGAGCAGGACACCACAAATGCTCTTGATGTCGACAACTTTCATCTTTTATGTCGATCTTAAATTATATTTAGTGATGACTGTGGTGATTCTTACCACTCTGCCTTTTCTCCTTGGATATCTTCCTTCTAAAGTCCTTTTCAGGTGCGGTCTTCTTCTCAAAAGCTGCATGAGAGGAATCTCTCTCCAGCTTCTCTTCTCCTCTCATATTTTGAAGCATAGCTTTAAGTATTGTTCCTTCCCAGTGCTTGAATGTCCTTTTGGACATTTTCTGGCAAAGATCACACACCTTCGCTGAATGTGAAGCTGTGAGACACACTAGACAAGACAATGAATGGGTCAGGGACCACATTTCTCACACGAGGAAGACTTCTCAAAGACAGAAGGTTTTCTGACTGAAAAATGTAAACTGAAATAATCATCAAAAACAGAGGTGGGAGTGCTCTGAGATCCTACTTCAGGCACCGGAAAAAACATAACTGGCTCTCTGAGGCAACTGCCAGTGTGCAGTGCATCATGGGCAGTAGAAGCTCCTGGAATCTTAAAAGCACAGGACAACCTTTTTACATTTTTAAATAAGGCTCAACAGGATGCATTTTCCTTTATGTTATACACTTTCCACCCCATGGATGTTTTTAAAAGCTAAACTTGCAAGGAGTATGTTACTTACCCTGTAAGCATCTGTTTGTGGCATATAGTGCTGTAGATTCACATGATCTGCGTACTCCTGCTGACACGTGTTGGGGCAAGTTGTTCTACTTCGAAGTAATCTTTTGAGTCACGAGATCTAGTGACTCCTCTCGGTGATACTGTGCCTGGACATCTATTCCTCTGTTAGATTGTTTTCCCGAAGGCGGGTGAGAAAGGAGTGAAAGGTATGTGTAAGAGAAAAGATGTCCATGCTAAATGTATGTATGTATATATTTGTATGTCCTAATCTCTCCTCATATGAAAAGAATTCTCAGACACTCGTGTAATGCGTTCACCAATTGCAGGTTTAATATTGCAGATGGTTAAACCCAACGCGTTTCGGACGTAGCCCTGATCACGGTATGGGGCACCAAAACACTTTCTTACATTTATACTTAGTGGAACAAAAGACGGGCACACGATATTTACAGCCGCTTGCAGTAGTCTCAAAACAGTTGGCATCTGTAGGAAGTTGGCTCTGTATATACTATTTCAAAGTAAGAAATAGTGTGCACAGAGTCCAAGGGTTCCCCCTTAGAGGTAAGATAGTGGCAAAAAGAGATAATTCTAATGCTCTATTTTGTGGTAGTGTGGTCGACAGTAGGCTTATCAGAGGGTAGTGTTAAGCATTTGTTGTACACACACAGGCAATAAATGAAGAACACACACTCAAAGACAATTCCAGGCCAATAGGTTTATATAAATAAAAATATATTTTCTTAGTTCATTTTAAGAACCACAGGTTCAAGATTTACAAACAATACTTTAACTGAAAGGTATTTCACTCAGGTATCTTAGGAACTTTGAATAATCACAACAGCATGTACAGTTATGGCAAAAATGGCAATAAGCTATTTTAAAAGTGGACAGTGCAAAAATCAACAGTTTCTGGGGGAGGTAAGTAAATGTTAAGTTCACAGGTAAGTAAAACACTTACAGGGTTAAAAGTTGGGTACAAGGTAGCCCACCGTTGGGGGTTCAAGGCAACCCCAAAGTTACCACACCAGCAGCTCAGGGCCGGTCAGGTGCAGAGGTCAAAGCGGTGCCCAAAACACATAGGCTTCAATGGAAATAGGGGTGCCCCGGTTCCAGTCTGCCAGCAGGTAAGTACCCGCGACTTCGGAGGACAGACCAGGGGGGTTCTGTAGGGCACCGGGGGGGACACAGGCAGGCACGGAAAGTACACCCTCAGTGGCACAGGGGCGGCCGGGTGCAGAGTGCAAACAGGCGTCGGGTTTTCAATAGGATTCAATGGGGAGACCCGGGGTTCTCTTTAACGATGCAGGCAAAGGGGGGGGGGGACTCCTCGGGGTAGCCACTACCTGGGATAGGAAGAGGGACGCCTGGGGGTCGCTCCTGCACTGGAGTTCGGTTCCTTCAGGTCCTGGGGGCTGCGGGTGCAGTGTGTTTTCCAGGCGTCGGGTTCTTTGAAACAGGCAGTCGCAGTCAGGGGGAGCCTCTGGATTCCCTCTGCAGGCGTCACTGTGGGGGGTTCAGGGAGGGGTCAACTCTGGCTACTCACGGGCTCGCAGTCGCTGGGGAGTGCTCCCTGTAGTGTTGGTTTTCAGCAGGTCGAACCGGGGGCGTCGGGTGCAGAGTGGAAAGTCTCACGCTTCCGGCGGGAAACGTGTGGTCTTTAAAAGTTGCTTCTTTGTTGCAAAGTTTCAGGTTTGTTGAACAGGGCTGCTGCCCTCGGGAGTTTCTAGGTCCTTCTAGATGCAGGGTAGTCCTCTGAGGCTTCAGAGGTCGCTGGACCGTGTGGGATGCGTCGCTGTTGCAGTTTTTCTTGAAGTGGGAAGACAGGCTGGTAGGGCTGGGGCCAAAGCAGTTGGTGTCTCCGTCTTCTCTGCAGGGCTTCAGGTCAGCAGTCTTCCTTCGTCTTCAGGTTGCAGGAATCTAGTTTCCTAGGTTCTTGGAGCCCCTAAATACTGAATTTAGGGGTGTTTTTAGGCCTGGGAGGGCAGTAGCCAATGGCTACTGTCCATGAGGGTGGCTACACCCTCTTTGTGCCTCCTCCCTGTGGGGAGGGGGGCACATCCCTAATCCTATTGGGGGAATCCTCCAAAACCAAGATGGGGGATTTCTAAAGGTAGGGGTCACCTCAGCTCAGGACACCTTAGGGGCTTTTCTGACTGGTGGGTGACTCCTCCTTGTTTTCCTCATTATCTCCCCTGGACTTGCCGCCAAAAGTGGGGGCTGTGTCCAAGGGGCGGGCATCTCCACTAGCTGGAGTGCCCTGGGGCACTGTAACACGAAGCCTGAGCCTTTGAGGCTCACTGCTAGGTGTTACAGTTCCTGCAGGGGGGGAGGTGTGAAGCACCTCCACCCAGAGCAGGCTTTTGTTTCTGTCCTCAGAGAGCACAAAGGCCCTCACCACATGGGGTCAGAAACTCGTCTCTCAGCAGCAGGCTGGCACAGACCAGTCAGTCCTGCACTGAACAATTGGGTAAAATACAGGGGTCATCTCTAAGATGCCCTCAGGGTGCATTTTTTAATAAATCCAACACTGGCATCAGTGTGAGTTTATTATTCTGAGAAGTTTGATACCAAACTTCCCAGTATTCAGTGTAGCCATTATGGAGCTGTGGAGTTCGTTTTTGAGAAAACTCCCAGACCATATACTTAATATGGCCACAACTGTACTTACAATGTCTAATAATAGACTTAGACACTGTAGGGGCATATTGCTCATGCAGCTATGCCCTCACCTGTGGTATAGTGCATCCTGCCTTAGGGCTGTAAGGCCTGCTAGAGGGGTGATTTACCTATGCCAAAGACAGCATTTTGTGTGAAGGCATCCTGAGGGGGATGCCATGTCGACTTTGCCTTTTTCTCTCCACCAACACACACAATCTGCAATGGCAGTGTGCATGTGTTAGGTGAGGGGTCCCTTAGGGTAGCACAACATATGCTGCAGCCCTTAGGGACCTTCCCTGGTCACAGGGCCCTTGGTACCACTGGTACCTTTTACAAAGGACTTATCTGTGTGCCAGGGGTGTGCCAATTGTGGAAACCATGGTACATTTTAGGTGAAAGAACACTGGTGCTGGGGCCTGGTTAGCAGGGTCCCAGCACACTTCTCAGTCAAGTCAGCATCAGTATCAGGCAAAAAGTGTGGGTGGGGGGGGGGGGGGGTAATTGCAACAGGGAGACATTTCCTTACACCATCTTTGAATGTTTTTTTAAAATATTCATGAAATACATACCAACCATATAATATCAGAATCAGAAAACCATTGCAACCACTGTTAATTCGATTAAGTTGTTCTTCAATTATGCGCATTGCAAATCACTTATTATTCACTAACAAATCTCGTATTGTGATCTAAGAGTTGACATTTATATCATAGCGACATATTTCTCCAACATAATTCGAATAGATATACCAATTGTATCTTTACCCATACATATCTAATGCACATCTATGCACTTTGCCAAATCTTGCGGTGTCTGACATATGTGAACAAAGATGGATACACAGTATAATCGAACCATATATGGACATTCCTATACTGGAGGTCGCTTAGTATATATAAGTACATGTCCCAATACCTACATTGTATTAACAATATAAACTTCAATACGCAGTCACTCTCCATTAGTTCACAAACATAATGATGAACACCTTGATGAATAATACTCAATCATGCCCAAGTGCACTGACCTGCATGAGAACTGTAATGATTTCATGAACTGATTGTAAACCTCAAGTGACTTAAAGAGATATTAAATCCCAAGAGTGGCCCAGCAAAGTTATCATGCATGCTTGTCTAATTCTCCCTAACCTCTAACCTCCCCCAGAACATACAGTCAATGATTTATCCTCTGAACACAATCAGGTACAACTCATTTGAGTCCTTCCGTGAAAGCTTTAATTACTGGAATCTTGAATAGTGAGAGATGTTGTCTATTCTGGAGATATGCAGCTATAGCTGTGAGGTGTAAGTGTATGGAAGTGTAAGCTAAATGTTCCTTCTGCAAATCAAGCAGGAAGCAAACAAAGTATTGTACAGTGGCTTTCATGGGGTCAGTTTGTTTGGGCTGACAGTAGCAAACAAAAGGTTTCCACTTAGCAGCGTAACGGGCTCTAGTGGTAGATTTTGCATGCTTTCTTGAGAATGTCCATACATTCTTGTGGCAAGCCAAGGTAGCCAAACTCTAAGACCACAGGAGTCAAATTGCTAGGTTGAGCGATTTGGGGTTTGGGTGTCTGCTTTGCCCTTGATTCTGAGTGAGAAGGTCCAGCCTGCATGGGAGCTTCTTGTGAGGAACTACTGATAGGTCCAGTAGCGCTGTGAACCAGGGCTGACATGCCCAGGTGAGAGTGACAAGGGTCATGGTTAGAAACGTTTGCCTGAGCTTACCAACCAGAAATGGAATAAGAGGGAGAGGCGGAAAAGCGCAGGCAAATATCCCTGACCAACTCGTCCATAGCACATTGCCCTTGGATAGTGGGTGTGGGTATCTGGAGGCGAAGTTTGGGAGTTTTCTGCTGTGGCAAAGAGGTCTATTTGAGGGAAGCCCCACTTCTTTATGAGTTGCGGGTGGAGTTCCTGCTTGTGGACTTGTTACTGCATCCTGCTGAGCAGGTCTGCAAAATCGTTGTCCATCTCTGGGAGGTATTCTGTTAACAAGGGAATGCTGCTCTGTTGATAAAATGTGGCCAGCTTGCACATGACAACTTACTTGTCGCTAAGTTCACAAACATTTTGCCAGGGGGCTGGAGAAGCAGGGATGGTTCCAAGTTCATGTTTAAAAATTCTTACTTTTAATAAGTACCTATTTGTGAAGTGCTTTCATGCGAGGTATTTATGCCAAAGCTTCTGCGTGCTAAAGAAAGGTACTTTTTTTTGAATTTTTAGGAGATTTCATCATATTTTAGGTGATGTTTGCTACATGACTTAGATGGCAAACATTTCAGGTCTCAGCTTGCACAAGAGTTAAAATTCCAAGGACATACAGGCCAGTGAACTGATGTGAGAAGAGTCAGCTTGTTGGCTGATCTTTATCTTTTTAATCATCAGCCCCAAGAGTGGAACGGGTGGGCCAAGAGCAACAAAAGCCATTACTACAGCATCAACTATCCGCTGATAAACATGAACAATGCCCAGAGCACTGACTTTAAAGGAAGCATTAGTAAAGGTTATACTCAATGGACACCAAGCAATACTAATTAGTGCATGGTCCCCCAAAAATATACATTCATCAAAGACACCGCTGCTGTAGCCACCATTCCCGCTATCTTTAAAACTACTGTAGCAAGTGGCCCATGCGAGAACCACTCGCTACTTAACTTGTGGCCCACTGCAGCCCCCATGCAGTGCCATGGAAAAGGAATACAAAACGACTTCTCTCCTCTTCCACGGTGGTCTGCTCTTCCAGATGATATCAACACCCTGGTCCCAGTGCTTTTCTAGCAGGCAAGTGGCTGTTTTGTTTTTTTGTGCTGTTCCTTTTGAAAAACAGCAGTGGCAAATGATCTTGGGTGTGATATATGAAGCATGTAGGCTTCACAATCACGATTGAGCGCTCAGGGAAGTTATAACGCGTGCATGCTCACCCTACAGGAAACACTGGCTCTAGCTAGCCCACAGGCCAGCGTTCATTGTAACTAAAAGGCTGGATGTATAATTTTACCTGTCCTGGTACTGAAAAACTCACAAGTTTGTTTTACACTATTGCATGGGCTACCTGTTGCATACGATAACATTAAGTTACTTTATTACATTTATTGAATGATAACCTTTGCTTAGGAGCAGGTAGGAAATGTATATGTGGTATCTAGGAAATTGTGATTTAAAACCTTTTTTAATGGAAAAGTCTGACTTTTAGTAACAATTTTGAAAACACCACTTTTAGAAAATTGGCATCTACCTACCCTAGATTTTTTGTGCCTGCAGCTGATTTCTGGGTCAGATGGCTGGGTATAGTTGAAAGCTGGGCTTTGTTTATTCCTCCCGGACAGCCACACAATAGAGGGATTGGGTGTGCCTGGATGGGCCACCATCAGCAGGATGGGAAGTCAGAGCTGGGCACAGCCCCACTTGCAAATCAATAGGCTGTGTCCTGCCTTCACACAATTAATTTTTCAGGCAGGGTGACTGGAGCCAGGGAAGACAGGGAACTCCCAGCACTTCAAAGAAGGAACAAGGTATAAAAATAGGACCCTCAGCCCCACTCTTCACTTTCTGGACCTGCAGAAGGACTCTCAGAGGACTGCCTGCTGCTGTGGCCTGCGGTGTACTCAGAAGACTGTTTTGCTCCATCTGAAAGGACTGCTTTGCTGCTGGAAGCCTGCCTTGAAACCCTCAGTGGCCTGCCCCACTGCTTGAGCCCTGTTCCACTTCTTGAACCCAAGACTACCAGAGTGACTCCAAGTGCTAACTGGCTGGCCTTCTGATCAGAGCTTCAGTGAACCCGTACCTGAGCTTAGCCTGGGCGAGTCCCAACCCTCTAAGTGGTGCCTCACCAGCTCTGGGCCCTTGGAAGTGGTGCTAAAGGTACCCAAATAGGCGAAATCCAAAGCTTGGCTTGATAAAGTTTGGCTAAAAACTGCTCTGAGAACCAAGAAGAGATTGGGAATAACATCCAATGTGCATCGCCAGCCGGCCTGACTTGGTGCCAGCTCCCACTACGTTCTTCTCTGCAGCATCAAATCCAGTCCAGCAGTCCTTTGCAGAAGGGGTATCTGAACCGTGGAGCCCTTGTTGGCTACAAATATTATTCAATTATGCCACGTCAATTCTACCTTTCATGAAGTGGGTTCTGGGCCTGGTAGATACAGACTTGTTAGTATTACAGTAAGAAAGGAATATACAGGGAGTGCAGAATTATTAGGCAAGTTGTATTTTTGAGGATCAATTTTATTATTGAACAACAACCATGTTCTCAATGAACCCAAAAAACTCATTAATATCAAAGCTGAATATTTTTGGAAGTAGTTTTTAGTTTTAGCTATGTTAGGGGGATATCTGTGTGTGCAGGTGACTATTACTGTGCATAATTATTAGGCAACTTAACAAAAAACAAATATATACCCATTTCAATTATTTTTTATTACCAGTGAAACCAATATAACATCTCACCATTCACAAATATACATTTCTGACATTCAAAAACAAAACAAAAACAAATCAGTGACCAATATAGCCACCTTTCTTTGCAAGGACACTCAAAAGCCTGCCATCCATGGATTCTGTCAGTGTTTTGATCTGTTCACCATCAACATTGCGTGCAGCAGCAACCACAGCCTCCCAGACACTGTTCAGAGAGGTGTACTGTTTTCCCTCCTCGTAAATCTCACATTTGGTGATGGACCACAGGTTCTCAATGGGGTTCAGATCAGGTGAACAAGGAGGCCATGTCATTTGATTTCCTTCTTTTATACCCTTTCTTGCCAGCCACGCTGTGGAGTACTTGGACGCGTGTGATGGAGCATTGTCCTGCATGAAAATCATGTTTTTCTTGAAGGATGCAGACTTCTTCCTGTCCCACTGCTTGAAGAAGGTGTCTTCCAGGAACTGGCAGTAGGACTGGGAGTTGAGCTTGACTCCATCCTCAACCCGAAAAGGCCCCACAAGCTCATCTTTGATGATACCAGCCCAAACCAGTACTCCACCTCCACCTTGCTGGCGTCTGAGTCGGACTGGAGCTCTCTGCCCTTTACCACTCCAGCCACGGGCCCATCCATCTGGCCCATCAAGACTCACTCTCATTTCATCAGTCCATAAAACCTTAGAAAAATCAGTCTTGAGATATTTCTTGGCCCAGTCTTGACGTTTCAGCTTGTGTGTCTTGTTCAGTGGTGGTCGTCTTTCAGCCTTTCTTACCTTGGCCATGTCTCTGAGTATTGCACACCTTGTGCTTTTGGGCACTCCAGTGATGTTGCAGCTCTGAAATATGGCCAAACTGGTGGCAAGTGGCATCGTGGCAGCTGCACGCTTGACTTTTCTCAGTTCATGGGCAGTTATTTTGCGCCTTGGTTTTTCCACACGCTTCTTGCGACCCTGTTGACTATTTTGAATGAAACGCTTGATTGTTCGATGATCACGCTTCAGAAGCTTTGCAATTTTAAGAGTGCTGCATCCCTCTGCAAGATATCTCACTATTTTTGACTTTTCTGAGCCTGTCAAGTCCTTCTTTTGACCCATTTTGCCAAAGGAAAGGAAGTTGCCTAATAATTATGCACACCTGATATAGGGTGTTGAGGTCATTAGACCACACCCCTTCTCATTACAGAGATGCACATCACCTAATATGCTTAATTGGTAGTAGGCTTTCGAGCCTATACAGCTTGGAGTAAGACAACATGCATAAAGAGGATGATGTGGTCAAAATACTCATTTGCCTAATAATTCTGCACTCCCTGTACAGGAACAATCCATCTAGAAATTGACTGTTGTGAAGTGACCAGACCAGTTTGCCTAGGACCATAAGGCTCTCCTGCTAGAGATTTTCTATTTACAAAAAAGTCTGAATGTGGAAATTTTCTTTGCTACTTTGTTCAGCTGCTCTCCGCTGACAACACCTCCTCCTCGGACACAGTCTGCAGCCTTGGCTCACTGAACTTTGCCTTCTAAGACATTTCTCCCAACAAATTCTACAGAGTCTGAAGTTAAGCGAGGACTGGGTCCAATCCACTTCTTCTAGACAACTTGTGCTCCAACACGGTATGCCATACTGTTCAACTTTGACCTGTTCTCAAACGACTAGATGTCCTTGGTTGACACTTTGATCGTTTAAGCACTAGAGTTTACGAAAAACATTAAAATTTCATAACTCCGATTCTCCTGATTGGATTTTTGAAGTCTTGGCTACACAGCGCATGCGTTGTCTCCTTGAGACATGTTTACTGTTAGTGTGTTTCTAGGCCTCTCTTTAATTACCACTTGACGGCTTCAAAGCCACTCAATTGCTTGCTTCCAGCTGGTCAGCTCTGTGGTGGCCACTTTCCTCTTCCTGCATGTGACTTTCCCCTACAACATGGACCAAGTACATGTGTCCTCACATGCTCGCACTTTTAAGAGCTATTTTTTTAAAAACTTTTTGTTGAGCCACTCTACTGAGTGTATCTTTTGTAGCTGGCTCTGTTGTCTGTTCCCTCCCACTGTGTGTTTGCTTGTTCCCCCATCCTCCTCATGCTGAGCCCCCACACAGCACAATAAATGAGCCCGATGCTCTTGTCCCATCCTCCCAACTTTTGTTTTTGTTGCAGGTTTTACATAGCGTTAACTCGTCGCAAAGGGGTTGGAGTGCTTTACACAAGCGCACATTCATTTTGCGTAGGTAGAGGAAGATCAAGTGTTTTGTACAGAATTGCAGGATGTAGAGCCGGCGTCAAGTCTCAAACCTGGCTTGCCAGTTTCACAGTCTACAGTGCTAGCCATTAGACCACTGCCCCTTCCCATGTCAACTAAATGTGTGTTTGAATCGTTCCCATCATCTCTTTACTTGATTTTTTATTCCGTTACCTCTCCCTAGTCCATCTGCACTTTCCAGAAGTATGGGACAATTTGACTGGCAGTACATTTAACCATACCAACATTGGAAAAAGATGTGAATGTGCCCCAGCTCTGCTATCCTTTCAGGGGGACCAGTCCGATTTGTGTCTGACTTTTACCAATCCTACCAGTATTTCAATAGCTAGTCTGAAAAATGAAAGCCGGCAAGACATAATGCGTGACTGACTGCCACATCTAGGAAGTACTTTACAGTCAGCAGTCTGAGATTAAAGGACACTTTCCACTACAGATCTCTCTGGAGATAGCAAGGGGGTGGTGAGGTTACAGAGAGGACATTTGTGATTCACAGGACATCTCGGCTTCCCTCTATTCTCTGAGTGTCTGTCCCTCCTCACAGACAGAAGTGCAGGCTAAACAGAGGGGGATCAGCTCGGGGGACTTTGAGTCTGTGATACTCATGTGACTGGAGTAGTTCTGGTTGTTTTTCTTTCGGGCATAAAGATGGACATGATATCTAATGGCAAAGTATTTTAGCATGCTGAATCTCCCTGCACATTGTTAACTGTTACAGAATGTGTCTATAGGGTGCTACCCTCACCCCGGGGGCACAAGATATTAAGTGCTGCTGTTATTTTGGGATGTAAACATGTTTCTGCAGTGCATCCAGTGTTTACACACGCACAGAGAATTTTAAAGAGCACATAAATGCATTTTCAAACACACAGGAATAATGGTGCTGGGTACAGTGCCACACACTGAAATGCTGGATTAAGGTGTGAGCTCAGGGCCCCCTTTGACTTTTGTTACGAAGCACTGGACAAATCAGTCTTAAAATGCACTGTTTGCGGACTTTTTGAAAGAGGGACTGGGAAGCGTCCTCTACTGCACTCACCTCACCCACATGACATTTTAAAGCTTGCTCACACAATATAAGGCTGGTATTACAATCCCTTCCAGAGTACGAGTTGCTCACCACCATCAAGCTGTTCTACTTATTTTAGCAATCCTAAAGTTATTGTTTATGGATTGATTACACTCGCAATGTACTTCTTATGTTGTGGCCTGACTGTGCTGTGAATTTTACAAGGAATGGTAAGAAGTCAGTGGTGTAGATCATCTCCATCTTTGTCTTCAATAGTTGATGAACGCATTGCTAGCTTGGTAGGCGAACAATGAAATGGCAAGCCCGAAAGGTGCAGAAAGGATTATGGCAATTGATGAACAAGTTACTTACCTTCGGTAATGCATTAACTGGTAAAGACTATCTAACTGCACCTTTGAAGTTCCCTAGGTGTTAGACTGGATCCAGACACTTTTGTTCGAGCAATACCCCTGCGCGTGCCATTGGGTGCCTCAGTTCGGTTTCACGTGGCATCGTCGGTGCTGTATGTGATGTCGCAGTCACCTATATAGGCGCCACACCCAGACCCGCGGACGTCAGCTACATTAATCATGACTTTTCCCGCCAAGAGCACAAAGCCATGAAAAGAACTGGTGCACATGTGTGTCCAAACTAGGACCTTGAAAGGGATAACCCTAACCCTAGCAAATGAGTTTGCAGAGCAGGGAGGCATGGGTGGGTGTAACGAATCTGCAGTTAGATACAGGATCAATGCCACACTCCAGCATGGCTTAGTATTATCACTCAAAGACAGTGACCTGGACTCAACCCAGCAGTAAAATGGAGTCTCTGGAGCTTAGGAGAGCTTGGTCACCTGAGACAGGCTATGTTCCTCCTGCCACTCACACACTTCTAGTGGAGGTCCCGCTACATGCAGGAGACAGACTGCCCTTGGGTAGTTAGTGATGCGACTTAACCAGCCGAAATAATGTTTTGGAACTCTCCTGGTGGCTTAAATGCTGTAGATGCCCTCCTGACCCTTATTCCTAACAAAGAAATTCAATCCCTCCAGAGGGATCAGTGCAACCTTACTCTTTAAGCAAGGCAAACAATTCTGGAGACACCTTAAAGGGATGTTAGTGTACACAGAACAGGCTTACATAGGAGGACTGTACCCCAACAAGAAAGGCAAATGTTATGCTAAAGATTATGCTAGAAGGCACTTATACCTGCAGAAAGAGAGCAGTGTTGCAAATGATGGACATATGTTCGCACACGTCTGTCACACAAAGCTCCATTTATAAAGCTTTAGAATTTTCCAGTCCCCCCACCGCATGAATGGCTATCTACATGTTGAGAATTGGAACCAGGACTGAAGGATAGGTCTGATATAACAGAATTTAAAGCACATTCCAATGCAGCTCCTTGGGGGTAAGGACAGAGTATCATCAAAATCAAATCATGCTTAACTTCCTCATCATTCTTACGATTCACAGGTGGCAACGTACTGAACTAACTGACCATCAAGAGGGCATCTCCTATTGCCGCCCTCTATTGAAAATTCTCTGAAACTGAAGAGGCGTGTTGCTGCTTTAAGCAACTAAGAGATTCACTAGTGAATGACATATTGTAAACATGCAGGCAAGTGTCCCTTTGGCCAGATTTCTTGGCATCCGCCTTCGCATTAATGTCTTCTTCTAGATGGGCAACACAAATGTAAAAGTCACCAAGAATTGTTCAGTAACACAACGTCATCACTTCCTCGCACAGTGTTCGATGAAAGTGATGGCACTATCTATCAGAATGAAGATTTTTTGAATTTGGATATACAATTACACTAAGGCTAATGGAATCATATTGAGCATTCAGCAGATTTACTTGGCACAATTATTCTTGTCATACAAAAAACATTCACTGGATTGGGCACTACATAAACAATAAATAACAAGGAAAATAAATGCCCTTAGGTAAGCGTCTCACCCAAGTCGGATGCATTGATGACCATATGTATTTAGAAAATCAGTAGACTGAACTGAACTGTTCCAATTTCATAATTTGCAAGTTTGCTAACAAAGGAGATAGCCTGTGATCCAAAGAGCAAGTGGCACTGCATCAGTCGAAACCCTCTAAAATAATATGAAGGTATTTCTGTTCTACACACTGTGTTAGTGCATCTTCACTGCATCTTGACATGGTGTCTCTTGTAGCTTTAAGATTACTGAAGGTTTTAATATACAGCTGTATTATCCAGCGCGACCCTGTTCCCTAAGACAATGGGACAAATTGAGGGAGGATGGAGCCATGGAAGGTCCTGCCTGCTGTGACAGTAATCCAGGGGTCTAACATGAAATAAAGAACTTAACTCCTACTTGAATGGCTCCAGAATCTTGTATGAAGACCCTGCTCTCCAACTTCAGAAATTACTGTATCAAAGTGTACTGCTGTTTCTCAACAGTGATTATTTGGAGACCTCATTATTGCCAAATGTCACACAATATAAATATGCCCCAAAAACAATGCTTCTTACCATATCTGTGTCCTGGTACAGGATGGAATATTTGGTGATTGCCGACTGGTAAGACCTATCGACTGGAGCAGGCTGTGCACTCTCACTGGTGTCATGCTGCTCTTCTTCTGCGGGCTTGCTGTTGGGTGGATCGGCTAATGCAGAACACTGCAAAAGCTCAGCTTTATAAATGGGCTGGCCAGGAGAAATAAAGAAGGCACATTTGAGATCAAAAGCAAAAAAAACTTAAAAGTGCTCTGCTCCTAATGCTGTACACACTGCATTCTGCCAAGCACAGATATAAAAGAAAGAAGACTATGGACCAGTCAGTAATGAGTAAAAAAAAACAAAAGACTACCATAACCACGGTTTGCGAAGATTGATCAGCACTTTCAAACATAAGCAGTGGGTAGGGGCCACCATAACTAAATCAAGTTTAGAACTGCTCTGGTGCATTTGAAAAAATTAAAGAACATTTCTCTCTCACTACTTAAAACTGACTAATAACTATCATTCTGCTTGGAGTACTTTTACTGAAATACATGGGTAATACGCAGGGACTATTTTACATCTTTAAGCTAAAATGAATCGTTAGATTTTCTGTCGCATTTAATCCTCTATGCCATCACTGTACACTACCAGGTCCATCAACCACAACACAGTATTGTTAGTCTAGCACTACCAATGCAACCACACTGCTAGCCAATGTTACAGCCTTATAACTAGTGCAATACAGCCCCCAGCCTGCTCTACACTGCCCCCATAGAAACCGCTACAACGCAATACCATCTTTCATCACTAGAAAAGTATCTTATAGTAGCACACTGTGAACCACTACCCAAGACTGCAACACACAGCTGTACTGCACCCCTTATGCTTACATTTCCATCGGAGAATACTGCCTCACCATCTACCTCATCACACTACCACACACCAGCAAATACACCACTACAGCACCACTCTACACCAACAGCAAAAAACTACCAACTCATACGCATAACCACACTACCCAGCACTTGGTGACAGAACCATCCACCCACCGACTTTACAACATCCCAACACAATCGAACTTTCCAGGCACCCAGCCTACCCCTCAAAGCAACAAACAACCAAATCCATAACAGCACACTACCAAACTCACCAAGAATTATTCACTCCCCACCCTAATCCCATCTCTCAGCACCATGTGTTTGACTGTCATCCCACGTTCCATCACTGAGACGCCACAACCATACAACGACATAACAGAACCATGGCACCACCCACCATGACCACACTTCCAAACCTCATCTTTATTACAACATTCCACTTCTATATTATCAACCCATAAAGGAACTATCAGCACCATAACCTTTCAACTACAAATTGCACTAAACCACAGCTCTATCCATTCATACTGAATTTCCAAGTTACAGCTTCAAATGCGATTAATGCTCTACTGTCCTGAAAACCACACTACAACCTATGCACTACGACCGGCAACGACAAAACACTACAGCACCATGTTAGAATATCACAACATGGACACTGCAATTAAGAAAACATAAAAAAAAACTACTCATAAAATACAGGAAACCCATAATTTTAACACAACAAAACACAACAAACAAAAGCAGAGACAAAAAACTATACAGTACAAAACAACAACAAAAATCACAAAGAAAAAAACAATACTGTAAACATTCTACATATTGTAAGAACAAAGAATGAAAAACAATTAAACTAAGGCATCCAATTTGATATTAAGAATCCATATCTCACAGATCAGTGGTTCCCAAACTGTGGTCCAGGGACCCCTGGGGGTCCGCAAAACCTCCTCAGGGGGTCCGCGACTGCTAAGAAAATTAAATATTATTAACAGATCAGGTTCCCAGCTTTCAGTAAAGACTCAGTGAGGGGGTCCCCAGATTATAATAATAATTCAATGGGGATCCCCGGGTTCCAGTAATGATAAAGTAGGGGTCCACAGAAGTCAAAAGGTTGGGAACCACTGTCATAGATTAAAAAAAGAGTTCACAATTATTAGACTTATTAAAATCCCCACAAATCTATCATATCAGGGCATCAAGTACAACTGGCTGGGAAATAGCAAAAAGTCACAAGCTTTTCACCCATTTAATTGCACACTGGTTATAGTTAACAGCTCCAAGTAAATATTAATTGAAGGCATCAATTGTACCTAAAGCATGGCTTGCCTGCAGTGTCGAAAATTAGCCTCCCTCAGCAGAGGAAATAAAAATTGTTGAGTTAAAGCTATTAGTGTTGTAAACTCCTAACCGGATTTTCTTGCCACAAACTGAAAAGTGAAACAGTTTTACATAAGCGAGCCGACGGCCGCCATGAGTGTAAAGCAAATACACAAAAGTAAACAGAAGTTCGCTCGTAGTGAAACGTATCGGCAAAAGTGCAATTATCCATATCACATGCAAAAGTGCAAATATCCATGTAACAGGGTCTACTACTGCCCAGTGAGATTGTGCTGCCTACGAAATAAAGAGAAAAATAGTGTAGAAACCATATGGAAAACACAGAGCCTTGTATGTTTTCAGTAGTTGGCCAGTGCACTCGAGGCGGACTAAACACCAGAAAAGGCATGACGTATGCATGCCTTTCACTAATTAAATCAAGCTAACCAAACTGATGGGCTTGACATGGGCGCGATTAAAAGCCGACAGGGAGATTACACCAGGGACCGAGCGCTTTGCGCTCGACCCTACAGTATACAATGTAGAATTTGTGGAGGAACAATCGCATAGGCATACTGTCAGATTGGTAGCATGAGTAACTGGTTCAGGGAATGCGAACATAAAGGGCAATGTGACAGTCTTAATCTAGTAAGTAAAGCCCTGTGGTGATTATTGGTGACGCACATAAGATACAATTCCATACCCGGACAGCATCTTAGAGATCTACTGTGAAATACTATGCATTTAACACTTGTATTAGAAATCCCTATTGTGTTTACTCCATGCCCAGAAGAAAGCCTTTAATGTTAGTTTACTCAAATGTAAAAGGGCCTCTGGGTTGTTGTATAGGTCTGGTATGTCTAGGGTACAGCGGACACTTTTTATGTAAACTAAGCAAGGAACCATCCGCCTCGTCCAATTTTATACATTCCAGCAATACCCTGAGATTGAATCCAATTTCTGGCTTGGTCCAAATGGACAACCAGAAAAGAACTGGGCAGAGTTTAATATGACCTTAAACATAATGAAGTAATTGTGCTCTGGGGGACTACCAAGAGTCTTCTAAGGCACCCCTTCTCAATTCTCTAAGTTGTAGGGTAATCCCTAATTTCCCAAAGTACAGAACGATAAATTACAACTGATAGGCATTTTTCTTGATAAACTTCTACTAGTTCTTTAAAAGGTTTAAATCCTAGAATTTATTGCAAACTTGTATAGAGAAGGGAAGGGGTAAAGACATGCCATGGGTGGACTGCTATGAATGGCCACGGCGCCTTACTTTCTTGGACCTCAGATCAGTTTCTCCTTCGTCCCTTTTAACAGCAACATGACATACCTATTACAAACACAGAATAGGACCTTTTGCATTTCACTTTACTCTCTGAGACGATGTACCTTTATAGACATTTATTCCCTGCCCTTTTGCCCTCACCTACCTCTGTATAAGGCCTGCGTGCCATCTAAGGTGCAAAACATGTGTGGGCTGGTTCATTAATCCCCAAGGAATCTTACATTTTTGTTCATGAAATTCCAACTTACCACATTAATAATGTAATCCACACTTCTACCAAAGTTTGCTGCCATAGTACATCTTAATGGCTCACAAGTACAAATAGTGCCCCGAAATGAGGAAAGGGTGAGGCGAACAAGTTATTTACTTTTGGTAATGCCTTATCTGGTAAACTATCTAGCCACAGATTACTTATCTTCGAATATCCCACTGGCATCAGACTGGATCAGGAAAATCTTGAGCAGTACCCCTACACATCAAAAGGTGGTGTCGAACGGCTCAGCGTCTGTGCCATCCACACCTGCTGTGATGTGCGCAGTGCATACATAAGCAAAAACCCAGTGTGCTGACATCAGTTTCTTTTTGTGTGTTGGTCAATAAGGAATCTGTGGATTCCACCAGATAAGGTGTTACCGAAGGTAAGTAACTTGTTCATCTGATCGAGACATATTATATGGAAAATGTCACTTACCCAGTGTACATCTGTTCGTGGCATGAGACGCTGCAGATTCACATGCTTTGCACATCCCGCCATCTAGTGTTAGGCTCGGAGTGTTACAAGTTGTTTTTCTTCGAAGAAGTCTTTCGAGTCACAAGATCGAGGGACTCCTCCCCTTTCGGCTCCATTGCATTGCCCATGGGCGTCGACTCCATCTTAGATTGTTTTCCCTGCAGAGGGTGAGGTAGGAGTTGTGTATTATAGTAATAGTGCCCATGCAATGGAGAAAATATGTATGTACATAATGTGGTTTAAAGTGATATATTTACAAATGTTCAAGATCAACTTTGAAACGGCTACAGGCTCCCGGGGAGGGCGCATGTGAATCTGCAGCGTCTCATGCCACGAACAGATGTACACTGGGTAAGTGACATTTTCCGTTCGATGGCATGTGTAGCTGCAGATACACATGCTTTGCATAGACTAGTAAGCAGTTATCTCCCCAAAAGCGGTGGCTCGGCCTGTAGGAGTTGAAGTTGTTTGAAAAAGTTCGTAGTACTGCTTGTCCTACTGTGGCTTGTTGTGTTGTTAACACATCCACGCAGTAATGTTTGGTGAATGTATGAGGCGTAGACCATGTGGCTGCCTTACATATTTCAGTCATTGGAATGTTTCCTAGAAAGGCCATAGTAGCACCTTTCTTCCTAGTTGAATGTGCCTTTGGTGTTATAGGCAGTTCTCTTTTTGCTTTGAGATAACAGGTTTGAATACATTTAACTATCCATCTGGCAATGCATTGTTTGGATATTGGATTCCCTGTATGAAGTTTTTGAAAAGCAACGAACAGTTGTTTTGTTTTTCGTATTTGTTTTGTTCTATCAATGTAGTACATTAAAGCTCTTTTGATGTCTAATGTATGTAGTGCTCTTTCAGCTACAGAATCTGGTTCTGGAAAGAACACTGGTAGTTCTACTGTTTGATTTAAGTGAAACGGTGATATGACTTTTGGTAAGAACTTTGGGTTAGTTCGTAAAACTACTTTATGCTTGTGTATCTGAATAAAGGGTTCTTGTATGGTAAATGCCTGTATTTCACTTACTCTTCTTAGAGATGTGATGGCAATGAGAAACGCTACTTTCCATGTTAAATATTGTATCTCACATGAGTGCATGGGTTCAAAAGGTGGACCCATGAGTCGTGTTAAGACTGTTAAGGTTCCACGAAGGAACTGGTGGCGTTCTTGGTGGAATAATTCTCTTTAGGCCCTCCATAAATGCTTTTATGACTGGGATCCTAAATAATTAAGTTGAGTGCGTAATTTGCAGATAAGCTGAAATTGCAGTAAGATGTATTTTAATGGATGAAAAAGCTAGCTTTGACTTTTGTAAATGCAGTAAGTAGCTTACGATGTCTTTAGCAGATGCGTGTAATGGTTGAATTTGATTATTATGGCAATAATAAACAAATCTTTTCCACTTATTTGCATAGCAATGTCTTGTGGTTGGTTTCCTTGCTTGTTTTATTACCTCCATACATTCCTGTGTAAGGTCTTGATGTCCGAATTCTAAGACTTCAGGAGCCAAATTGCTAGATTTAGTGATGCTGGATTTGGATGCCTGATCTGTTTGTGTTGAGTTAACAGATCTGGTCTGTTTGGAAGCTTGATATGAGGCACTACTGAGAGGTCTAGTAGTGTTGTGTACCAAGGTTGTCTTGCCCAGGTTGGTGCTATTAGTATGAGTTTGATTTGACTTAATTTGTTTACTAGATACGGAAGGAGTGGGATAGGGGGAAAAGCGTATGCAAATATCCCTGACCAGCTCATCCATAACGTATTGCCCTGAGATTGATCTTGTGGGTACCTGGAGGCGAAGTTTTGGCATTTTGCATTTTCTTTTGTTGCAAATAGATCTATTTGTGGTGTTCCCCATCTTTGGAAGTAAGTGTTTAGTATTTGGGGGTGAATCTCCCATTCGGGGATCTGTTGGTGATCCCGAGAGAGATTGTCTGCTAACTGATTCTGAATCCCTGGAATAAACTGTGCTATTAGGTGAATGTGGTTGTGAATCGCCCAATGCCATATTCTCTGTGCCAGGAGACACAACTGTGTGGAGTGTGTTCCTCCCTGTTTGTTCAGATAATACATCATTGTCATGTTGTCTGTTTTGACAAGAATGTGTTTGTGGCTTATTATGGGTTGAAATGCCTTCAACGCTAGAAATACTGCCAGTAGTTCTACGTGATTTATGTGAAACTGTCTCTGCTGAGTGTCCCATTGTCCTTGGATGCTGTGTTGATTGAGGTGTGCTCCCCACCCTATCATGGAGGCATCTGTCGTTATTACGTATTGAGGCTCTGGGTCTTGGAAAGGCCGCCCTTGGTTTAAATTTATATTGTTCCATCATTGAAGCGAGGTGTATGTTTGGCGGTTTATCAACACTAGATCTAGAAGTTGACCCTGTGCCTGTGACCACTGTGATGCTAGGCACTGTTGTAAGGGCCGCATGTGCAACCTTGCGTTTGGGACAATGGCTATGCATGAGGACATCATGCCTAGTAGTTTCATCACCATCTTGACTTGTATCTTCTGTTTTGGATACATGGCCTGTATTACATTGTGAAATGCCTGTACCCTTTGTGGACTTGGAGTGGCAATCCCTTTTGTTGTGTTGATTGTTGCTCCTAAGTATTGCTGTGTTTGACACGGCTGAAGGTGTGACTGTGTAGTTGAGTGAGAAACCTAGTTTGTGGAGGGTTTCTATGACATACTTTGTGTGTTGTGAACACCGTTCTTGCGTGTTGGTTTTGATTAACCAATCGTCTAGGTACGGGAACACATGTATTTGCTGCCTCCTGATATGTGCAGCCACTACTGCCAGGCATTTTGTAAAAACTCTTGGCGCAGTTGTTATCCCGAATGGCAACACTTTGAACTGGTAATGTACCCCTTGGAATACAAACCTTAAGTACTTTCTGTGTGAAGGATGTATTGGTATATGGAAGTATGCATCCTTTAGGTCTAGTGTTGTCATGTAGTCTTGCTGTTTGAGCAATGGGATTACGTCCTGTAATGTCACCATGTGAAAGTGATCTGATTGGATGTAGGTATTTAACGTTCTGAGATCTAATATAGGTCTTAGAGTTTTGTCCTTTTTGGGTATGAGAAAGTACAGCGAGTAAACTCCTGTTCCTCTCTGATGAATTGGTACCAGCTCTATTGCATCTTTTTGTAACAACGCTTGGATTTCTAGTTCTAGAAGATCCATGTGTTGTTTTGACATTTTGTGTGTTTTCGGTGGGACATTTGGAGGGAATTTGAGAAATTCTATGCAATAACCATGCTGGATAATTGCTAGGACCCAAGTGTCTGTTGTTATTTCCTCCCAATGTTTGTAGAACTTGGTTAGTCTCCCCCCCACAGGTGTTATGTGTTGGGGATTTGTGACGTGGAAGTCACTGCTTGTTTTGAGGAGTTTTGGGACTTTGGAACTTCCCTCTACTCTTTTGGAATTGGCCCCCTCTATATTGTCCCTGAAAACTTCCCTGCTGATATTGGCTCTGATAAGTGGGCCTTGTTTGTGAGGTTGAGGGTTCTGTGCTTTGTCCTCGAAACCACCCTCGAAACTGTTTTACGAAATGTGCCTCTGCTCTGTGGGGAGTAGAGTGCGCCCATGGCTTTGGCCGTATCAGTGTCCTTTTTAAGTTTTTCGATAGCAGTGTCCACCTCCGGCCCAAACAACTGCTGTCCGTTAAATGGTATATTCAGCACGGCTTGTTGTATTTCCGGCTTGAATCCTGATGTACGCAGCCATGCGTGTCTCCTTATGGTCACTGCTGTATTTACTGTCCTAGCAGCTGTATCCGCTGCATCCATTGCAGAGCGTATTTGATTGTTCGAAATGCTCTGCCCTTCCTCCACCACCTGTTGTGCCCTTTTTTGGAACTCTTTGGGTAAGTGTTCAATGAAATGTTGCATTTCGTCCCAATGAGCCCTATCATATCTCGCAAGCAATGCCTGTGAGTTGGCAATGCGCCATTGGTTGGCCGCTTGTGCTGCAACCCTTTTCCCCGCAGCGTCGAACTTGCGACTCTCCTCTTCTGGAGGTGGTGCATCTCCCGAGGTGTGTGAGTTCGCTCTCTTGCGAGCTGCCCCTACTACCACAGAGTCTTGTGTTAATTGCTGCGTTATGTATACAGGGTCTGTTGGCGGTGGCTTGTATTTCTTCTCCACCCTTGGAGTTATAGCCCTGCCTTTCACAGGCTCCTGAAACACCTGTTTGGAGTGTTTTAGCATTCCAGGTAGCATAGGGAGACTTTGGTATTGGCTATGTGTGGAGGACAGTGTGTTAAATAAAAAGTCATCCTCAATCGGCTCTGCATGCAGGGTGACATTATGAAACGCCGCTGCTCTTGACACCACCTGTGTGTAGGCTGTACTGTCCTCAGGTGGCGACGGTCTCGCTGGATAACAGTCTGGGCTGTTATCTGATACTGGCGCATCATGAAGATCCCATGCGTCGGGATCATCCTGACTCATTCCAGTATGAGTTGGGGACTGCATCAGTGGTGGAGTGGCTACTGGTGATGTGTGCGTTGAGTGTGGTGGAGATGGTGGCGGTGTTACTTGTCTTGCCACCTTTGACTGTGGCTGCTTGTCTTTTTCTTGAAAGGCAAGTCTTCTTTTCATCCTAACTGGGGGAAGAGTACTTATCTTCCCTGTGTCCTTTTGGATGTGGAGGCTTCTCTGAGTGTAGTCTGGCTCCATTGACTCTAGTTCTTGTCCGAACCTATGTCCTTGCATTTGTGAGGACAGTCCCTGTTCCCTGTGTAGGAACCTGTTTTCGGTTCCAAAGCCGGATGTTTCGGAATGGAAACTTTTTCGGCTGTCTTTTTCGGCTCCGACAGCACTTTAATTTTTGGCGTTCCGGTCTCTCGGTGCCGACTCGTTTTCGGTGCCGAACGTGCTCTGATCCGCTGTCTCGGGGTCGAGTCTGCTCTGTGCCAGTATCTCGACCGCAGTCGGAAGTCTTCGACACATGCGTGCCCTTTTTCGGTGCCGATGGTCTGTCACCTATTTTTCGGGTTAAGCCATGGCCTGCTGGCGGTGGCGTCCCCTGGGCTTTAGTGGTTTTTCCGTGAGTTTTGTGTGTCGACGTCTTACTCACGGTTTTTGGCGTCTGTTCGGGATCGACCTTGTCCGAGTCCGAATCCGAATCCTCGATGGAGAAGGTTTCTTCTTCCTCCTCCAAGTGTTTTTGTCCTGTCGGCGCCGATGCCATCTGTAGTCTTCTCGCTCTTCGGTCTCTTAATGTCTTCCTCGACCGAAACGCTCGACAGGCTTCACAAGTATCTTCTTTGTGTTCTGGAGACAAACAAGTTAAAGACCAGATGCTGATCGGTATACGGATACTTGTTGTGACATTTGGGGCAGAAGCGGAATGGGGTCCGTTCCATTAGCCTTGAAGAGACACGTGGTCGGGCCGACCAGGCCCCGACGGGGGATCGAAAACCCCAAAGGGCCACCGGAGCTCTTCAAAATTCGGTGCTGATCTGTTGTAACTAACCCGATACCGAACGCAAACAATACCGTCAAATTTTCCGAGATTCTAACTATCTTTCCGAACTGAAACACGGGGCGAAAAGGAACACGTCCGAACCCGATGGCGGAAAGAAAACAATCTAAGATGGAGTCGACGCCCATGCGCCATGGAGCCGAAAGGGGAGGAGTCCCTTGATCTCGTGACTCGAAAAGACTTCTTCGAAGAAAAACAACTTGTAACACTCCGAGCCCAATACTAGATGGCGGGATGTGCAAAGCATGTGTATCTGCAGCTACACATGCCATCGAACATATATATATATATATATATATATATATATATATATATATATATATATATATATATATATATATATATGGAAAATGTCACTTGCCCAGTGTACATCTGTTTGTGGCATGTTCCGCTGCAGATTCACATGCTGTGCACTGTTCCTGCCATCTAGTGTTGGGCTCGGAGTGTTACAAGTTGTTTTTCTTCGAAGAAGTCTTTTCGAGTCACAGGACCGAGTGACTCCTCCCTTTCAGCTCCATTGCGCATGGGCATCGACTCCATCTTAGATTGTTTTCCCGCATAGGGTGAGGTAGGAGTGGTAGAATGAGAATAGTAAAGATGTCCATGCAATGGAATAGATATGTATGTACATAGTCTAGTCTAAAGGAATGTTTATTTGTATATATACAGTTTTCTAATTGCAACTTAAACGGCTACAGGATCCCGGGGAGGAGGGAGGGCGCATGTGAATCTGCAGATACACATGCTGTGCAAAGACTACAAAGCAGTAATCCTCCCAAAAGCGTTGGTCATCCTGTAGGAGTTGAAGTTATTTAAAATAATGTTCTTAGTACAGCCTGTCCTACTGTGGCTTGTTGTGTTGCTAACACATCTACACAGTAGTGTTTGGTAAATGTATGAGGTGTGGACCAAGTGGCTGCCTTACAAATCTCTGTCATTGGTATGTTACCTAGAAAGGCCCTTGTTGCCCCTTTCTTCCTAGTGGAGTGTGCCTTTGGTATAATGAGTAGTTCTCTTTTAGCTAACAAGTCTGTATGCATTTAACTAGCCATCTGGCTATACCTTGTTTGGATATAGGGTTACCAGCATGGGGTTTTTGGACTGCGACGAACAATTGTTTAGTTTTCCGAAATGGTTTTGTTCTGTCTATATAGTACATTAGAGCTCTTTTAATGTCTAATGTATGCAGTGCTCTTCCTGCTACTGAGTCTGGCTGCGGGAAGAAGACTGGAAGTTCCACTGTTTGGTTTAAATAAAACGGTGAAATGACCTTTGGTAGAAATTTTTGATTTGTGCGGAGAACCACTTTATGTTTGTGTACTTGTATAAAGGGTTCCTCAATAGTGAAAGCCTGTATTTCACTAACTCTTCGTAGTGAGGTGATAGCCACTAGAAATGCTACTTTCCAAGTTAAGACTTGGATTTGACAGGAATGCATGGGTTCAAAGGGTGGGCCCATGAGTCGTGTAAGTACAATATTAAGATTCCACGAGGGTACCAGTGGTGTTCTGGCGGTATGATCCGCTTTAATCCTTCCATGAAGGCTTTAATAACTGGTACTCTAAATAGTGATTTTGTGTGTTTAATCTGCAAGTAAGCAGAGATTGCAGTGAGATGAATTTTGATGGAAGAAAAAGAGAGATTTGCTTTTTGTAGGTGTAGTAAATAACCCACAACGTCTTGTATGGAGGCATCCAACGGTGTGATTTTGTTTGCTTGGCAGTAGAAAACAAACCTTTTCCATTTATTAGCATAGCAATGCCTTGTGGTAGGTTTTCTTGCCTGTTTAATGACTTCCATACACTCATTTGGAAGATTTAGATAGCCTAACTCGAAGACTTCAGGAGCCAGATTGCTAGGTTGAGCGTTGCTGGATTGGGGTGTCTGATCTGTTGTTTGTGTTGCGTTAACAAATCTGGTCTGTTTGGTAGTTTGATGTGAGGTACTACCGAGAAGGCCAACAGTGTGGTGTACCACGGTTGGCGTGCCCACGTTGGTACTATGAGTATTAGTTTGAGTTTGTTTTGACTCAGTTTGTTGACTAGGAAAGGAATGAGTGGGGGAGGGTGAAAAGCGTAAGCAAATATCCCTGACCAATTGATCCATAGAGCATTGCCCTTGGACTGAGGGTGTGGGTACCTGGACGCGAAGTTTTGGAATTTTGCGTTTTGTTTTGTTGCGAACAGATCTATGTCTGGTGTCCCTCACTGGTGAAAGTATTCTTGTAGTATCTGGGGATGTATTTCCCACTCGTGAGTTTGCTGGTGATCTCGACAGATTGTCCGCTAATTGATTGTGAATGCCTGGAATATATTGCGCTATTAGGCAAATGTTGTTGTGAATTGCCCAATGCCAAATCTTTTGTGCTAGGAGGCATAGTTGTGATGAATGTGTTCCCCCCTGTTTGTTTAGGTAGTACATTGTTGTCATATTGTCTGCTTTGACAAGAATGTGTTTGTGAACTAGAAGAGGTTGAAATGCTTTTAGTGCTAGGAAGACCGCTAGCAGTTCTAAGTGATTTATGTGTAGTTGTCTTTGTTGACTGTCCCATTGCCCTTGTATATGTGATTGTTGAGGTGTGCTCCCCACCCAATCATTGATGCATCTGTTGTGAGAATGGCGTGAGGCACAGGGTCTTGAAAAGGCCGCTCTTTGTTTAAATTTACAGGGTGCCACCATTGAAGCGAATAGTGTGTTTGGCGGTCTATCAACACTAGATCTTGGAGTGGACCCTGTGCCTGCGTCCATTGTTTTGCAAGGCACTGCTGTAAGGGCCGCATGTGTAGCCGCGCATTTGGGACAATTGTGATGCATGATGCCATCATGCTTAGGAGTTTCATGAGAAATATGACTGTGTAGTGCTGATTTGGTTGTATGTTTGATACCATGTTTTGGAATGATTGTACTCTTTGTGGGCTTGGAGTGGCAATCGCTCTGAGTGTTGTTCCCAAGTATTGTTGTAGTTGGGATGGTTGTAAGTGAGATTTTTGGTAATTTATAGAGAACCCTAGTCTGTGTAGGGTATCTATTACATACTGTGTGCGATTTTGACACCGTTGTTGAGTGTTGGCTTTTATAAGCCAAGCGTCGAGGTATGGGAATACGTGCATGTGATGTCTCCTTATTTGGGCCGCTTCTACAGCGAGGCATTTTGTAAATACTCTGGGTGCTGTTATCCCAAAGGACAATACCTTGAATTGGTAATGTTTCTGTGCGATGGATGGATGGGTATATCGAAATATGCATCTTTTAGATCCAGTGTTGACATGTATTCTCCGTGTTTTAGTAAGGGGATTACATCTTGTAGTGTGACCATGTGGAAGTGTTCTGATTTAATGAATAGATTCAGAGTCCTGAGATCTAAAATTGGTCTTAGTGTTTTGTCCTTTTTGGGAATAAGGAAATATAGGGAATAATCCCCTGTACCCTTTTGTTGGTGAGGTACTAGTTCTATGGCTTGTTTTGTTAGGCTTGTTTTGCAGGTCTCGCAAGTATCTTCTCTGTGCTCTGGTGACAGACACAGATTACAGACCCGTTGCTGGTCTGTATAGGGATACTTAGCGTGGCACTTCGGGCAGAAACGGAAAGGGGTCCAGTCCATTAGGCTTCGGCAACGTCTGTGGTCGGGCCGACCAGGCCTCGGCTGGGTGCGGAAGAAACGAAGGGCCACCAAAACTGTCTCTCGTCGGTGTCGATGGAAGATGTTTCCCGATCGCAAACAATACCGATGCTTTTTGAGGATTTATAGTATTTTTCCGATTCGAATAACGGAGCAAAGAGGAACACGTCCGAACCCGATAGCAGAAAGAAAACAATCTAAGATGGAGTCGATGCCCATGCGCAATGGAGCCGAAAGGGAGGAATCACTCGGTCCCGTGACTCGAAAAGACTTCTTCGAAGAAAAACAACTTGTAACACTCCGAGCCCAACACTAGATGGCAGGAACAGTGCACAGCATGTGTATCTGCAGCTACACATGCCATTGAATATATATATATATATATATATATATATATATATATATATATATATATATATATATATATATGTGTGTATATATATATATATATATGTGTGTATATATATATATATATGTGTGTGTGTATATATATATATATTTATATATACACATACATACACACACACAGATATACAGATTTCTTTCATTAGAATAGATACCAAAGCAATACCTCCCTATGGTGGGTCTGCAAACTAGCTTACACCAAAACCTCCTGCAGGACCGAATGGGCTAAGTGCCTGTCACGATGGACCTGACTGTCAAGGCAGTAGTGTTTGGTAAATGTGTTCAAGGATGCCCACATAGCAGCCTTACAGATTTCCAGAACAGGAACTCCATGAGCTAATGTAGTAGAAGCAGCTTTGGCCTTTGTAGAATGAGCACGTAAGCAATCCAGGGGTTGCTTTTTGGCCAGTGCATAGCAGATCTTGATGCATAGTACTATCCACTTAGAGACAGCCCCTTTCTCCACTGCCTTCCCCTTCTTCTTTCCACTGAACCCTAGAGAGAGTTCATTGCCCACCCGGTGTTCTTTGGTGTGATTGATATAGAATGACAGTGTGCCTTTAGAGTCCAGATGGTGGAGTCTCTCTTCCTCCGTGGAGGGGGGAGGTGGAACAAAGAAATTAAGCAGTGTGATGTTTTGACCAACGTGAAAAAGTGTCACAACCAGTTTGTAAGAGAAGAAGCTGGTGTGTATGAAGGTTGAACAGAAAGCCTGCAGTTAGTTGATGCTTCTGGTCGATGTGATAGCCACCAAGAAAGACTGTCTTGAGTGTCAAAAGTGTCCAAGAGTGTCAAGAGTGCCAAAAGTCTTAGCTATGCTTGAGTTCACAGGGATAACACATCAAAAAGGTTAAAACCAAATTAAGATCTCAGTGGGTTATATTGAAAGGTTGGGCAGGAAACATATGCTGAAGACCTTTCAGAAACGGGAGACTTGAAAAGGGAAGGTTGGTCCGGCAATAGCAAGAATGCAGCTATGGCCGAAAGATACCCCATAACTGTGCCCAGAGCAAGGCCTTGCACAACTAAAGACAAAGCAAACATCAACACTTTGTACATGGTTGCAGAAAGTGAGTCAATGTGTTTCTCAGAGAAACAAGCCACAAGTCCCACCAGCAGACGTATTTAGTTTTTGTTGATAGACAGCTGGCTGCCAAGATGATGTTGCATACCTTAGGAGGTAGGTCAAACACTCCACTGTCACTACTCAATCTCCACAACATGAATGTGTAGGTTTGGATGCACGTCCCTGCCCTGCTGCAACAGTAAACACCCCCCCCCCCCCCCCCCCAAAAGGGCAGGCTGATCAGAGGACAGATGCTCATGCTAAGGAGTTCTGGATACCATACTCTCCTCACCTAATCCGGAGCAACCAGACTGACTTGGGCCCTGTCAATCATGATCTTTTTCAGAACTCTGTGAAACAGTGGTATTGGGCTGGAAGGCATATAGAGTTCTGTATCTCAGTCTAGTCAGAATGCGTCTCTAAGCAACAGCCTCTTTGGAAACTCCATCGCAAAGTGCTGACATTGCAGGTTTTTGAGATCTAGTCAAGGTTCTCCACAGTCATGAAAGAGACCTTGAGATACCTCCAGACGCCAATTGTGTTCCGCAACGCATTAACTGCTGAGTTTGTCAACCCTGGCATTTAGAGATCCTGCCTCACGACCAGGAAAATATCCTGGTGTTCCAGCCATGTCCAGAGGCACAGGGCCCACTGCAGAGGGTCCGCGACCCCACTCTGCCCTGCTTGTCACAGTACCACATGCCAGTACTGCTGCCAGTGACCACCTGGAACAGCTTTCTTTTGAGGGAAGGTAGGAAAGCTTTAAATGCCAAGCAAATCTCCCTCAGCTGCAGAAGGTTGATTTAAAGCTGAGTCTCTGCTGGATACCAGAGGCCTCTGATCTATACCTCTCCCTTCATGGTGACCCCGGCTCAAAAGCAAAGCACTGGTCACCACTGTCAGCTCTGGGTGGGGGTGGGAGAGGGGTCTGCCGTTGACCTAACTGTGGTCCATTAGCCACTACTGCAGATCTTTTGCAGTCTCCTTTGAAATCTGAAACAGTTTAGAGAGAATCCCCTAGTACCTCACCCATTGGAACTTCATATTCCACTTAAGCTCGCATATGCTAACAAGTGTACTTCGCCTGCAGGATTACATCAGCCCCAGCAGTCTCAGAGTCAGTCTCATCGAAATCCAGGACTGAGGATGAAACATCTGGAATATAGCTCAAATGAAAGACAGCATCTGAGAAGTAGTCACATGTGACTTTTGCATAATGATAGAACCCCATTGAATGACGGAGGTATGCCGTAATCTGGAGGTGGATGATGACTGCCGAGGGAGAGCCCACCTTTGGCAACCAATTGTTGAGGTAGAGGGCGACTGGGACCCCTGATCTCCGCAGATTAGCTACAAGCATCAACATCTCTTTTGTGAACATCCGTGATGCACTGGTGAGACCAACGGGGAGCACAGCGACCTTGAAGTGCTCCTGGCCCACCGTGAACCATAGGTAATGCCGATTGGCCTGCAGAACGGGTATGCAAAAATAGGCATCCTGCACGTCCGACTCTACCCATCCAGTCTCCAGGGTCTAATGGAGAGAGGACCTGAGTAAGTGTTAGAATCTTGAATTTATCCTTCACCAGGAAAGCAGTCAAAGAGCCTTCACTTCTTAGTGGAACAAGGAGAGGTGGTCCTCCTGTTAGCTGATCTGAGGATGGTTGCATGGGTGGCTGGGTCACTAGGAGTGGGAGGGCGTAACCAAGCCAGTTAATTTGGAGCGGCCACTTGTATGCAGTATTGGCTTGCCATTGAGAAGGGTGGTGTCTGATCCGGCCTTTAATCGGGTGCCCGAGTTCTTACAAGAGCATATTGCAGAGGTTTAGAGGCTGTGGGTGCTGGGGCGAGGTGGACGACTGGGGAGATCTCTGGCCTTGATTCCCATAGGAAAAGGCTGAGTAGCCGGTTCACCATTGTGACTCTGCAGGGAAGAACATGGCTGATAGCCCCTAGGATTGACTAGGAAGGAGCAAAAGAGTGTGTGGCTGACATGAGGCCATGGTGAGCCTTAACGACCATGCAGCGACCCTAGCCTCCTTGAAGTGCTCAAGTGCTGAGTCCGCTTTGTTGTGGTGAGTGCCATCGTAAGGCATGTCCATAATGGATGCCTGGACATCCCTTGAAAAGCCAGATGACCTGGCATAGCGGCATAGCTTCACCGATGAAGCAATAGCCTTGCTCAGAGAATCGGTCGTGTCCAGCCCGCATCTGACAGTGAACATCGGCAATATCCTGATTTAGGATGGCTCAGTCAGCAGCACTAGCTCAAACGAGTCCCATAGAGTGTGGCTATATCAGCCCAAGTGGCACACTGTGTTCATGGACCTCAGTGCAAGAATGATGGAAGAAAAAATCCTCTTCCCAGGTATCCAGCCCTTTGTATTCCTTGTCCAGTGGACTGGTAAGGAACATGTCGGGATATACCCTGGATGATGAGGCCTGCACTACCAGGCTTTCAGGGGCAGGGTGATGGGTGAGGACCCCTCTGGAAGTGGGATGGTGGTGACGTACAATTATCCTGAGCATGGGGATGCCCATGCAGGGCTTTGCCCAGGCCCCGAGCAGGACGTCAGGGAGGACTTCATTGAAACGCAGTAGAGGTTCTGTGTGGGATACCCCAGGCTGAAGCACCTCCCTTCAGGACATTAGTCTTGACTTCCATAGAAGGTAACTGAAGGTTGAGGACCTCAGCCACCCTCCTCACCACCACAGCAAAAGATGCTCCTTTTTCCGTAGCCACAATAGGAGGAGAGACCAGACCAGTGTCTGGTTAAGTATCCAGGCCACTGGCATACGCCAGCTCCTCATACCATTTGGGCCAAAGAGTTTTCATTGCGGTCAGGGTAACCACAGGATCCTCATTTCCAGCCAAGCCAAAATCCCCACAGGGCCTGCCAAGGAAAGGAGGCACTGTCTCAGACAGACACAGACGATGGGGTCCGGATGGCGCTGGTTTCAACATAGGACGATGCTGGTCAGGCTCAGCATCTGGAACAACTATGGGTTCAACATTAGCAGCACCAGGGATGGGGACACAGGACTGACTCTCGGCGAAGGTTGCAGATTCACAACTGGAGTCAGTCCAGGTCTTAGAATGGATCCAGAGGGCCTGAACAGCACCAAGGGCAAATCTACCAGTGGAAGACCAGTCAGTGTGCCTCCCAGACCCATGGGGGTCAAAGGCAACCCAGAGAGATCCACACACTCAAATATGAGGTGAATGCCTCATAAAACTGAGTTTAGTGGAGGTTGGTTCGGCTCCAGGAAATTCAGGGAGGTATAGAATGGGCCTATACTCAGGCTCTGCAAGTTGAGTGCAGGAGCAGGGCCAAGATATGTGGCGTCCTTCCCACACCTTCTCCAATGCTTTGGACCAGTGAGGTGACACTGAGGAGTGCTTCAACTTCTTGTGTCTGTAGGTCTTACCCGACAACTACTTCTGCCACCACCAAGACCAACGGGAATGACTTCGAGAGCGAGCCAGGGACCTTCCATATGACCGGGACCTGGAGTTGAATCTTCAGATGTCAGGGCACCCGGAGCATAGTCTCCTGCTGCTGAATCTTCTGATTCATAGTGTGGAAGTGGGGACAGTTCCATGTACAAACCAGATGTGGGCCTGTCACAGACATTTCCTGTGGGAGGCCTCACACTAGCTTTTTAGGGGACATCCTTAAAACACTGAGCAGAATGTTCAACAAAAACGTCAAAAAAGTGGTCAGAAAGTGACTGGGTTTGCTCTCCTGGTTCCGCACTGTGGAGTGAAAAGGAAAAAAATGATGTCAGAGAGCTGGGGTGGCACCTATATAAGCACCACGCAAGTCACATCTAGAGCAAACGACGCAGAGCACTTCAACGCCATCTACTGTTTCTGTTCCTCTTTGGGCCATAAATCTTATATGGGTCTTTGATTGATTCACTGTTAGCTCTAGATCTGTCATAAAAACTTCTGAAGCCAAATTGGCATCCTGGTGATAAGCACAGCATAATCCGTGCAGAGTAGGGCAGGAACTGGACGAGACCCAACTTGCAGGAGATCCATATTCAAGGTCTCTAGATGTCTTTCCAAAGGAATTATATAAAATGTAGCTAAAAATGGTGCCAGGATAAAAGTCCTGCTACACTTCTCTGGATAAAACAGTCATAAATGTTGTGATTAGCAAGCATAATCATCAACCCCCCTTGAATCAAACAAAGTCCATATCAGGTTTACAGGCAAGTATAAACTCTGAATAGGTATCATCAGAAAAGCGTGAACAAAGTAGCCTGACCTACACTAGAATCATCCCTCAAATATTAATTCAAACAATAGTCCCTTGTTAAAGTGTGGACCGATTTTGAATTGTGGAGACAAGCATCCTCTAGGTCCTAAGGGCCCATCCAGTCTCCTTGTATGGAAAATGTGATAGAGCACTAGCATGTGAAATCTGTCCCTTTTCAGCCACATATTAGCTTGACATAGATCTAAGACTGGTTTGAATTGCCTCTTTGGGCCTTTTTTCTGAAACATAACGTAGTTTGAGTACATGCCTTTCCCCATGTGAGGAAGAGGTCGGGAAGCAATGGGCTGATTCTATTCCTCCTTGTAATAATGAAGCAGTCTTCTTTCACAAACCAGGGAGGTAGTATTTCAAAGCTGACTTTGGTGCAGTAGCCAGTGGAGCTGCATTCAAATGTAGTGAAGTAGCTATTACTTACAAACATCAGCACCCACTTGTACCCTGTGGTTAACTGGATGGCAGGCGCCCTAATACATTCGGAGGCTGAAACTCAGCCACCTTATTACTTAACCATCTCCTATGTAGTTGCTGCTGTTGTTGCTGCAGATAGCACCTGTAGTGCTCTAGGCCTTGGACAGGCTCTGGGATGTTCAATATTACTGACAATGTTGGCTGAATAGTCTCTAGAAGATTTCAGTGCTCCTCGTGTTAAACATCATTCAAAGTGAAAATATCATCCAAGGGGAGATTTCTGAAGGAGAGGTGCCAAAGAGGCGCTGACTTGGTATATTCGTGGACCAGATCCTCAATGGTGAAGGGGGTGCTTGAGACAGACAAGAGGCTGATGGCCTCTTTTTTTGGGTGACCTCAAAGTCTACCTTGAGACCATTTCAGAAAGTGTAAACAGATTAAGAGGGTTTATAGATGTCTACAGTGGATTTTTCAATGCAATTGTAAATCAAGGCAGCGTGAGAGGCTGGGGAGATTGATCAGTAGAGGGCAATAATCTCTTCTTATGAGTGTAAGTCACTTTTAGAGATAGGCCACCGCTGAAATCCTTGATGTCGATTCATGTGATGTTGAGTGATGGTTTGATGAAGGAAGCATGACATTGAGCGATGTGTCGATGTGGAGCTTATCAGCGGCAAATGTGTAACTCGTGTCAGTCAGGTGTGCTTTAACGTCAGGACACATGGCAATAATGTTTCAACGATGACAGCGAACTGCTGCTTTCGCTGACATGAACGTCTTTGATGCCGATCAGCAATGAAAGATTATGACACTCCCCATGCCAATAATTTCTTTTTTCACGCCTTGAATTTCTCTTTCTTAATTCCCTCTATGAGAGTCCTTGGGGGTTGCAGGCATGGTCACAATGATACTTTAGGTTCCCTTGAGACCTTGTTTTTTTTTTTCGTTTGATTTCTGTTTTTCCAGTTTCTCATCAAATCTTATGCCTTTCTTGTGCTTCCACCCCCTTGTCATTTTAATATAAAATTCACACAATTTTACAAAGTGAAAAGATTGTAAACAAAACATACACATTTAGTGTGGGTCTCCAAGCCTGTTTCCTTCAGCAGAATGGGCACTTCACAAAAAATGAAGGCAAGAACAAAGAAAAAAATCTTGAGAACTTGCAAAAAAGAAAAGTTAACTTTGATAATGCTGTTTCTGGTACACAAAATATCTAAATGCAGATTCCACCCCTTGTAAATATTTTACCAGGTGTCAGAATGGGTCCAGAAACTTAAAGGAAGTACTCCTGTGTAGGGGAGTTCATTCCACTCTGAAAGAAACGAGCTGTACAGCATATACGTGCCACCCAGGGGTGCTGGTGTCAGTTGCTTTCAAAGATTTGACTGGACCCTCAGACACAGAAGCGGTCGACAAAGTGGCTTGACAAGTGCACACATCTTTATAGTTTGGGACCTTTTTAGATGCAAAAGAGGCCAGTCCACAGAATTGTTAGATGGGAAGGTGATGCAGAATCGGTGGTAAGATATAGTATTCACCAGACAGAGTGTTACTAAAGGTAAGTAACTTTTTCTTCTGATGGATATTTCTAACCACATATTACTGACATTGTGAATAGATAACCAAGCAACATCTTTCCAAGGTGGTGGGTCTGTGGTATGGCTCTGATTAAAAAATACTGAATGAGACAATGGGTAAAATGCCTGAGCGTCAAGGCAATAGTGCTTTGTGAACGTGTGCACTGATGCCCACGTAGAAGCCCGAAAGACTATCCAGGACAGGAACTTTATGTGCCAGCGCAGTAGCATCAGCCTTGGCTTGAGTGAAATGAGCCCTCAATCCTCCAGATGACTACAGCTCAGTAGAATTTGATGTAGAGGATTATCAGCCTAGATATGGATCTTTTCTCTACTACACTGCCTTCCTGTGATCTGGAGAAGCTTACAAAGAGTTGCTGGCATCCACAGAAAAACTGTTCAGGATGGTAAAAACTGGCAGAGGTGGTAACCCTGTCCCTGGTGCGAGCAATGAGGAAATGAAGGGTTCTCTTGGGGTCGAAACAATCAATACTAACCTCCTGCTTTGAAGGATGAGGAGGGACAAAGACTGCCGGAAGGGTGAAAGCCTGCCTGACATGGAAAGGTGTTATTACTTTTGGCATAAACGCAGCTCCCAGGTCTCAACACCAGTGTGCTTGGAAAGATGTTGTGTAAGGCAGCTGAACCGCAAGTGTTTGCAGCTCCCTGATGTGACAAGCTGATGTTATTGCGAGCGGAGAGACCCTTTTCAGGGTCAAGAGACATAGTAGATAACTGTGCACTGGTTCAAATGGAGTGCTCATTAGAAAACAGAGAACCAACTTAAAGTCCCACTGTGGTACCACAATCTGTTTCAGCAGAAATATGTTGCAAACCTTCAAGAAATGTTATCACAGAGGTGATTTAAATAAAAAGGCTGCCCAGGCAACTTTAAAAAAGGCAAAAGAGCCAACAAATAGTCTTTAAGAGTTCCCAACCCAAGTCCTTGCTGAGCTAACAACAAAACAACCAACACTTAAAGCAGGTTGGCTAATAGTGGGGCGATCAAGCTAATGCCGCACCAAGCCACAAATGTATCCCACAGCCCGGCACACACCAATATCACAGAATAAAGTCACCGACATCAGGAGTAGGATAGAAGCAAACTAGTTGTCACTGCTCAATCTCCACACATGCAGGTGCAGATTGTGGAAGATGTGCGGCTTGATTGGAGTACAGATGCGCATGCCCAGAAGTTCTGGGTACCCCACCCTCCTGGCCCTAAAGGGAGCCACTATGATGACTTAGGCCCAGTTGGTCTCAATCTTCTTCAGAACTTGAGCAAGGAGGGGTAGTGGCAGGAAGGAATACAGCAGTCCCAAGCTCAGCCTCCAGGAGAGCCTTTGCACTGTCAAGGGAGCCTTTTTGGGCTAACATTAACACTGTGCATTCTGTTATGGTGGAAAGATCAAGTCAGGACTCCCCACTGCTGGAAAACACACTACCCCCCCCCCAGGTGTGCATGATCCCCAAGGCATCGGCGACTGAGTTTGTTAGTCCTAGCGTACAGAGATACCACGAGGTGGTTCACAACAAGAAAACTGACTTGGCAAGTCAGCAACTTCCAAAGGCACAGAGCCTCCTGTCACAGGGCCCAAGTTGATCGCCTGCAACTGCAACAAACTGATGATGAGGCAGGTTTGTGCCTAAGACCAGGGTCTTCTAATCTCCATCTCTCCCACATGGCCTCACCGGCCCAATAGGGATGCATCTTTCATCATCGTCAGCTAAGGGTGGGGGTAAGGGGAGGAGTCTGCCACTGACCCAAATGCAGTCTAGCAGCTAACAGTGCAGATCTTTTGCAGTCTCTTACAAATTCCATATGAAATTCGACTGTTTTCCCTGGGCTTTGCCCACTGGCACTTCAGACCACACTGCAGAGCCCACATTTGACATTTGGTGTGGTTGACTAGCAGGATGCAGATGGCCAATAGTCCCAGCAACATCAACTTCATTGTTACTGAGATCCAGGACCGATGCTGAAACATCAGGATCATATCCCGAATGTCCTGAACACTCTGCTCCCGGGGAAAGGTACAAAACTGCACCATATGCAGGTTGGCTCCGATGAACACAAGTGTCTGCAGACTCAGGCGTGACTTAGGCATGTTGATAGTGCACCCCATTGATGTTCGAAGGTTCGCCATTGTCTGGAAGGCGGTCTATGACTGCCTGTGGCAAGCTTCTTTCCAATAGCCAGTTGTCAAGTTTGTTGTGCCAGCAGCGGGGTCCGGCACTGGTAATAAAGAAAACCCCTGGCATATCCCAGAAAGGGGTGGAACTGTAGGGAAAATTGTCTGCTAGGAAAAAACAACTGAAAGTACTCTGCGACTACAGCAATCGCTCTCATGAACACTTGAGGGGCACTAGAAAAACGAAAGTGGGCACCACAAACTGCTCCTGGCCCACTGTGAATCACAGATAACACCTGTGGGCCTGCAGGACAGAAATATGAAAATAGGTGTGCTGCAGCTCCAAAGCTATCAACCAGTATCCAGGATCCCGGGCAGACCAGAGATGAGCAAGTATGAGTTCAGAGGGCAGTGATCTAAAATAGGATAAAGGCCTACATCCTTATTCAGCACAAGGTAGTAGCAGAAGTAATGCAGAGTACCTACTTCCGAGGGTGTAATTCTCTCTATAGATCTTTCTGGTCAAAGGGCCTCCACTTCCTGCTGCAAAAAGGACATGGGATCCTCCTTAAGTTGCAATAATGGGGGTTGGGTGGGATTGGGGGAGGCGAGGGGGAAGGTGTGTTGGGGCGAGAAAAATGGGAGAACATAGCCTCATTGAACATTTTTGAGGACCCATGTGTCCAAAATGATGTCTTGCCATTCTAAAAAGAAATGTCTGGTATTGCCTCCTAAGGGGAGGGTGTGTCGAAATAACATACTAAAGTGGTTTTGCACATGTGGCTGCTGGAGGGATAGAGGACAGTGTGTCACATTGTCTGTGATGCCCTGAACATTGTCTCTGGGAGCTGCGGGCTCAGCCCAAGTTTGTTGTGCCAGCAGTGGGATCTGGCACTGGCAATATTGAAAACCCCGGGCATATCCCAGAAAGGAACAAAACTGTGGGGAAAATTGATTGCTAGGAGAAAACGACCAAAAGGAATATGTGGTGGTGCCACTTTCTTTGAAGTGTTCCAGGACTGAGTCCGCTTTTTCACTGAAGAGACGAGAGCCATCGAAAGGAATGCCTATTAAGGATGACTGGACATCCCCAGAGAAGCCCGTAGACCTCATCCAGTCATGGCGTTGAAGCACCACACTTGTCCCCATTGCCCAACCCAAGTAATCATGTTGTGAGGCCATGTTGGGCCACGTTGGTTCTCCATTTTAGCTTTGTTTTATATAGTTAACACATTTTAGCAGACATTGCCTTTAGCAGTGACATTTTACACACACAGGCTTGCACGATATTATTCCAAGAATACATTGCATATGCTGCTTGTTTCTAATTAGACTTTCTTGACATGTAATCTGTATACTCGATTCAAGGCTAGGAGCACAGTACAAGGTGTGCTTGTGTTGCCCGTTCTTAGACAGTTTCTAACATCTAGACATAGCACTGCATCAGAACTGTGCCTCTAACACAGTGTGGCTTTGATTATTTAAACAATGCACTGATCCATAGGGGTCAGAGGAGCAGTCCAGACGTGACCTTTTGGGGACGACTGCTGTATTAGACATGCAGCTCTGCTGGCGCTGATCTTCCAGTTTGCCGAGAAGAATTGATATCTATGCTACAGGCCAATTTCCTGGTTCAGTTGTCCAGGTATGGAACCTAATGCTATCCTCTTCGATCGGGCACAGGCAGAGGGTACACTTGCTATGCTCTCAGTATAGGGTTAGTATTAGGCTGGAACACCTAGAAATCATTTGCCATGGTTGGACTGTTTATTCTTTTCACCATGTTCATAATGCTGGTAACTTTGCTTTGTTTCATCTGACCAATTATCGCAGCTCATTCTCTCTATGTAAGAATACGACTGTTTCAATAAATGTAATGACAGCTTTTTTGGCTCTCTCTTCACCTGGGCATGCAGGAGTAAGACAACGAAATGGTAAGATCTGTTTCCACGATTCCCTTGGGAATCAGTGTGGCATGTCCAGGTTGCCATAATTACCTTCTACCATGCTAAGGGTTTGGGGTGAGGCACTGGCAACTAAGCAGGAACTGGTCCGACAGTCTCTGAAGGTGTGGACGGACTCAGTACCCGCATTCTGAAGTTCTGGCGTCTTAATATGCAGTGTTATTATTTTAGTAGGAAGAGTATAACAATCAGTTGTGTCCAGACCTAATAATACATTTTCCCACATCCTGGCTGTCCTGGATTGTATTGGCAAAAGACACCCACCATGTCCCCTGGAACTGACAGACCGACCATGTAGCATCCTCGGAGGCAGCTGGCCCTGACACGTCTTAAAAAAGTCTAGAACAAGAGAACATGCATTTGCCAAGGGTCTTCATGCATTTGGTTTCCCAATCTGTTGGGTTCAAAGGGAAGGCATTATAGTTTACTCTGCTGGTGGAAGCCTGTACTAACAAACTCTCCGGTACCGGTTGCTGGGTCAGGAAGTCTGTGCCGTCCTCCGCTGATCTGTGTCAATGAGCTACCTGCCTAATGGCTTGCGGCCAAGACCATGGTTTTGCCCATGTGCCCAAAAGGGTATCCTTTAAGTTCTTTGTTAAAAGGAAGAGAAGGTTCAGGTACCTCAGAGAGGACATTGCTCTTTAATTCCATGGTAGGAAGCTACAGAACAAGGACCTCCATAGCCCAGTGCTTAACAATGGTGAAAGAAGCACCTTCCTCTGAAGTGGTGTCCAGACCAGTAGCATTCGGTAGTTCTGGTACAAACTGTCCTCCTCATATTGAAGGGGACAAACTTGTCCCCTTAGTCATTGTTTTTTTAATTTATTTTTAAATATATTTTTATTGATTTTATCATATAAACATACATAAACACAAACAACCCCCTTCATCAGTACAGCAAATAGTATATGGAATAACCATCATCAATTATATCAATGTTACATCTCACGAGGGGAATCAACAGGAGTCTCACATTAAGCGATAGGATCTAGGGCTTTGCTTTAAGTTTCCTCCATCAGTTGTCGAATAGCAAAGTCCATAGCAATAGTCCAGGAGGCATACTGCAAGCAGCAGTGGACTGAGAGTAACATAGCGAAAAAAGGGGGACAACAGAGGGAACAGACAAGAAGGCAGGTGGAGTACACAGCCAGACAATAATAGCCAGCCACATTATCCCAGACTTATACCCGAACAGGGAGAGGAAGGACTCATACCCGGGCTTCTTCTATTGTACCACTCACTCGTTTCGGGCCGCTAAAAATTTGTTCAACGGGGCCCAAATATCCTTGGGCCGAGACCCTTCAGGCGTCAAGTTCCAGAAAACCATCAGCTGGTCATGACAAAAAGCAGCATCACGCAACCATTCAGAACTACGCGGCACTCTCGACCCACCCCAGCACATGGCAACTGTACGCTTAGCCAGCAGCAAAAGCAGACCCACCAAACGCCTGTGCGTCACCCGAATCTCCTCCACGCTCCCAAGCAGCGCAATCCTGGGAGAAGCAGATATCTCTAGGTCAACCATTTCGGAAATCGCCTTAAAAAACTGCTACCCAAAAAACATAAACATCCGCACACTCCCATGCCAAATGCAGAAAACCTGCATCCGGCGCCAGACAGCGAACGCAGCATGCATCCTCTCGTAGCCCCAAAGAATGCAATCCCGCAGGGGTATAGTATAGTCTATGCAAAAATTTAAAGTGCAGCAGTCTAAGCCTATAATTCGGGGACAATACCCTCATATGAGCACAACAGTCACGCCACAGAGCCTCTGAGATGGGCTCCCCTAAATCTCTCTCCCATGCAAGCCTAGAAGATTCCAGAAAGCTACTCCTCTGCTCTTGCATACCGTTATACAATTTAGTGACCAACCTACTAGGCGACTGCGCACTGCAGAGAGCCTCCAGAGTGCGAAACTCCAGGGGGGCCCCAGTCGGGCCACACAAACGGGACCGCAAAAATAAGCGAACTCAAATAGCATACATGCCATACCCTCGTAACCAGCCAGCGCCTCAGAGACGTCAAGCAAACGACCATCCACCATCCAATCTCCCAGCTCAGTCAAGCCAGCATCTCGGAGAAACCCACGGACCCCACCATCCCGATACATCTGAACATCAGCTATTGCCATGACTGGCAAGGAAGGAGCATAAGGCACAGTGACTTCAGATCGCTGCATCAACACTCCCCACGCTCTCATCGTGCATGCCACCGTGTCAATTCCCTTCACTCGGGGCGGAACGTGCCTACCAAATGCCCACATCAAGCCATCCGGCCACACAGAGTCACTCTCAGGCGCCAAGTGCGGCAAGTATCGGATCCGGTTCAGCCAGTAATACGCAAAGTGCACCTGAGCACAAAGATAGTATAACTCCAGGTCTGGCGCAGCGAGCCCACCAAGTTCAAACGGTAACGTCAACCTCTCCCAAGAAATGCGCGCACGTCGTCCCGCCCATGCCAGACGAATCAGCGCAGAACGCAGGCGTTTTAAATAGCCTCTCGAGAGCGGAAGAGGAAGATTCACAAATAGATACAGGAACTTAGGAAGGACCACCATCTTCCCAATGGCAATACGCCCAATCAATGATAGTGGTAGGGCCCGCCAGATCTCGACTTTCCCCTCCAGCCACATCAGAGCAGCACCGTAGTTAGCCAGCCATAACGTGTCCGTATCACAACTCAGCTGTATACTCAAATACCGTACCGGCCCCTCCGCCCAAACCAGAGGATAACGTGAATCAAATCTCGTCACCTTAGGGGTCAAAGGCAGAACCATTGATTTGGACCAGTTAATAGTAATGCCAGAAAAGGTACCAAAACGCACAATCTCCTCTAACAACGTGTCCAGATTCTGATCTGGATTCCGTACATATAGTGCGATGTCATCAGCATACAGAGATATCAAGATTGGTCGCTGCCGGAACTGTAACCCTCTATCATTATATTTCTGTCGAAGCCCAGCCGCCAAAGGCTCCATCGCCGCAGCGAAAAGGAGGGGGGACAACGGGCACCCCTGACGCGTGCCTCGCGCAACAGGAAATGAAGCAGACACACTCCCATTAAGGCGCAACCTAGCCGTAGGCAATGTATACAACAGTTTGATCCAATTTACAAAGCACGCACTGAGTCCCACCTGGCCCAAGAGGGCAAACATAGTCCCAGGCCAAGGAATCAAAAGCCTTGGCAGCATCGAGGAAGACTGCCGCCGCATTATCCTCCTCCACCAGTGTGCCCGCCACCGCGAAAAAGGTGCGCAAGTTATGACATGTAGACCTCCCAGGGACGAAACCCGACTGATCCGGTAGCACCAACCTGGGCAGGAGGGGCTGCAATCGCGCCGCAATCATTTTGGCCAAGATTTTATTGTCAATATTAATCATGGAGAGTGGACGGTACGAATCGCATCGGGTCGGGTCCTTCCCAGGCTTTAAGATCGTCACTATCAAAGCCTCACGGAGCGAGTCCGGCAGCGACCCAGTCTCCAGGGCTGCCGCATATACCTCCAACAAGCAGGGAGCTAAAATATCCACATATTCTTTATAAAACGCTGGGGACAGACCGTCCACAACAGGGGACTTATCTCCAGGGAGACCTCGGATGGCCGCAGCCACCTCCTCTACAGTAAACGGTTCATCCAAATATTTCCTATGTGCCTCATCGAACCACACTAGCGCGATGTCCTCGAAAAACGCCTGCGCAGCCGCCATGCTAAGGCCCACCGGGGCTGCATATAGCCTTGTGAAAAATTCTGTAAACACTTGCATAACCCCACTCGATCCCGTCACCCTCTCGCCCTCAGCATCCACTACCTCGGTAACAGTCACTAGCCCAAGGCCTGCGAAGCAAATCCGCTAACGTACGCCCGGCTCTCTCACCCTCCTCGTAATGATGAGCCCGAGCATCTCTCTCAGTAAAGCAAATTTCTCTAAGGGAGTCCTCTTCGTACAGCGATACCTCTTGGCGAATCTCCGCAAGGACATCTCCAGACCAGCTAGAAGCCAATCGCCTCTCTAATTCAGCAAGCCGACCCTCAATATCAGCCATCTCCCGCCTCAAAGCCTTAACTATGCCATGTTGTTTCGAGAGGCAGACTCCTCGGACAACAACCTTAAATGCCTCCCAAAGGGTGCCCGGAGACCTCACAGACCCCCGATTCTCAGCAAAATACAACTTAATCACCTCGCGCAGTTCCTCCCGAAAAGCCACATCCCGAAGCGCCCCCCGGGGTAGCCGCCACATAACCGACCGGCGCAGTTCAGTTGGTATCTCCAACTCCAGACAAACCGGAGAGTGATCCGATAACGTGCGAAGAAGATGATCCACCGCTCTAGTCCAGGACGACACATCTCTGGTTCCCAGCCAGCGATCAATCCGAGACCAGCTACCGTGCACATAATTCAGACACGTTCCCTCTCTCACGCCTCCATACTGCTGCCGCCATAAATCCACCAGCGCGCCATTTCGCATCACTGCCTCCAAAGACTTAGCCGCAGAGACATGCTGCATCCTGGCCAAACTCTCACGGTCCATCCTGGCATCCAGAACCACGTTAAAATCACCACCCCAGATCACTGCGCCCGCTCCCAGCGATTCAACTAGGCGCCACAGCTCCAGAAAGAATTCTGGATCATCAACATTCGGTCCATACACAGCAACAAGTCGACAAGCTCTGTCCAGCAACATACCACTCAGTATTACATATCTACCATTTTGATCCACTAAGACCTCTCTCGTGCGCCACTGCAATCCCTTGCGGAGTAAGATTGCAACTCCACAAGCATAGCCGGAGTACGTGGAGCAGTGCGTCTCTCCAACCCACCCAGCCTTCAGGCTACCCACGGTAGCCCTCACCAAATGCGTCTCTTGTAGCATACAAATATCAATATCATGCTGTTTAACATATGCAGCCACAAGTCGAGCTTTCCGCCGGTCATTGAGCCCACACACGTTCCAAGTCAAACACCGAACCACAGACACTTCCTCACCACTCAACCCCATCGATAGTCATCCAGCATCACACACGAAAGCAAACCGCCACCTGCCGGAGACATAACATGAGACCAACCAGAACAGCAAAAAGAAGAAAAAAAACAATTTCCCTACAAACAAGGGGAACCCCCACCACCCCCCACCCACTCAGAACCCCCAAACGGACCCTTCCAGGAACCCACCCATACAGGCCCCCAACCCTTCCCCAATTACAAAAACAGGGAATGTCAGGACTCATCCGAGGGGCAATAACCGGCCTGATACCTCTCCACCCAGCTAGCACTAGGGAAGAGGGGCCCATGGGCCGAGATACAAGTTACTTAGTAGACGGGACCAGGCAAAGAGCAGTCCAGAGCACTCCAGCATCTCCAGCAGTTGATATTAGGCCAACCGGAGCCAGTTAGTCATTATCACTTAAGGCGTAGTCGTCAGCGCCCATACCCCGGTGCTCCGCGGCCCCCGCACCTTAGGCAAGCGTCTAGCAAACCTGGCCGCCTGTTTCAGATCCGTGAAGTACAGCGTCTTGCCCTCATGTCGCACCCTCAACTTGGCAGGATACAATAGGGCAAAACCTACACCCGCTTGACTCAGCAGACGTTTAATTGGCAAAAAAGCACGCCTCTGAGCTTGCACGCCAAGGGTGTAATCGGGGAAAAAATTGATTTCCGAATTCTTATATAACAACGGTCGTCTCTCCCTAGCTAAACGGAGAACAGCGTCTCGGTCCCGGTAGTTCAATAGACGTGCGATAATTGGACGCAGGGGGGTTCCCGGCGGGGGCCGAGGCCCCAAGGACCTGTGCGCTTTCTCAACCACCAGCATCTGAGAGAGCTCGCCAGCAAACAGTCCAGTCAGCATCCGCTCCACAAAGTCTTCCATGCGACCCATATCAGTCGCCTCCGGCAGCCCCACGATACGGATGTTATTACGGCGGGATCGCGCCTCCAAATCCTCGTTCTTATTTCGTATAACCTCAAGAATTCGCGCAAGCTGGTCTCTATCACCCTGGCGTGCATCTTCTATTTCAGATGTACGTGACTCCAGAACCTCAAACCTGGAATCGTGATCGTCCACACGGGCCCTGATGCGGTCAAGCTGTTCTGTTACATGGTCCAGCTTGGCGTCAATGTCAGCCAGACTAGTCTTAAGTTCCAAAAACATGGACCTTACCGACACCTCAGGGTTATCCTCTACATTCACTTCATCACTGGGCTGAGGGGCAGCAACAGCACTCCTTTTTTTCCCACCCTCAAAGGTGAGTTTTGCCTGACGTTGTTCAGCCTTGCCCATTATTCCACTCCACGCCAACAGCCCTAGCCAGAGCCCGAGCAACTAAAATGGCCAGAGCAAGGACCCCCAAAGTCTATGTCTCTCTCCTTGCAGCACAAGTCACTCCCCAGGGCCACCAGCCAGCACCAGAGTCCCAGTAAACAGCAGAGCACCCCAAGGAGCCAGTCAGTTCACGCAGCTTCTCGCAGTATACACTGACGTTTTATAGACAGAACAAATTTACACTACCGTGGGGAGAGTGGCCCCAGGACAGAGTCTGCACCACCAAGCAAGGGAACCTCCACTACTTCGCCTTCAGCAGGTCGCCACGGTCTCAGCCAGTACTGCCACTGTCTGGGCACTGCCGCGTATCTCCAACAGGCAGCTCGAGGAGTTTAATTAGGCGCTCCAGATGGCTCCCCCCCCCCCCGACTCCAGGGAGAGCACCAGCGAGCCCCCAGGGCCACACCAGGAGGGGCCCCACCACGCCAATCCACAGCTCCATGGGCAATCCACACCGCAATGGCCGGTGCTCCCGGCCACCACCGACCTCAGGGCCAACCCCTTCCACTCAGGATCGACCCTGGATCCAGAACCGGGCCCGCTCCTCTCACGGCCCTCCGCGATCCTGGTCCCGCCGAGCCCAATAGCTCCCGGCGGCCACAGCGGCTGGAAATCACAAGGACCGCGAGGTCCAGCAATGTCTCCGCGGCGCAGCGAAATCCAGATGCGCCCCGGGGCCGCGACTCGACCCAGTCGCCGATCGGCCCCCTGTCAAACCACCGCACCCGGCCTGCACGCTCGCAGGAAGCGCCCACGGGCCTCCGCGTCTGCCCGCCCTATAACTTGCGCGCGCAGGCGAGGCCGTCTGCAGGCCCGCCCGCGCAATTCTGCACCAGCTCCGGCCGCACTCTCGCTCCCGGGCCGCCAGTGACGACCCAGGGGTTCTTCTCAGGGAGCACGCTAGGTCCGCTCCCGCCAGCACCGTCCAAGGGAGAAATAAAACGGAGAAACGGCCCCGGGCCCGGCAGAGCCTCACACGGTGACGGCCATCTTGCCACACCCCCGTCCCCTTCGTCATTGTTGGAATCAGAACCAAAGAGCTGGTGTAATGTATGAACTTTGTCGTGGAATAAGGGCAATGTGTCAGTCAGAAGGGTTGGCTATTGGCTGTGCTTCAATGGGATCGGAACGCTGCTTGGTTCAAGCTACAGATTAGGTTTGCTCGGAGTCAGAAACCACTATAGGTGGTAGTTCCTCTTGCGGCATCGGCACCACCATCTATGTCAAAGGAACTGGTGCAGACAGTGATGCTTGAACCAAAGTCTGCACCAAAGCTGGTACAGAACCAGAAACAGATTCAAGAGGCAAAAGTGGTGCTGAAGGTGAACCCATCGGTGAAACCCTGACTGGAGACTTCTGCAGAGGGCGAGGGCCTGAAGGTGCACTAGAGCAAATTAAAAGCAAATTACGCACAGCATGGCCTCTCTAAAGGCTGATGTTGCCAATGATCCCGGAAATTCAGGCTCCATCGGGACTAAGTTTGGAATCAGCCCTTCAGGAGTTCGAGTGGTGGGAAGGGGCCAATTGTCACTAGGGCTTAGTGTGCTTCTTTGAGTTTCCAGACGGCGTCAACCTCGATAAGAATTTGCCACAGCAACAACTTTTGGAGCAAGAAGGAGACCTACCTCTTCACTTCTACTGCTTACAGTATGAAATCTTCCATTGCTTGGCTATGTAGAGTTTCACCTTATGGTCCCATATGGCCTTTGGGTTCATCTGGGCCTAGTAGTCGCAGGCCCTGGAGTGGTGTTCCAACCCCAGGCATCGTTTCTGGGTATCTGTCACAAACATTTGCTTACAACAATACCTACAAGGTTTAAACACAGTCATTTTGGGCGATGACATATTTCCCCAGTACACTGGTAAAAATACATTTTTAGAAAATAAATCTTTAAAAGGCGAGAGGAGTAAAGCTCCAGATCCAAATCTGAACGCGTGGAAACAAAGAAGCCGATGTCCCATTGCTCCTGGATAGAACTATCATGCAACCTTGCTTGTCACTGCCATAGCAGAACCATGTTGGTGAGAAGCTTTACAAAGCCACCTATCTGCGCACAGGACGCAGACTGCCCCCTGGAGAAATATACGCAAGGTGAGGAATCCGCATTTAAAAGTACCCATCAGGAATAACACAGATCACTTCTCAGATGTAAAAGGCACCAATAAAAAAGAATGGATTCTGAGAGAAAACTCAAACAACAAATGCAAAAACAACAAAGAGCCTAAAAGAAAGAATTGACTCTGAAGAAACTGCCGTTATAAGGCATTATGGGAACTGGATGTCCCTAGACTCCTAAACTGACGTGTGCATTTTTAACTCTTCTAATGTAATGCCTATCGAGCTCTCTTGCTTACTATTTTTGGACTAGCTAGGCAGTAGTTTCTGTACCCCCTTTGAGTAACTTAGCTTTGTGGGCTGGCCTTGCTGGCATTCTAGATCTTAAGCTCCAAAACTGATTTTTAGGTTACATCTAGCACCAAACTAATCATGCCAACCAAAAACCTTTCCATATGTTGCAGAATACTGTAGTGTACCGCACTGTAATGCTTTACACACATGCAAAGAGCAGGCACCCAATAGAAACCGGTTATGGAATTATGGCTTCACTGTGAAAGTTGGTAAGGCACTGTTTTCTTAGTCATTAAGGCACTTTTAGGGGCTCTCTGATCTCTGACCTATAGCTGCAGAGCCATTAGGTCTGGGAACGCGGTTGTAAAATGAGGCCCGAAGTGAAGACTGGTCCTACACTCTCTAGATAATCTCTGCATCATCATCACACTTCCGAATGCAACACCAGTTTACATGGCCAGAATCGCTGCATTCACATAGGCACACTAAGAGTGGCAGCTGTTGAGGTAGTTGCACATTAGAGGGCCATGCCAGGTATCAAGGTACTCTAACCAGTACCCAAGCAACTTGCCATGTTACTGCACAAAGAAACCCGAAGACAGACTACTCTCTTGCCAATCGCCAATGCAAAATGACAAACCCTATAACCATACACAAAATGTTGTGGGCTGACCCAAAGTGTGAAGGACACTTCAAACAAGCAACTGCTGAATGAGGCTGAACGACATTGACCCAAAAAAGCTAACAGCTGAAGGGATCTGACCCAAAGGCTACTCTGTATACTTGTTAGTAACATTATGCCCTTGCCTACACCAAACCAAACAAGCATTGTCAAAGTCAGTGGGATTCGCCTTTTTTGCCCTATTCGTTTTGCTGATGGTTGTTAGCCATGACACACAGCATCCATGATGGTGCAGCGTGGCTAAAGTAAAAGAAACCCTTTTATGTGCCTGCCTGTGTCATTTTGTAGTCACGTGCAGTACGCATACATGCTCCTACAAAATTATGTGGCTGTTTCCAATTTTTCATGTCTGATGTCAGATCAGTAACTAAATACCCCGGGCGACAACAGGGGGAAGGGCGGGGTCACTGAATCAACACAGGCAGGGAGACGTGGAAACATCAAGGGGAGGGCAGGGAGGCATAGAAGCAACATGGGAGAAGGAGGGTGTTGACAGCGTAACAGGAAGAAGCACACGGACGAGCATGACAAGTACTGGGCAGGGAGAAGCATATGGGGACAGGCAGCAATACACAAGTAAGAAAGCTCAAACACACACACTCAGTGCATGCACAAAGAGGAAAATAGTTACCAAACATCGAGCACTGACACTAGGTAAAAATACACATGTAAAGCGGCAATGCTCTAAGGAAGGGACAAACAATATCTAGGACAGGAATAATAAGCAGGCACATGACACGGTCAACAAAAGCCAAGCGAAAGCAAAGGGCAGGCTTCCAAACCCCTATAACTTCATGACCACAATATGCTTCACAACAGTCCGCGCGTGTGCCGTTTAGTAAGCTGGACTTAAAAGGGCTCAGATTAACACAACTACTAAAATATCATCTACGTATCAGATTAATAGCATGTCAGTGGCAATAAAACATTCAGCATATCAGACGAGCAGACTACGCAAACACCTGCTCAGGTATCAACAAAAACTGAAAGAGGGCTAGACTACATTTCTATTTATGGGTGATGTGAGAGAAGATGGAGTCAAGGGGGAGGGAGCTAAAAGGAAAAAAAGGAAAAGTATGACTTACGAATCTTCGCTCAGAAGGTCGCTTGATGTTGGATGGATTGTTGGTGAGATCAGGTAATATAGCGGCTATCACCTCCCCAGTGACATCTCCAGCAACTATGCTGTTTAACCAGTCCGAACCAGAGATACTCTGCCAAAGCAAAATAGGAATAAAGTTATGCAGAGTAGTATTAGTGAAAATCATTTACTTGAAGCTATGATAAGAATAACGCAGCCTTCAACACAAGTTACACATGCAACTTAAGAAAGTAATTAAAGCGTGGTTGGAACTACGTACAAAAGGCAGACTTCAAGATCTAGAACATAATACTATTATTGTTATATTATTTATATTATTTTTTGCATATTATTTAACATATTATGGAATTCTAAAGCAACAAAGTTAACATACTGTAAAAAAGAGCTAATATCGTAGGATTTATGCAATAAGTACATTTGCCTTTTTTTACGTTTCACGTGTGGGTAGATGCTATGCTAGTAGTTCAACGTCACATGTTACAATGTTTACAATCCCTGCGCAGTGTGTAGTACATACTTCTCCACATCTTACCCAAACAGTTCCTTTCCTTGGGGCAATGTAGTAGGCCTTGTACCCAAGGCAACCAGTGTCCAGAAAGTGAATTCCACAGAGACCATAACTACAACACAGAAAGAACAGAGAACATCAACTCAAATTTGCAGTCTACTGCATGCTGATAATTCAATAAAAACATATCTGTTTGCATTTAGTTTGCATATCAAAGAAACATGTTTTTAGAGGGTGGTTTACATTAAACATAATTCAGGTGCCATGGTATTCCAGCAGCAGCCACTGCTACTTATGGAATATAAACCTACACAATAAATCAAGTATAAGAATGAAAAAAGAAAAAAAAAAAAAAGAGCAAAGGATTCCTTAATATACTGTCTTTTATTTTTGCTAACAGCATATACCCTTACTTCAGGGCACTAAAGAACATGTTACTTACCTTTTGTAGTATTCTTTGTGGTGACCAATCTATCTAACTGCAGATTCCTCGCCATCACATGCTTTTTGCACTCGCAAAGTATCTGAATCGTTATTTTAGGCCGTTTGCGAATACAAAAATCTGTTTTCCAATGCAAGAAAGGCATTCGGATCGTTTTTTTTTTTTTTTAAAGATCTGAATGAATCACTATTTTTGTTATTACAAATACTGGATTGTTATTACGAATTCCCTAATAGCGAACCAGTATTTGTATGTATAAGCAGTCGCAAAATCCAGTTTTTGCAAGTGCAATTTACCACCAACTTCAGTCAGGTGGTAATCATGTGCCACCTATAAAAACTGACCCACATGCATCAGGCCCTTTTATAATAACAGCCTTGTAAGTTCTTGTGAGGAGGATGGGTATTTTGGCAGGTCTGCAGAGGGGATTTTGAGGATTAGGGTTACCACCCCCCTTTAACCAAATAGAGGAGAAGGTCTATAATACGACCAGACTAAGTAGTCAGGTATTTTGGATTTAATTTCATAATTAAATCCACTGCCACAAACCTCTACAGCTCTAATGCCATACCACCCATGTTCAAATACTCTGTCACTTCACCTCAGCCTGAGAGGTTACCAAGGAGTAATGGCTGAGCAGGGGCAGTATCACAAAGTGCTATTTTACGTTTTTTTTAAATATTTCCTTGATGTTATGTTGTCTAAAATTCATGATTATATTAGTTTTCCTGTATGCCAACAGGACTTATAACATACTGAACTGAATTTTTGTTGTACTGCAGAATTCTGTAATGTCACTGGCTGCATAGATGGTATTCATATGTCCACTCTGTGAAATTGAGTTTATTTTTCGTAATTACAAAAACAGTCACTCCCTCAATATCTAGGTTGTATGATGCCTCCTGTATTATAACAAACCTTGATGTTCACTCTCCAGGCAGCACTCATGATTCTTATATGTCCCGCCACAGTGTGATATATTTTCGTCTGTCTCAAGGTGATTGAACAGATCTGCAGATGGTAATGCAAGCGTGTGTTATTCTGTAGGTGACAGTGCTTACGCATTACATCTTTGGATACTAATACTCTATTTGAACACGCATTTGAAGTGAGCCAAGATACAACCAAGCTCACAGGACTACACGCTCTGTAATAAGGCACACCTTTGGCATCCTCAAAGGACAACTAAGGTGTTTGCGCAAGAGTGTTGGAGCTCTACAGTAACATGCAGACATCTGTGGCAAAATCATAGCTACCTGTGCAATGTTACATGACACTGCTTTAAGGAGGAGGGCCTTCCCAATGTAGAAATGGAATCAGATTCTGATGCAGAGAATGAAAGTCCATAATCACAACCCCAACAGGATGGCTCTTGCGCTGCAGAGGGCAGAACACATCAAACATCACTTTATTTTTAAGATAAGCCAGAGACACAAAATTCAATTGATACTCTAGATGTAGGAAAGTCACCCTTTCTGGCATGGTTACCCCCACTTTTTGCCTGTTTATCAGTGTGTTTACACTGTTTTCACTGGGAACCTGCTAACCAGGACTCCAGTGATTGTGCTCTTACCCCCAAATTTGAGTGCTTTGGTACCCTTTACAACCCACGATTGGCATACTGGTGTACCCCTGTAAGTCCTTAGTATAGGGTACTTGGGTACCCAGGGCATTGGTACACCAGGGGTCCCCCCCCATGGGCTGTATTATGCCACCCATGGGAGCCCATGCAAACTATGTCTACAGGTCTGCCACTGCAGCCTGTGTGAAAAGGTGCATGCACCCTTTCACTACTGGTCACTGTAAGTCACCCCTATGATAGGCCCTCCTAGCCCGGGGTGGAGGTCCCTGTGTGAGAGGGCACCCCTGCATGAGCAGAGGTGTTCCTATGAACTCCAGTACCAATGCACTGGACTTCGTTAGTGCGGGGAAGCCATTTTACCCATGTACTGGCTACAGGTCACACTACCTGTGGTCCAGCTCCATAATGTAACTCCAAACCTAGGCATGTTTGGTATCAAACATATCGGAATCATACCCCAATACTAATGGCAGTTGTGGTGGCATGATTCCATGCACTCTCGGGGCTCCTTAGAGGACCCCCTCAGTATTGCTCCTACCAGTATTTCAGGGTTTGCAAGCAGCCCATGCTGCTGCAGCCCCTCAGACAGGTTTCTACCCTCCTGCTGCTTGACCAGCTCAGGCAGGGAAAGGCAGAACAAAGGACGTCCTGTGGGAGAGGGAGGAAACACCCTCTCCCTTGGAAATAGGTATTACAAGACTGGGGAGGGGTAGCCACCCCAAGCCACTGGTTTGCTTTGAAGGGCACATTTGGTGTCCCTCCTTGCATAAACTGGTTTGCATCAGTCCGAGGACCCCTGTCCCTGCTCATGCGCGAAACTGGACAAAGGCGAGGGGAGTGACCACTCCCCTGTCAATCACCACCCCAGAGGTGGTGCCCTGAGTTCCTCCAGGTGGCCACTTGATTCTGCCATCTTGAAAACAAAATGTGCAGAAGTCTCTGGAAGCATCTGAGTAGCCAGGTCAGGCAGCTGACATCAGTGACCAAGCCCCCTGTTAGGGATATTTAGGGACTCCCTTGCAGGTGGGTCCCCTGATTTGGCATGCAAGATTCCAGCAGGACTCTCTGCATCGATCTATTCTGCTCCTGGCCACCGGAACCGCAACTGGACACTTCAGGAACCGACAAGACTGCAACTCCCGAAAAGACCTTGCCTTGCAATATTATTTCCTTTGTGGGGGCTGCGATTGCTTCTGCAGACTCTCCCGACTGCTGAGGGTCAGCCCGGACTTCCTCGAAGGGTCGAGCCGCTGGGCCTTGCTGGGCTTCTTCAGCCTTGCTACTCTTTTTTTGCTCCAGCTTGCATTTGACAAGGCTTGTTGGTGGTCCTCCTGAAGTCACTCAAAGTAAAGGGAGCGAGTGGGGGAAAATGGCTGACTCACTGTCTTGTGCTGTATGCTATGGTGGGCAGAAGCAAGATGTGAATGGCAATTTAACAGACCAATAGAAGAAGCCTGCTGACCAAAAGACCCTCAATGTATGTATGTTGTACATGGTTTGTTGGGGCCAAAAATGGTCTGTCAACATATTTAACGCTTTCTCAGTGGCCAGACCAAAAAAAAAACCCTGGTGCTCATTCTTAAAGAAAGTGACAAAAGTGCAACTACAGTTCCATGACCTCGCACTGGGGCAAACTGATCTCTTTCGGGAATTCCCACGTTTAATTCAGTAGGCCAGAAAAGCATACTCCGAAATTCAATTTTCGCGATATACAAGTGCACATTTGCTCGTACGAAAATTTGCAGAGTAAGTGCAAATTTTCCACGGTGGGAAAAATATTTTCTAGCATGAGGAACTCCTTTAAGAACACTTTCACCCTTTTATTGGAGAAGATTCCTGTCAAACTTATGAAACAGTTTTACTACTGTCAGGAGTAAATATCTGAGTAGAGCTAATGAATAATATTAAACTCACAGGGGATCCCCAACCCTGGAATGAAAATGTCACTTACCCAGTGTACATCTGTTCGTGGCATCAGTCGCTGTAGATTCGCATGTTTTACAATAGCTCGCCATCTGGTGTTGGGCCGGAGTGTTACAAGTTGTTTTTCTTCGAAGAAGTCTTTCGAGTCACGGGACCGAGTGACTCCTCCTTTTGTCTCCATTGCGCATGGGCGTCGACTCCATCTTCGATTGTTTTTCCCCCGCAGAGGGTGAGGTAGGAGTTGAATTGTAGTAATAGTGCCCATGCAATGGAGTGACTAAGTATGTACCTATTTAAGGTTGAGATGATACATATACAAATAGTTGAAGGTAACTTCCAAACTGCTACAGGCTCCCGGGGAGGCGGGTGGGCACATGCGAATCTACAGCGACTGATGCCACGAACAGATGTACACTGGGTAAGTGACATTTTCAGTTCGATGGCATCTGTCGCTGTAGATACGCATGTTTTGCATAGACTAGTAAGCAGTTATCTCCCCAAAAGCGGTGGCTCAGCCTGTAGGAGTGGAAGTAGTTTGAAATAATGTTCTTAATACGGCTTGACCTACTGTGGCTTGTTGTGCGGATAACACATCTACACAGTAGTGCTTGGTGAATGTGTGAGGCGTAGACCATGTGGCTGCCTTACATATTTCTTGCATTGGGATGTTTCCTAGAAAGGCCATGGTAGCACCCTTCTTTCTGGTTGAGTGTGCCCTTGGTGTAATGGGCAGCTGTCGTTTAGCTTTAAGGTAGCAGATTTGGATGCATTTAACTATCCATCTGGCTATACCTTGTTTTGATATTGGGTTTCCTGCATGAGGTTTTTGAAATGCAATAAATAGTTGTTTAGTCTTTCTGATGTTCTTTGTTCTGTCAATGTAATACATTAATGCTCTTTTGACATCTAATGTATGTAGTGCCCTTTCAGCTACGGTATCTGGCTGTGGAAAGAACACTGGAAGTTCCACTGTTTGATTTAGATGGAACGGTGAAATAACCTTTGGCAAAAATTTAGGATTAGTCCTTAGGACGACCTTATTCTTGTGTAGTTGTATAAAAGGTTCTTGTATTGTAAACGCCTGAATCTCGCTTACTCTTCTTAGGGAAGTAATGGCGATGAGAAATGCAACCTTCCAGGTTAGGAACTGTATTTCGCAGGAGTGCATGGGTTCAAAAGGTGGACCCATAAGTCTAGTTAGGACAACATTTAGGTTCCATGAAGGAACAGGTGGTGTTCTTGGTGGTATAATTCTCCTAAGGCCCTCCATGAATGCTTTAATGACTGGTATCTTATATAGGGAATTTGAATAGGTAGTCTGCAGGTATGCAGATATTGCTGCAAGGTGTATTTTAATGGAAGAGAAAGCCAGGTTAGATTTTTGTAAGTGAAGCAAGTAGCCCACTACATGTTCTGGAGTTGAGTGTAAAGGTTGTATTTGATTAATATGGCAGTAGCAAACAAACCTCTTCCATTTACTTGCATAGCAGTGCCTGGTGGATGGCCTTCTGGCTTGCTTTATGACTTCCATACATTCTTGGGTAAGTTGTAAGTGCCCGAATTCTAGGATCTCAGGAGCCAGATGAACGAGTTACTTACCTTCGGTAACGACTTTTCTGGTGGATACATTAGCTACCTGTGGATTCCTCACCTGATGAATACTCCCATGGCGCCAGCATTTGACGGAAATCTTCTTACTAGTCTCTGCACGTCGACGAGGACGTCACTCTAGCCCACGCGACGCCGTCTGACGTCATACAGGCAATAAGAAGTCCTCGCCGACGTGCCGATGACAGTACCAACATTTTTTACGTGCATGAGAATAATAATAACCCAATGCAATGAAAGAGCAAAGCAACATCTCTTAATATTGTAAATCACACAACATTGCAATAAAATAGCTGTAGATTTAATATAACCTTTTTTTTTTTTTTTTTTTTAAAACAAATAAATATATTTATACATACGAATCATGTATATACCCAATATATATATAGATTTATATATAAATATACACATATATACAAATATCATACATGCAAAATGTATTGCAACTTTGAAGACCAAAAGGAGCACACTCAAGGATTGCTTGGAGAGACCAAAAAGGCAACGGGGAGGCGGGTGGGACCGTGAGGAATCCACAGGTAGCTAATGTATCCACCAGAAAAGTCGTTACCGAAGGTAAGTAACTCGTTCTTCTGATGGATACAACTACCTGTGGATTCCTCACCTGATGAATAGAGTCCCAAAGCAGTACCACGCCCGGCGGTGGGTGCCTAAATGGTCAAACCAAGAAATCCTGCAGCACTGACCGTGCAAAATGACCGTCCCTTCTGACCTCAGAGTCCAAACAGTAATGTTTCACAAAAGTGTGAAGGGACGACCAAGTTGCGGCCTTGCAGATGTCGACCACAGGAACACCCCTGGCCAAGGCCGAAGAGGCCGACTTAGCTCTGGTGGAGTGAGCTCTAATGCCCTCAGGCGGATCCTTCTTTGCCAAAGAGTAACAGATTTTAATGCAAAGAACAACCCACCTGGAGAGTGTTCTCTTGTGGACTGCCTTTCCTCTCCTCTTGCCCACGTATCCGACAAACAGCTGATCCTCCAGCCTGATATCCTTCATTCTGTCGATATAGAAGCTCAACGCCCTTTTTGGGTCCAGGCGATGTAGTCTTTCTTCCTCCTTTGAAGGATGAGGCGGAGGATAAAACGTGGACAAAGTGATTGTCTGAGCCAAATGGAAGGGTGAAACAACCTTCGGAAGGAAAGCAGCCTTGGTCCTCAACACCACCTTATCCCCATAAAACGTTATATAAGGGGGTTTAACCGATAAGGCCTGCAACTCACTCACTCTCCTTGCAGATGTTATAGCTACCAGGAATACTGTTTTAATAACCAAATACCTTAAGGGGCAAGAATGCATAGGCTCAAAAGGGGACCCCATAAGGAAAGTCAGGACCAAGGACAAATCCCATTGAGGCATAACGAATGGTTTTGGAGGATATTGATTCAGAAGACCTTTCAAGAATCTGAGAACAATAGGGGATTTAAATAACGATGGTTGGTCTGGAAGACAAATGAAGGCTGACAAGGCCGACAAATAACCCTTAATGGTAGCTACTGCACAACCTTTCTGCGCTAGAGACAGTGCAAAAGACAAAACATGTGACAGATGAGCATGTAAGGGATCAATCTGTCTCTCTCCACACCACATAACAAATTTAGACCACCTATTAGCGTAGATAGATTTAGTGGAGTGTCGCCTGGCCGCTAAGATAACATCCACTACATCAGGCGGGAGAGAGAAGGAACTCAGGTTGCCCCGTTCAATCTCCAAGCATGTAGGTGCAGACTCTGGAGGTTGGGGTGTAAAACCTGCCCCTGCGACTGCGAGAGGAGGTCTGCCCTGAGAGGGAGACGGAGCGGAGGGCACAGTGAGAGTTGGAGAAGGTCGGAGTACCATACCCTCCTTGGCCAATCCGGAGCTATTAAGATGACTTGGGCCCGGTCTTGGCGAATTTTCCTCAACACTCGAGGAATCAAGGGTATGGGGGGAAACGCGTAAAGCAACTGGTCGCACCAGGTTATCTGAAACGCGTCCCCCAACGCTCCCTGCATCGGATACTGGAGGCTGCAGAATAACGGGCAATGCGCGTTCTCCCGAGTGGCAAACAGATCTATCCGAGGAAACCCCCACATCTGGAAGATTAAACAGACTTGATCTGGATGGAGACGCCACTCGTGGTCTGCCGAGAATTGGCGACTGAGACTGTCCGCACGTACATTCAAGACCCCGGCCAGATGATTTGCCACCAAGCAAATCTGATGGTCCTTTGCCCAGGACCATAGCCGAAGAGCTTCTCTGCAGAGAAGGTACGACCCTACTCCTCCCTGTTTGTTTATGTACCACATCGTGGTAGTATTGTCCGTCAGGACCTGTACCGACTGACCACGAAGGGATGGGAGGAAGGCCTTGAGAGCCAAACGTACAGCCCGTAACTCCAACAGATTGATATGAAACACCTGTTCCTCTGGAGACCAAAGCCCTTTGATCTCCAGATCCCCCAGATGAGCTCCCCATCCTAGGGTGGAGGCATCCGTTATTACCGTGGCCACTGGTGGCGACTGCGCGAACGGCTTCCCCTGTGAAAGATTGTTGCCCGCAATCCACCACTTCAATTCCACAGCAGCATCTCTGGAGATCTTGACAGTACCTTCTAAATCTCCCTTGTGTTGAGACCACTGCCTTCGGAGGCACCACTGAAGAGCCCTCATGTGCCAGCGAGCATGCGTGACCAACAGAATGCAGGAGGCGAACAGACCGAGCAGACGAAGGACCTTGAGGACTGGAACTACCGCTCCATTTCGAAACATTGGAACCAATTCCTGAATATCTTGAATCCGCTGAGGCGGAGGAAAGGCTCGACTCAATGTTGTATCCAGTACTGCCCCTATGAACAGGAGGCGCTGAGAGGGCTCCAGGTGAGATTTGGGCACGTTCACCGAAAAGCCCAGGTCGAACAACAACTGGGTTGTTGACTGCAGATGATGCGACACAAGCTCCGGGGACTTGGCTTTGATCAACCAGTCGTCCAAGTAAGGGAATACTGCTATCCCCTTCCTTCTGAGCTCCGCCGCAACCACTGACATCACCTTTGTGAAGACTCGAGGTGCTGAAGTAAGACCAAACGGGAGAACCGCAAACTGATAGTGCTGCGACCCTACCACAAACCGGAGATACTTCCTGTGCGACTTGAGTATCGGGATATGAAAGTAAGCATCCTGCAAGTCGACAGACACCATCCAATCTTCCTTGTTCAACGCCAAAAGCACCTGTGCTAGGGTCAGCATCTTGAACTTTTCCTGTTTGAGGAACCAATTCAAGATCCTCAGATCCAGGATTGGTCTCAACTGACCATCCTTTTTGGGAATCAGGAAGTATCTTGAGTAACAACCTCGACCCTTTTCCTGCTCTGGGACCAACTCTACCGCGCCCTTTGAAAGGAGGACTTGAACCTCCTGTTCTAGCAACAGGAGGTGTTCTTCTGAACAATAAGATGGGCGGGGCGGGATGAGGGGCGGGAACTCCCGAAAGGGAAGGGCGTAGCCTTTTCCCACAATGCCGAGAACCCAAGTGTCCGTTGTGATAGACTTCCACTTGTGGAGAAAACGCTGTAATCTTCCCCCTACAGGAGAGGAGTGAGTGGGAAACGGTGGAAGCCTAAGGCTGCTTCCCCTGCTGCACCCCTCCAGAGGACGAGGAAGAGGCAGAGTGCTGTTGAGAGGCTCCTCTGGTACGGACCCCACCCCTCCCCCTCCCTCTAAATGACCTATAGGGGAGGGAAGAGGCGGGTTGCTGGAACCTCCCCCGAAAGGAAGAGGAATAAGAGCCACGCCCAAATCCCCGAAACCTCCTGAAAATTCTAGAAGAGGCAGAGGAAGAAGGAGCTTGCAGTCCTAACGATTTGGCTGTGGCTCTGCTCTCCTTAAATCGTTCCAAGGCTGAATCTGCCTTGGCTCCAAACAGTCTGTCCCCATCAAACGGGAGGTCCAGCAGGGTCGACTGCACATCCGCAGAGAACCCTGAGTTTCGGAGCCAGGCCTGTCTTCTTGCCACCACAGCCGTGCCCATCGCCCTGGCCACCGAGTCGGTCGTGTCCAGCCCAGACTGGATAATCTGGGTCGCGGCAGCCTGGGCGTCCGAGACCACATCCAAAAGACCCTGGGGAAGCTCCGTGAATGAAGACGAAATATCATCCATCAGCGCATGGATGTACCTCCCCAGAATGCACGTGGCGTTGGTGGCCTTCAACGCCAAACTGCATGACGAAAATATTTTCTTGGACTGCGCATCCAGTTTCTTGGAGTCTCTGTCTCCAGGCACCGTCGGGAAGGAACCAGGCGCTGACTTTGAGGAACAGGAGGCTTGCACCACCAAGCTCTCCGGCGTAGGGTGTCTAGAGAGAAAGCCAGGGTCAGATGGTGCAGCTCGATACCTCCTGGCCACAGCCCTATGAACGGCCGAGGAAGACACCGGCTTCTTCCACACCTCCAACACCGGATCCAGCAAAGCCTCATTAAATGGCAAGAGAGGCTCAGCTGCAGCAGAGGCTGGATGCAATACCTCTGTCAGCAAATTCTGCTTTGCCTCTGCCACCGGCAAAGGCAGGTCCAAAAAGCTCGCTGCCTTCCTCACCACAGCATGAAAGGAAGCAGCCTCCTCCGTATATTCCCCTGGAGATGAAAGGTCCCACTCAGGGGAAGTGTCCAGCCCACTGGCTGTATCCAGACCATGCAGTCCGTCTCCAGAGTCCTCAATCTCTCCCTCCTCTAGGACTCGCTGGTACTCTTGCTCTTCTAAAAGACGGAGAGCACGCCTCCTCGAATGAAGTCTCTCCTCGATACGCGGAGTCGACATGGCCTCCGCCGACGTCGAAGAACGGCGCCGATCTCCAGAAGCATCTGACGCCGCGTCCGGCGCCACAGGCAGCTTCGGCGTCGAGGCAGGAGCCGGAGGACGAGGTCTTGGAGCCGATGGATCAACCGGAGTCACAGGGCAAAATCCTGACTTCGACGGAGGGGCAACCTCCGGGGCCGAAACATCCGAAGCCACCGGAGCGGCCACCGACGCCGGCACCGGCGCCGAGCCCACATTCCCAAAAGGGAGAAAGGGCATAAAGGGTGCCGGCCGAAGAGGCGCAGGATCACCCAACGAAAAGGCCAAGGGCCCCGAAGGACCAGCCGGAGCAGCTCCTGGAGCCATCTGCTGAAAGATGGTATACATCGCATTAAGAAACGCGGTACTATCGGCTCCAGGAGTGGGAAAAACCGGATACTGGGGTGCCTGGATCGAGGGCGACCCCGACGCCGGCCTCGACGTCTGCGACGCCGGAGAAAACACAAGAGGCTGCACCACCTCAATCACTGACGCCTGACCAGGTGAAGTCGGTGACGCCGGAGAGGGCAACGGCGTCGATGGATGCGGCGTGACCGTGGGGCTGACCTCCCAAGTCCTCCGACGCCGAGCCGAAGGTGACCTCGAACGAGACTCCTTGCTGGAGTGACGTCGTGAGTCTCTACGGCGCCGGGAGTCTCGATGACGCCGGTGAGACCTTGGCGAAGAAGACTTCTTATGATGTTTCTCCTTCTTCTTTGACTTTGCCATGAATAACTTGGCCTCGCGCTCTTTGAGGGCCTTCGGATTCATGTGTTGACATGAATCGCAAGTCGAGACGTCGTGGTCAGAGCTCAAACACCATAGACAGTCGGAGTGAGGATCTGTAACTGACATCTTGCCCCCACACTCTCGACAGGGCTTGAAACCCGACTTCCTCTGAGACATTGTTACCGCAGAGAAGACTACGCAGCAGACAATACACTGTAACCACGAAGGTAACAGTAACTCCCTCGAAGATAACCGTTTCGAATGCACGGAAAAAAGGGAACTGTCATCGGCACGTCGGCGAGGACTTCTTATTGCCTGTATGACGTCAGACGGCGTCGCGTGGGCTAGAGTGACGTCCTCGTCGACGTGCAGAGACTAGTAAGAAGATTTCCGTCAAATGCTGGCGCCATGGGAGTATTCATCAGGTGAGGAATCCACAGGTAGTTGTATCCATCAGAATGCTAGATTCAGCGATGCTGGATCTGGGTGTCTGATCTTTTGGTTGTGTTGTGTCAACAGATCTGGCCTGTTGGGCAATTTGATGTAGGGTACTACTGATAGGTCTAGCAGCGTTGTGTACCAGGGTTGCCTTGCCCAAGTTGGTGCTATCAATATGAGTTTGAGTTTGTTTTGACTGAGTTTGTTTACCAGGTAAGGAAGGAGAGGGAGAGGAGGAAAAGCGTAAGCAAATATCCCTGACCAGTTCATCCATAGGGCATTGCCTAGGGACTGTTTGTGTGGGTATCTGGATGCGAAGTTTTGGCATTTTGCGTTCTCCTTCGTCGCAAACAAGTCTATTTGAGGTGTTCCCCAGAGTTTGAAATAGGTGTTCAGAATTTGGGGGTGAATTTCCGATTCGTGGACCTGTTGGTGATCTCGAGAGAGGTTGTCTGCGAGTTGATTTTGGATCCCTGGTATAAATTGTGCTATTAGGTGAATTTGGTTGTGAATTGCCCAACGCCAAATTGTTTGTGCTAGCAGGCTTAACTGCGTGGAGTGTGTCCCCCCCTTGCTTGTTTAGATAATACATTGTTGTCATGTTGTCTGTCTTGACGAGAATGTATTTGTGAACTATTATTGGTTGGAAAGCTTTTAGTGCTTGAAAAACTGCTAGTAGTTCTAGGTGATTTATATGCAGTTTTGTTTGATGTACGTTCCATTGTCCTTGTATGCTGTGTTGATCGAGGTGTGCTCCCCACCCTGTCATGGAAGCATCTGTTGTTATTACGTATTGTGGCACTGGGTCTTGGAAAGGCCGCCCCTTGTTTAAATTTATGTTGTTCCACCACAGAAGCGAGAGGTAAGTTTGGCGGTCTATTAACACCAGATCTAGAAGGTGACCCTGTGCTTGAGACCACTGTGATGCTAGGCACTGTTGTAAGGGCCTCATGTGCAGTCTTGCGTTTGGGACAATGGCTATGCATGAAGACATCATGCCTAGGAGTTGTAATATCATCTTTGCTTGTATCTTTTGTGTTGGATACATGCGTTGTATGATGGTGTTGAAATTTTGAATTCTTTGGGGACTTGGAGTGGCTACTCCTTTTGTTGTGTCTATTATGGCTCCTAGGTATTGTTGTACCTTGCACGGCAGAATGTTGGATTTCGTGAAGTTGACGGTGAACCCTAGTTTGAAGAGGGTTTGTATGATCTGATTTGTGTGCATTGAGCACTCTATTAACGAATGGGCCTTGATTAGCCAGTCGTCTAGATATGGGAACACATGTATTTGCTGCCTTCTGATGTGTGCAGCGACTACCGCTAGACATTTGGTAAAGACTCTTGGTGCGGTTGTTAATCCGAAAGGCAGTACCTTGAATTGGTAATGTATTCCTTTGAATACAAACCTTAGGTATTTCCTGTGCGATGGGTGTATTGGTATATGGAAATACGCGTCCTTGAGGTCTAAAGTTGACATGTAGTCGTGTAGTTTTAGCAATGGTAAAACTTCTTGTAGTGTGACCATGTGAAAGTGGTCTGATTTGATGAATGTGTTCACTATTCTGAGGTCTAGGATTGGTCTCAGCGTTTTGTCCTTCTTTGGTATCAGAAAGTACAGTGAGTAAACTCCTGTGTTTATTTGTGTGTTTGGCACTAATTCGATTGCATTCTTTTGCAATAGTGCCTGCACTTCTATCTCCAGGAGATTGGAATGATGTTTTGTCAAATTTTGTGCTTTTGGTGGTATGTTTGGAGGGAATTGTAGAAATTCTATGCAATAACCATGTTGGATAATTGCTAGAACCCAAGTGTCTGTAGTGATTTCCTCCCATGCTTTGTAATAATGACTTATTCTTCCCCCCACTGGTGTTGTGTGGAGGGGGTGAGTGACATGTGAGTCACTGCTTAGTAGTAGGTGTTTTGGGGCTTTGAAATTTTCCTCTATTCCTAGGGAATTGCCCTCCTCTATATTGTCCCCGAAAACCTCCTCTGTACTGTCCCTGGTAACTGGACGGTGTTGCCTGTGAGGTGCTGGCTTGTGTGCTTTGACCCCGAAACCCCCCTCTAAAGGGTGTTTTACGGAATGTGCTGTAATTCCCTCTGCTCTGCAGGGAGTAGAGTGCGCCCATGGCTTTAGCAGTGTCCGTGTCTTTTTTGAGTTTCTCAATCGCTGTGTCCACTTCTGGACCGAACAGTTCTTTTTCGTTAAAAGGCATATTGAGAACTGCTTGCTGAATCTCTGGTTTAAATCCAGACGTTCGGAGCCATGCATGCCTTCTGATAGTTACAGATGTATTAATTGTCCGTGCAGCTGTATCTGCAGCGTCCATGGAGGAGCGAATTTGGTTGTTGGAAATGGTCTGTCCCTCCTCAACCACTTGTTTTGCCCTATTTTGTAGGTCCTTGGGCAGATGGTCAATGAGATGTTGCATCTCATCCCAATGGGCTCTGTCATAGCGCGCAAGTAGTGCCTGGGAGTTAGCGATGTGCCACTGGTTTGCAGCTTGTGCTGCGACTCTTTTACCAGCTGCATCGAACTTGCGGCTTTCTTTATCTGGGGGTGGTGCATCTCCAGATGTGTGGGAGTTGGCCCTTTTCCTAGCTGCTCCTACAACGACAGAGTCTGGTGGCAGCTGTGTAGTGATGAAAGCCGGGTCTGTAGGAGGCGCCTTATACTTTTTTTCCACTCTTGGTGTGATTGCCCTACTTTTGACCGGCTCCTTAAAGATTTCTTTTGCGTGCCGGAGCATACCAGGGAGCATAGGCAGGCTTTGGTAGGAGCTGTGGGTGGAGGAGAGTGTGTTGAATAAAAAGTCATCCTCGACCTGTTCTGAGTGGAGGCTTACATTGTGAAATTGTGCTGCTCTAGCCACCACTTGAGAATACGCAGTGCTGTCCTCTGGTGGAGATGGCTTCGTAGGGTATGCCTCCGGGCTGTTATCTGACACTGGGGCGTCGTATAAGTCCCATGCGTCTTGATCTTGGTCACCCTGGCTCATGGTGGTGTGAGCTGGGGAATGTGATGGAGTTCGTGCTGGTGAGACGTTAATCACAGGTGGAGGAGAGGGTGGTGGGGTAACTTTTTTCACCACTTTTGTTTGTGGTGTTTGTTCAGTTTGGAACTCCAATCTTCTCTTTCTTCTAATAGGGGGAAGGGTGCTTATTTTTCCTGTCCCCTGCTGTATGAAAATACGCTTTTGCGTATGGTCTACATCCGTTGAGTGTAGTTCTTCCTCAAACCTATGCTTTTGCATTTGGGAGGTTAGCGAGTGCTCTTCTGTATAAGAGCCTGAAACTGGGTCGGTTGCAGTTTGTTTCGGCACCGAAACCCTGTCTGCATCTTTTTTCGACTCCGAGGTGACTTTTTTCTTTTTCGGGGCCGAAACCTCTCGGCGTCGATCTTCTTCGGTGCCGCTGTCTCGGCGTCGAGCCGTGTCTACACCGGTATCTCGGTGTCGATGCTTGTCTCCAGCACTTTCTCGGTCCCGAGAAGGCTGCGTGCCGGTGTCTCGACCGGAGTCGGACGATCTCGGCACTGTATGGGCCTTTTTCGGTGCCGACGGTCGGTCACCGAATTTATGGGTCGAGCCATGGCCTGATGGCAGTGGCGTCCCCTGGGCCTTGTAAATCTTCTTTTGAGTGGTTTTCGACGTCCTACTCACGGTTTGTGTATCGTCGAATCCTTCGGAGTCCGATTCTTGGATCGAAAAGGATCCCTCCTCTTCTTGTTCCTCGAACTCCCGGTGGGCTGTCGGCGCGGACGCCATCTGAAGTCTTCTGGCTCGACGGTCTCTGAGAGTTTTTCGGGACCGGAACGCACGACAGGCCTCGCAGGTGTCTTCGCTGTGCTCAGGTGACAGGCACAGGTTGCAGACCAAGTGTTGGTCTGTATAGGGGTATTTATTGTGGCATTTGGGACAGAAACGGAACGGGGTCCGTTCCATCGGCGTTCTTCTGGACGCGGTCGGGCCGACCAGGCCCCGACAGGGGATCGAAAAAATTACCCCGAAGGGCACCGGAGCTCTTCGATCTTAGACGCGGTGTTGAATCTAACTACGCCGACCCCGAACGCAACAATACCGACGAAAATCTTCTGAAATTAGCTATTTTTCCGTTCCGAAACTCGGAGCGACAGGAACACGTCCGAACCCGATGGCGGAAAAAAAAAAACAATCGAAGATGGAGTCGACGCCCATGCGCAATGGAGACAAAAGGAGGAGTCACTCGGTCCCGTGACTCGAAAGACTTCTTCGAAGAAAAACAACTTGTAACACTCCGGCCCAACACCAGATGGCGAGCTATTGCAAAACATGCGTATCTACAGCGACAGATGCCATCGAACCTACCATTTCCCATTAACTTCCAGCCTCTGTCAGTAGACTTGTTCCCAGGAAAATCATCATGTGAGAAAATCTGTTTTGGCGTGCAAAATCAATTTTTGCATATGTAAGCTAAATCTACATGTGTAAATAGCTTTGAGAGGTAGGTCCATAACATTTTGACACTACAAGAACTTGCAAAGTTCATTTAGTTGTAAAATGTAAGCCAATTATTTATCTAGCAATTAGTATATGCTCATATCAATGGCAGACAGGGTAACGGAGGCACAGAGAAATGTAGTGATTTGTCAAAGAATTTAAAAATGTTGTCAAGCGCAGAAGGTTAGTCTATAAGCGGTATCGATCTTCAAATAGCAAGGCAGGCCAATGGAGTCCAAATATAATCTTGGCTGATTTACAGTACAATTGTTTTAAATTGAATGAATGCTTAAACATAATTTTGCCAGAGCAATTCAAAAGAAGCTTTCTCATCAACTAAAATGATTAAGAGAGCAGTGGTACACTTAGTACAATGGTATGTACGGAACGATGTTCTAACTAGAACTCTGGCACAGCCAAACTGATGGCCTATTAGAGAACTATTATGACCAGTATCTTGACCTAAACACAGCCCATACATTAACAGAGCCTACCATTATACAAAAGTTTAACATAAACAGAACCCTGGTATGCTCAGAGTCTGGAATGATGAGACGTGTGGTATAATCAGAGCCTTGGTAGAATCGAAGCCTTTACAGAATATGACAGAGTAGTATCAGAGCTCGGCTAGAAGAAGAACAACTCACTCTATTGCACCAAATCTGAAGTAGTAGATTCTATAGAGGTGAAGCAGATTTCTTAAAAAATAGATTAATTAAATTCCACACCCTTGTCTTACCTCAAGGGGTTACACCTAGGGCTACAAATGGTGATGCACATACACATACCTGTTCAAGGACATAACAGGATGAGTCAGATGTGTTATAACTGGCACTGATTAGAACTGGTTTGGAAATACTTGGAAATCCTTTTTATCCAACATAACAGTAGGCAGCCATACTCATTAACATCTTGCTAACGAGTGGCTTTGTTTCTAACAATTACACATGTACATGTAGAAGTGTTGTAGGCCATTTGTAACAAGAGAATCTAGACACACTTTAACAAAGACCTTCTATACAAACCCAAGCAGCATTTTTCACCACAATTTAATTGCAGGGGACACACCACACATCACAGATGGCATGCACTTCTACATAAATATGGCCAAAAAATACACATAAGATATTCGCATGCTTAACAACTTACTAAAGCATTTTGAAAGAAAGGGGTAATCGATCAAATAATAAAATAAGTAAATGTACAATCAAACAGAATGCAGTGTTAACATACACACATTTCTTTAAAAAAAAAAAATGAATGATTTGGCCCTCACCTCAGAAGAACTACTAGAGCGCAGAGTAATACCGGAAGGGACTAAGGTTACATTTACAATCCTCCAGAGTTGGACCGTTCACTCAAGTCAAACTCTCTCAGAGAACAATTATAGCAAATTCTTATTTCACACAATAGCAGGGACCTGTTGCCCAGTGGATAATAATTAACAGTTCTATGGCCACAGCAAAGCTCTGTTGGACACAAGCGGTGTTGCTTCTCTTCAGTGTTACTTTTTCAGATTCACACTACTGCTATAACTGGCTTCATTTCCCTCATGTTCCTTCATTTTAGGGTTCATGTCCACTTTGAATGTAGTGTTTTTTTTTAAGTGGAGTGTAATATAAAGTTCTTCTTCAACTACTTAAAACATTACTGTAATTGACTTCTGGTCAATCACAAATGTAACATTTCAGCTCATAAGGCTGTGGGACCAAGCACCATTCCATTCCTGCTTATACCCCTTTCATCTCCACCTCATGCAGGAGGTGGGACGGTGAGCAGGAAGGGTCAGGCACAGTATACAAGATATTTTTATCAACACACACTCGCCACTGGTGATGGAAGAACTCGTCAGAAAGAGAAAACATCACCAGTAAAACATGTGTCACGGAGAACATCTGCAACCCCAGCAATTCTCAAGTGCAGCTCATCCATCTCTTGAGAAACTCCTATCTCACCCTCAGGGTTGTGAAGAACATAATGGAAGCCTCAGATCCCCTGGAAAGCAATTCTTTTCTCCCTTTCTGAAGATATTGTCAGGCTGCACAGCGTCCATCTAGGTAAATATCTACTCCCAAACTATCATGTGCACATTTGAGTACCTTGATTAAATATTCCCTCTTGCTGAGGCACAAAATTCCACCAGCAATGTGTCTACATCCATTTCTTTTTCTAGGAGACCTCTTGTAGAGAGGCTACTGACCTGAAGATGCAAAATCTGGACAGAACAATTCATGCTGGTCACCGCTTTCCTCAAAGAGCATTGTAAAGTAATTTACATCTAGTGGAGATGAGCCCAGTGTGGAGGATGGAGGATCTCGCTGATTTTACAAATGCCGCACTTCTGACGCCATTTAGGCAGATAGGGCACTCCACTGCACGTCAGCTTCAAGTTTATCCCAACTCAAGGACAGCGACTTGTCCATTTCAGTGGCCCACCGCTGGCTCATATTTCCCCATTCACCCTTCAAAGTACGCCATGGCTCTCTCCCATGACCAATATTTTTGTTTCATAGTCTTATAACAATGGCATCATGTGTGCTTAACCCTGCACAAGTCTTGGCAGTAAGAGGACTCTTTTGGACCTTCCCTAGAGTTCCTTTAGAAGAGGAAGGTTTAGCCACAGAAAGCTCTTTTTTCCTATAGCCGCTGTTTTTTTATTTTCTGTTGGAGACCAGTATCTCCATGTGTGAGTCACCAAAAATAGGGTTTCAAATCGCTCTCCTGGAGCATTTTAACTTCGTTAACTCACTGGCTTAAACCTCCTATCTCACCAGGCTGTCCTCGATCCCCAATCTGCAGATAACTCAGCAGCCAGTGTATATCAAAGCAGCCTGCCCATACCTGAATGCAAATACCCTGCTCTGGTCTTTTTATTGTCATATGGCACAAAGCACTGGCAATCACTCCAAGCGAAAATATACAGGAAGCCTGCGCTAGGGTTGCCACCAGACTGGTTTTATACCAGAATGACCGGTATTTTAATGCCCTGTAGGTACAAAAATCCTAAAGCCAGAATCTTCCTCCACCATCAGCAACATGCTTAGAACAGTAAATGTTAGAAGAAAATACTTTAAAGTGTGTCCTACAGTAGCCCTAATAGCACCTGACTGATAATTAAACTAAACACAAAGAAAAGTAATGTTACAAATCAAAAAACACATCAGAAAAGTCTGTTTTAACATGCCCAGGCCTTTCTAGAATACTAAAATGTGAACAGACGGCCAATGTGTTTCTCTGGGAAAGGTGGCAACCCGAGTTCTGCCCCTTCCTTCCATAGCACACCACAAATCCCAACACCATTTGCAGTGATTCCCCTGAACGCAAGTCTGTGCTATCTTACTAAAGAGCATCTTTATTAGGGAGGAAGAATTAACTGTAGGTTTCAGAGGCTAACGTGAACTCCCGCCCCCACTCTGCACAGAGACTATCACCTGGGCGCCCAACATTTCTGTACACCATGGACCAATCATCATCTACTGCACTCGTCACTGCAAAAATTACAAAGTGAAGTCACACGACATCTCATGATAATGGCAGTTATGTTCACGTGGAATGGCAGAGTTATTTTAACCTATAACTGTTCATTTTGTAAACGACAAATCACATGGAATTTGAAAAATATATCCTGAAGATATACTTCTAAGTTTTTTTTACTTATACAAAGAGTCTTTGTAGGAAGCTGGCCTGGTGTGTGGTGGGTACCTAAGGTACTTGCACCTTATACCAGGTCCAGGTATCCCCTCTTAGTGAAGTGTAGGCAGTGTCTAGAAGCCAGTCTCCCTAGAGGTACCTGTGGATGAGCAGCCAAGGCTTATCTAGGAGACATGTAAATACCACTGTAGCACACAGCACTTACACACATGAAAGAAAACACTCAGTGTTACAAAAATAAAGGTACTTTATTTTGGTGACACAAATATCAAAAATACCATAGAGGCTATACTCCCTTAGGAGGTAAGTAACGCAAATTAGTCACACTAACATGCAGAAATAGGCATAAAAACAGTTAGAAAACAGTGCAATTAGTGAAAATCACAACAGAGAGAAATACCCCTAGGGTGAGCACAAACCACATATTAAAAAAGCATTTGCAATGCAAAGGGTCTCGCGTTTGCTTGAGTTACAGCCATTCGCGTTTTTAACTCCTAACCAGACTTTTCTTGCCACATGAAATTAAAAGTAAAAGAGTTTCACATAAGCGAGCCCATGGCCACCATGAAGTGTGACGGAGACACACAAAAGGAAACAGAAGTTCGCTCACATTGAAACATATCGGCAAAAGTGCAATCATACATGTAACCGGCAAAAGTACAATTGGCCATGTAACAAGGTCGATGTCATGCAAAGCGCTCAACTACTGACCAGAGAGATGGCGCTGCCTGCAAAATAAAGAGAAAAAGTAGTCCAGAAACTATACGGAAAATATGGAGCCTCGTATGTTTTCTAAAGTTAGCCGGTGCGCTCGAGGAGGGCCAAACAGTGGAAAAGGCATGACGTATGCATGCCTTCCACTAATGAAATGAAGCAAATTGTAAAAGTCAAGCCCACAAACCATCTAAATGCATGGGTGTGGTTAAAAGCCCATAGAGAGATTACACCAGGGACAGAGCTCAACCCTAAAAAATTGAATTCGAATGCAGGACCCCCAGCTAGGTAAGTGGGATGTGTCAAAGGGAGCTGGGGGTACTAGGAAACCCAAAAGGTAACTACCACAGTGCCCCCCAGCAACCAGGAAGAAAGGAGTAACTTACATGATTTTCCCCAAACCACCCAAACGGAAGAAAAATAAAAAAATGCAACACCCAGACAAGACTGCAAGAAACCAGTGGTGGATTCCTGAAGAGGGGAACCGAGTCCGGAAGTCACAGAAGAGTTCAGTGTGACCAGGAGCTACTACCCACCCAGCTGTGGTTGCAGGAGTTGGTCGACGGCAGGACAAAGACAGTCAGGAATGTAGCCCTGGAGCAGGTGAAGAGTTCCTGGAGGATGCAGTCGACGTCCCACGTCAGATGGATGACTGGAGTCAGTCAGTGGCATGGAAAAGCCACCAACAAACCTTGGCAAAGGCAGAAGTCACGGTGAAGCACAAGTGGAGTTGCTGAGGACCAGCAAGGTCCAGGAGGACTCAACTTAAGGAGGGAGTCCTGGGGGACCCTCAACAAGGCACAGAAGAAGAGGCAGCCTTCACATGAAACCCACTGGAAAAGGAACCAGGAGTCACAGAGGAGCCCACACAGCACAGCTGGAGAAGGGTTCCAAGCCGCAGGAGAAGCATGCAGAGGGCTGTGCTTTGCAGGAAGGAGTGCTGGGGGCTGGTGCTACACGGAGCCTGAAGATCCCTTGGAGGAGATGCCAACAAGCCTTGGTAGCTGCAAGAGATATGGTGCAGGGGGGCACTGTCGTGCATGGGAAGGCAAGGGCTTACCTCCACCAAAGTTGGACAACTGGCAGAGAAGACCAAGAGGACTACTCCAAACCAGCACCCTTGATGCAGGATCCACGCAGCTCAGGATGAGAGGAGATCCACGCGGCAGGTTGCAGTTGGTGCCTGCGGATGCAGGGGAGTGACTCCTTCACTTCAAGGGATATTCCTTCTTCCTTCTTGTGCAGACCGAAGACTTGCCACCCTCAGAGGATGCTCAGCCGGGGAAATGTTGCAGAAACAATGCTGCAAGCAGAGTCTTCGTCATGGATGCAGATTGTCGGTTCCCGGAGGGTCCAGTGGCTAGAAGTCGAAGTAGAGATAGCAGAGGAGCCCTGCTGGAATCTTGCCAGCTGTATTTGAGGGCCCACCCAAGAGAGAGACCCTAAATAGCCCTGAAAGGGGAATTGGTCACCTTGCGGGGTGACCACCTATCAGGAGGGGGCTCTGAAGTCACCTTCCTGACATGGCCACTCAGATGCTCCCAGAGGTCCCTGTCAACCTTGGATTCAAGATGGCAGAACCCAGGTACCCTCTGGAGGAGCACTGGGCCCCATCCCTGGGGTGTGATTGACAGGGGAGTGGTCACTCCCCTTTCCATTGTCCAGTTTCGCTAGAGCAGGGATAGGGGGTCCCTGAACTGGTGTAGACTGGATAATGCATGGAGGGCACCAAACGTGCCCTTCAAAGCATACCAGTGGCTTGGGGAGGCTACCCCTCCCAAGCCATGTAACCCTATTTCCAAATGGAGAGGGTGTTAAACCCCTCTCCCAAAAGAAATCCTTTGTTCTGCCTTCCTGGGCTTGAGCTGTTCAAGCAGCAGGAGGGCAGAAACCTGTCTGAGGGGTGGCAGCAGCTTCGCCTGCCTGGAAAACCCCAGAAGGCTGGTAGGATCAATGCTGGGGGTCCTCTAAGGAGCCCCCAGAGTGCATGAAATCATGCTTCCGATACAGGCAACAGTATTGGGGTATGATTCCAACATGTTCGAGGCCAAACATGCCTAGGTTCGGAGTTACCATTATGTAGCTGGACATAGGTAGTGACCTATGTCCAGTACATGCATAAAACGGCGTCCCCATAATCACAAAGTCCAGGAAAATGGAACTGGACTTTGTGGGGCCCTCACACACAGGTAAATGCACCTTGCCCTCTGGGCTAGGAGGGCCGGCCATAGGGGTGACTTACAGTGACCTGGTGTAGTGACTTGTACTGAAAAGGGTGCATGCACACTTTCACGCAGGCTGCAATGGCAGGCCTGCAGACACACTTTGCATGGGCTCTCCATGAGTAGCATAATATATGCTTTAGCCCATGGGGATCCCCTTGTACCCCAATGTCCTGGGTATCATATACTAGGGACTTACAAGGGGGCACCAGTATGCCAAATGAGGGGTGAAAGTGGTTCAAGTAACCAAGTTTGAGGGAGAGAGCATAATCACTGGGGTCCTGGTTAGCAGGATCCCAATGAACACAGTCGAACACAGTCAAACACACTGACAACAGGCAGAAAATGGGTGTAACCATGCCAAGAAAGATGGTACTTTCCTACAGTCTTCATATAAAAAATATTATATTAAAAAAAAATGCTTTGGGATACCACACTGAGAAGCTACATGGCAGCAGTATTGTCCGTGGGAACCTGCAACAGCCATACTCTGATGGTGGGCTGGAAGACTTTCAATGCCAGCCAGTTCCTACTTCTGATGCTGAAACCCTCTTCTATGGCCCCTCTGGCAAAAATGGCCGCATTACCTGATGCAAGACAGAGAAGGCGGTCCTCCGACAGTCGCTCTGACAGTGGAAACTAGGGCGGGATGGAAGCAAGTGGAAGGACATAGAACTGATGTCCATTTGAGGACTCACTTGTTCGAAGTGAAGGAAATATTGGATCCTGCTTCCGACAGGCTGAATGCATGCCAAAAGGACACACTAAAGAGGTTTTTGCAGCTGCTGATACAAGAGGTGGGAGACTGAGATGCATGTCTCTATCATTGAAGTTGTCTTTGTGAACCACGGCCTCAACCACAAAAGGGCTGAAATCTTGCTGGGCTGGTGGCAAGACCAAACGCTGGCAAAACTGAAATCCCAAGCAACAGCTAGCTATGAAGCAGGCAAAATTGTTGGAATTATCTGATGGGGGCGGAAAGATCCAACAAACTTTCTGTGGCCAAGCTTTCCTGAGTTGCAGGGCTGCATCTGCCTTGTTGCCAAAAATGCGACAGCCATCAAGCACCATGTCCATCAAAGATGACTGGGCATCCCCAGAGAAGCCCATAGACCTCATCAAGAGATTGCACCGAAGAGCTACACATATCTATTTATTGCTCAACTCAAGTAGTCAGTCATGTCCAAACCAGACTGGATTACTGGTTTACTGAATAGCTTCCGTCAGGACACCCTGGGGTCTCCTGGAACTGCAGGTAGTACTTGAGCCACTGTGTCCCAAAGGGCATGGGAGTAGCAGTCTAGAAGACTGCTGGCGTACACCAAGCAAGATTTGTGGAAGAAAAAACACTAACAGTTTCTTTCATTTAAACTCAGAATCAGGTGGGGTGGTCGGAAAGGTGTTGAGTTTTATCTCAGATGTTAATGTCTCCACCACCAAACTCCCTGATATAGAATGTTGTATAATAAAAGCAAGGTTGCCTGGTGCAGGTCCCACGTCGGTATCTGTTAGGGCTTTGTTACGAGGTAATAAGGGTTCTATAGGTGTTTGACCAGGCTAGAGCACCTCGCTTAAACCATTAGTCTACACCGCGAAAGTGGGAATTTAGAGGTCCAGTACTTCTGCTGCCCTTCACATAACGGCGAAGAAGGCACTTTCCTCAGTGGCTGGGCCATGGGTCGAAACAAGGCCAGTATCTAGAGAAGTATCCAGGCCACTGGGTTCTTGGAGTTCTACATACCAATTTTTTTCATCATACTGGTGAAATCTTCCCCTTCATCGACATTGTCAGTCTGAATCAGTGCCGAAAAGACTGTGCAAAGTAGGGCCCTACAGCATGCTCAGGGCAAAGTATCTGGAAGTGAGAGATTGGCTGCGCTCCATTAGGAACCAGGCGCAGCCTCGGTCAGAATGGATTCTGAATGGAGTCAGAAAGAAAGGACAATGGGCTGTAAATCCTATTCAAGCACTGGCACAGTCGATGACTAAAGAACCGTAGCCATCAAAGCTGGTGAGGACCCAGATGTGGGTCAGAGAGACAGACTGCACCGATGGCGGGCCTGCCAATGGAATCCCAACTGCAGGCCGCCCTATGGATCCTTGGGGGCCTCTGTGGATTCTTGGGCCCAAAGGTATGCCAGACAGAACTGGTAAAGTGCTGAAAATGCATAGCATTGGCTACTTAAAGACCTCCACTTGCCTGGACCTGGAAATTCAGGATGCATCAGGACTAGACTTGGAACTAGCTCTGATGAAGATCGGGAGGTACATTAACACCGTTTCACCTTTTCTGGAGTTCAAGGGTGGCGGGAAGGGGCTGAGCCCAATTTATGATGCTTCTTTGTTGACTTACCTGAAGACTTTGATCGTGATAATGATCTGCTGTGGGCACAAGACCTTGCTTTTGACTGAGGTCACCGCATGGTATCTTCCAATGTTTGGAGACATATGTCTTCGCATTGCAGTCCCATAAGGCCTTTGGATTAATGGAAAAGTAGTTATAGCAGATCTTGGAACTGTGTTCTGGCCCCAGGCACCATAAACATACTTTGACATGGTACATGGTTTGAACCCTGTTGTTTTAGTGGTTTACATTTTTCCTTCTGCACTGTAGAAATGTGGAATAAATTGTCTTATGCCAAGAAATACTCACGAGATGAGGAATCTGTGGTTAGAAGTATCCCTCAGAAAGACAGATAAAAGAACAGAAACCACATCCTGCTACATAACGCTTGAGGCCCTCTATGAGTATGGAGATGTGTAGACCTACTGTTATTTGAAATATACTTACCAAGATTTTGGGTTACCTACACTTTAGGGTCACATTTGAGGCTAGGAATTACGCTTCTGTCAGACTTGGAGTAAGCAAGACAATTAAGATCCACAAAAATAAAAACAATCTCACTTGTACAAAACTAGACCGGGTAAATCAAACGGTTAGTAAATGTAAACATGATGAGTACAATATAACTGTTATACTGAAAGGGGTCTTACGATGCATAGCAGCTGTCTTGTGCCACAGCAACACCGCTGTATGGCAGGATCCACGTGATCTCTGTGCTCAGGAACCGCTTGATGCTGTTCAGTGGTTCGTATAGCCGACGCAGATCCCAGAACTTGATCTTCCGGTCTCTGCCCGCAGTCACTAGAAAGTTACTGTTGACAGATAAATAAATGCTTGGATGAGAACAGTGGAGTTGTTGCAAGAAAAGTAGCAGAATTAAGAAAAAAGTCACTAAATCCAACAACCAAGAAAGAAAAACACCACCAATTATTGACATATTCCTACTGCACCCTCCACAGGATCGCATGAGCATACGTCTCCAAACAGGGAAAAGTTACTGACTTAAAAAGATTAAATCACTGAAAGGACTAAAAGGCTCAGACCAAAGAAAGAGCACACAGTGTTCCTAGATATTCTTTCTGCTATTCTTCCTGACGATCCCTAAATGGACAACCCAATCAAAGTAACTGCTTTAAAAAGCATTTGGGAGAGAACACAAGAAACAGTAATTCAACAAGTAAAAGGTAACAATTCACAGAACTAACCTGCCCGGCCTCAAGTCTGGTATAAGAAATGTTATCTTCCCTGTGACTTATAATTGTTTTCAATAAGTTACTACCAGGACGTAGAAGGGATCCAAACAAGTGTACAGTTGTAGCACCACAGTGAAAATGGGCCAGTGAACTGAACAATCACATGAAGCCAGAAAACAACAGATATAACAGATCGGCAAACTTACACAAGTTGACAAGGGAGAGGCACAAAACGAACAACCAGTATACAAAAACAGATTTTTTTATTGCCAGGATAAGAGAAAAACCCTATGAACAGATTGACTAAGTGGGTGAAAAGATGCAGCTAAAACAGGGAGACCCCTGCGATAATGCTGGACCATTAGAGACAAGCAAGAAAAGATCATAAAGCAATCAAAGGAAGAATTCTCCAAATTATATCAAAATTTCTATAGATGTGCAGTATAGAAAAAAGATAATGACTTCTTTGCCCTCATAAAATTCAAAGGTGGATGCGGGGCATATGCAGAGTGAAGAAGATCACACTGAGAATGAACACACTTCGAGCAGCAGGTCACCAGGAGAGGAAAGGGAGCTTTGTGGAATTCCTGAAGGCACAGACTTGTTCGTACTGCTGGCCAATTTACGTTCAGAGATTCTGAAGATGTGAGACGGACTGAAAATTGAATAAGGCCCTAACATAAGTGAAGCAAACATCATGGCAGGATCACAAGAAGAGTGTAAATGAAAGGCGCATCATCACAACACAGGCACACACTCTGAGCTGAGCTTCTGGAGAACATGCTCACTAGAAAGATACCTAGAACAGAAAATATGTGAGAGTTTTTTTTTTTTTTTTTAGAGAAACTGAATTCACAATTTAAGACTGTTAGCGCGCACACACACAATGCGGCGGGTTAAGGATAAAAAGGGATGTCTTCTATTGCAACTGCTGTTTGCAGTGGGCTAAGAGGTACAGCCATCAGGAAACTGACCAGACAAGAGTAATAGACCTGTAATGACAAACATTTACGGACATAGCTCTGAGTGCACGAGAGTTTAGCCATCAGAGTTGGCGCTTGGTCTCTTCACTGGCAGTGGATAGGTGGAATGATTTACCCTGACGTGTGCACCCTCCATGAGCACTCAGCTGCTGTGCTGATTGACGTGTTCACAGGCCACATGATTCCTCACCTTTGAAATATTCCCCAGGCGCTAGTCTGGATCCACAGCATTTACAGCAATACTGCGCTCCACCGGATTTCTGGAGATGTACAGGCCTGGCTCATGGATATGTTGATTGATGACCCACATTTTTGATGGCAAAGACAATTCTCCCTTTGAACATTTCAAGAAGAGTAGGGCCAAGCCATGCTCTTTTCGTCTTTTGACCCCTGCCAAAATGTTTCCTCACCAGTATAGGAAATGCCAAGGTCATTCTAGAGGACTGGTGAATAGACAATGTCAATCTTCCCAAACTCTGCTGTAATTACTCCAGTCATTTTGGCCCAGGGACGTGATTCTGGGAGACAAAAAACAGGCCACCAAGGGACCAGTCCTTTCAGACACTTTATCTTGCAGCAACAGCTATCAAGCCATTTTAGCTGTCCATTAGTAGAACACCACAACTCTATGGGAGCCAGGCTCAAGCACATTACCTGAGGGTGGCAATCCATCACGTCAGACACATGGGCCCTTGGAATCGTTCAGCTTGTCTAAGCCATACCTTTTCTTTTTGCTCTGCTGAATCTTCCAACCGTTTGACAGCTAACCGGAGAGGAAAAGCGGTCAGTTCTGCTGCAAGAGGATGGGAACTTAGGGGGTCATTCTGACCCCGGCGGGCGGCGGGAGCCGCCCGCCTGGAGGGAACCGCCAGAAGACCGTACCGCGGTCAAAAGACCGCAGCGGTCATTCGGGGTTTCCCAATGGGCTGGCGGGCGACCACCAAAAGGCCGCCCGCCAGCCCAGTGGGAAACAGCCCTCCATGAGGATGCCGGCTCCGAATGGAGCCGGCGGAGTGGAGGATGTGCGATGGGTGCAGTGGCACCCGTCGCGTATTTCAGTGTCTGCAATGCAGACACTGAAATACAAAGTGGGGCCCTCTTACGGGGGCCCCTGCAGTGCCCATGCCATTGGCATGGGCACTGCAGGGGCCCCCAGGGGCCCCACGACACCCCTCACCGCCATCCTGTTCCTGGCGGGCGGAACCGCCAGGAACAGGATGGCGGTGAGGGGGTCGGAATTCCCCATGGCGGCGCAGCAAGCTGCGCCGCCATGGGGGATTCCCAGGGCAGCGGAAAACCGGCGGGAGACCGCCGGTTTTCCTGTTCTGACCGCGGCCGAACCGCCGCGGTCAGAATGCCCAAGGGAGCACCGCCAGCCTGTTGGCGGTGCTCCCGCGGTCCCCGGCCCTGGCGGTATTTACCGCCAGGGTCGGAATGACCCCCTTAGTCTCCATAAGAGCCACTGAGAGGGTTCCCGATTCAGAAAATGGAGATGATTACTACTCTTGCTATTACTGTATGCCAAAGTGGGACGAGGGCCCTCGGTTAACTTAAATCTTCATCCTATAAATGTCTTCTTGTGGTATGACAAATTCAAAATGCTGAAGGCTGGCCCAGATTCCATCTGCCCTGTACCGAATGATTGGAGAGGGTCCTTAGACCTGCAAGATGAATATTTTCACATACCAGTCCTGCACTCTCACAGGTGTTACCTCTGGTTTAAGGTAAGCCAGGAGCATAGATTAAGGTACTGTAATCTACCCTAGGTATCCAAGAACAGACCTGCAGAGGGGAAATGATACCTGTAATATTACACACCTGATGACAATCTTGTTATGCTGAATAATAGTTTGCAATATCCTCAAAATAAATATAAATATTGGTCTGTTGATGTGTTAATATATTGTACTACAAGCCAGTGATATAGCTGGTATGAGCATTACATGTAAAACTAAAATCTTTGAAGCACGTTTGAGAAACATAAAATGGAGGCCAAGAGCATTTTCAGTTTGCTGTACTTCTTCTGGGCCTCGCAAGTACCCCTCGGGTGTTCACAAAAATGATGGCAATGGTCGCTGTACATCTTTGAATGTTGGGGATTCCAGTTTTTCCCTACCTCAAAACTAGCTGTCAGTCGTAGACGAGCTCTAGATGACAGCAAACCTCTTGACATCTTACGTGTTCATGATCAATGAGCCAAAGTTGCACTTGACTCCTTCGCAGAGGGTTCCTTTCATTCAAGTTGTCCTAGATACTGTAGAGTTTAGGTCCTGCACTCTGTTACAATAAGTCAATGCATTTGGGCTATGATTCCGATGTTTTGAGCTCTGCTGCTGCCATCTGGCAGATGACAAATCACATCTACATCACAAGGTGCTGCAGGACATCTTATAGCAGAGGAGGAGACCCCTGGTTAGATCTCTTTGCCACTGTTGAGAACACACAGTATGAAGATAAGTTAATGACTGCAGTTCTCCCGTACTGGCATCTTTCATAGATTCACATGCTTGAACCATTCCATGTCAAAGTGGCAGTTTCAAGGTGTAAAAAGAAAGCAGTACAGTTTAACACATTGCCTAAAAGAGCTAAAAAACAATCACGTTAGTATGTTATCCCCACCATTTAATAAGAACCAAACTTCAGTCAATCAGGTGATAGCACTCCCCAGAACACTCCCTTCAGAGGCTTCACACCTTCACATTTTCTACCACTAGATGTGACAAAACAGTATAAGGAAAAGGTGAGCCTCTTAGAGGGGGAGTATGGGTTGCATGTGAATCTATGAAATATGCCAATACTGGAGAACTACAGTTACAGGTAAGTAATGTATATCCTTCTCCATTATTGGATCTTTCATAGATTCACATTCTTGAATCAAAATGGCTAGCAGTTAAAACACATGTACAATAACACTCATAATGACAAAGTAGCAGATGGTGGGGCAACTGAACAAGCAAAGGCTCACCCTATAGAATGAAGCAATACTGCTTCTCCCACACCCGCTTCTCTCTGCATTGCAGACTCCACGCGTAGTGTTGTGTAAATGTGTGTGTGTTCTTCCATGTTGCTGTTCTACAGATGTCTTGAAAAGATACACCAGCAGAAAGAGCAATTCTGGTACAGTGAGTGTACCTTGCCTGACAAAGGTCTTCCAGAATTATGGTGAAAAAACATAAGTAGCTGCTGAAACCCACTGAGCTATATTTTGCTTAAAATGTGGAAATCCCTTATGGTGGTTACCATATCCAACCCGCAACTGGTCCTTGTACACCATATGGTGCACTGAAAAGAATCCCTAACTGATTTACAGGGACAAAATTATATAATAGTAACACTCTTTAGTGGTAAAGTGGGTGAGCAGGTAGGCTTATCAGAGGGCAGTGCTAAGCATTTGTTGTATTCACAGAGGCAACAAATAAGAATAAATCCGAGATCAAAGTAGAAAAATTATTATTTTTATATATGCTTTGAAGGCAAGAACTTCCGTACATAGTAAGTACTGTTTTTGTTATGAATTTTCACAGGTAAGTAAAACGTTCAAATCTGTGTGCTTTTACACACACTGTAATCCTATGGAAGGAAAAGTCAGATGCATAAAGACAGATAGTCAGTTTCAGGGGTTCAAATGCAAAAAGAACAAGTGATGGACGGAATGCTGAACAATGTCAAACATTCACCCCCAGTACAGAGATCTGGGCCTAAATCCATCGTTTTTTTGCCACCCATGCCGTTCCAGTTTGGACCCAGCTATATGCAAATCAGTCTTGACCCTGTTCCCCATGGGAACAGTCCAGCCCGAACTGCCAAGCCAGGTCTGCCCTGGACTGAAAACAAGCATCCTAGGACCGGTTTCAGGGTATCACCCTTCATCAGCCAGGCTAGCTTGATTCCAGTGGCATGGGGAGCACGGGACCCACGTCTGGGCATACCCTTCCCACTTGGGGTGACAAATGCAAAAAGAACAAGTGATGGACGGAATGCTGAACAATGTCAAACATTCACCCCCAGTTTCAGGGGATCACCTTCAGGGTTTGGAGTTATAGTGGGCCAAGGTCCAAAGTGCTACCAACAGTTATTTGGGAGCTTCCCGGATTTCACTGGGAGCAGGGAGGTAGTAGCTGGGCGCACCACGGTGAAGGGGAGGCCACCTGGAAATAGACTGGACAGGGGGACTTCTGGACTAGTCAGACAGCTCCGAAACAGGGTGCATGTAAAGAAATTGCTGCATCCTGCGGATTCAGAAGGAAAATGTTATTTACCAGGTAAGCACCTGTTTGTTGCATGGGGTGCTCTGCATACTCCTGCCATCTAGAATTGGGTCTGTAGTAGTGCAAGTTGTTTATCGCCGAAGAAGCATTTTGGCTCACAGGATCGCGTGACTCTCGGTAATAGTGCACTTGAGCATCAACTCCTTTGTTAGACTGTTTTCCCACAGGCAGGTGAGAAAAGGTGTGTAGAATAAGTATAGAGAAAGAGATGTTCATGCAAATGTAACTAATAAATACAAATATAAAGTAACTGGAATGGCCACAGGCGTCTGGGGGGGGGGGGGAAGGTTGCATGTGAATCTACAGCACTACATGCCATGAACAGATGCTTACTGGGTAAGTAACATTTTCTGTTTGATAGCACGTTTGCCCATCGATACACATGCTCTGCATAGACTGTTTAGTTTTTCTAAACTCTTTGGTTCTGTCAATGCAAAACATGAGTGCTCTTAACATCTAGAGTTTGGAGAGCTCTTTCCGCAACAGAATCAGGATGCGGTAAAAGGACTGGTAGCTCAATGGATTGGTTTATATGGAACTGTGAAACCACTTTAGGAAGGAACCTCAGGTTTGTGCGAGGAACCACCTTGTCTCCATGGATCTGGAAGAAAGGTTCTCCCGAGGTTAGGGCCTGTAGCTCACTGACACACCTGAGTGATGTGATGCCAACTAAAAAAAAAACACCTTCCAAGAAAGGTATTGAAGGGGATGTGAACCAAGTGGCTCAAAATGAGGGCCCATGAACCTGGTAAGCACAATACTGAGGTTCCAGGATGGTGCATGAGGCACCCTTTTAAGTCCTTCTATGAAAGCTTTCATGACTGGTATTCTGAACCAAGAACTATTTTGTCTGTTCCTTAGATATGCAGCTATAGCTGCAGGATGTAGGTGAATGGAAGTGTAAGCTAAGTTTGCTTTTTCTAAAAGGAGCAAATAACAATGTCTTGAACAGTAGCTTTGATGGCGGTCAATAAGTTTGGGTTGGCAGTAGCAAACAAAAGGTTTCCATTTTGTAGCATAACATGCTCTGTGGGTCTACGAGCTTCCCTTAGATGGCCAATACATTCCACAGGCAATCCTAAGCAACCAAACTCTATGACTTCAGGAGCCATATCGAAAGGTTGAGTGAATGAAGCTCTGGATGTCTGATTTGTCCTTTATTTGGAGTTAGAAGGTCCGGCCTGTAGGGGAGCTTCTTGAAGGGAACTGCTGATTGGTCCAGAAGTGTGGTGAACCATGGCTGACGTGCCCAAGTGGAACTTCAAGGGTCATGGTGAGACGTTTGCCTGATCCTGTGAACCAAAAATGGAACAAGAGGGAGAGGTGGAAAAGGATAGGTAAATATCCCTGACCAGTTAATCCATACAGCATTGCCCTTGGATAGAGGTTGTGGACACCTGGAGGTGAAGCTTGGCAATTTTGCGTTTTCTGCTGTGGCGAAAAGGTCTATCTGAGGAGTTCCCCACTTTAAAAAGTATGGTTGAAGGACTTGGGGGTGGAGTTCCCACTCGTGGACTTGTTGCTGCTTCCTGCTGGACTAAGATAACTTTGTGAGACAGGTGATGAAGAAATGTTTTCAGGGCTAGAAACACTGCCTGAAGCTCAAATTGATTGATATGTAGAGATCGGTGACTGAGATCCCAGAGGCCCTGTACTGCGAGGTCTTGAAGGTGAGCACCCTAACTCGTCAGTGATGCATCTGTGGTCAGAACGACCTGAGGTGCAGGCTCCAGAAAAGGCAGCATTTTCAAAAAGTTGGATGTATTCCACCATTGCAGAGAGTGGTGAGTATGGCAGTCCAACAACACTAGATCTTCCAGGTAACCATGTGGCTGAGACCATTGACGAGACTGACAGTCCTATAGGGGACGCACGTGGAGTCTGGCATGGGGGACGATGGAAATGCATGACACCATCATCCCTAACAGGCGCATAATAGTACTGACTGTGTATGTGCAATTCTGCTAAAACTGGAGGAGAAGAAACTAAAAAGTCTGAGTGCAGGCCGGGTTGGGGTATGCCAACCCCAACTCTGCATTGAGAATAGCTCCTAGGTAAGGTGGTATCTAAAGGGGTTGGAGGTAGGATTTGGAAAAGTTGAGTTTGAAGCTCAAAGTGTGAAGGAGATCTACTATCAACTGAGTGTGATATTGGCACTGACGTAAGGCACTGGCTTTGATGATCCAGTCGTCTAGGTAAAGGAACACGTGGATGTTCTGTCTTCTGAGGTGTGCAGCAACAACTGCTGAACACTTTGTGAAGAGTCTGGGAGCAGTCATGATCCTGAAAGGCAGGACTTTGAACTGGTAATGTTGGCCTGCAATAAAGAACCTTAGGTATTTTAGGTGTGCAAGGTGAATGGGAATATGTAAGTAGGCGTCCTTTAGATCTAGAGCTGCAGTAAAGTCGCTTTTTGCAGAGGTAGAATAACACCTTGAATATTGACCATGTGAAGTGCTCTGACAGGATGTAATGGTTTAATGGTCTGAGGTCCAAAAAAAGCCCTGAGAGAACGATCTTTTTTGGAAATTAGGAAGTATAGGGAGTATACTCCTGATCCCTGGTGGTGTAAGGGAACAGGCTCAATGGCCCCATTAAGAAGAAGGGATCGAACCTCTTATATAAGAAGGGTGAGGTTCTGGTGGGATAGCCTGTAAGTGAAGGGGGAATATTCGGAGGAGTGGTAATGAGCTCCAGACAATAAACATGTTGGATAATGGAAAGGAACAATTGGTCCATGGCAGGGCCGGCTTTAGGACTGGTGGTACCCTGTGCGACAGTTTATTGTGTTGCCCCCCTACCCCATGACCTCCTCCTCGGTTTCACACACTACCACCAGCAAATGTGACCCTCATCTCTCCATCGCTCCCCTTTCACATACATTCATGTGTTTTAAAGCACTTATAAAGGCTGGCTTTACTAATCTACTCAGCAGCTAGCCACTTAAAATATAGGGGCATATTTAAGAGCCCCTAGCACCACATAAATGTTTTTTTTTTTTTTTTACGCTAATGTGGTGTTAAAAGGCCAAAAACATTGTGCCATATTTACAATGTGGCGCAATGCATGCATTGCGCCACTTTGTATCTATTTGTGCTACATTATGCCTCGCCAGGCATAATGTATGCAAAGGTGGCATTCCCCCGTGACGGGGGGCCAAAAAAATGGTGTAAGGAAATCGGACAGATTTCTTGTGTCATTATTTTCCGGCACTTTAAGCGCCTGCTCAGAGCAGGCGTTAAAAGGAGACTTCTGTTGGTTACAATAGGCCTCTGGGTGCTTTGCAGGATTAGCATCAACATTTGTTACGCTAATCCTGCAAAGCGCCGGACTAGCGTAAAGCATTCTGACAGTAGTCCCCTAATTACCGCCATGGTGTGCCGTATTTTAAATACAGTGCACACATGGTGGTGTTAGGCGGGCGCTAAGGGGTGCAAGAAAAGTGGCGCAGCACTGTGTGTAGCGCCACTTTTTTCAAATATGCCCCATAGGGCATATTTAAGAGCCCCTAGTGCCATTCTAACGCCACATTAATGTCATTTTTATTTTTTAACTAATGTGGCGTTAGAAGGCCAAAAATGCTGCACCATATTTACAAAGTGGCGCAATGCATGCATTGCGCCACTTTGTAACCCTTTGCGCCACATTATGCGGAATGTATGCAAAGGGGGCATCCCCCGTTAGGGTGGCCCAAAAATGGCGCAAATAAATCTAACAGATGCTAATCCTGCAAAGCCGGACTAGCATAAAAAAATTTAAAAAACTGACACTAGTCCCCTAACTACTGCCATAGTGCGCCATATTTTAAATATGATGCACACATGGTGGTGGAAAGTGGGGGGGTGTTGGTGTTTGGGTGCTAAAGGGTGCAAGAAAAGTGGCGCAGCACTGTGTGCAGCATAACATTTTCCAATAATGCCCCATAGGGCAGTGCTTGATTTGTAAATAAAAAGGTGCCGGTGCCCAAAGCCCTCCTCTTGAACACGCGGCTGCTGCAATTAAATATGTGAACACGGAATACAGAGGCAGCGTAATCCTGAAGCCATCACGGGCCTCTTCAATCCAGTTACAGGCGCTCCCTGCCACTTCAGCTTACTCTTGCGGATTTCTGCTTTTTCCCATTGTGACGCTTTTTTGTTTTTCTCTTCCTCCGTCCATATGTGTCTTTTTCTCGCAGTAAATGATTGAGGCAAGAAAATAAGCGCCGGCCCTCAAAAATAAGTGCTGGTGCTCCGCACCAGAAACAACAAGCACAAATTAAGCAGTGCCATAGGGGCATATTTAAGAACCCCTAGTGCCATTCTAATGCCACATTAATGTAATTTGTTTAACACTAATGTGGCGTTAGAAGGCCAAAACGCTGCACCATATTTACAAAGAGGCGCAATGCATACACTGTGCCACTTTGCGCTACATTATGCCGGCGCCAGGCATAATGTATGCAAAGCGGGCATCCCCCTGTTAGGGGGACCAAAAAAATGGTACAAAGAAATCTAGAAATCTGACAGATTTCTTTGAGGCATTTTTTTCTGGCACTTTTAACGCCTGCTCAAAGCAGGCATTAAAAGGAGGCTCCCATTGGTTACAATGGGCCTCTGGGTGCTTTGCAGGATTAGCGTCAGAATTTTTTATGCTAATCCTGCAAAAAAACTGACTAGCGTAAAAAATTCTGACGCTAGTCCCCTAACTACCGCGATGGTGCGCTGTATTTTAAATATGACGCATACATGGTGGCCCCGGGGGGGAGGAGTGGGGGGGGGGGGGGTGGCAAGAAAAATGGCGCAGTACTGTGTGCAGCGTCACTTTTTTAACATATGCCCCATAGAGCAGTGCTTAATTTGTAAATAAGAAGGTGCCAGTGCCCAAAGACCTCCTCTTAAACACGTGGCTGCTTCAATTAAATGTGTGAACACGAAATAAAAAGGCAGTGTAATCCCGAAGCCATCTCGGGCCTCTTGAATCCATTTACAGGGGCACTCCCTGCCCCTTCAGCTCACTCTTGCGCATGTCTGCTCCCCCCCCCCCCCCATTGTGACACTTTTTCGTTTTTCTCTTCCTCCGTGTTTCCCATATGTGTCTTTTTCTCGCAGTAAATGCTTGAGGCAGAAAAATAAGCGCCGCTCTCAAAAATAAGTGCTGGTGCTCTGCACCGAAAACAACAAGCACAAATTAAGCACTACAATAGGGGAATATTTAAGAGCCCCTAGTGCCATTCTAGCACCACATTAGTGTCATTTCATGACACTAATGTGGCACTGGAAGGCCAAAAACGCTATGCCATATTTACAAAGAGGCGCAATGCATGCATTGCGCCATGCATGCATTGCGCCACTTTGTAACCCTTTTCGCTACATTATGCCTACACCAGGCAAAGTGTATGCAAATGGGGCATCCCCACATTAGGGGGGGGCCAAAAAAATGATGCAAAGAAATCTCTCAGATTTGTTTGCGTCATTTTTTTCCGGCACTTTTAACACCTGCTCATAGCAGGCATTAAAAGGAGGCTTCAATTGCTTACAAGGGGCCCCTGGGTGGTTTGCAAGATAAGCGTCAACATTTTTTATGCTAATCCTGCGAAACGCTGGACTAGCGTAAAAATTCTGACGCTTGTCCCCTAACTACCGCCATGGTGCACCGTATTTTAAATATGATGCACACATGGTGGCGTTAGGGGGGGGGCGCTAAGGGTGTAAGAAAAGTGGCACTGCACTGTGTGCAGCACCACTTTTCTCAAATATGCCCCATAGTTCTGTTTTTTGCAGCAGACATATTAACCCTCTATGCCACTTTATGTTGAGTCAAAGCTGCTACTAGGCAAAACTCCCATCTCTCTACCTAGCAGGAACATTAATCACAAGAGGTATCTTGACATTTTAATTGTTTCTTGAAGGCTAAACGCACAAGGAACTTTTCAGCAGTGCTTTTAAATTCCAAGTTTTGGAAGTTATTGCTAAACACAGCGCCCCTCTGAGGTCAGCACCTGAAAGCCGTCTCAGGTCCATGGTGATATTGACTCATTCTGAATGAAAGTTTTGGAGCCATCCTACGACAGGTGTGGAGTGAGCGGGAGAAGACGATGGTAGTCACTGCTTTGCAGTGGAGGAAGAGCCACGGGAGGCGGTGCTCTTACCTCTGCCCTCGTTATTGCCTCTGTAGGCCCCCTATAGAAACCCCTGGAATAAGAAGGTGTCTGGTTAGGGAAGTAGACTCCTCAGAGGATGTAGATCTGTGGGCACCTCTGAAAGTGGGGTGATGAAAAGGGCCCCTTTGGGCGGAGGATTGCAGAGCACCTGTAGGATGCTGGCTCACTATATGGTGCACTAAAAAGAAGTACACCGTGCAGAATGTCCAGTGGCTCCCCAATTGGTTTGCAGAGGTGAAAGTAGATGGGAATAATGCTCTATTTTGCAGTAGATTTTGTGGTAGTGTGAGCAATAAGTTAGTCTTATCACAGGGTACTGCTAAGCATTTGTTGTACTCACAGAGTCAATAAATGAGACAAACTCAAAGAATAAATATGAGACCAATTTAGAAAAATAACACTTTATATTGGGTTATAGTTTTAACCCAAGAACTTCGTTATAAGGTAAGTACATTATAGGCATAAATTTATTTCAGTTGCAAAAATCGACAGTGCAATGTCAAAGTTCTTCGATGTTAACCTATTGAAGGAAAACACATTCAGCAAGCAAGCACTTTACGACGACTCACGGGACTAATCTTGTAGACTCACGGTGAGTACTGGGCAAGGGTCAGGACCATACCAACAGGTCACTCCGGGCAGAACTGGGGCAGCCGGGTGCAGAGGTGCAGTACACGTTGGGTGCCCAAAGTATTTCAATGAGGATTGGTCTCTGTGGATTTAGGCTGCAGGCTCTTGGGGGGTGGGGGCAGTCGGGGACAAACAACAGGTAAACAGGAAACGTGGGGTGTTCGGGGACATAGGTGCAACTTTGGTTCTCTTCAACAGGGCCCAGGGGTGACAGAAGCAGTGGTGTCCTTTGGCGTTGGGCTTCCTTGTCCTGGAGCACTCGAGGTTGGGGAGTCCTGTGGTCTAAGGCTGCAGGGGGTGTTGTGGAGTCTGGGGGGGGGGGGGGGGGGGGGGGGGGGGGTCCGCTGCTCACAGGAGACTTGAGTCTTTTTCGAAGGCAGGCAGTTCTCCCAGGTTTCTGGAGATTCAGCTGCGGGACGAGGCGCCTTCTAGTGCGGAGTCCAGACAGTCCAGCGGGGTTGGTACCAGGTCAGCAGCTGCTTCTTCTCCTCCTCTTCTGCAGGTGCGTCTCTTCTTTGTCCTTTTCTTCTTAGGTCCTCAGGATCAGAGTTCTGGGCTGCTACCTAAATACTCAATTAGGGGCATTACAGGGTGTACCAAGTGGCAGCCAATGGGTTGCCCACCTTTAGGGCGACTACACTCTTTTTATGACCACTTCCGTTGGGAAGTGGCTGTTACCCTGACCCAGTGGCGTAATTCCTTCCAAACCAAGAAGGAGGAATTTAAAAAGTGGTGCCCACTTCAGCTCTTCCACCTTAGGGTTGGGACTGGCATGAAGTGGGAACACCTCCTAATCGGTCTAATTCTCCCGCCTGTCTTGCAGCCAAACGTGGGGTCAGGACAGGGGGGTTGGTCATCGCCGTTATTTGGAAAGACCTGGGTCACGTTCCAAAGGAGGCCAGGCCTTGGAAGCTTTTCGCCCTGGAATGTTCATCCTGCCTGAAGGAGGTGACAACACCTCCGCCCAGTGCAGGCTTTTGTCTCTGGACCCCAAGAGCACTGGCTCTCACCTTAGGGGGTCAGAAACGTGGCTAAGGTGTCTGAACTCGTCAGGACTAGTCAGTTAACACACTAGTAGCTGGTAGGTTTTCAGGGGGCACCTCTAATGTGCCTTCTAGGTGCATGTATCCGTAAATCTAACACTGGCATCAATGTGAGTTCACCAATACAAGATGTTTTATATCAGACATCCCTATCTTCAGTGAAGCCATCATGTAGCTGAGGAACTTTTAGCAACCAATGCCCAGAACTTGTATCTAAAATGGCATCCCTGGTCACTTACTATAATTGAGAATTGACAAAGACATAGCAGGGGCATATCTGCTCGTGCAGATATGCCCTCATATGTAATATAATGCACCCTGACTTAGGGCTGCAAGGCCTGCTAGAGGGGTGACTTACATATATTACATGAAGTGTTAGGGGACATGGCACACAGCCTTGGGCTGCAACCAGAACCCAGCTTCCTACATTTAGCATTAGACAGCTGGATGGAGTTTTTTGTTTTTTTTGTTTTTTTAAGGTTTGACACAAGTTTCCGTTTCCTCTCACAACATTTGTGATGCTTTCTTCCACATTGAGCTCACTTTAGCTTGCCACATGAGTGAACTTCAGGTACTATTACTGCATTCACCCTACACCACCTTTTTCCTGGATAAACTGATACTGAGGACTTGTGCAGCCTCCTGGACAAAAGTAGTGACCTTCTTCCATGTTGGGTAATCAGTGTTCTTTGACACTCCTCACCCCTCGCAAAAGATTAGGTTTCATCAGCTGGACCCTAAAAAAGATGCAAAACTTTTACATCCATTGCATCAAGGACCATCAGGTGGGCAATCCGCTTTTTGAGGGATTCTCTGCTGGTGTTGGGCAGCAGCACCACCATGTGTCAGGACTAAGCCGATCCCACACCATTTGGAAGCTGCTGGCTTAACCTTCATAGCTAGCTAGCAGCACTTCAGCCAAACCTAAAAAGTAAAGGTGATTTGTGGCAGCCTGATGCATGACACCGACTCCTCAGGGAAGTCGCGCTAGAACAGTTTTTTTCCTTTTTCTCAGTTACATAAGTCTCATACATGCAAAGACAAACAGAAGGAGGACTTGGATTAATATTTTATTTAAACAACTGCGTTCTATGTAAAAAAAAGGCATGAACTGCAATTATTAGGAAGATGAAACACAACACAATTATCATTGTGACTATAAACGTGAGGTGGACATCACACTCTTGGACAGGCAATACTTGGCAGATTTTCATACACAGCCTTGAGCAGAGTGCAAGATGAAAAATGTTGTGTAAAGAAGAAAACAAGTTACTTACTTGTAACTACAGTTATCCAGTATTGGTATCTTTCATAAATTCACATGCTTGAATCATCCCCGTTGTAGAAGTGGGAGTCCCACGGTATACTATAACAGCAGTAAGTAAAAATTTCCATGGGCTATAATGCTAGCAAAATCACACATATAGCCTATCCATGTCCTTTTGTAAAAAAGAACCAAACTTGACTCATGACCATTCAGGCTCCAGCACCCTCTAGAATATTCCCCAAAGAGGCTGATTCCCTCAGATTTTCTAGCACTAGAGTGAAGAGTATGTAATGGAAAGGAAATGTGAGCCTCAAAAAGGGAGGAGGGTAGGTCACATGTGAATTTATGAAAGACACCAATACTGGATAAGTGTAGTTACAGGTTAGTAACTTGTTTTCTTATCCAGTATTGGATCTTTCATAAAGTCACATGCTTGAATCTGAATAGGCAGCAGTACTCACAATAACAGTTATGCCCTCAGTGGATGGTGGGTGCGAGCATTGTAATCCTTCTAAATATAGAACTATATAACATATCTATATCAATAGATATATGTGTGTGTGTGTGTATATATATATATATATATATGTATACACACACACACACACACATATATATATATATATATATGGAAAATGTCACTTACCCAGTGTACATCTGTTCATGGCATTAGTCGCTGCAGATTCACATGCTGTGCACATCCCGCCATGGGCTCGGAGTGTTACAAGTTGTTTTTCTTCGAAGAAGTCTTTTCGAGTCACGAGATCGAGGGACTCCTCCCATTTCGGCTCCATTGCGCACGGGCGTCGACTCCATCTTAGATTATTTTCCCCGCAGAGGGTGAGGTAGGAGTTGTGTATGCTAGTAATAGTGCCCATGCAATGGAGTGAATACGTATGTACATAATGTAGTTTAAAGTAATATATTTACAAATTTACAAATGTTCAAGATCAACTTCTAAACGGCTACAGGCTCCCGGGAGGCGGGTGGGCGCATGTGAATCTGCAGCGACTAATGCCACGAACAGATGTACACTGGGTAAGTGACATTTTCCGTTCGGTGGCATGTGTAGCTGCAGATACACATGCTGTGCATAGACTAGTAAGCAGTTATCTCCCCAAAAGCGGTGGTTCAGCCTGTAGGAGTTGAAGTTGTTTGAAACAATGTTCGTAGTACTGCTTGACCTACTGTGGCTTGTTGTGCTGTTAACACATCTACACAGTAGTGTTTAGTAAATGTATGAGGCGTAGACCATATAGCTGCCTTACATATTTCAATCATTGGAATATTTCCCAGACAGGCCATGGTAGCACCTTTCTTTCTAGTTGAGTGTGCCGGCAGTTTTCTTTTTGCTTTAAGATAACAGGTTTGAATGCACTTAACTATCCATCTAGCAATGCCTTGTTTAGAAATTGGGTTTCCTGTATGAGGTTTTTGGAAAGCAATAAATAATTGTTTTGTTTTTCGAATTAGTTTTGTTCTGTCAATGTAGTACATTAACGCTCTTTTGATGTCTAATGTATGTAGTGCTCTTTCAGCTACAGAATCTGGCTGTGGGAAGAACACTGGTAATTCTACTGTTTGATTCAAATGGAACGGTGATATGACTTTTGGTAAAAATGTAGGATTTGTCCGTAGAACTACTTTATGCTTGTGTATTTGAATAAATGGTTCTTGTATGGTAAATGCTTGAATCTCACTTACTCTTCTTAAAGATGTGATGGCAATTAAAAATGCAACTTTCCATGTTAAGTATTGCATTTCACAAGAGTGCATGGGCTCAAAAGGTGGACCCATGAGTCGTGTTAAGACAATGCTGAGGTTCCATGAAGGAACTGGTGTTCTTGGTGGTATAATTCTCTTTAGGCCTTCCATAAACGCTTTTATGACTGGTATCCTAAACAGTGAAGTTGAGTGCGTAATTTGCAGGTAAGCTGAAATTGTGGTAAGATGTATCTTAATGGAAGAAAAAGCTAGCTTTGACTTTTGCAAATGTAGTAAGTATTTTACGATATCTTTGGCAGATGCGGGTAAGGGTTGAATTTGATTATTATGGCAGTAATAAACAAATCTTTTCCACTTATTTGCATAGCAATGTCTAGTGGTAGGTTTCCTAGCTTGTTTTATGACCTCCATACATTCCTGTGTAAGGTCTAAGTGTCCGAACTCTAGGACTTCAGGAGCCAAATTGCTAGATTCAGCGATGCTGGATTTGGGTGTCTGATCTGTTGTTTGTGTTGCGTTAACAGATCTGGTCTGTATGGTAGTTTGACATGAGGCACTACTTAGAGGTCTAGTAGTGTTGTGTACCAAGGTTGTCTTGCCCATGTTGGCGCTATTAGTATGAGTTTGAGTTTGTTTTGATTCAACTTGTTTACCAGATATGGAAGGAGTGGGAGAGGGGGAAAAGCGTAAGCAAATATCCCTGACCAACTCATCCATAACACATTGCCCTGAGACTGATGTTGTGGGTACCTGGATGCGAAGTTTCGGCATTTTGCGTTTTCCTTTGTTGCAAATAGATCTATTTGTGGTGTTCCCCAACTCTGGAAGTAAGTGTTCAGTATTTGGGGGTGAATCTCCCATTCGTGGATCTGTTGGTGATCCTGAGAGAGATTGTCTGCTAACTGATTCTGAATTCCTGGAATAAATTGTGCTATGAGGCGAATGTGGTTGTGAATCGCCCAATGCCATATTCTCTGTGCCAGGAGACACAACTGTGTTGAGTGTGTCCCTCCCTGTTTGTTTAGGTAATACATCGTTGTCATGTTGTCTGTTTTGACAAGAATGTGTTTGTGGCTTATTATGGGTTGAAATGCTTTCAGCGCTAGAAATACTGCCAATAGTTCTAAGTGATTTATGTGAAACTGTTTTTGCGGACTTTCCCATTGTCCTTGCATGCTGTGTTGATTGAGGTGTGCTCCCCACCCTATCATGGAGGCATCTGTCATTATTACATATTGTGGCAGTGGGTCTTGGAAAGGCCGCCCTTGGTTTAAATTTATACTGTTCCACCATTGAAGCGAGGTGTATGTTTGGCGGTCTACCAACACCAGATCTAGAAGTTGACCCTGTGCCTGTGACCATTGTGATGCTAGGCACTGTTGTAAGGGCCGCATGTGCAACCTTGCGTTTGTGATAATGGCTATGCATGAGGACATCATGCCTAGGAGTTTCATCACTTGGAGTGGGAATCCCTTTTGCTGTGTTGATTGTCGCCCCTAAGTATTGCTGTGTCTGACACGGCAGAAGGTGTGACTTTGTGTAGTTGATTGAGAAACCTAGTTTGTGGAGGGTTTCTATGACATACTTTGTGTGTTGTGAACACCGTTCTAGCGTGTTGGTTTTGATTAACCAATCGTCTAGGTACGGGAACACATGTATTTGCTGCCTTCTGATATGTGCAGCTACGACTGCCAGGCACTTTGTAAAAACTCTTGGCGCAGTTGTTATTCCGAATGGCAACACCTTGAATTGGTAATGTACCCCTTGGAATACAAACCTTAAGTACTTTCTGTGTGAAGGATGTATCGGTATATGGAAATATGCATCCTTTAGGTCTAGTGTTGTCATGTAGTCTTGTTGTTTGAGCAGTGGGATTACGTCCTGTAATGTCACCATGTGAAAGTGATCTGATTTGATGTAGGTATTTAATGTTCTGAGATCTAATATAGGTCTTAGAGTTTTGTCTTTTTTGGGTATGAGAAAGTAGAGAGAGTAAACTCCTGTTCCTTTCTGTTGGTTTGGTACTAATTCTATTGCTTCTTTCTGTAGCAATGCCTGAACTTCTAGTCCTAGAAGATCTATATGTTGTTTTGACATATTGTGTGTTTTTGGTGGGACGTTTGGAGGGAATTTGAGAAATTCTATGCAATAACCATGCTGGATAATTGCCAGTACCCAAGTGTCTGTTGTTATCTCCTCCCAATGTTTGTAAAATTTGCTTAGTCTCAGGTGTTATGTGTTGGGGATGTGTGACTTGGAAGTCACTGCTTGTTTTGAGGAGTTTTGGGGCTTTGGAACTTCCCTCTACTTTTTGGGAACTGTCCCCCTCTATATTGTCCCCGAAAACTTCCCCGCAGATATTGGCTCTGATAAGTGGGCCTTGTTTGTGAGGTCGTGGGTTCTGTGCTTTGCCCTCGAAACCCCCCTCGAAACTGTGTTTTTCGAAATGTGCCTCTGCTCTGTGGGGAGTAGAGTGCGCCCATGGCTTTGGCCGTATCAGTGTCTTTCTTAAGTTTTTCGATAGCAGTGTCCACCTCCGGCCCAAACAACTGCTGTCCGTTAAATGGCATATTCAGCACAGCTTGCTGTATTTCCGGTTTAAATCCTGATGTACGCAGCCATGCATGTCTCCTTATTGTCACTGCTGTGTTGACAGTTCTAGCAGCTGTGTCTGCAGCATCCATTGCTGACCGTATCTGATTGTTGGAGATACTCTGTCCTTCTTCTACTACTTGCTGTGCTCTTTTTTGGAACTCCTTGGGCAAATGTTCTATAAAGTGTTGCATTTCGTCCCAATGAGCCCTATCGTATCTGGCCAACAAAGCCTGTGAGTTTGCAATACGCCACTGGTTTGCTGCCTGTGCCGCCACCCTTTTGCCTGCTGCGTTGAATTTTCGACTTTCTTTATCTGGAGGTGGTGCATCTCCTGAAGTGTGTGAGTTCGCTCTCTTGAGAGCTGCCCCTACTACAACTGAGTCCGGTGTTAGCTGTTGTGTGATGTACACGGGGTCTGTTGGTGGCGGTTTATATTTTTTCTCCACTCTTGGAGTAATGGCCCTTCCTTTTACAGGCTCCTCAAACACTTGTTTGGAGTGTTTTAGCATTCCGGGTAGCATGGGAAGACTCTGGTACTGGCTGTGTGTGGACGACAATGTATTAAATAGAAAGTCGTCTTCAATGGGCTCTGCATGCAGGCTGACATTATGAAATGCCGCTGCCCTCGACACCACCTGTGCGTAGGCTGTACTATCTTCTGGTGGCGACGGTCTAGCTGGATAACAGTCAGGACTATTATCTGACACTCGCGCATCATAAAGGTCCCACGCATCAGGGTCATCTTGACTCATCCCTGTATGAGTCGGGGATTGCATCATAGGTGGAGTGGCTACCGGTGATGTTTGCGGCGATCGTTGTGGAGACAGTGCGGGCTTACTTGTTTAGCCACCTTTGCCTGTGGCTGCTTGTCTTTCTCCTGGAAGCCAAGTTTGTGTTTCATTCTAATAGGAGGGAGAGTGCTGATCTTCCCTGTTTCTTTTTGGATGTGGAGCCTTCTTTGGGTGTAGTCTGGCTCCATTGTCTCCAATTCCTGTCCAAATCTATGTATTTCCATTTGTGAGGACAGTCCTTGGTCCTCTGTGTAGGAACTTGATTTCGGTTCCGAGGCCGGATGTTTCGGTATCGAAACCTTTTCGGCTACTTTTTTAGGTTCCGACGAAACCTTTTTTATTTTCGGCGTCGTTGTCTCTCGGTGCCGATTCATTTCGGTGCCACTGTCTCGGTGCCGAACTTGCTCGGAGCCGCTATCTCGGGCCCGAGATTGCTGTGTGGCGGTATCTCGACCGGAGTCGGATGACTTCAACACAAGCGTGCCCTTTTTCGGTGCCGATGATCGGTCACCTATTTTTCGGGTTAAGCCATGGCCTGTTGGCGGTGGTGTCCCCTGGGCTTTTGTGGTCTTCTCGTGAGTTTTATGTTTCGACGTCTTACTCACGGTTTTCGGCGTTTCTTCGGGATCGATCTCATCCGAGTCCGATTCCTGGATGGAGAAGGTTTCTTCTTCCTCCTCGAAACGTCCTTGTCCTGTCGGCGCCGACGCCATTGCAGTCTTCTTGCTCTTCGGTCTCTTAGTGTCTTCCTGGACCGAAACGCTCGACAGGCTTCACAACTATCTTCCTTGTGTTCTGGCGACAAACACAAGTTACAGACCAGATGCTGATCTGTATATGGATACTTGTTATGGCATTTTGGGCAGAAGCGGAATGGGGTCCGTTCCATCAGCCTTGAAGAGACACGTGGCCGGGCCAACCAGGCCCCGACGGGGGATCGAAAAAAACCCGAAGGGCCACCGGAGCTCTTCAAAAGTCGGTGTCGATCTGTTATAACTAACCAGATACCGAACGCAAACAATACCGACGATTTTTCAGAGATTCTAACTAACTTTCCGAACCGAAACCCGGAGCGAAAAGGAACACGTCCGAACCCGATGGTGGAAAAAAAACAATCTAAGATGGAGTCGACGCCCATGCGCAATGGAGCTGAAATGGGAGGAGTCCCTCGATCTCGTGACTCGAAAAGACTTCTTTGAAGAAAAACAACTTGTAACACTCCGAGCCCAACACCAGATGGCGAGATGTGCACAGCATGTGTATCTGCAGCTACACATGCCATCGAACATATATAAATATACACACACAAATATAAAGTAAAACATGTCAAACAATCACAGCATAGGAATTATAAACTTATTGTATATAGAATTAAGTTAACTCATTCAAGGAAAAATCTCACCTCAATGAAAAAGATGACGTAGGACCGCCTGTCCAACAAGAAAATCATCTCTTTGTGTTGATTCCAAACAGTAATGCTGCGCAAAAGAATGAGTAGTCTTCCACGTTGCAGCCTGACATATCTTGTCCAAGGCGATCCCTTGAAATAGAGCAGCCGATGTGGAAATTGCTCTTGTAGAATGTGCTTTTGGGCGGTTCGTTAATGGTGTTCCCGCCTTTGTGTGGCAAAACTGGATGGTGGTGACTCCTGTACCCTTACGGCCTTGGGCATATGAGACTAAGAGCTGGTCTGTCTTCTGGAGCAGTTTAGTACGCTGAAGGTAGAACTTCAAGCATCTTTTGATATCCAGTGAGTGGAGAGTCCTTTCCGCCACCGTTGAGGGATTCGGGAAGAAGGTTCTTAATATCACTAGTTCATTCAAATGAAAAGATGACGGCACCTTAGGGATGTATCTCAGGTTTGTTCTAAGAAGGAAAAAGTTGTCTGAAAACATAAGATAGGGCTCTTTAAAGGTAAAGGCCTGTATATCACTTACTCTTCTTGTGGATGTAAGAGCCAGTAAAGTTGCTACCTTCCATGTCATGTATTTCAGCTCTGCTGTGAATAGGTTCAAACGGGGCTTTCATTAATTGTGAAAGAACTACGTGTAAATGCCATTGGGGCGGGGGCGGTCGCACTGGAGGGAAAGTGCGAAACAGACCCTTCATAAACTGCTTGATTAGTCTGGATGAACCAAGGGAGGGTGTATCTGCAGAGCGTCTATAAGATGATATAGCAGCCAAATGGACTTTAACAGATGCATGACCAAGCCCAGCCTTTGACGGAGTGAGAAGCTATGATATAATTTGCTCTGGCAAGAGTTTTAACGGATGCAAATTGTTTTGATGGCACCAGATAAAAAACCTCTTCCATTTGAGCCAGTAAGTCCCGTTTGTACTGTCAGCTCGTGTCCTAGACAAAATTACCTTGCATTCTTCATCGATGCTCATGCCCTGAAATTCATGGAATTCAGGAGCCATGTGTGCAATTGGAGAGATGCTGGATGGAATATCTGACCTTGATTCTTCATTAGAAGGTCGTGCTTGCTGGGAAAATGTAAGGGATAGGCCACTGACAGGAGAAGGAGTTCCGTGTACCAATACTGTCTGGGCCACTTGGGTGCTATGAGTATGAGCTTGCAACCCTCTGATTTCATCATCTTCAGAAGCCTGGCAATCAATGAGAAGGGGGAAAAGCGTATGCAAAGATCCCGGACCATCGCATCGAAAGGGCATTCCCCCACGACCCTGGGAGCGGGTACCGACTGGCGTAAAATTGGCATTCAGTGTTTTGATTGGTGGCAAAGAGATCCAGGGTTGGCCGTCCCCAGCACAGAAAGATGTTGTCTAGCGTCCTCAGATCGAGTTCTCATTCGTGGCAGTTGTCGTCCGTCCTGCTAAGAGTCCGATAGGGCATTGTTGACACCTGGAAGGTGTTCCACTCTTAGACAAATCTTGTGAAGTGTGAGCCACTCCCACAGAGATTGAGGTTCTCTTGAGAGGAAAGAGATCTTGTTCTTCCCTGTTTGTTGGCCTAGAACATGCTTGTAGTGTTGTCTGTGCAGACCAACGCAGAGGATCCTGCAATCCGCAGAAGGAACGCTTTGAGTGTGAGAAAACTTGCTTTTGATTCTAGCAGATTTATATGCAGTTTTCTCCGCGCAATCAACCATTTCCCTTGAATGCACATGTCTTGCAGATGACCTCCCCAGCCCTCCAATGAAGCATCTGTTGTGATAATGAAATCTGTCATAGGCAGGTGATGGTAGCCTTGGACACCAGCTGTGATGTAGGACCTTTTATCAGCCAGTCGTCCAGATATGGGAAGACTTGCAAACCTTTGTTGCGTAGGAAAGCTGCGATTGGAGTGAGACATTTCGTGAAGATTCTTGGCACTGACTTTAAGCCGAATTGGAGGACTTTGAATTGATAATGGGCACCGGCCACAGTGAAGTGGAGATATTTGCGATGCTTTACATGTATCAGTATGTGGAAATAGGCATCCTGGAGATCCAACGATGCCATGTAATTTCCAGTGTTCAGCAGGTACAGGATATCCAACAGTGTGATTAACGAAAGGATTGTTTCTTTAGAAACTTGTTCAATTTTCTGAGCTCTAGGATTGGTCTCCATTCCCCTGACTTTTTCCTTATTAGACAGAACCGGGAATAGAATCTGAGTCCCCTGTGTTGCACAGGGACCTCTTCTATCGCTCCTTTGGAGAGCATTAGGAAAACCTCTTACTGAAGCAAGTGAAGATGAAGTGGATGCGATTTTCCTGGCGGATGGTGTGGTGGTTTTTGTATAAATTCTAGTGTATGACCTTGAGCCACTATATCCAGCACCCATTTGTCCGATGTTATCTTTTTCCAATTCTGAAGGTAGTTTGAGATGTTCGCTCCCACTTGATGGAATTGTGGAAAATGTGGAAGCGTAGCCGGTGCCCGACAGGGATCATTGTTTGCGGGGTTGATCCCGGGTTTGAGAGCTCTGTTTCCTTCTCTCACCTTGTCTGGTGTAGGAGGCCGTGGATGGTTGCCTGTAAGCCTGCTGATAGGCCGGTCTATATTGGGGCTGCTGGTACTGCCTATGGTAGGAGCCACGAAACTTAGAGAAACCCCTACCCCTTGCTCCCCGAAAGGGTCGTTTCCTGTACTGCAAGGTACCCAGAGAACGAGCAGTGTCCATGTCAGTTTTGATGGACTGTAGGGCCTCATCTATATGCTTACCGAAGAGAGATTCTCTGTCAGAGGGCATATCTAATATCCTAGACTGGACTTCTGGCCTGCAAGATGTTGCTTTCAACCATCCATGATGGCCCAGTACCGCTGCTCCTGCCAGCTGACGAAAGCCTGTGGAGGCTATATCAAGAGCGCAGTCAATGATCTCTTCTGAGGTACGCTCTCCTTCCTGCAGAATTTTGCCTGCCTCAGGTTTGCTTGTTCTCAGGAATGAGCTCTAAGAAGACGTTCATGTCAGACCACATCTGGCGATCATAGCGACCCAAAATCGCTAAAGAGTTGACTGCATGGACAGTTATAGCTGACATGGCCGAGAATCTCTTGCCCACGTTGTCTAGGCGCCTGCCTTCCCTATCTGGAGGAGTAAATATAGGCGTCAATGGATTCTTAGAACTCCGTTGGGCGGCTTGGGAAATGACCAAATCCGGTTTAGGATGCCCTGTTAAACACGCTGGAGAGTCCTGTGTAGCCTTGTATTTTTTATCCAGCTTTTGTGGGACCGGTGGAACAGTAGCTGGATTCTCCATGATTTTAATGCCTTCACTCCAAATAAAGTCTATGATTGGAATTGCCCTCACCGATTTTCTTGCCTGTTCTTTGAAGTCATGGAGGAAGCATTCTTCAGACTGTGAGACAGAGGTTGGAAACTGAAACCGTGTGGCCGCTCTATCCATTAAGTTATGAAAACCTCCTATATCCTCCGGTGGAGAATCTGATGGACGAGGAGGTGGTGGCGATGGAGTAGGAGCTAAATAATCATCCCATTCATTGTTAGGATGCAGGGGTGTTGCAATCTTTCCTTCTCATTCATCCTCTGAAGAGGAGATGTCAACTCTGGGAGGGGTGGCTATTGTAGACTGTGGTGTAAGCCTGGGAGTTGCTGGAGGTGGCGGTATACTCCTTGGTGTAACAGGAGAGGAAGGGAGAGGCGGCTGCGTCTCAGCTGTGGTTGGAAACCTCCTCATAGTCCTGCAACAGACTGCAAATCTTGAATCAGAGAAGCAGGTATTTGGACAGTGTCTCTTGGCTGATATAAAGGCTCATAATATCGTCTTTGATGAGAATAATAATATTGGTACTGTTGCTCATACTCATCTTCTTCTTCCTGATACTTGACATGCAACTGGGATGGACTGTGAGCATCACCAAAGGGCCCATCATCTGACTCTTCCCAGTCTAGCAGATGCCTAGGAAGTAAGGTTGTTCCCTTACTTGGCGATGTATCTGCCGGATAAACAGTAGACTTAGACATCGTGGTAATTTTCACTGTGGCATGAAGGTTGGGAGATCCAGCGGAAATGGGGGATCATGCTGTACTGACTCATAGGAACTAGTGGCATTGACGATGGCGTCAATGACGATGCTCTCGTTGATGGTGGTGTCAACAACAGGGCCCTCGCCGTCGATGTTCTTGTTGACGTACCTTTCAACGACGAGGTCTTTTCTGGAGCAGCTTTCGTCGACGGCTCCAACTACGGATGCGACTTATCCGTGACTCTACCAGAAGGAATCGCAGCCTTTATAACAGACGACGACGTGGTAGCAGTCGACGACGGTCTCGTCGACAAGACAGTGGAGACGGTAGCTGTGGAAACCATCGCTGTCGTCGACGGTGGTGTCGTCATTGACGGTAGTGTCGTAGACGACTTGAATTTAAGAGAAACCTTTCTAGAAGTGGAAGGCTCTGATGAAGGAGAACGTGATGGGACTCCTTTTTGCAACGAAGAGAGGATGGCTCAGATGAAATTTAGCTTTGTATGTTCTTGGCACCGTCCTTATGGTGCTTCTTGTGGTATTTTCAGGATTTTTCAGCTTGCCCAGGTCTGCAGATCTGGACCTTTTATGAGACCTTTCTGAAATACTCTCCTCACCAGATGTACAGGATTTAGCCTGTAACCAGATTAACAGTCTTCCTTCTCCGTCTCTAAGGATCTTCGCAGAGAAGGTGCGGCATATCTTACAATCCTTTACCTGATACACAGGATGTAAGCAATATAAACAAATCCTTATGTGGATCATCCACATGCAACCTTTTCTTGCCACAGGTCTTACAAGCGCGGAAAAGGCCTTTTCTGGAAGAATCAGACATTTTTCTGAAGAAACTTTCTTGAGAGGAAAAAAACTGAGCAGGGTTCAGGGAGACTCCCTTCACACAACTTGCAGTAGAAAATCTGAGGGAATAAGCCTCTGTGGGGAATATTCTAGAGGGTGCTGGAACCTGATTGGTCATGAGTCAAGTTTGGTTCTTTTTTTTTTTTTTTTTACAAAAGGACATGGATCAGCTACATGTGTGATTTTGCAAGCATTATAACCTATGGAAAATTTTACTTACTGATGTTATAGTGTACCGTGGGACTCCCACTTTGACGATGGGGATGATTCAAGCATGTGAATCTATGAAAGACCCAATACTGGATAACTAATAATTTGTGTGTGGAAAAGCAGCTGATAAAAAAAAACAACAAAAAAATCACAGCTAAAATGAATTAATGCTGAAAAAGGAATAAATGAAATAAACTAGGTAAAAGGGCACAGGCCCGAAGCTAAAATAAGTGTGCCTAAGCAAAGCACTAAAATAACACCACAACACAATAGGACTACTCTGCCCTGGACAAAAAAAGCAGCATCAGGAAGGACTGACAGCCCATTTCAGCAGGGCTAAACCTCATATCACTGAATTGACAAGTGGAGTACCTGTCATTGATATCTGTCAGGCTTCACCATGATCATCTGTGTACATACTGACAAACCACTATAGCCCTGACAACCAAGTCCAATGGTAAGTAAATTTCGCCTGCTCGGTGATGCAATGCCTTTCAGTCTGAGTCCACTCCATGGATCCTCCACCTTTGGGAGGTACAGCTTTAGCACCTCGTATAGAGGTGATGAAGAAGTATCCATCAGAAGACAAGTTACTTAACTTTAGTAAAGCTCTTTCCTGTGGATACTCTAACTATGGATTCCTCATTGCCCCCCTACCTTGCCCTTCGGTGGAGTGAAATCTTTTTACCATTCAAAAAGGTCCAAAGTTAGAGGTCTGCACACCGGTATTGAAAATTGTTTCATACTCTGTGCCTGATGCCACAGAAACAGTCAAACCAGAAAGTGCCATGTGTAGAATCTGTGGTTGCACGTAGCCATCAAAACGCAGGGAGAGCAGACCTCTGTCCGTGCATCTACATTCCCAACAAAAAACTTTTTTTAAACCAGCCCATGTCCATCAAAGGAAGTGGTGCAGATTTCCAAAAAGGAAAAATGATACTTATCCAGTAAGCATCAGTTCGTAGCATGTACTGCTGTAGATTCACATGCTAATATATTCCTGTGAATTAATGTTGGACTCTAGCAATTGCAACTTATTTTCCTTCAAAGAAGTCTTTCAAGTCACAAGGTGTGGTTTAACTCCTCCTTTTGCTGTACATTGACCAGGGGCACCGACTCCATTTTAGATTGTTTTTTGCCCAGCGGGTGAGAGTATGTAAAGAGTGAACGACCAGTGTGGTGCATGAAGCGCAATGTGCAGTGGAAATTAATGAAACTAAGATCTGAAATACTAACATATGCTTCTGGGAAGTATGGTGGGTGCATGTGAATCTATAGCATTACTGGCTATGAGCAAATGCTTACAAGGTAAGTACTATTTTCTATTTGTAGCATGTGTGGCTGTAGGTACACATGCTTAGCGTAGACTGTATAGTAGCAGTACTCTGCAGAAAACATCGGCTAGTGTGTTTATGAAGTAGATTCTGAAAGAGTGTCTTTAACACTGTTGCACCCACTATAACGGGCCAGGATGTCCACATGACGCTGAGTAGGGGGTGAACAGGAACATGCTTCACAGATATTCACCAGTGGGATGTTGCCTAAGAAAGCCATATTTTCCCTCTTTATGAGTAGACTGCACTCTGAGTGGGGCAGGTAGAACTCTTTATGCTTTGTAACAACAGGTATGAATATATTTAACTACACAACTGGCTATGCTTACACTGGAGATAGGATTACCTCTCTGGGGCTCTGCAAAAGAGAGCTGATCCTTCTTGTACTCTCCTCACTCAGGCTGGCTCTAACATATTGCTCTCTATTCACTCCAATCAGAATGCCACAGCTTGTGATACGGGGATGAGAGGGAAGGAACATAAGTATTGTTTAATGCTGTAAAATCCATACTGTTACTGTGTCAGTGTACGACGAGTATGAGTGTGGGTGTAGGAGGCTGGCCTGGCTTGTAGTGGGTACCAAGGGGTACTTACACCTTGCACCAGGTCCAGGTATCCCTTATTAGTGTAGAGGGGTGTCTAGCAGCTTAGGCTGATAGAAAAGGTAGCTTAGCAGAGCAGCTTAGGCTGAACTAGGAGACGAGTGAAGCTCCTACAGTACCACTAGTGTCATATGCACAATATCATAAGAAAACACAATACACAGATATACTAAAAATAAAGGTACTTTATTTTTATGACAATATGCCAAAGTATCTCAGTGAGTACCCTCAGTATGAGGATAGCAAATATACACAAGATATATGTACAAAATACCAAAATATGCAGTAATAGCAATAGAAAACAGTGCAAACAATGTATAGTCACAATAGAATGCAATGGGAGCACATAGGGATAGGGGCAACACAAACCATATACTCTAGAAGTGGAATGCGAACCACGAATGGACCCCAAACCTATGTGAGCTCGTAGAGGGTCGCTGGGACTGTAAGAAAACAGTGAGGGTTAGAAAAATAGCCTACCCCAAGACCCTGAAAAGTGGGTGCAAAGTGCACCTAAGTTCCCCAAAGAGCACAGAAGTCGTGATAGGGGAATTCTGCAAGAAACAACACCACCAGCAATGCAACAACAATGGATTTCCTGATGAGAGTACCTGTGGAACAAGAGGACCAAGTCCAAGTGTCACGATCAAGTCGGGAGTGGGCAGATGCCCAGGAAATGCCAGCTGTGGGTGCAAAGAAGCTGCCACCGGATGGTAGAAGCTGTGGATTCTGCAAGAACGACAAGGGCTAGAAACTTCCCCTTTGGAGGATGGATGTCCCACGTCGTGAAGAGTCGTGCAGAAGTGTTTCCGTGCAGAAAGACCGCCAACAAGCCTTGCTAGCTGCAAAGGTCGCGGTTAGGGATTTTGGATGCTGCTGTGGCCCAGGAGGGACCAGGATGTCACCAATTGCGTGAGGGGACAGAGGGGGCGCCCAGCAAGACAAGGAGCCCTCTCAGAAGCAAGCAGCACCCGCAGAAGTGCCGGAACAGGCACTACGAAGTGGAGTGAACCGGAGCTCACCCGAAGTCACAAAGGAAGGTCCCACGACGCCGGAGGACAACTCAGGAGGTCGTGCACTGCAGGTTAGAGTGCCGGGGACCCAGGCTTGGCTGTGCACAAAGGAAATCCTGGAAGAGTGCACAGGAGCCGGAGTAGCTGCAAAACACACGGTTCCTAGCAATGCAGTCTAGCGTGGGGAGGCAAGGACTTACCTCCACTAAACTTGGACTGAAGAGTCACTGGACTGTGGGAGTCACTTGGACAGAGTTGGTGAGTTCAAGGGCCCTCGCTCGTCGTGCTGAGAGGAGACCCAGAGAACAGGTGAAGCAGTTCTTTGGTGCCTGCGGTTGCAGGGGGAAGATTCCGTCGACCCACGGGAGATTTCTTCGGAGCTTCTAGTGCAGAGAGGAGGCAGACTACTCCCACAGCATGCACCACCAGGAAAACAGTCGAGAAGGCGGCAGGATCAGCGTTACAAGGTCGCAGTAGTCGTCTTTGCTACTTTGTTGCAGTTTTGCAGGCTTCCAGCGCGGTCAGCAGTCGATTCCTTGGCAGAAGGTGAAGAGAGAGATGCAGAGGAACTCTGATGAGCTCTTGCATTCGTTATCTAAAGAATTCCCCAAAGCAGAGACCCTAAATAGCCAGAAAAGGAGGTTTGGCTACCTAGGAGAGAGGATAGGCTAGCAACACCTGAAGGAGCCTATCAGAAGGAGTCTCTGACGTCACCTGCTGGCCCTGGCCACTCAGAGCAGTCCAGTGTGCCAGCAGCACCTCTGTTTCCAAGATGGCAGAGGTCTGGAGCACACTGGAGGAGCTCTGGGCACCTCCCAGGGGAGGTGCAGGTCAGGGGAGTGGTCACTCGCCTTCCCTTTGTCCAGTTTCGCGCCAGAGCAGGGCTGGGGGATCCCTGAACCGGTGTAGACTGGCTTATGCAGAAATGGGCACCATCTGTGCCCATGAAAGCATTTCCAGAGGCTGCGGGAGGCTACTCCTCCCCTGCCTTAACACCTTTTTCCAAAGGGAGAGGGTGTAACACCCTCTCTCTGAGGAAGTCCTTTGTTCTGCCTTCCTGGGTCAAGCCTGGCTGGACCCAATGAGGGCAGAAACCTGTCTGAGGGGTGGCAGCAGCAGCAGCTGCAGTGAAACCCCTGAAAAGGCAGTTTGGCAGTACCCGGGTCTGTGCTAGAGACCCAGGGAATCATGGGATTGTCTCCCCAATGCCAGGATGGCATTGGGGGGGCAATTCCATGATCTTAGACATGTTACATGGCCATGTTTGGAGTTACCATTGTGAAGCTACACATAGGTAGTGACCTATGTGTAGTGCACGCGTGTAATGGTGTCCCCGCACTCACAAAGTCCGGGGAATTTGCCCTGAACAATGTGGGAGCACCTTGGCTAGTGCCAGGGTGCCCACACACTAAGTAACTTAGCACCCAACCTTTACCAGGTAAAGGTTAGACATATAGGTGACTTATAAGTTACTTAAGTGCAGTGGTAAATGGCTGTGAAATAACGTGGACGTTATTTCACTCAGGCTGCAGTGGCAGGCCTGTGTAAGAATTGTCAGAGCTCCCTATGGGTGGCAAAAGAAATGCTGCAGCCCGTAGGGATCTCCTGGAACCCCAATACCCTGGGTACCTCAGTACCATATACTAGGGAATTATAAGGGTGTTCCAGTATGCCAATGTAAATTGGTGAAATTGGTCACTAGCCTGTTAGTGACAATTTGGAAAGAAATGAGAGAGCATAACCACTGAGGTTCTGGTTAGCAGAGCCTCAGTGAGACAGTTAGGCATCACACAGGGAACACATACATATAGGCCACAAACTTATGAGCACTGGGGTCCTGGCTAGCAGGGTCCCAGTGACACATAACAAACATACTGAAAACATAGGGTTTTCACTATGAGCACTGGGCCCTGGCTAGCAGGATCCCAGTGAGACAGTGAAAACACCCTGACATACACTCACAAACAGGCCAAAAGTGGGGGTAACAAGGCTAGAAAGAGGCTACTTTCTCACAGTGGGCTACTTTCCTTCCTACTGCTTGCTATGTTTCCAATAAAAAGATCTTTAAAAAAAAAAAGAGAGCTATCCAATAAGCGGAACGGCTTGGTACTGGCAATGTAGTACATGTTGACATCCCAAGTGCGCTGTGCTCTTTCCACAGCAGAATCTGGTTGTTAAAGGAGACCAGGAGCTCTATGGTTTCGTTAAGGTGGAAGGGTGATACTTGGGATTAGTTCTAAGAACAACCCTATCTCTGTGGACTTGTATGAATAGCTCCTCTAGGGTGAGCACTTGCAGCTCACTACTGCGTCTAACGGAAGTACTGGCCACAAGGAAGGCACCTCAGGAAAAAAAAAAGCTAAAGGTGTACAAATGTGCAAGCTCAAAGGGTGGACCAATGAATCAGGTGAGTACTACACTGAGATGCCACAAAGTGGTAAGAGGTATCATAGGAGGTATGGCCCTTTTGAGGCTTCCATAAATGTTTTGACCACTATAATGCTGAAGAGGGACTTGTAATCCCTGCTCTATATATAGGCCGTAACTGTGGCTAAATGCAGGCAAATAACGGTGGAGGCAAAGCCTGCCTTTTATAATTCTAAGAGATAGGCAATGATGTTCTGGACGGTATGTTTTATGGGATCCGGGTTTTTAGATCTGCAGCGATGAACAGACCTTACAGTTTGCTGTGTAACACACTTTGGACTGACTGCCCTCTTCAAATACGCATACGATCTTGTGGAAGGATAAGATACCCAAATTATAGGACCTCAGATGTCAAACCTGAAACCGTGATGGTCAAACTGTAAAGGTTGAGATGCTGATCCTGGGGCCTGAGCTGACCTCAGTGTGGGGCCTGCATTGAGTTTTTGGTGTTCCATCACTGCGGAGAGGAATGAGCTTTTGTCTGCATCATCACTATATGTTCCAAATGACCCTCCACATGAGGCTACTGAGCTTTTAGAGATTTACAGCCTCGCGTGAGGGCATGGTGGCGGTGCAGGAGGCCATCATTCTTACAGGTGAATTAAAGTGCTAACTGTGTGTTGATGAATGGCTGAAAAAGAGGAAGCAGGTGATACAAGTCTAAGATACTTTGCTGGGTGAGGGTAGGCTTTGCCTGTGACTGCAATCAAAACGGACCCTACAAAGGGTTTGCAGTGATTGCAAGTGGGACAAGGTAGCGTATATGGGAAAACTAAGCAGTGAAGAAAGGACACCGCTGAGTGGGCGGTATGGGGGTGCAGGGGAGGAATGCTGCTACCTAGTTTGAGGCAATAGCTGTGCTGGACCAGAGCTGTAACCCATTGATTTCCATTCCATTGAAATCTCGTAACCTCCCCATGACAAGTGGATGATTTTTTTTGGGGGGGCGGCGGGGGGGGGGGGGGATGGATTCAGGCATGGCGCCTAAGTAGGACACTTGTGTTAATTGCCCTAAAGGCTGTGTGTGTTGGGGGGGGGGGGGGGGGGGGGGGGGGGATTGGGGGCCGATAACGTCCTTGGCTTGGCATGGAGATCTTTCAAGCCTTTTGTCAGTACTGACAAAAGGCTTGCAGGCAGCAGGGTCTTGTGGCCGGACACATTCATTCACAAAAGCTGTAGCATCGCCTCCTTCCCGGCCTATACCTGCTGGAGCGTTGAAGATGGCCTGGGGAACTTCCAGCCCACCAGCTCCTGCTGCAGAATTGGTGTCATATGCAGACTACCATCCAGTCTTCTTGGTGTTTACGCCAAGATCTGCACTTATCTGAGACTTGGAATGGGACTAGGAGCTGGAATGAGACCATAACGTGGAGCACAACTTCACCTCCCATTCCCTGTTGCCATTCAGATACATTAGGGAGCACATGTTGGATGACTTTAAATTGTGCTTAGATCTGAGACACCAAAGTCTTGCAAGTCTGTAACTGGCATCTGCTTTCAAAACCTGTGCAACCGTTTGAGGCCTGTAGTCTTCGGGTGAGTCATCTAACAGCACGCTATCACCCAAAAAATAATTCTGAGAGTCAGTTGCGGGCCAACAAAGTTTAACAGTGAAGGATCCACGTCGAAGGGCATTGACAAATAGGCAAGGATGTTAGTGTGCCTCGGTGGCATCTATACATGGCTCTGCTCCGTCAATTCCAGCGGCTGCCGTGAAGTCCATGGCATCACCTACTGGCCCCTGAGAGCAACTGGTGCAAAAAGAATTTGGGTCAAGTATGGCACCTGGGGTAATTAAAAAGGTGAGAAATCTGCTCGGAGAAGTAGCCATCAGAAAAAAAGTGCCTTAAAGTCAGATAATGACGAACAGTAGCATAATTATACCTTCTCGAGGCAACATGCACTGTACAAATATGCATAATAGTTCAATAGCAAGTGATAAAGTATAAGGAATTAAGGATTACTAGCAAGAGCACTTCACATGCTAAGATTTGCAGGTTCACACTTATTAAGGAAAAAACAAACCAACCCGTCTCAAAAGGCAGTAGCGTACTGGCAACAAGCCTAGAATGTCAGAAAGCTTCACATAGAACATGGGGCAACTTAACCTGCCGTAATTGCGGTCACCTGTCGGGCTCACATCTGCTCTGCAAGGATAGCAGACTTGTAGTAAAGTCTACCACGTCAGAATTACCAATGCCAAGCTATTAGAGCAGGAAATTAGTTGGCCACATGCCAGGATCACAGATCCCTGCTGTGAACGCTTCAGACCGCTCAACCACCACCACTGGCTGAACGCATGTACACACTTAACAGGTTTTTATAACCTTCATTCACTCGAAAAGGATATGGGTGCTTTACATATTAATAACTAGTAAAGTATCAAGCTACAGAGTAAATAAATACCAGAGATGACAGGGGAATGTTAGAATGTTGAAAATGACGACAGAAAGACTGGTGTTAAAACTGTGGTGTGTGGAAACTTTGATTAGAAAGGGAAAATTCCATTAAATTTAAGAAAGCAGAAGAATATTGATGTTACTATCAGATATAACAGGATTCATTGTTAGCAATGAGAAATAAAGATGCCGTCTGTTAAGCTTAGGCACAGAAAAAAAATATTTTAAAGAACTAAGTGCGTTTAGGCATAAAAATGAGGCGAGCTAATAGAAATGGAGGAGACAAATCCATTAAGTGATTATTTCGACTACAACATATTTATCTAAAATATATATTTCACTTCTACTTTAAGAAAACAAGGACAATTAAAAGTGTAACAAGACTAATAACTTGATTTTTCAGGACTTTCAAACTACAGCTACTCATGAACCATTCTGAACTCTAGAGGGTTGGATACTTCTAACTGCAGATCATTCAGCTTTAAAATAGATACCACAACAATAGTTCCCAAGCGTTGGAGGGTCTCTGGGGAGGACTCAACCAACACAGGCCTGCAGAGCAGAGAGGGCAAAATGATTCCCCTGGCAGATCTGCCTGTCAAGGCGGTAGTGTTGTGAAAGTATGCACCAGTGACCACGTTGCAGCCTGGCAGATGTCTACAACAGGTACCTCCCTCGCCAATGTTACTGTAGAGGCCCTTGGCCCTAGTAGAATGGGACTGCAGACTTTAGGTGGCTGCTCCTGGCTAGTGCTTAGAAGACTTTAATGTATAGAACTATTCACTTCAACAGGGACCTCTTTCGCACTTGTCATTTTTGCACCAGAAATCCCGACAAAGAGCTGATCATTCACACTGGTTCTGTGCACAGTCATCGTAAAAGCTTAGCATCCTCCTAGATTCTAGGGGATGGAGCTCTTTCAAGTGATGAGGCAAAGCTAAAGACACTAGCAAAGTAATCAAATGGCAAACGTGCAGGAGAGACCTGTCGCCCTGGTCTTCAGCATCGATGTGTTCAGACAGAAGAGGGTGTAGGGCGGTTACACTAATTACACCATAAGGAAAGTCAGGTTTAAGAGTCAACAGCCTTTAGCTCAAAGGATGTGCAAATGAGAAATGTCAAGATCTAAATCAGATCCCACTGAGGCATAACAAATGGTCTGGGTGTCAAACATGCACGTCAAATCTTTTATAAAATGTTTCTGAACCAGTCTCTTAAACAAAGGTGGTTGGTCAAGAAAACCGAGATGGCTGAAAGGACCAATGAGTAACGATTCACCCGTCACAATGACTTGCATGGCTAATAAAAGAACAAACTAAAGAACTTCAGAGCCAAAAAGAGCATGAATTCTCTCTGCTGGTACAGGTGTCATACAGAGACACTGGAAGGGCATTTGGCTTTATAATCACTGGTTGTGCGCCTTTGTAATTTCATTGCACGGAGTAAGATGCTGGGGTTGAGAATGGATCATCAACCAGTGCTGGCAGAGTGTGTGAGCACCAGTAAAGAAGAAACCAGCATAGACCTTCCCATTGGATAGTGTGGCACATGGTGTCCGGGGTGGACTCACAGCAGAAGTCTGACTGGAGACCCCCCCCCCCCCCCCACCACGGCTCTGAAGTACCAAAGCTTGGCAGCAGGGATTCTTTAGAGGTCGCTATTTGGGATGCTCATGGATGAATTCAGGAGACATGAGGGGTGTGATCTGTGTCTCGAAACCCTTGTGCCTTTCCGCTAGACTTCAAGTGGTGGGATGAGGCTGAGTGCTGCTCAGCTTTCTTGTACTTCTGTCTAGACTTTGACTTAATGGAAAACTCTAACAGTGATGTGGATTTTTTTCAGCAACAGCCTCAAGACCAAGGTTGCTACACTGTCCGACAACTTGGAGTGGGAGCAGGGCTTATGCTTCAACCACAATCTTTCATGCTATGCGATGTAGTTCCCATCCTGGTCCCAAATAACCCTAGAAAGTGAAGAGACACTTGTTGCACAACTTGGAGTCATGCCTAGAACCCAAGTACTGCAGATACACTTGTACTGGTCTGTGACCAACATCTGCTTCCTGAATTCCTGGCACAGTTTGAAACCTGTCATTTCAGTGAGGACATCGTTTCCTAGCAAACTGTGAACATATTTAGGGTCAAAGGAAAAGTAACTGAGTTGGGAGCTTAGCTCTGGATCCATCCTGAATGGCACAGTTGAAAAGAAACTGCACAGTGGTGGTGCTTATATGTAGTTCTGAGTCACCACTTTTCAGGGTGGTACGTAGTCACCGCAGAGCCACACAGCACCACCCACCAGAGAAAGTCAACATTTCCGAAGGGCTCTCCACAACCAGTTTCATACCTAGAGATAATGGAAAGGTGAACAATCTGCAATTAGAAATATCCACCAGAAATAAAACAAACAATCACTTGTCAGGAGTTGGCCCTCACCATCTGCCATGAGACAGTGGCACCATTATACAGTCACGATGTGGCACCTCTGAAGATGTCCTCAAGAGGACGCTGCTGTTGTGCTATGAAGCTAAGAGGTATGAACTGCTGAAAACACCCCAGATTCAGTCAACACAGACAAGTTTCTAAACTTGGTAAGTTTACCAAGCTACACCTCATTGGCTAGAAAGCAATGACAAAGGCATTAAAATGGCTACTGAAGACTACTAGTTAAAAAAGAGCTAAAAAAAAACAATAGCATCGCATAAATTCAACAAATTCAGAGATAAAGTGAGTGAGAGCTGAATCATGGGAACCCCCTTTTACACAAGGATGTTTGGGGAAAATATTAACTAAGGATGTTTTCTGCAAAGTTACAACAGTTGCAGATTAAAGTAGAGAGAAAAAACAATGCTTTGATTGAAGAACTAGGCAACATGCAGGGAGGTAATAGATAGGTAGGGTTGCACACAGTAAAGGACATTTGTAAAATAGGGTCATTCCTAATCAGCTAAACCAGTTATTTTTCTGAAAGAATGGTTCCAAAGATGACCAAGAACCAGCATGGAAAATGTCAGCAGTTTCATAATGCTGTGGGAACAGATATCCAAACACCAAATGAGAATAAAACAACCACAGAATAGCTTCACACATCTATAATAATCAACGATCCTCTGCTGAAAACAATCATGAAACCTAAAGAAACTTGCCCCAGAATGAAAAGACCCATGGCTAAAACTCTTTAAGGTGTAAAAGAGCCACAATCCACTGAGCTATCACATCAACTTCCCTTTGACAAGCTCATGTGTCCCAATGATATCAGGGTATCTTACTACTTCAGTAAGCCGCAAACACAACTTACCAGTTGACTTTGCACCACTCGATGCTCTTCACGGCGTGGTCATGTGCAGTGAAGCAGTTGTAAGGATAGAGCTTGATAAGACCATCGGCATATCGCACCCGCTGCAGCAAGGACTTTGTAGACAGGTCCCACATGGCAACAGTGCCTAAGATTCAAAGAGACAACAGAATTTTACTTTGGTACATTTTTTAATTTCTTCACAGACAGATATGGATAAGAGAGCTTGCTATGTTTGGCACACATTATTATCTACTGTAAGACTAAGTAAAAGGCACAAGGCAAATAATTAAGTGACCATGGATTCCAATAAATTAAGGGACAAAATATATGAGTTGGATGAAGTCACTTTATGATGACAGTTAGTAGACTTTTTCTCTATCAACCTTGTGGGTATTTTGCCACTTGTGGTGGGATTGGAAATATTTTATATGTCAGGTGTCATCTGCGTAGAGCAAACCTAGCCAAAAGGCAGTGAAGTTCTGATGAGGGTTGAAGGCAAAATTGAATCAGAGTGTGAAACTAGATGGGCTTCAGGATACTTGATAAAGGACGTGGGGCAACTTACTCTGTCACAATGTAGTGTATTTTAAAGCAGTGTCTTTCCAAAATTGTAGATTCTATGTGGGTAGATAGGAAAGTATGTTGTCTGGCGTTTTTCATCCTTGCAAGTTTTCATCTCCTATCTGATGATGTCATGGCTGCAGGTGTGTCATAAGACATTGGAGGTGGTGAACTTGTCAGCCAGCTAGGGAAGAGTGCTCTTCATCATGGCAACAGAGATGGATGAACTGGATATGAAGGTGGTCTGGGACAGCAAGGGAAGTCAGAGGAATTAAAATAGGTTGGTGGTGACGAGTTCATATTTCTTTTGGCCCTTGATAAAACATGCTACAGCATGCAGGCTGCCCTTAAGGCATGGGTGGGGTTTCAATGTAAAACCTGGGAGGCAGAGGAACGGGGTCTTGTGAGAGTGCAGATGCAAGAATAGAGGGACAAAAAGGCAGATCTGAAGTCATTTTCTGGGAGGCACATTTTCACTTTCCTTTGCATAGAGAGCTAGTACCAAGCCGGCGTGGTGTTCTTGCTGTCCTCACCGCAGGGAAATCATAAACCACTGGAAATGGTAGGCACGTCAGCCAGCTAGGCAGGAGCACTTGATGGCATTGGTTTATAGATGCAGCTGCCTTGAAGGTGGTGTAAGACAGCAAAGGATGCCAGCAGAGTTCCATTAGGACCGTTCTGACATGGTCATATTTCTTCTGGTCCTTAATAAGAAATGCAGTGGCATGTATGGTGCCCTTAAACTGAGGGTGAATGCTCAATGTGGAGTCTAGAAGGCAGAAAAGCAGTGAATTGCCACAACCTATATGCAAGAATATACGGCAAGAACGGCAGATCCGAAGTCACGTTTTGGGAAGAACCTTTTTTTTCCTCGTCTTTATCTCCTGGTTGATGTGAGGGTAAGATTGCTGTTAAAGGTGAATCATAGTGACATGGTGTTGGTAGAAAGTTAGGCTGCAAACCAGTTTGGGTTCATGCCATCCAGCGGAGTTTGGACTAGTGATACATTAATAGGAATTGTATGGTGCACTTATCACCCGATGGGGTATCCAGGTGCCAGAGCACATGTGTAGGGCGAATTGTGCTCCTAGTTAAACAGCTAGGTCTTCAGTTTTTTGTGGAACTAGAGTAGCGAGGGGGGATCCTGATGTGATGGGGAAGGTTGGTCCAGGTTTGGCAGCGATGTAGGATAAAGAGTGAGCTTGTATTTTTCTTCTGCAGATGTGGGGTATCTGTGTGAGGCAGAGTGCAGTTGAGTGCAGTTGCCTTGTTGGATAGTGGAAGTTGAGGTGGAGGTTGAGATAGGAAGGTCCAACACTGTAGAGGGCTTTGTAGGCGTGGATGAGTAGTTTTAACTGGCAGAGCTTCTGAATGGGTAGTCAATATAGTTCTCTGAGGAGGGACATGGGGTGTGTGATGTGGGAGGTCTGGCACCGTTCTGGGTAGGGTGGAGTCTTCATATGAGTTAGTTCAAGATACCAGCATTGCCGTAGTCAAGTCCACGGGGTGACTGTGTCTGGCGTTTGTGGGGAGCCATTTGAATAGCATTCGTAGGATGAGAAAGAAGAAGCTATGACGTTCACCTGTTTGGCCATTGTGAGTTTGTCATCCAAGATGATTTTGAAGTTTCTGGTGTGGTCTGCAAGGGTGGGCGTGGGCCCCTGTTCGGTTGCCCACCAAGAGGAGTCCCACAGACAAGTTTTGCTCAAAAAAATCAGGACTTCTGTTTTGTTAGCGTTGAGTTTTAGGTAGTTCTGTTGCATTCAGTTTTCTATGCTAGACATGCAGACTGAAGCTGGTCCTCGTGGTGGGGTCGTTGTCTATGAGGGAGATGATGAGCTGAGAGTTGTCTGCATAAGAGACCAAAATGGTGGCGGAACGACGGCGACGAACTCCGGGCTGGGGGCTCCTGAATACGCCGACAGTGTAGGTGGTGTACGGATCAGCATGAATGTGGGTTGATGGTGCGAGCGGGGATATCGTGCTGGATATTGGAGCCAGGAGTTGCGCAGGCCGCAGATGCCTACTTTGCTGCACGGGTGCTTCGAGATATGCGCGATTGTGCTATCAAAATATATATGAGGCTGCCTGTCTTTTAATTTTAGCTTTGTCAGACCCTCTGATCCTTGGGTAACAGTTTCTTCCTTTCAGCATAGAGACGCGCTGAAAACAGAGGCTGCCTGTCTCTCCTTGCTGGTGATTTAAAGCCCAGGACTGGAAACTTAATATTACCTTTTAGAGTCACGTTTTTCGAACATTTATTCAGTGGGTTGTGTGCACTTGAAAGACTCGAGTTACATCACTTGACGGAGGCAGACATATCCCTCTGAATGTAATGCACAAAAGGAATAATTCATACAGCAAAGTACTCAGCCTCGACATCATTTATATTTCCAATACCGGAAATGACTTCTATTTTGAGGGACTAAAGTCATCAATTATTTTTCTCTTGCCTGAGACATCAAGGTCACATCATTCTTCTATACTTCCCTGAAGAAGTTGTCTGGACTATATACGGTACTGCACGGACCACGTTGGTTGCTTTTTATGCAACACCAGTAGAAATTGAAGATAAAGGACTATAAGAAATGTTAAAAGACTGAATAAGTTCTTTTTGTTCTAGTCCGCTGCTCTTTATGTAATTTAAGCTGGAGACAATGGTGGGAACAGCGGCACAATATGAGCAGATAAATCCTCTCCCAACGGGTGAACTGACGAAAGTTATCCTCCTCTAGACTCTTAGGGCATTTGGAGGTAGTTCTGTCTGAGTTAGGAGTGAGATGCACTCCTTGCACCATTTCTTCACAGCTGTGCAGCACTTAGTGCCAGTTGCAACGTTTAGGTTTGCGCAAGTACGCACGCTGGTCTTTCGCTGCATTGGCAGCAGCCCCGACATTCTGGAAACAGGGCATTTGACCCCTTTTGAGTTGGCCAGTTGACCAGGGGGTCCTGGTGGTTTGTAGGGCGCCAGGCCCCATTGTGTATTTGTGGTGCTAGGAAATGTATTTCTTGTAGTTTGATTTTCAGACCCTGTTCTGGCTACCTCTAAATTGTGTTTTATGATTTTGAGGTTGTCTTGCATACTTTGAGTTATGCTAGTGAAATTATGTTCCACCCTGTGCTTTTTGCCCATAATGTTGGTGATACTTAGGAGGTAAGTGTCTAATATTAGACTGTTGAGATTTAGGGCGTACAATGCGTTTGATACCTTTTGTGATGCTGTGCTTTATATAGTTTATATCTCAGGATGATAAGTACAGTGATTTTCCTCTTACACCACTCCATCTTCAGTCCTATCTTGTTGAATCAGCCCTGTTCTGAAGTAACAACCTATCCCTAATCGCCTCACTTTCCTGTCTCCACAATAACCCAGATTCCTTCACCCGACGTCTGGATTACGTGCCCCCTTCTTGCCCTCATACTTCTCCCCACCACCACCGTCCTAGTAACACCCTTCCCTTATCCCCACCACCCTCCTCCTCCACAATTTCCAACATGGCCACCGCTCGAATTAAGTCTGGAATTAATTGCTACAAAATCATCTACCCTTCTAACCTGACTAAAGCTGCAGCAAAACGTTTCAAGCATAACACCATTGAATGTTTCCCCGATTCCCTTTTTGTCGATCAGTTTTACAATGGTCGGTATGGGGGGCTCAAAAACGATCTAATTTTTTTCACGCACGACATACCCTCTTGGTCTACCAGCTTTTACAATTCCTTTAACGTCACCTCCTCCTCCTCTATCCCTCATGGGAAACAGCTAAAAATTTCCCCCTCTGCGGGTTTTAACAGCTCCCTCACTATCTCACTCTATAACAACGGTACTGTTATGATCCAAGCCAAAGACACCTGTCTCTCTCTCTTTGACCGCCTCTTCCCTTCCCTACTCCCCTCCCCTGCGACCGGGCTATCCCTTGACTCTCCATCTAGCTCCACCAATTACTCCCTTTCTCCTCCCTTGACCCCCCCACTCTCCAATAGGCTGCACCATGGGGAGGCACAGGTCGACCCTCTTCTCTCCCCTCGGACCTCCCCTCCCATTCTTCCCCCTCACAGTATGCCCCTCCCCTCTTCACTTCAGCCTTACCTCTAGCTAACACGCTCCTCGTCCATTCTGCACCGTCCCGGCACTCCATTCTCATCTCCTCCCCCCTATCCCTTCCGGCCACCCCCCTCCTTAGACCACCTCTCCTCCAGCCCTCTCCCCTTGTCTATGTTCCCTACGTTCCCCTTGTTCCCTCCTCCTCTCTGCTTTTCCGCCCACTCCTCCCCTCACTATGTACCCCGATTTCCCCACAAATACATTCCATCTCTCTCCCTCCCCACTCTCCTCCAGCAATGCTGTGCTACCCCCTTTCCTCCCCTGGTAACCCCTTCCCTCCCTCGGACCGAGCAGAATCACTTCCTTTCTTCAACTTCCCTTTCTCCCAATCCCCCCCACTCTGCCTGATACCCGCTCCCTCACAGCCACCTCACTTAGCTACCAGGACCTATCCAACCCCCTCCCCTCCTTCCAAACCTCCCTAATCCCTATGACTCCTCACTCTCCTCCTCTCTCCTACCGCCCCACCGCCCCACTCCTCTCCTATCGCCCCCTAATTTTGCCCTTAATTCCTATCCTTCTTGCAACACCAACAACGTCAACTCTCCTCTCACCCCTGGCGCACCATCTCCTGCTCTCATCCAAAACCTTTCCCCACCTCTGAACCCAATACCCCTACTGCCCTCCCGTTCCCCCACCTCTCCCTGCCGTACACTGCCTAGTGCACCCCCTCCTGTTTCCATCGAGCCACCCAACATGCTGTGCTCTTCCTTACTCTCTCTGGAAAATAAGCTAGGCTCTCTAATCTCCGCCATCTCCCAACTTGAAGATACCATTTTAGTTTTAAGCTCCAAGATCTCGACTTTTCCACACACCTCAATTCCTTTGGCAAACACTCACCCTTCCACGAGATGCACCTCACCCCCACACCCCATTATAGTTAAACATAGCCTGTCGTCTGCAAATCCACACAAGCACTTGAACGCCACCCTTCCTTCACTTCCACCTCCCAGTAACCCTGTTATCTACACTATTCCGACCATCTCCTCTGTCAGAACCACTCGCCCACCTAAACCCTCCCGAGCGCCCTCATATAAGTACAATATCCCTATCACCCCTCATAGCCCAAGTGCCCCCGTCACCAAAACAGTTGCGTCAGAGCTGCGCTGTTTGCTCCACAACTGCAGATCTGCAATAAAACACAAACTTGAAATCTCTGATACCATCAACTTGCACAATATTGACATGCTCTTCCTCACAGAGACCTGGTTCAACGATACCTCTCACTCTATGTTTGATCTCCTTGTACCCACAGGCTATTCTTTACTTAGAAATGACAGAATTGACAAAGTGGGGGGAGGTGTTGCAGTCATCTTTAGAAACTCCCTTCAACTTAAGGCTCTTCCGAACAGCTCCTTCCACACTTTTGAATGCCTATCTCTTGAGCTTCAATTGCACCACCGCTCACCTCTCAGATTCCATGCTATTTACCACCCGCCTGGTAGCAGCCCTTCGTTTATGGAGGAACTCACAGACTGCATCAGCGACCAATACACGCAAAGTGACAATCAGATCTTCGTGGGTGACTTCAATGTCCACTGGGCCTCGCCTCAAGACACCTATGCGAATTTGCTGGCCACCTTCCTCTCTGCAAACGATCTTATCCAACACTGCACAGAAACAACACACTCTAAAGGCTCAATCCTGGACCTTGTTATTTCTAAAGCAGGCTTGTTGACTATCGCTACCCCTATTCATGTAGACTGGTGGGACCACCTCATCATCCCATTCTCTCTTCACCTATCACACTCTATAACTCTTGGCCAGCCTAAGAGGGCTACTTCCTGGTTCCGTGACACTAAAAATATTGACCTCAGTACCCTCTGTGATTCTGCTTTGCTATCACTTCCAAGGCTAGACCCGGACCTAGATGTTAACGAACTCACTTCCCAATGCCTCACAGTCCTTGCAGTCGAAATCAATAATGTCGCTCCTCTCCAAAGCAAAAAGAAAAGGCCCACTCCCTCAGCACCTTGGTTCAACAAATCCCTCTATGAAGAAAGGAAGTTCCTAAGAGCCCTTGAGAAACAATGGAGACAAGCGCCCTCCACTGAAAATTTGGCCACGCTTCGTTCAGCAAGATCCAAGTACCACAAGCTCATCTTCCTTGGAAAAGCGTCACACCACAAATCCCTCCTTGACTCAGCCAAAAATAGACCCAAAAAACTATTCGATCTCATCAAGAACCCAAACAGCTCTCCCCCAACCTCCAAACTGGAAGATTCCACAAAGAAAGCAGCGGAATTCGCTGTATTCTTTGACGAAAAGGTAAAATCACTTGTAGATCAGGTCATTCATCCTACCCCTACAGAGGAGCGCAAATCCTTAACCATTTGGCAAAACTTTGACCCCATCTCTGACGATGCTCTCCTTAAATGCATCCGCGATACAAAGCCCTCTAACCATTCTCTTGACCCCATCCCTAGTGCCATTGCCATTGACTTCTATACTAACTCTCTTTCCTATTGGACCACTCTGGTCAACCTCTCCCTCAGTCAAGGCTCCCTTCCTGCTTCCTTCAAAACTGGGCAGGTCACCCCTCTGCTTAAAAAACCCACCGCTGATGCAAACGACCTCAACAACTACCGTCCCATCACTAACCTACCCTTTCTTGCGAAAATCACAGAAAAATGTGTAGCGAAACAACTCTCTCGCCATATCAAGGAAAATGATCTTCTTGACAATTTCCAGTCCGGCTTCATTCAAAACTGCAGCACTGAAACAGCCCTGCTGCTAGTGATTGATGACGCGCTGCGGATACTCGATTCAGGGGAGTCTTGTCTTCTAATTCTTCTTGACCTTTCTGCAGCCTTTGACACTGTCAATCACAACACTCTCCTTAACACTCTTCAACAGAGAATGGGCATGGAGGGCACTGTGCTCAAATGGTTTGCCTCCTTCCTCTCTGATAGATCCCAAATGATCAAAATAGCGAACAGTCTTTCAGCTCCTTTAGCGGTCAGTCAAGGTGTTCCTCAAGGCTCCATACTTGCACCCACACTATTCAATCTCTATTTAGAACCATTGGGAAATCTCCTGAGTAAATCCGGGATCCACTATCATCTATATGCGGATGACACTCAGATTTACCTTAAGGTGGCCTCCAATCACGATCTCTCCTTCCTTAGCTCTACTCTCGACTCCATTCAAAACTGGATGTTAACTCATCAACTGATCCTGAATCCCTCCAAAACAGAATTCCTCCTCCTCACTTTCTCATCCCCCAGTGCAATCATGGATGGATCAGATCAATCTAATGAACAATAAGCCCATCATTGTTGAGAGCGCAAAATCCCTTGGTGTCATACTCGACAAAAAACTCAATCTACTCTCCCACATCGACTCCATTGCAAAGTCTGCTCGACACCAACTGCGCCTTCTTTGGGGGATTCGTCGCTTCTTCCCGGAGCACGACCTTAAAACCCTGGTCCAATCGCTGGTTCTCTCCAGATTGGACTACTGCAACTCTCTTCTTACTGGCCTTCCCAAATCCCACCTTTCCCCCCTGAAGTCTATTCTCCATTCAGCAGCTCGTTTCATATATAGGGCCAAAAGAAGCGACCACATTACATCCATTTTATCCACCCTCCGTTGGCTTCCCATAGAGGCAAGATCTATCTACAAAACTGCTTGTATCACCCACAAAGCCTTTCACTCCTCCTCCCCTCGCTACCTGGTGAATAAACTGAAACTCTCTGGGGGCTCCAGACCATCACGTAATGCAGAAAAGTTATTGCTTGAACCTCCCATTTTCAAGAAGGAAAGATCGATGGCCCAATCCTTTTCAGGCAATGCGGTGAGAATCTGGAACTCACTTCCGCCTCAGCTTCGGACCACCACCTCTTCCCAGGCCTTAAAAACTGACCCCAAAGCTCTCCTCCTTCAAAGACACTTCCAAATTTAATTCAAGCCCTCTGTTTTCTGAAGGAAGTCGTTCCATTATAGGAAATTCTGTTCTCCATGCCTATAGAAGTGCCTTCCCAGGGTGTTTTTGTGTTTTGAGTGTCTGCCATTTAGTGCAGTATTATACCTCTACCTGTATTTTGTACTCTTTTGCATCATGCACACGGCACCTTTCCTTTTACAACGTATCATTTTCTACCTCTTATATCTTGTTTGCTTTTGATACATGCACAACGGCCACCACTGCCGCATGTAACGTAACTATTGTTTTAGTGTTTTGAGTGTCTACCATTTTTTTTTTTCCTCTACTCGTACTTTATTTGCTCTTGTAACCTGCACACGTCACTTTTTCCTTTCGTAATGTATCGTTTGCTACCTCGTGTATTTTTTGATACTTGCACAATTATCACTATTGCCTCATGTAATGTAACGTTTGCTTTTGTAACAGGCTCACTTGTAATTCTTCTCCTCTTGTATCTTTACTTTGCCTATTGTGAAGCGCTCTGACACCTTCGGGTAAAGTCCGCGCTATATAAAAACGCATTAAATAAAATAAAAATAAAAAAATGTTGATTTTTGGGATCTTTTTATGTGGCGAGCGCTGCCATGTAGACGCTGAAGAGGGAAAGCTCAGAGATGACCCTTCAGGGACTCCGCAGATGATGTTCTTGGGTTGTATGATGGGAATCTGACTCCTTGGGCTCTGTCGGAGAGGAAGGAGGCAAGCCACCTGAGGTTGGATCCTTGTATGCCGGAGATGTGGAGTCTTGGGTTGAGGGTGCAGTGAGAGAGTGTCAAAGGCCTTGGAGAGGACGAACAGAATGAAAGCTGAAGTTTCCCATTTGTCCATGATGGTCTGATGTCCTCAGCTGCTGTGGTGAGGGACGTTTCCATGCTGTGGTTGCTGCGGAAACCTGAGTGATGTCAAGGAGATGGTGCAGTTATAGATAGTTGACGAGTTGCCTGTTTCACCATGATGATGGAAGGAAATTAGATAGGAGGAGCAAGATGGGTCTGTAGTTGCAGAGCTCTTCCAGGTCTATCTAAGACTTTTTCAGGAGAACAGCGACATGCATATTTCCAGTTGTCCAGAAAGATTCCACTGAGGATAGAGGCATTGATGATGGTGGTGAAGTTGGAGCTGCTCAGGCTGCCTCCCAGGTTATAGATGTAGTGGGGGCAGAGGCAGCTGGGGGCCCACCGAGTGGATTTTTTTCATGATTTTGGCTGGGTCTTTTGGCATGAGGTGGCTCCAGTTTGTTAGCATTTGTAGGTGTTTCTTGCATTGTTGTCCCGGCTAGTTCTCCATCTGCTTTTCAGTAATGTTTGGAGTCTTTCAGATCTTAAGTGTACCAGCTAGCTCACACATTGGTTCTTGATTGTCTGACATCCTTCAAGGGAGCGAAGGTGTCCACCCAGCCTGTGATTGTTGAAGATTCGTATGCTGGTCGGCAGATCTCTGGTGAGGTCTGGTTGGCTGCCTCTGATGGTGCTGGCCCAGTCCGCTTCCGCAATCTTGTACTAGCTGTGTCTCTGGTTGCTAGCTGGCTTCAGTGTGGGAAGTTAGGGTGCATTGATGTGGAAGTGAAGGATGGAGTGATCAGCTTCCTACAGTGACGAATAGGATGGTTTTGGTCTGGGTGATTTTAAGCTTCAGATAGGTGCTGGACATCCACATTTGGATGTGGTGCATGCAGGGTTGAAGAGTCAGTTGTCTAGAGCAGAATACATTTTCATGTAGAGTTATGAATAAATGACATTTTGACACTTTGATTCGGTTATCTGCGAGTAGAGTTCCAAGGAGTTTCATCTAGAAGTTTATGTTGACGAAGAACAGGATGGTCTAAAGATGATTCTGCAATTGATGGGGGAGTTTCTGGGATCTGGTGGAGCGCATATGAATTAACCGGTATTGGCTGGAGAGGCAGGAGGACCAGTGGGCGATGTTGACAGTGAATTGCTTCGAGACCTGGTGTGGATGAAGGTGGGATGCTCAATGGTGTTGAAGCTGATCAACAGGCCACGAAGTACCTTTATCTATGTTCCTGAGAGGATTGTCCAAAATTTGTTAGATAGTTTTAGTCTGATCTGAAGCCAGGATGGCAGTAGGAAACAAAAGGTGTTGACATGATCTTGTAGTTTAAACAACACTGAGTTTTCAATTATCTTGCCATTGAAGGTGAGGAGACTAATGAGAATTGCTGGAGAGCTAATCAAAGATTAGTGTGGAAAACTTGAGAAGGGGGGAGATCTGGTCTTTGACAGCTTACTAGAACATGCCTTGAGAAAGAGGCACAGAGGATACTGAGTAGGGGTGACCCTAGAGGGTTTTAATGAATGACTAGGACAATACATCTTTATAGAAGGTGACTTTCAAAGAGATGAGGATGTAGAAAAAGACTGTTAGATGCAACTGGTTTGAAAGACGACAATTGTGGGACCAAGCAAAATTGTGTGGGATGCAACAGTAGAAGTAGGCTTGGTGGGGTTAGTGGGTTTTCAGACAGTCTGTATTTCTTCTCTGGAGAAGAGGTGCATGGGTTTACACTGGGGATGAGGGATCAAATAAGTGGTACATGCAATACTTGGTAATGGTGAGACATTTTCTGCTTCTGTTGGGCGTTTTACTGATGGGGCTGGAGTAGAACTTCGCTTGTATTGATGAAATGTCAATGTGTAGCAGGTAGGGACTTTACCAGCATGATTTCTTAAGGTGCTTTGCTTTTCTTTCATTTGATTTCCTGTCTGTAGATGTAACATTTCTTATCAGTCAGGCCTGTGGAGTACTAGGATGATAAGAAGTTCAGTTTGCACTTGCAAGCTTTTTTTCTTTAGTTGGAATGTTGGTCTTCAAATGGTTCACTAGAAAGGAGCTGAAGTCATTCAGAAAGCAACCGACATTGGACTGTGGGGTGGAGACTGCAGGGTGAGAGATGAGTTAGTGTTTCAGGATCTTGATGGAGAACTACTAGAAGGATCTGAAGGCACTCTTACTTTTTAAAGAAAATGTCTAATCAACAACAAGAGGGAAACCCATATGCCTGTTCTCTGCACTAGAGTCTTGATCTCTGCACTAGAGTGAGTGATGAGAGGTTGGAAAAATCTTTGACAATGCTGAAGTGCTCTTTGCAGTTGTTTTAATCTGGTTTTTAGTATCACTGTAAGGGCTGTTTTCCTGGCTTCTGATCGGGGTGTGATCCTTTGTAAGCCTGTAACATTTCTTGTAACATCTTACTTTGATTCTTCAGAATCTTCAGCCAACTTCAACTACATAAACAAGCTACTTTATCTCATCTTCAGTAATGCTCTTTCTAGTGGATACTCTGACTGTAGATTCCTCTCCTTAGACTAGCCCCAAGGCGCCAGAGTGGTGAGAGTAGTTTTTTCACTGCAGTGCTGCAAAACACCACTCTTGTTGGCTCCACACAGCTTAAAAAATGACAGTGTAACTGCATAAAAGCGCTAACCGTCTGCACTCATCAGTTTGTTATCTTTACCCGTACTTCCCTCTCAGACAATAAAGGTGAACAAGTGTTGGTAAAAATGAGTTTAATGCTAACTTTGGAGACCTTTCAAGATCCTAAAAACCAGTCAATTCATAGAGCTTGGTGGGAGGAGGGCAGTGACAAACCAGGGGTTAGACACAGCACCCACCAGAAAAAGCATTACAAAAGTTAAGTAACGTGTTCTTCTGATGAATACTTCTAACCATATATTCCTGGACCCCTGATCCGGCTCAGCAGGAAAATTGTTGTCCAGAGATTTACATTTTTTATTTGTATTTTTGCATCATTAGATAAGTAATTAAGCTTGGGTAGACACTGCTAATCTGGGCTGCTTTTTTATAGACAACATTTTTAAAAATGGAGGATAAGTTGCAGAGATGTAATATTTCAGGAACCATGAGACCTATTTACTTCATTTTGGTGTCAAAACATAGGTTTTGGGGGGTCAAGCAGTCTTACAGAGACAGAAAATAACTCCTCAGATCAACCCTTCCGTCATTTTCCAAAATAGCGGCTCCATAGTAATGTGATTTACCTATCATATCGGTAATTTATTTTAATTTTGTTTCAGGTTATCCGTGGTTCAAATTCCTAAACATGAGCGAAGCAAGTGGCAGCAGAGGATCTTTACCTTCTGACAGAGTGTTGCTAACTACAAAATCTGAGGACTCCTTCAACAAAGAAAAATGTGTCATAGGCCAAACTAATCTGAAAGAAAAGTTATCAACTGCGGCTGGACAGAAGAGCATTCGAGATGCTGCAGAAACGCAGCATGACAAAGTTCACAAAAGATTGAAACTGATGGGTGAAGAGGTTCAAATATTTTATTATTTTGACAACAAGTGCTACAAATCGTATACAGTGCAACTAAGCCTGGAAAGAAAATGTCAAAAAATAGCAGAAACCAGTGAATCCCAACAAAAATCCAAGTATTCTGAGAAAGCGACAACAAGCAAACCCAATACCCATCCACTTAGAAGATCGATGGCTACCCCTCGTCCACCTCCAACATCTGATCAGAAAGCAGAGGATCTTCAATGTGTTATCTATGGTTTGGCCAGAACAAGGGCCAAAGGGATCGACAAAAGAACTAAGTACAGAGTATGTTAGTCTCAAAGGGCAGGCATGTTTTTATCTGCAGCTGGGTTCTTCCAAGATGAAGTTTTCAGCAGAGTAGCTGATCTAAACAGTGAGGTCAATGTACTTGCAGCGGATTTGTATACCCACATGAACTGCAGGCATACATTTGAAAATATGAATGTACAATGAGCTCCCAGCAGCAATGTAACCACCAGCCTTCAGTTAAGTTTGCACTCTAAAAAAGCAAATGCAGTTTTAAATCCACTCTTGAGTGCTGGCTAAGGGCTCACACTCAGTGAGACCAGAGAAATAATGGTCAACATTGATGACACCGTATTGATCAATAATAATGAAATTAAGGTTTTTCTGGTAAGAATGTACAATGAAAGAATTCGTTTTTGTCAGCCTAACAAAAAGAATGAGCCACTTATGGTGTTCTCAGTTGATTTAACTCCTGAAGTTCTTGCTGCCAAAATAAGATCACAGGGTGCAGTAAAATCAGCAGAAATATTTTTTTTAATTTCCTGAAAGATTTAGGTTTTGGACCTAAAGAAAAATTTTGTGACGCTCCAGAGCTCCGCAAATCTGGAGAGTCAACAAGAATACCTGATGTTGTCTTAACAATTTTTACATCCTTGTTTAATATCAGCAAAGCAAAACTGTTACAAACTGAAGTTCTTGAGTTTGGAACAGAAGCCAAAAACATAGGTGAAGGCTTTCAAGGTATAAGTGAAGAAGTGGAAGACAATCCCATGAACAGACAGGCTTATAATGAGCAAATATACTGTCCTTTCCAAATCCCGTTTTATCAATTAAATCACAGCAAAAAGAAAACTCCGCTAAACATGACTGCCCACGCAATCTATGACAAGTGCAAAAGTAGAGAGTTAATCACTTCAATGAACAGGACTGGTGTATCAACAAGTTATAATGACATAGCACAGAACCTGAACTCGTTAGCAGCTCATGCTGTAAAATATTGTGAATCCGACAGCACATAACTTCCAAGTCACTTTACCAGGAAAGGATTTACAATTGCTTGATAAATTTGATTTTGAAGACATCTCTCCTTTGCCTGGAACATCCAGTGCTCATGATACTGACATCGTGCTTTTTCAAGCCTGTACCAATGAAGACGTTGCTGGAAAACTAACTGTCAGCGGTAGGCATAAACAAATGAAGCTGCAAACTTATAACCCAACTGCCTTGCCAATGTGTGCAAAATCACTACAAGCCACCAAGAAGTTCCAGTCTACCAGAACGTTTCAAAGTGGCTGAGGGCATGGATCTTCTACCTGATGCCTCAGTCCACAAAGCTGATTTAAATGAATTTATCATATTGCTTATTCGGTGCGGACTGCAGGATAAACAAAAGCCAGTTGAACTTCCAGAATACCACCGTACTGTAGAAGGTTGGGTTTTTACCAATAATACCATCTCCAGTCAAACTATGCAACAGTATGCACAGCTCTAAAAAAAAATCAAAAATGTGCGTGCTCCGCTTGAAGACCATCCTATAATGGCAATTTTCTGCAATGATGGTGTTTTCCATATGGTAGCTGACATTTTTTATGAGCAATCCAGTAGAACTTTATGATCTTTATTCAACGAAGGGCATTTTCCACATGACAAAAGTTGTATTGCGGTGTGCAGGAACTTATCTCAGTGGATGTGGCATATAATGACAAATTAGGTTTTCATATCTTATCTCAGAAGTGAACAAGGCACAGGGTGCACTTCATTCAAAAGACATAATGCAAAGCCAGGCAATGTTCAATCAGAAACCATGAAACCCAAGTTTGTAGAGTTTGTCAAAGAATGCGAAGAAGAATCTGAACTCTGCAAGTACTGGGGCCATGTTTTACACATGACAGCTCTAGTGAAAAACTTGGTACATGCTGATTGGGAATGTGATTGGGAGCTGCATGTAAAGACTGTGAAGTCACAGATTACTGTGTTTTGCGAATTTGACTGCATAAACTACTCAAGATAGGGGTCCTGATATCTGGAGAGAGTGAAGAAGCTAAAGGTGGAAAAAAATACCTCTACAGACAATTCATCCAAAGATATTTTGTGGTGAAAGGCAGAGAGGGAAGGGTCAATGCTGTGGCTCCAGATATGAAACTGGAACAAACGATCCGGAGAACACAGAAAAGCTCCGAAGGAATTGTTGATCAGACACGTAAAAGTGAATGTTGCTCAATGGCAGCTAGTTTACCATGAAGTCCCTTCTATTTGCAATGCTTTCAGAGAAATTACGCATTCAAAATTAATGGACCATTGTGAAACTGTTCCTCCCCACGAACCTGTGGGGAAAGGGAGGGGAACATTTTAATACATATTGACAGCCTTTCTTCATTTCATGCAGCAGCAAGGAAACCCCTTTGAAATGACTAAGCCTGTGCGACTACACAATTTCGTGACCAAGCAATATGTGGATAACAATATAAAACACGTCTATTAGATGTCCTGGAACATTGACAGAAACTATACGAAGAACTGAAGAAAGAGAGATTTGTATTGAAAGAGAAAAAGGTGTTTGACATAATCACTAAAGCTAAACGTACATGCTTTAATTGCCATAGAAAGAGTTTCGTCCAACAAGCTACTACAAAACAAGTTACAAAAAAGTTATCACAAGCACAGAGAGATGGATGTAGCAAAAGAAAGGGGTGAATTTATCAAGGACATTCTGTTGCATGATCTTCCAACAAACGCCTTATTTGATTGAGATGCTGCAACCAAACTACTGAAGCACAAACTCGTACAAGGGCTAGGAAAAAAAACTTCCACTGAAGAATTTCAATTAAAAAAGGAGTCCTCATTAAAAACTGCTGTTGCTGTGGACTATACGTCACAATAGTGAATGGTCAAGATTTCATCCATCTAAGCTTTGTAGAGGTTGTTCAGTCTCTTCTACAGATATCAATGTCAGTGTGCACCTTGCAAGAACTGCACAGTGTCTTTGGCAGTTATGTTGAACTATCCGTCAAAGAATGTGAGAGAATCATACTGTGTACAATTCTGGTCATCAACATCAAACAAGGTGAACTTGGAGATGTTAATTAGTCAAAACACTGCTGGTGCTTCAGTGAACACTGAATCTCCAAGTATTGCAAGTAGAACGACTGTCAATGAGGAGTTGGTGCCTGCAGCAATGTATTCAAAAGGTGCAAGTCATACAGTTCAAGAACTTAACAGCAAATTGGATGAAGCTGACCTTCGTGTTTGTAACACATGTTGAGCGGACTGTTGGAAAGGGTTACAATTGAGTCATTGCACTGTCAAATGACACCGATGTTATTATTGTGCTACTTAGAATTGTTGCACTGTTCATAAGTGAAGGATTGTTAGAGCTGTGGATAAGTTATGGAACAGGCAGGAAAAGACACTTAATCCTGCTTCATATTCTGTACAAGAAACTTGACTCAGATGCCCAGTGTTCTTATCAAGGCACATATTCTGACGGGTGATGACACTATGAGCAAAATTGGAACAAAGCTTGGAGCTTTAACTGCTGAACCTGTGAAGTTTCTAAAAGGATTTGCTGAGACACAAGAAGAATGTGACTTTAAAGACGTAAAAAAAATACCTTGCCCATGTGTGAAAAACGAGTTCTGACAGTCACACATTTGATGATGTTCAGTACAGGGAGTTCAAGAGATCGGTCCCGCTAAGTGACTTTCCACTGACCTCATATTCTGTGTGTGGACTCATTAAAAGAGCATCCTACTTCATAAGACGATATGCAAATGTTTTGGATCATGCATGTGTAGAGAATTTGGTTGGGAAGATATTGATAGGATGCTAAAACCTACAAAATTTCTAAAGCTGTTACCCACAGAACACATACATGTACCTGCCAAACGTGCTACAAAAAGGTGTCCCTGCCTATATGCTCTTCTCAAAAGTTCAACGTTCTTCAAATGCACCGCAAGCCACTGCCGAAACAAAGTGAACTACGAAATTTGTCTAAAACAGGAGTGATAAACATTATTTATTTTTCATACTAAGATCATAAACATTGTTTGGTCTATAAATAAGAGGATTAAAAAACATTCTTATTTGTATTTGGCTCTTTTTCCTCTATTGAAGCCGCCATTTTGAAAAATGGCAGAAGCGTTGCTCTGAGGAGTTATTTTCTGTCTCTATAAGACTACTTGACCCCCAAAACCTATGTTTTGACACCAAAATAAAGTATATAGGTCTCATGGTTCCTGAAGAACAAGTTACTTTCCTTTGGTAACGATTTATCTGGTAGAGAAATAATCTAGTTGCAGATTCCTTATCTTAGAATTTCCCCTAGGTGTCAGACTGGATCCAGAGACGTTTCTTCAAACAGTATCCGTGTGTGTCTTCAGGTGGTGTTGATCGACTTCGCAGGTGTCCTGGTCGCCAGATATGACGTTGTGGGCCATATATAGGTGCCACCCCATCGTGCTCAAGTCAATTTCTGTTCATGTCTTTCCACGCCACAAGTGCGGAGCCATGGAGAACACTGAGAATGGTGCCCCAAAACTAGGGCCCATAGAGGGAAGTACCTGTCCCGAGAAATCAGTTAGCAGTGCGGGGAGGATGGGCGGGTCGGTAAGGAATCTGCAACTAGAATACGTCTCTAACAGATATATTGTTACCGAAGGTAAGTAACTTGTACATCTGATAGAGACTTCTAGTTGCAGATTCCTTACCTTTGAATAGATACCCGAGCAATACCATCCGCAGTGGGGGGCTGCAAACTAAGATCACACAAAATAATCCTGCAGGACCGAATGGCCAAAATAACCGTCCCTGCGGACCTGACTGTCCAGGAAGTAGTGCTTGTTGAACGTATGTAAGGACACCCATGCTGCGGCCTGACAGATATCCAGGACTGGAACTCTGCGTGCTAATGCTGTGGTAGCAGCAGTTGCTCTGGTATAACGAGCTTGTCAACCCTCAGGGGGTTGCTTTTTCACCAAAGCGTACTCCATCTTGATGGGGAGGACTACCAATCGTAAGATGGTCCTCTTCTGCACTGCCTTCCCTTTCTTCACACCCACATTTCCCAGAAAGACTTGATCATCCAACTGGAAATCTTTGGTACGATCTAGAAAGAACGCCAATGCTCTTTTTGGATCCAGGTGGTTGAGTCTCTCCTCATAGGAGGGATGTGGGGGTGCATAAAAAAAGTAGGCAAGGTGATAGATGGCCTACGTGAAAAGCCGTTATCACTTTGGGAAGAAAGGAAGCCCTAGTGCAAAGCACCACTTTGTCAGGATGCACTGCTAGGAATGGTGGCTTCGAAGAAAGAGCCTGAAGCTCACTTACTCTGCGAGCAGAGGTGATGGCAATCAAGAAAGCTGTTTTAAGGGTTACAAGCCGTAAAGGACAGTTGTGGAGTGGCTCGAAAGGGGTACACATGAAGTATGTGAGGACCAAGTTCAAATCCCACTGGGTCATGATGAACGGGTCGGGAGGAAACATATTAGTGCGGCCTGTAAGAAATCTCACAACAATGGGAGATTTCAAAAGAGAAGGTTGATCTGGTAGCCTTAAGAAAGCAGAGATGGCAGACAAATATCCCTTGAGGTTGCCCAGAGCAGAGCCCTGCTGGGCAAGAGAGAGAATAAAGAGGAGAACCTCTGACAGAGGTGCAGAGAGGGGGTCAACAAATTTGTGAAACACCATGCCTAAAAATGTATTCCAATGACAGGCGTAGACCGTTTTTGGTGGATGGACACCTGGCTGCCAAGATGACATTACAGACTTCGGGGAGAAGGTCAAAGGCAGTCAACTGTTACCGCTCGATCTCCACACAAGGAGGCAGGGACTTGGACAGGATTGGGTGGATAACCATCCCCCGCTGCTGTGACAGAAGATCGTCCCGAAGGGGCAGTCTGATCGGAGGATCGATGGCCATGCTCAAGAGCTCGGGATACCAGACTCTTCATGCCCAGTCGATGCTCTTCCTGTGTTACGTCGTGCGAGCGAGCGACGGGGCGGAGTCAAAGAATGTTTGGCCTTGTTCGACTTCTTCTTGCCCGAATGTCAAGATGACTTGGACAAAAAAGAATGGTGGTCACTCCGCGACTGGTCTCCTGACCTTCCTCTCGAACGGCATTGGGAGCGACGCCGAGTCAAGTGTCGGGCTGCCATGAGCTTCAGCGACCATTCCCTCAAAGGTTTCGGGTTCATGGCCCGACACTTGGAGCATGACTTCGGGTCGTGGTTGCGCTCCAAAAACCAGAGGCACACGAGGTGCGGATCCGTCACCGACATCATGTGTTGACAGGAGTAGCAGGGCTTAGATCTGGTCTTCCGGGACATTCCTCAACGCAGACCAGGGGGGTTCTGTAGAGCACTGGAGGGGACACAAGTAGGCACACAAAACACACCCTCAGCGGCACAGGGGCAGCCGGGTGCAAAGCAGGCATTGGGTTTCAGATGGGACCCGAGGGTCACTCTAGCGGTGCAGGCAGGCACGGGGGGCTTCTTGGGTCAGCCACCACCTGGGCTAGGCAGATGGCTGCCTGGGGGTCACTCCTGCACTGAGGTTCGGTTCCTTTAGGTCCTGGGGCTGCGGGTGCAGTGCTGGTTCCAGGCGTCGGGTCCTGTATTACAGGCAGTCTCGGTCAGGGGGAGCCTCTGGATTCTCTCTGCAGGCGTCGCTGTGGGGGCTCATGGGAGGTCGTCTCTGGCTACTCACGGGGTCGCAGTCACCGGGAAGTCCTCCCTGTGGTGTTTGTTCTCTGGATCTCGAGCCGGGGGCGTCGCGTGCAGAGTGGGAAGTCTCACGCTTCCCGCGGGAAACGTGAAGTCTTTAAAGTTGTTGAAAAGTTGCAAGTTTGTTGCAGATTGTTGAGCAGAGCCGCTGTTCACAGGAGTTTCCTGGGGATCAGGGCAGTCCTCCGAGGCTTCCGAGGTCGCTGGTCCCTGTTGGATGTGTCGCTGGTTGCAGGTTTTCTAGTCAGGAGACAGGCCGGTAGGGCTGGGGCCGTAGCAGTTGTCGTCGTCCGTCATCTCTGCAGGCTTGTAGGTCAGCAGTCCTTCTTTGGTTCAGGTTGTAAGAATCTGATTGCCTGGGTTCTGGGATGCATCTAAATACTAGATTTAGGGGTGTGTTTAGGTCTGGGAGGGCAGTAGCCAATGGCTACTGTCCCTGAGGGTGGCTACACCCTCTTTGTGCCTCCTCCCTGTGGGAGGGGGGCACATCCCTATTCCTATTGGGGGAATCCTCCAAAATCAAGATGGAGGATTTCTAAAGGCAGGGGTCACCTCAGCTCAGGACACCTTAGGGGCTGTCCTGACTGGTGGGTGACTCCTCTTTGTTTTTCTCATTATCTCCTCCAGCCTTGCCGTCAAAAGTGGGGGCAGTGGCCGGAGGAGGGGGTGGGGGGGCATCTCCACTAGATGGGATGTCCTGGGGCGCTGTAACAAAAGGGGTTACCAGGTGTTACAGTTTCTGCAGGGGGATGTGAGAAGCACCTCCACCCAGTATAGGATTTTTTCCTGGCCACAGAGTAACAAAGGCATGTGGCCAGCAACTTGTCTGGTTTGTGGCAGGCTGGCAGGAACTGGTCAGCCTACACTAGAAGTCGGATTGGTATTCAGGGGGCATCGCTAAGATGCACTCTTAGCGATGAGATGCACTCTGGGTACATGTTACAATAAATTGCACACTGGCATCAGTGTGCATTTATTTTGCTGAGAAGTTTCATACCAAACTCCCCAGATTTCTGTGTAGCCATTATGGAACTGTGGAGTTCGTGTATGACAGACTCCCAGACCATATACTCTTATGGCTACCCTGCACTTACAATGTCTAAGGTTTTGCTTAGACACTGTAGCGGAATAGTACTCATGCACATATGCCCTCACCTGTGGTATAGTGCACCCTGCCTTAGGGCTGTAAGGCCTGCTAGAGGGGTGACTTACCTATGCAACAGGCAGTGTGAGGTTAGCATGGCACTCTGAGGGGAGTGCCATGTCGACTTAGTCATTTTATCCCCACCAGCACACACAAGCTGTGGAGCAGGGTGCATGTGCTGAGTGAGGGGTCCCCAGGGTGGCATAAGACATGCTGCAGCCCTTAGAGACCTTCCCTGGCATCAGGGCCCTTGGTACGAGGGGTAGCAGTTACAAGGGACTTATCTGAGTGCCAGGGCTGTGCCAATTGGGGAAGCAAAGGTACAGTTTAGGGAAAGAACACTGGTGCTGGGGCCTGGTTAGCAGGGTCCCAGCACACTTTCAATCAAAACTTAGCATTAGCAAAGGCAAAAAGTTAGGGGGTAACCATGCCAAGGAGGCATTTCCTTACAGCGAGCCTTTATGGCCCGCGTATACCGATGGGGGGGGGGGGGACAAGAACGGGAAGCTCCTGCACTGGCTTGCGACTCAGCCCTTAGCAAGCAGAGTCGTCCCCAAAATTGTTGACGGAACAGGAGCCATCTCCCGGACGTCCCATGAAACTGCTCAAAGCTTTGCTGCCTACTACGAGCAGCTCTACGAAGAGAGACCCAGACCCCTGCTGGGGGATGTCTCCTTTCCCAGAATCTCAGAGGGAGAGAGGCAGGATCTCGACAAACCGATAGTGCTAGAGGAGATCAAGACTGCTATCTCAGCTATGGCAGCGGTCAGGACCCCAGGCCCTGACGGGTTTCCAGTCGAGCTTTACAGCAGGTGCACCAACCTCTTGGCACCTCACTTGCTCAATATGTATTAGGAGGCGGAGCGGGTGAGCAGATTCCCTATGGGCCTTGACCAAGCTACCATTGTAGTGATACCCAAAACCAATCCCCCTTCACAATCGTGTGCGGCCTACCGCCCCATTTCACTCCTTAATACTGAAATCAAGATAATGTCCACGATATTGGCCACCAGGTTGAAGAGGGTGATATCCTCACTGATACATTCGAACCAATGCGGCTTTATGCCAACCAGGAGTATTAGGCATTGTATCCGTCGTCTGCATGTAGCGCTGGCCCACCATGGCTCCTTGTCCTCTCCTTTAGCTCTCCTACTCCTAGACTTTGAGAAGGCATTTGATACGGTGGACTGGACGTATCTCCACCAGGTACTCTTAAGAACTGGGTTCGGTCCTAGATTCCGTGGCCTAGTGAAACCTCTTTACTCCAACCCATCGGGACGGGTACAGGTCAATGAGGTGGTATCCGACCCATTTCCTGTTCGCCAGGGAACCCGCCAGGGGTGCCCTTGTCCCCGCTTCTCTTCGCACTGGCGATGGAACCGGTCACCAAAATTATAAGGGAGGACCCCCTGATGGACGGTTGGCCCTGGCCCACAGGCCATGGGGACCACATACCGTTGTATGCAGACAATGTCCTCCAGTTCCTGGCCAACCCAGCCAGTAGTGGTCCCAGAGTCCTGTACCTTTTGAGGATGTTTTCAGAAGTCTCCAGCCTGACACTCAACCCCTGCAAGTCTCTATTGCTTCCGTTGCATCTGGCACAGGATTGCTATGACTGGCAGACTAATATTCCAATCAGGCGCAATAGCTTCCGGAACCTGGGAGTGACAGTCACCCTCATGCCGGAGTTAGCCTGGTCACTCAATATCCAACCTCTCACTAAGCGGGTTAAGGGAGACCTCTAGAGATGGAAGACCCTACCCCTTAATGTCCTGGGAAGGATAGCGCTATACAAAATGATGGTGCTGCCCCGGTTCCTCTATCTCCTCCAAATTTTCCCATACCCTAAACCTAAGGGATGGCTTAAAGCAATGGACGCAGCAGCGTGGCAATTCCTATGGTATAATTCCCACCCCCGGCTCGCGTTTCGCACTTGTCAAGGAGATGTGTATGAAGGGGGTTTGGGGATGTCTGACCTTTATCTTTACTACCTAGCAATGCATCTGCTAGTAATTAACGACTGGCTGGGAGGAGGCTGGTCGGACCCGGCATACCAACTTGAACTCCTGACCATGGGCTTCCCCGGCCTGCTTGGGATTCTGTACGGCAACCCCCAGCCACGCAGGATTCCAGAGAGGACAAGAGTGGTACTGATGGGATGGAGGGCAGCACAGGGGGCAACGTGGGTGGCGGTGACTCACCCAGCAGACTCCACTATGGCATGGGACATGGCTGGGTGAGGTCTCTGCCTTGGAGGGGTTCCGGAGGTGGGACCGTATCGGTATCTCGCTTTTAGAAGACGTCAGGGGAGGCTCCCACATGAGGTCCTTTCAGGAGCTCCAGCAGAGGTACTCGCTTGCCGGGACCCAATTTCATAGATTCCTGCAGCCCAGGCATGCACTGAATGTACACGTCCTTCCTGGTATGACCCTCCCACAATTCGGCCCTGTGGAGGCCAAATCCTTGATGGGCAGCCTAGGCAAAGGGGGAGTGTTACGTATATACCGCACCCTAGTCACCAACACGACGCAGACCCTCCACAAGCTCCATGAACAATGGGAGGGCTGGTTAGGCCTGATAGCAAACGACGACTGACGGGATACATTGATGGCCGGAGAACCCTGACTATGACCTCCCACCTACGTGTAGTGCAAACCTACTATCTGCATGCAGCTTAACGCACACCTGACAGGCTACACAAAGCAGGCCTCCGATCTCACGCTGACTGCCCCTGTTGTGCAGGCCCCAAAGCTGACTTTTACCATATGGTGTGGGCATGCCCACACATAGCGACCTACTGGCTTGCGGTAGCGGGAAAAGTCTCCAGGACCCTACAAGTGGATGTGGAGGCCGCCCGCTGCCGCTGTTGTTGGGAGTCCTGGAGGGGGTGGTGTTCGGTAGAGCAGACCGGGCTTTCCTGGCGGTGGCGTGCTTGGTAGCAAAGAGACACTGCAGCGGGCTGGAAGGCGGAGACGGCACGGGCACTTGTGCAGTGGCGTTGGGGGTAGACAGGTGCGCTCAGCGTGAAAAATTAGTATATGAAGCACAGGGATACCCGGCTAAATATGGCAGAGTGTGGGGGAGGTGGACCGGTACTTGGGATACCCATTCCGCTGCTGGGCATAAGATGCAGCCGCCCAGTGTAGGACCTGTCTCAGGTCAGTATAACTAACATCAAATACATGCTTAGGTTACCCATATTGGAATTGTACAATATGGCGCCTATGAGGTGCGAATGTGACCTTTTCAGTTTTAGTCTTGAATATATGCTCATGTTAACCATGTTGGAATTGTACAATGTGGCGCCTATGAGGTGCGGATGTGACCTTTTCAGTTTTAGACTTGAATTTGTTTTGTCCTTGTGTTCAAGTGCAAAACTAATAAAGTTGCTTATTAAAAAAAAAATATATATATATCAACATAATAAGAGGAAGGTAAAATAGAGTTCAGAAGTACCAAACTGAGATCCCCCGGAGCGAGAGGAAACACGTCCGAACCAGACGGTGAAAAGAAAACAATCTAACAAAGGACTCGATGCCCATGCGCAGTATCACCAAGAGGCGGAGTCACTCGATCTCGTGACTCGAAAACGTTCTTCAAAGAAAAACAACTTGTAACATTTAGAGCCCAACACTAGGCGACGGACTTATGAAAAGCGTGCGTCTTTACAGCTACACATGCCATCGAAAAAATATATGTATATATTTTTTTTAAACTTATATGTTGACATAAAATTGTACCTAGAATTTTTACGCATCTATACATTTACCTAAATATTGATGCAGCCTATGTTACGTTTTTCTTTAATAAATATCAAACCAGTCTCAAGTATTTCTGTAAGTCAGAAAAAGAGAGACATACAGTGCAAAGATTTCCTTTATTGAAGAGAAACTGCAATGTTAGCCAATAGGCTGCATTTAAAACATAGCAAAACAAAACCTGGCACCGTGCCTTTAAGACCTCAAGGACCTCCAATATCCCACCATGCCTCAGAGGTGACAGTTAGGTCAGAACTTTTTTACGGTGTTATGAAGAACAGAACACCACCATGTATTCACTTTGATGAGGATTCCCCTAGAAGAGAACTAGGATAAGTAACTTTTCCTTCTCTTAAGAGGGGATCCTCTTCAATAGTCATAAGCCCTAAATAGAGTAGCAAGCCCATCCCACACCCCCTGTGGACAAAGTGAGAGTAAACAAAACAGTAGACCAGTTTATTAAAATACATTTCTCAAGGAGGCCTGTTCTTCTTGGGTGTCTGGCTTAGTATCAGAGTCTAGACAGTAATACCTTGTGAAAGTATGCACTGATCTCCACTTCGCTGCTTTGCAAATTTCAGAGATAGGGACATTTTTCAAAAGGGCTGCTGTTGACACGTTGCTCCTTTTAGAGTGGGCTTTGGGCCTGGCAGACAAGTGCTTGTTAGCAATCTGATAAGATAAAACAACGCAAGGAACTATCTATCTGGAAATGGGTTGTTTAGAGGCAGCGATGCATGTTCACCTAGCAGCCGCTAAGATGATGGAGCCTGGTGGAGAGTCGGCTCTTAAGAACAAAGGATCCTTCTCTGGGGGCCTTGAATTTCTTTAGGATTCTTGGTGGAGCCGCACGTAGGGATGCTGGAGTGAGGAAAAGGTCCAACTGTGGTAGTAGGAGACCTAGACCCAGGGTGAGGAGCGCTCATGAAGAGGACCGATGGTGTAGAGTTTCAAAAATTACAGAACATGATGTCGTGGAGCAGGGATGTATATATTTAATTTATTAGTGCCTCTAACCAATACTTTATTAAAGGTGTTGCTATCATGCACTGGGGATACTCTCGCAGGGGGAGTTTTTATTAGAGTAGGCGAGTAATCTTGTATGGATGATGTGGTTGTAGAGAAGCAGGAAAGAGATCTGTGCCTTTGATGACGTGACCTAGGGCGATGGGATCTCCTGGTAGGAGATGGTGATCTTGCTCTAGATGCATGTTGTGATCTACTCCTTGTCCGAGAGCTGGGAGTTTCAGTCACTTTAGGTATCCTGGAACGTCTCTGAGACCCAGGTGTTGTACTCAGTCACCTCCATCTGAGGAGTTGGTGACAGTGTCCTTGGGGAAGACCATGTAGAAGAATAAACTTGCCAATATCGTGAGTCCTGACTCTCTGGAGCCGGACCCCCCTGAGGCTCTTCAACCATCTTGGCGATAGATTGAAAGGAGACAAGTGCACCGTTGTAGAGCCACGCAAGGAAGCTCCTGATGCTGCAGCCGCAGGTCTGTGATCTTTGGTTTTGGCTGTAGGTGAATCTTGTCTAGAAGTTGCTTGAGGTCCAGACGTCGACAGAGTCCTTTTAGGTGAGAGAGTCTTCATCAGTGAGTGGTGCTTTGAAGTCGTACGACGCTGTAGTGCCATCGAGAGAGCGTGACAGTCTATGTCTGGATGTCGAGTGGTGCTTTGACTTCGATTGAGACAGAATAGCAGGAGTGCGTCTCGATGACGAACGGCGCTTGGTTGCAGTCTACGAAGATACAGACTGTTGTTTTGATGTTGATGACAGATGGCGTGAGGTTGACGGCACAGTTCTCATTGTCAGAACTTTGCTTGTCATCGATGGGCTAGGATGTACCCGCAACAGAGTCTCAGCATTCAGGTGCTGACTTGACGTTGACCATTGACGGTGACTTATCCAACCTTGCCCAAGAACAGCGCTGCGTTACCTCTTTTGATGGTATGTCCCTTGATGTCATGTGCGTTGTCGTCGATAGAGGTGGTGCTAAGTCCCTTAACATTGACAGACATTGTTGACATGGATCCCGATGCCGACGGGGAACAGATAAGCATCATCCTACCCTTAGAGGTAGATCTTGCATGTCGTTATTCTGTGGGTTGTAGTCCTTTGCCCTTGGAGACCTCTTCATGAAGAGAGGCGGACCTGGATTCTCCTGATGCTGCCTTCTCTCTCTCTCTTGGATGCCAAGGAGACAAACCACCTCTTTAGAAGCTGCTGGCAGTGTCTGTATGTCTCAAGTATATGTGTGTCAGGTAGACATATGATGCAAACTGAGTGAGGGTCAGTCTGGGCTTTCTTTTTGCCACAGGCAGGGCACTTGACAAAAAGAAATGGCATTTTTTTAAAATAGGAAAATCAATAAATTCCTGTCAGGAAATGATGTATTTTCACTGAAAAAACGCTGAATGAAGTATTGAGAAGTAGTTTTTAGTAGACATTTTCTGGCTAAAAGACCAGAAAATGAGAGCTCACTGCTCTAGGATCCTCACTGAAGGAGGTGAAAGAAGAACTGACCTAACTGTCCCTCACTCTCACCTCTGGGGCACAGTGGGACACCGGAGATCTTAAAGGCACGGTGCCAAGTTTTGCTTTGCTATGTTTTAGATGCAGCCTATTGGCTAACAATGCCTTAGCATTTCATTGCAGTTTCTCTTCAATAAAGGACATTTTTGCACTGTATGCCTCTCTTTTTCTGACTTACAGAAATACTTGACTGGTTTGATATTTATTATAGAAAAACTTAACGAAAATTTGAATTTTTTTTTTAGCTTTTAACATTGCCTGCATAAATATGTAGACAAATGTATATGCATAGAGGCGTTAAAATACTAGGCACAATTGTATATCTACATATACATTTAATACACACACACATATAAATTAATATTTTTCAGGGATCCCCGCAAATGTGTGGGAACATTCAGAGCTTAGGACTATTGATGAGAATTCCCTGGAAGAGAAGCATATTGTTCATCTTAAAGAGACTTCTAGTTGCAGATTCCTTACTTTAGAATAGATACCTAATCAATACCACCCCTGGAGGAGGGTCTGCAAACCAAGATCATACTGCAGGACTTAACGAGCAAAGTACCCGTCCATTTGGACCAGACTGTCCAGGCAGTAGTGTTTGGTAAATGTGCAAGGATGCCCACGCTGCTGCCTGGCAGATGTCCAGGACTGGAAGTCTGCGTGCTAACAGTGGTTGCAGGTGTTGGTCTGGTAGACTGAGCGTGCAAACCCTCTGGGGGATTGCTTTTTAGCCAATGCGTAGCACATTTTAATGCAGGGAACCCATCTAGAGATGGTACTCTTCTGCACTGCCAGACCCTTGTGCGCCTCCACACAACCCAAAAAGAATTGATCATCCATCTGGAACTCTTTGGTACAATCAATACAGAACTCCAACACTTTTTGGTCCAGTCGGTGGAGCGTCTCCTCTTCCATAGAAGAATGTAGGGGTGTGTAAAAAGTAGGCAACCTGATAGATCAGTCTGCATGAAGGGGTGTGACCACTTTAGGTAGAACGGAAGCCCTGGCACAAAGCACTACCTTGTCAGGATGGATGGAGATGAAGGGTGGCTTCGTGGCCAGAGCCTGCAGCTCACTCACTCTGCAAACAGAGGTGATGGCTACATGGAAGGCTGCCTTAAGGGTAAGAAGCCAAAGTGGTCAGTTGTGAAGTGGCTCAAAAGGACTAAGGACAGAAAAATAAGAATTAAGTTCAAATTCCATTGAGGCATTATGAACAGAGCTGGAGGAAACAGATGGGTAAGACTCTTTAGAAATCTTCCAACAATGGGAGATTTAAACAAAAAGGGTTGCTAAGGCAACCTGAGGAAAGCCGAGATGGCAGACAAATAACCCTGGAGGGTGCCCAGAGCAGAGCCCTGCTGGACCAGGGACAGAACAAACAAAAGAACCTCAGAAAGAGGTGCAGAAAGGGGTTCAACAGACTTGCCTGCACATCATGCCACAAATTTGTTCCAATTTCGGTGGAGGGACACCTGGCTGCCCAGATAACCTTTCAGACTTCAGGTGGAAGGTCAAAAGCTGTCAACGTGCCACTGCTAAATCTCCACACAAGGAGGAGAAGACTGGCTCTCAAATATGATCAAGCATTGGCAAAGCTAATAGGTCTCGCTTATGAAAGAGTTATTGGCCTTGCCTAAATGTCTTAGCCATGTTGCAAACCAGCGTGGCTGCTGTTCAGCGTGGCTAAAGGTTACTGGGGTAAAGGAGAGTGCAGTATTGTAAATTAGCATGTTATGGAGTGGTGCAGAATGATGTAGAGTTCAGTGGCACGGAGTAGAGTGGAGTGTCAAGGAGTGTCATGAAGACAGCAGAGTGTTGAAGAGAGAAAGGGTGTAGTAGAATGGCACAGTGTTGTGTAGCGGTGTGTAGTGGCACAGAGAGCGTTTCATAGTGTGTTGTACAGGAGAGTGGTGTAAAGCAGAGTAGATTGTCGTTGAGTGGAGTGGCTTAGAGTAGAGTAGTGTAGAAGAGTGGAATAGAGTGGATCTGAGTGTTGTAGAGTCAAGTGGAGTGGCGTGGCATAGGGTGGTGTGGCATACAGTGGAGTGGTGTAGAGTAGTGTGGCCTAGAGGGGTATTGGCGTAGAGAGGGGTGGGGTAGAGTAGAGTGGTGTAGAATACAGTGACAGAGTTGAGTGGAGAAGAGTGTCGCAGAATTGAGTAGAGTAAAGTGGCATGGAATGGCATAGACAGAGTATCCTAGAACATCTAAGAGTGGAGTAGTGTTGTAGAGTTCAATGGATTAGAGCATCAGCGTGTAGTGTGGCAGAGTGTTGTAAAGTGTCCTAGAGTGAAGTGGCGTAAAGTACACAGGTGTAGAGTAGACTGATGTAGAGTGCACTGGCATAGAGTTCATTGTTTCGAGTAATGTGGTGTAGACTGCACTGTTGTAGAGTGCAGAGTAGTAGAATAGAGTGGCAGATTACTCTGAAACAATATACTCTACGCCACAGAGTAATGTGGTGTAGAGTGCACTGATGTAGAGTGCAGTGTAGCAGAGAGGAAGATGGTTCTGTGGCTTAGGGTATACTGTTTCAGAGTAAAGTGGTGTACAGTGGAGTGATTCAGGGTAGAGTGGAGTGGTGCATGTTAGAGTGCAGAAGTGTAGAGTTGCGTAGAGTGCAAAGGTGTAGAGTAGAGTTGTGCAGAGGAGCAGAGTGACGTAGAGTGCAGTGTTGTGGAGTGCAATGGTGCAGAATACATTTGCGTGACATGGAGTGAGGCAGAGTATAGTGGCACAGAGTGCAGTAGAGTGGCGTACAGCTGAGTGGTGCAAAACCATGGCGGTAGGTGCGGTTATCATCCTGCATGCAATCATTACCGCCATGGCGGTCGGTGTGGTACATTGGCAGTTTGCCTTTAGCCAAACCGCTGATGTCTTAATATGGAGAAAAGTACCGATAGCCTGGAGAAAGTTCCTCCTTATTAACGCCATCCGCTGGGGTCATAATGACCTACTATGTTTTGGCATACATAGGATGTTTAAGGCTGTCGTGTAAATAACGTAGTTGCTTCCAGGCACTAATTTGTAGTTTTCTGGAAAGCAGTAATCTGTGTTGTCGAGGTTTTTATTGCACAATGCTATTACATGTGTTGCACATACTGAAGCTACTGCTCATTAAGTATAGTTGTGTAGTCTACACCTTTTGGCTTGCCAATGCGTGTTATTAAAATGGTTTGGTGCTCTAACTAGCTGACTGTAAACAGAAAGATCATTAGACATTCACTAGAGGGTCACATTAAATAAAAAAACAACAGTTCATTGATATAAGAGTTTTGACTTGAATATGTGTTGCCACAGAAAGCGTGAGCACCTCCTTCCTGCAGGCCTACTTTAAGGGGTATGTTACAGCTTCCTAAACTGGAGCACAGGAGGGCCATGAGCAGGCCTCTGTGGGAAAGAATAATCTGTATTCCTCTTGCTTTCCTATGGACGCTCTCTGAAATCAGAGAGAGAAAAGTAAACACAAAGCTCTCTCAGAAGTATGAGCCTGGTGTTTTTTTTTGTTTTGTTTAATCTTTTTGTTTATTGCACAGCAAATGTGACAAGAAAAGAACAGGACTTAAAGGTAATTTTAAAGAAAGTGGGGACCTGGAAGGATACAGTAAAGAAGGTTTGGGCAAGGGCAGGGACGAACTAAAGCTGGACAGCTTAAAACAAAGAGTGCCAGCAAATAGAAAACAAGAAAATGTGAGTTACAAACCACAAAGGAACAGGCGGAACGCATTCCTATGTCAGCTATGTGAATGTCCCCAATATATCTTTAACAAACCAGCTGTGCTGTCTAGTAGGCTGTGACCTAAAAGGTACCATGAGCCTTCTTACTTAACAGGGCCAACTGTTAGTCTGTTCTTGATCTTTGCTTGCATGGGATATTGTCTAGGTGAACTAAGAATATATTTGAAGCTGGCTCGAATAAACACACTTGCCCCCACTTGATTTCGAAGTATGCAACCTCAGCTTGCTAAGAGGACAACACAGTCTGATTGCACTGACTTGCAGTATAAGAATGTCCGCGAAAACAAGGTGCAAGTCAGCAACACCCGGCTGTGGCCTTACCTTAGTTGTGGTAGGTGGCTCACACTGTAGGAAGAGAGAGGAGGAAGGGGGGCAGGCTGTGCCTGGGCTGCTGCATCACTGACAGTCCCCCTTGGAAGGACAATGGTCAGGTGTATGAATGCTGATGATTTCTCTGGAAGTCGGGTCTGTCCACATGATGGAACGGGCTGCCTTATCAGGTTTTATTTAAGGCAGGACCCGTTTATAAGTCACCGACTTGAAGAATGGGCTGGAATTTAAGATGCAGCGAGAAACAACAGAGTGTGTCTCTTATTTATCACTTTTGTAAATGCAGAGGTCGGACTGTAAGATAGAAAACAGTGCAGCTGTCAGCTGCGGGGGATGGAGGGAGTGCGGCTGCCGGTAGCGAGGGGATGAGTATTCAGGAGGAAGACGCTGCCTGATCTGGGGAAGCTGGTGACAGAACCAGGAGGAGGGGGCGGGGGAAGAATCTAGGTCTCACCTGGAGCTCAAGTATAATAATTAGCGTCAGTCAATGACCAGTGCAAACAAAAACAAAAAAGTGCTTAAAGGGCAGAACATAAGAGTTGAGCGACAAACAAGGGCAGCACTATGTAACGGGACAAATAAATACAACACAAACTAGTCCTGGGTCAGTACAAATCACAGCAAACTTCAGTTTCCGTGCAATGAAAGGGTGCTTGCACGAGCAAGGCCTTTTAGTGACCTTTAACCTTAAATTATTAACGATTCCTAAAGCGTGTAGAGGACAGCCCAGATCTTTATGAAGCGCTATAAGGAGTGCCCATTTTCCTTTTATTGAAAGCATCTTAGACCAACTGGTTCTCGTTCGTTGCTACATTTATCAAGCACTTTCTAACATGACAAGGCATTTTTTTTTCTTTCCTATTCAAGAATATCTACCAATGAGTCTTCTTTCAAGGGAAATCTGGCCTGCTCCCTGCCTCCACTACTCACTCCCACAGATGCCTTCAAGTGCTCCTTCCAGGCCATAACCCGCTACCTGATTGGCTGCACCTGGGCACAGCATCACATGACAACTCCTTTACTTCATCCAGTCCTCCCGGATGCTCCAGGCAGACCGTTTTAACCTAATGCAGAAAAGAGGAGGTCACGTGATTGTCAAAGGAGACACGTGACAGCCCTAAATCCTGCTCTTATACCCAAGGTCATCCACTGCCTGCTCAGCGCCCCATCTTCACAAAGCACTGGCACTCATCCATAGACAAACATTTAAGTTAAACCTTTTACATATATGTGTCACTGTGGCAGTTACATTACACTACTCCTCAGTCCGCAACCTGGTGCGCACAGATGTAGCACATCCCATCACCCACAAGAACCTCTGTCTCGTAAAACACTAAGCGGCTGTCAGTCACTCCACCATCTTTGATGAGCTGCTTCATCTGGACATCAAAAATAGATGCACAAAGAAGGTAAGGCCTTCCCGGTCGCCCCCTGGATGATCTCAAGACTACACTGTTAAACTTGTCTTCACACAACACACTCCATTCCCTTCAACTTAACTCAAAGGCTGCTCTCGTGCCTATAAGTGAAAGAAATCTTTCATGAGATACTGAAGTCAAGACCATTAGGGCAGGCTTTTCGGATCCCTTCTCCTCAAGCCACACCTGGCCAAACCAACTCAGTCAAATCAAACTTCAACACTAAATTAAGCTATCTAGGCTCTACCCAAGATCCTCTGATGTACTCACCAAGCTGTGCACTTCAAAGCCTCACACACAAACCACCACACAAAGACCAACAAAAACCATAGCTAAGTCTTCACCAGGTTCCCAAGAAAAGGCTTGCAACAAGTACGATTTTCACTCCCAGTAATGCAGACAACACATTTCTAGGGACAGTCAAGTCTGCAGATTTCAGAAAACCATTCAGAATCAGCCCCCGTGTGAAAACAAGGACAGGACTCTAATTATCTAATTAAAGTGCAATCCCAGACTGGACATACTTTGCAACACGATAATAACATACAAGTACATGGGCTGCTTTAAAATCAGCACCAGCTCACGCACAAATCCACAATCACCAAGCTACTCAAACAAAGCAATTAAATACACTCATTAGGAAAGACTGCTATTCCGACTCCTGACCTTGGGTAACCTTCTCGGCATCAACATCCTTAAAACCATTACAACCCAAACCACGGAAGGCCAAGCCTGGATCAATCCACTCACCTGAAGCCTACAGCCAAGGATCAATGCTAGAATTATTTTACTGGTAATTGGCGCATTTTCTAATCATCCACCCTGCAGTTGATTATGAGAAACGCTTAGCTCTGATACAACCTCAAATCTAACCTTCACAATTTATTTTTCTTGGCAATGTTTACTCGTTCAAATTATGCAACTAATTAAAGATGGAATGTTAAAAGCACAATGCAACACGTGTAACGTTAGGCGGTCAAACAGGGTATCGTAGTAACTTGGATGGAAAGGAAATTAAGGCTGTGGCAAGAATGTAGCCATCAAAATTATATTTGCAGATTATGTGAAGCACAAGATGGTAGTATGAAAGACTGACATCTAACACATTCAGGGTGAGACATATGGGCTCAAACCGAACTCTGCAAGTCAGTCAAGCACTTAGGATAAGTACTCACCATCATAGAAGCCGGCTGCCAAGTGGTGATGAGGTTTGGAAGGCAGCCAGGCAACAGTGAAGCACTGCCCACACTCGCCGGCACTTGATGCCTGGATGGATCCCACGTTCAGAGTGGCAACGCACTGCACCTGCACGGGAACAAACATGGTGAGGGAGGAGTCATCATGGGAATCACCACCAAAGCAGGAGACGAGCTGACAGTCAAGTTTATGGAGAAATGCAGAGAAGAGAAAGAATGCAAGGCAGCTAAAACCTACAGAAGCAGCCAAACAAACATCAAGAGTCTAATGATTATCTGAATCTTTGAAAGTGACCTAGTTCAAAGAGGTTAATAACAACCAGAACTTGAACTGTGATTACCACTAGTAAGTCTAGTACCTTATCAAAGTAAAAAAGGAAATACTTTAATTCTCAATTTTTTCTGCTCTTTCAAATATAATGCCCTGCAGGGCTTTTCCTAACTTAAAAAGGTGCTTTGTAGAGGCCCCAAAATTGGCAGGGGCATCACAACATTTTGCGGAGGACTGAATGAGGCCACAGTAGCCCTCCCCCCAGTGATTCACTCCAAATAACTGACTATGTTTCTGGGGTCTCCAATATTATGACCTCTCCAGAATTTCCCTTGATTTAAAAGTGTTCCATGGCAGATGTTTTTGCTCCTTAGCAGGGAGTGTAGTGCCCTCTAGTACTATGACTGCATTTTATGTGCCCTAAATGTGTATTAAAAAGCCAGACAAGATACGGCGGATTCCAATGCTTTTTTAATCAATAATGTTTACAGTAAATGTTGGGCAGTGTTAAAATGCTTTACTGATAGTGATTACTGCATTTACACATGGTTAATTACTGGTATTGTAAATACGCAGGAAATTATGTTTTTTGTGGTGTTTTGGTCTTTTAATAGGGTGAATCTTTGATGAAGCCAACCTGATATGTTTTGATGACCCTAGACAAAAATCAACAGGCTGTCTGGTATAGGCGAGGGGTGGCGGGTGGGGGTCAGGGAGTATAGAGGAGTCCGGGTAGGTTGTTAGTGTGATTTCACGGGTCATGACCCTTTAGGGGTCAAATGTGATTTCCTAATGTAACCTAATGTATTTTGTGTGTATTTTCTAAAGGGGAAGTGTAGGAAGTTGGCTCTGTATGTACTATTTCAAAGTAAGAAATAGCATGCACAGAGTCCAAGGGTTCCCCTTAGAGGTAAGATAGTGGCAAAAAGAGAATTCTAATGCTCTATTTTGTGGTAGTGTGGTCGAGCAGTAGGCTTATCAGAGGGTAGTGTTAAGCATTTGTTGGACACATACAGGCAATAAATGAGGAACACACACTCAGAGACAATTCTAGGCCAATAGGTTTTTGTATAGAAAAATATCTTTTCTTAGTTTATTTTAAGAACCCCAGGTTCAAGATTTACAATCAATACTTCAAATGAAAGGTACTTCACTTAGGTATCATAGGAACTTTGAATCAGCTAAATAGCATGCACAGTTTTGGCAAAAATGGCAATAAGCTATTTTAAAACTAGACAGTGCAAATTTCAACAGTTCCTGGGGGAGGTAAGTATTGGTTAGTTTTGCAGGTAAGTAAACCACCTACAGGGTTCAAAGTTGGGTCCAAGGTAGCCCACCGTTGGGGGTTCAGGGCAACCCCAAAGTTACCACACCAGCAGCTCAGGGCAGGTAAGGTGCAGAGGTCAAAGTGGTGCCCAAAATGCATAGGCTTCAATGGAGAAGGGTGCGCCCTGGTTCCAGTCTGCCAGCAGGTAAGTACCTGCGACTTCGGAGGGCAGACCAGAGCGGTTTTGTAGGGCACCGGGGGGGGGGGGGGGGGGAGGACACAAGTCAGCACAGAAAGTACACCCTCAGCGGCACAGGGGCGGCCGGGTGCAGAGTGCAAACAGGCGTCAGGTTTGTAATAGGTTTCAATGGGAGACCCAGGGGTCTATTCAGTGAAGCAGTCAGGCAAGGTGGGGGGGGGGGCTCCTCGGGGTAGCCACCACCTGGGCAAGGGAGAGTGCCACCTGGGGGTCGCTTCTGCACTGGAGGTCGGATCCTTCAGGTCCTGGGGGCTGCGGGTGCAGTGTCTTTACCAGGCGTCGGGTTCTTTGAAGCAGGCAGTCGCGGTCAGGGGGAACCTCTGGATTCCCTCTGCAGGCTTCGCTGGGGGGGCTCAACTCTGGCTACTCACAGGGTTGCAGTCGCCGGGGAGTCCTCCCTGTAGTGTTGGTTCTCCGCAGGTCGAGCCGGGGGCGTCGGGTGCAGAGTGGAAAGTCTCACGCTTCCGGCATCTTCAAAAGTTGCTTCTTTGTTGCAAAGTTGCAGTCTTTGTGGAACAGGGCCGCTGTCCTCGGTCCTTTTAGATGCAGGGTAGTCCTCTGAGGCTTCAGAGGTTGCTGGACCCTGGGGGACGCGTCGCTGTTGCAGTTTTTCTCGAAGTGGGCAGACAGGCCGGTAGGGCTGGGACCAAAGCAGTTGGTGTCTCCGTCTTCTCTGCAGGGCTTCAGGTCAGCAGTCCTTCTTCGTCTTCAGGTTGCAGGAATCTATCTTGCTTGGTTCTGGGGGCCCCTAAATACTCAATTTAGGGGTGTGTTTAGGTCTGGGGGGTTAGTAGCCAATGGCTACTAGCCCTGAGGGTGGCTACACCCACTTTGTGCCTTCTCCCTGAGGGGAGGGGGGCACATCCCTAATCCTAGTGGGGGAATCCTCCATCTGCAAGATGGAGGATTTCTAAAAGTCAGAGTCACCTCAGCTCAGGACACCTTAGGGGTTGTCCTGACTGGCCAGTGACGACTCCTGGTTTTTCTCATTATCTCCTCCGGCCTTGCCGCCAAAAGTGGGGCCGTGGCCGGAGGGGGCGGGCATCTCCACTAGCTGGAATGCCCTGTGGCGCTGTAACAAAGGGGTGAGCCTTTGAGGCTCACCGCCAGGTGTTACAGTTCCTGCAGGGGGAGGTGAGAAGCACCTCCACCCAGTACAGGCTTTGTTACTAGCCACAGAGTGACAAAGGCACTCTTCCCCATGTGGCCAGCAACATGTCTGGGGTGTGGCAGGCTGGTAAAACTAGTCAGCCCACACTGGAAGTCGGGTATGTTTTCAGGGGGCATCTCTAAGATGCCCTCTGGGGTGTATTTCACAATAAAATGTACACTGGCATCAGTGTGCATTTATTTTGCTGAGAGGTTTGATACCAAACTTCACAGTTTTCAGTGTAGCCATTATGGTGCTGTGGAGTTCGTGTATGACAGACTCCCAGACCATATACTCTTATGGCTACCCTGCACTTACAATGTCTAAGGTTTTGCTTAGACACTGTAGGGGCATAGTGCTCATGCACCTATGCCCTCACCTATTGTATAGTGCACCCTGCCTTACTGTAAGGCCTGCTAGAGGGGTGACTTACCTATGCCATATTCAGTGTAAGGTTGGCATGGCACCCTGAGGGGAGTGCCATGTCGACTTAGTCATTTTCTCCCCACCAGCACACACCAGGCAAGCAGTGTGTCTCTGCTGAGTGGGGGGGTCCCCAGGGTTGCATAAGACATGCTGCAGCCCTTAGAGACCTTCCCTGGCATCAGGGCCCTTGGTACCAGGGGTACCAGTTACAAGGGTCTTACAATTGTGGAAACAAAGGTACTGTTTTAGGGAAAGAACACTGGTGCTGGGGCCTGGTTAGCAGGCCTCAGCACACTTTCAAATCATAACTTGTCATCAGCAAAGGCAGGGGGTAACCATGCCAAGGAGGCATTTCCTTACAGGGAGTATTGACTGGACAATCATTTACTGACTGTTTTACTGTGTGCCAGTGAATGGTGATTATTAGCCCACACCACCTCACTTAAGTAGGCGTTGCTCTACTCTGCTTGACTACTATGAGAGAGTGGCATAGAGTGCAAAGGTATAGAGAGAGTCTAGAGCTACAATGGGGTGCTTGGTTCCCAGAAGGGGAAACTGTGGGCTATTTACTTATGCAGGCCTCACATCCTGCACAACTAATAACCAGATTTCCTACAGTTACAAACTGAAGCAATCTATTGCACTTCTGTCTTATCACAATTTTTTTTTTATTTTTTTTTTTTTTTAACACAAATGGCCTCTCGATTTCTTTAAACCGTTCAAAAATATTTTTTCCATTCATTGTTCCATCTACCTTTGCACATAACCTAACTACTTCTGCTTCTCCGACTCTTTCTATTAAAAAACATATTTCATTGGTTTCGCTTAGAATGTTTCCTTTTTTCCAACAAAGGAAAACCCTGTCTTTTCAGCAGTTAATTGTAGTTGTCTCACGCTTGGCTTACTCAAGTTCATTACCTGAAGATATTTTGCAGTATGATCCATCACCATTAAAAAATATTTTTTCTATTCACTCACATACGTTTGCTTCTTTGTAACTCCACTTATATTACAACCTACTTCTTCTTTTGCCAACACTGGTTGCCAATTCTCCATCCCTTTCAATTTCACAAGTTAGGCAAGGAGCCGGAAAAAAGAACTGAAGCAACTGCCACCAGCTGTGCATGATGGGATACTGGTGGTCTCGGAGTTTTTAAAGGCACAGCCTCTATTTTAGCCATTCTCCTTCATCTCTACCATAAAAGTACAAGTTACTTACTTTCGGTAACAAAATATCTGGCAGAAACATATTCTAGTTGCAGATTCCTTACCTTTGAATTTCCCCAGGCATCAGACTGGATCCAGAGATTCTTCTTCGAGCAGTACCTCTGCATGCTGTCAGGTGGCGAAGGTCGACTCCGCGGGCGTCGTGCTCGCCGTGACAATGTCGAGGTCGTATATAGGTGCCACCCCGGTGCGCTGAGGTCAGTTTCTTTTCACAACTTTCAACGCCAGTAGCGTGGAGCCATGAAGAACAGAGTGGTGCGCCAAAACTAGGGCCCTTAAGGGAGTCGGTCGTATCCAGACCACAACAAAACATGAACTTAGCTTCATCCCTCCCATCTGTTACGGCTTGGGAAAGGACAGTTCGGGCCTTCTCCGGAACTGCAGGCAGCACTTGTGCAACGTATCCCGGAGAGTATGAGAATAGCGGCCCAAAAGGCATGCAGTTTTCTTCCAACAGACTGCAGCGCTAGACTGTTGGAAGAAAACAACTTCTTCCCCAAATTATCCAGTCTTTTTGATTACCTATCCGGAGATGTGGCAGGGAAGGACCCAGATGAAGAAGAAGCCTGGATGACAAGGCTCTCAGGTGTGGGGTGTTGAGTGAGGAATTTCGGGTCTGACAGAGCAGGCCGATGGTGGCAGGAAATTGTCCTATTCACAAGAGCCCCTGTGCTGGGACCGGACCAAGTACCCAAAAGGACGTCTGTCAGTGCTTCATTAAAGGGTAGAAGGGGCTCGGAAGAGGAAGACCCCGGTTGAAGCACGTCAGTTAGGATGATAGGCCTAACCACCACAGAAGGTATCTTGAGGTCCAGGACCTCTGCCGCCCTACTCACCACCATAGAATAAGGAGCACCCTCCTCCATAGCCACGCCAAGAGGAGAAAGCATACCAGTGTCAGGGGAGGTGTTTAGACCACTGGCATCACCCAAATCCTACACCCAGTCCATTTGGGGGTCAAGCTGGGATTCTAAAGGGACCAGCATCCCCTTCATACTTTCTCCGTATCCATACCCACAAGAATAAGGGTCTGGATCAACCCTGGGCCCAGGAGAGCCCATAGAGAACGGAATTGGCGTCGATCGACGTCGTTCCGGCTCTGGGTCGTTGGGTATGAGGATGGGATCGACGTCGATTGTGGGCCCAACCGACGTCGGGAGCGTGAAGGTCTGACCCTATGCTGTGGAAGGTCACCGTGGCAAGACCGGCATCGGGACGGATCCACGATTGGATCCGGAAGGGCCCTCCACAGCCCTGGCCGAAGCAGACAGCTTTGAAACCGAGGGAGCCCCAACCAACTCACCTGTGCCCGAAAGCACCAAAGGTGGGTCAGACCGCCCAAAAATGAGGCGCATGGCCTCGTAAAATTCCTTAAGTTGGGCAGGGGTGGCTCTGGCTCCCGGGAAGTTGGGGAAGCATGGAGCCGACCCAGAGGAAAGCTCCGTTGACGGAGGCCTAGAGCATCAAAGCTCTTCCCGTGTCATATCATCCGATTGACGGGGTGAAGTCGAAGAACGCTTGACCTTGTCGACGACTTCTTTTTGTGACCCAAAATGTCCCGATGGCTTGGAGGACAAGGAGCGGGACCATGAGCGCCGCGGAGTCAAGTGCCGGGCCGCAATGAGCTTTAAGGACCGCTCTCAAAGCTTTTGGGTTCATAGCACAACTTCGATTGTGATCGTGCCCCAGGCACCAGACACACATGAGGTGCGGATCCGTCACCGACATAGTTCGGTGACAGGAGTCGCAGGGCTTGAATTCGGTCTTGCGGGACATCCCTCGATGCCTCCACGAACTCGTAAAAAATTTCGACAAAAGTGATGACGTAGACAAAAAATGACTGAGGTAGCTCTCTCAGGATCTGCGTGTAGGCTGGCGTGGAAAGAAAAGAACTGGCGTCAGCGCACCGCAGTGGCGCCTATATACGACCGTGATGTCATCACGGCGAGAACGCTGCCCGCGGAGTCGACCAGCGTCACCTGACGTCACGCAGAGATACTGCTCGAAGAAAAATCTCTGGATCCAGTCTGATGCCTGGGGAAATTCAAAGGTAAGGAATCTGCAACTAGAAGCCTCTATTAGATAATGGGTTTGCAAGGGAGATTTATTTTGTTGCAAATGTATCTCCTATTATAATGTATTGGTCCTTTTTTGACTTCATGATGAAGACTTCGGCCAGGGTATCCAATGTACATAGGCTCCATTATTTGCCTCTTTCTTAAGTGCATTTACAGGCCTTCCTGAAGAAAGGCGAAAATCTCCACTTAAGAAGTTATATTTTAAGGAAGTGCTCCGGGGTCCCCACAAGTGGTCGGACTATTCAGTGCTTCTGACTTATCATGGAAATCCCCTACGAGAGAAATAATATTTATAGATTCTGAGCTTACCACACCAAAAATTGCATGTTATAATAAATATTAGGCTCTTTTAAATTCCGGCAAAACTCCAAAGCACTCAATCATGGTTTAAGAGTGTCTCTTTCTTGCTGCACAAATGTATATGAGACTCATTTTGGTACTATCTGATGTTTTTAATAGTTTTACTTCTGGATAAAAGTGCTATAAGAACAAGTTACTTACCTTCGGTAACGCATTATCTGGTAGAGACTCTGTCTAGCTGCAGATTTCTTACCTTTGAATTCCCTGGCGTCAGCTTCGAATCCGGAATCTTTTTGCTGAGCAATACGTGCTGTCGGGTGACGTTGTTCGGAGATTGATGGGTGTCAGTTGATGGCTTTTGACCTACCTCCCGAAGTCTGTAAGGTTATTTTGGCAGCCAGGCGTCCCTCCACTAAGTCGGTACACGCCTGCCGTTGGAAACACTTTGTATATTATTGTACAGAAAGGTCTATTGACCCTCTTTCTGCTTCTCTTTCTGACATTCTTCTTTTCATTCTGTCTCTTGCCCAGCAGGGTTATACCTTAGGGACTCTAAAGGGCTATCTTCCTGCCTTATCTGCATTTCTTCGGCTGCCTAACCAGCCTTCCTTGTTCAAATCTCCCATTGTAAATAGATTCCTCAAAGGGCTTGTACATATGGTTCCCCCTACGCCCCTTATTATGCCTCAATGGGACTTACATTTTGTCCTCACATTTTTTATGTGTGCTCCCTTCGAACCTTTACACAACTGTCCCCTCCGGCTGCTTATCATCAAGACATCCTTCTTAGTGGTAATAACATCTGCCAGGAAGGTGAGTGAGATGCAAGCCCTGTCATAAAGGCCACTGTATCTCACTATCCATCCAGATAAAGTGATTCTCAGAACTCGTGCCTCTTTCCTCCCTAAGGTGGTGACCCCATTCCATCTGGGTCAGAATATCACCCTGCCCAGCTTCTCTGCTCCACTGTATCACTCTAAGGAAGAGGAGCGACTCCATTGACTGGACCCAAAGAGAATGTTGTCATACTACCTTGACCGCACAAGAGTTCCAGGAGGTTGTTCTCTGCATTAGGATATGCTACAAATTGGCCAGGAAGCAGCCTCCTGAGGGCTTGCGGGCTCATTCAACTAGGGGCAAAGCTGCTACCACTGCGCTAGCTCGAGGCGTACCAGTCCTGGAGATCTGCCAGGTGGCAACGTGGGAGTCTTTGCACACGTTTGCGAAACATTACTGCCTGGACAGTCAGGTAAGAAGGGACGGGTACTTTGCCCGTTCAGTCCTGCAAGACTTTCTAGTGTAAGGAGTGGTATCCGCAGCCCACAGCCAGGAGGTTTTGGCTTGGGTATCTATTCAAAGGTAAGGAATCAGCAGCTAGACGTCTCTATCAGATGAACGAGTTACTTACCTTCGGTAACGCATTATTTGGTAGAGACAGTATCCAGCTGCAGATTCCTTACAACCACCCCATGCTTGTTTCGCACAGACAAATGTTGGTTCTATCCATGATTCTATGCTTCTGGTGTGTACGTATTTTGGATAAAAGAACTTACATACGCGAGCTGAGGTGGTGTCTATATAGACAACCGTGACAACGTAGACGGCTCGAACAACGCGGACGAAGCCACGCAGAGCCGGACGACGCACGCGGATCCGAATGACACCACCCAGCGGCGCGCGCATGATATTGCTCAGCAAAAAGATTCCGGATTCGAAGCGGATGCCAGAGAATTCAAAGGTAAAGAATCTGCAGCTAGAAGTCTCTATCAGATGCTTTAAAATAAACAAAAATGTTCATCGTTCTTGCTCGGCTTTAATTCTAAAAAAATGTTTTGAATTTCGGATAATTAGTCAGAATGATACTTCTATATCACTTTGTTTAATTTACACACAAATCTTTGTAATCCTACATAAATAGATAAACAACAGTTCTATTTCTGTGAAGAGAAATTGATATACAGAGGTCTGCAAACGTAGGTGGAAATCATTGAACAGCAGCAGCTAATCAGGCAATTAAAAAATATAATAAAAACAAGCATTTGCAATTCAATGGGTCTCGTGTTTGCTCGAGTTAGAGCTATTAGCGTTGTAAATTCCTAACTGGACGTTTTTTGCCACATAAATTGAAAATGAAAACTAAAACAGTTGACATAAGCAAGTCAATTCAAAGTGCCATGGCCACCATGAGAGTTATTGGCTCCATGCGTGAATGTGTAGAAAGGATCGTGACTGGGATGAAAGAGAAACCGAAACAGGAGGAGGGGCTGTCAAACACTGTTGCAGGAGGAAGCGTGACGTAGTGTGATGGCCAACAAAAATGTTCACTTCGTGAAATTGCCTGGGAGGGAACTCAACACACAACGGAGGGACATTTCACAAAATGCACCAACAAAAATGAAGCATTTAAAACAAGCACAACAAAGAAAGGATAGCAAGAGTGGGAGTGGTTAAAAGCCCACAGAGAGATTACAACAGGCCAGAGCGCTTGCGGGCTCGACCCTAATAATAGAGGGACTAAGATACAACCTTTGTGCAGGCAATTATCAACCACTATTAGAAATTAACACATTACTTACCTTAGGTTACGCATTATCTGGTTGAGACAATATCTAGCTGCAGATTCCTTACCTTTGAATTTCCAAGGCATCAGACTGGATCTGGAAACTTTTACGCGGTCAGGACCCTTGGGTGCCGTCAAGTAGCCTCGTTTGGCTCTGCAAGGCGTCGGCTGCACCGGTAGTGTATAGGGGCCACCCAGCCGTGCGGACGTCAGTTACTTGTCACGACTTTCCATGCCAGGAGTGCAGAGCCATGTAGTGAACCGAAGAGTGTGTGTCCAAACTAGGGCCCTGAAAGGGGGGACAACCCTAGCCCTAGAAATCTGTTTGCTGAGCGGGGAAACATGGGTGGGTGTAACAAATCTGTAGCTAGATACTGTCTCTACCAGATAATGCGTTACCAAATTTACGTAACTTGTTCATCTGATAGAGACTTCGAGATGCAGTTTCCTTAGCTTCAAATAGATACCCAAGTCATACCATCCTGGTGGTAGGCTGCAAACAAATTTAACTAGACTAAGAAGTCCTGCAGGACCGAACAGGCGAAATGCCCATCTCTACAGACTTGACTGTCCAGGAAGTAGTGTTTGGCAAACGTGTACAGGGACGCCCAAGTTGATGTCTGGCTGATGTCCAGGACTGGTACTCCAAGAGCTAATTGTAGGAAGGTGGCTCTGTATATACTATCTCAACGTGAGAGATAGTCTACACAGAGTCCAAGGGTTCCCCTTAGAGGTTGATAGTGGCAAAATTAGATAATTCTAATGCTCTATTTTGTGGTAGTGTGGTCGAGCAGTAGGCTTATCAGAGGGTAGTGTTAAACTTTTGTTGTACACACACAGGCAATAAATAAGGAACACACACTCAAATACTTAACTCCAGGCTAACAGGTTTTATATAGACAAATATATTTTCCTAATTTATTTTAGAACCACAAGACAGTAGTACATGTAGTTTAGGTTAAAATGGCAATAAGCTATTTTAAAAGTGGACAGTGCAAAAATCAACAGTTCCTGGGGGGAGGTAAGTTTGGTTAGTTTTTGCAGGTAAGTAAAGCACTTACACAGTCAGTCTCCTGGGCATAGGCAGCCCATCGTTGGGGGCTCAAGGCAATCCCAAAACCACAGCACCAGCAACACAGGGCCGGTCAGGTGCAGAGGTCAAAGGAGGGCCCAAAACACATAGGCGCCTATGAAGAACAGGGGTGCTCCAGTACAAGTCTGCTTACAGGTAAGTACCCGCGTCCTCGGGGAGCAGACCAGGGGAGTTTTGTAGAGCACATGGGGGGAAGGGGGGACACGACACTCACAATCCCACAAAACACACCCTCAGCGGCACAGGGGTGGCTGGGTGCAGTAGGCGTCTGGTTTGCTATAGAAAGCAATGGGAGGCCCGGGGGTCACTTAGGTGATGCAGGCAGGGCACAGGGGGGCTTCTCGGACCAGCCACCGACTGGGCAAGGTTGAGGGGTTCCTGCTGGTCACTCCTGCACTGGTAGGTGGTTCCTCTCGGTCCTGGGGGCTGCGGTGCAGTACTTCGTCCAGGCGTCGGGTTCCTTTGTTACCAGGCAGTCGCAATCCGGGGGGGGGCCTCTGGATCCTCTATACAGGTGTCACTGTGGGGGTGCAGGGAGGTCGACTCAGGGTGTCCACGTTGTTGGAGTCGCCTGGGCGTCCTCTCCGCAGTATTGGTTGCCAAGTGCTCAAGCCGGGGCTTTGGGTGCAGAGTATGAAGACTCCCACTTCTGGCGGGAAGTGAGCACCTCTTTAAAAGTTGTTGCAGTTTCTGAACAGTGCCACTGTTCTTGGGAGTTTCTTGGTCCTTTAGGTGCAGGGCAATCCTATGAGTCCTCAGAGGTCACTGGTCCCACTGGATGCGTCGCTGTGCAGGTTCTTTGAGTCTGGAGAGAGGCCGGTAGGGGTGGGGACAAAAGTCAGTTGTCGTCTCCGTCATCTCTGCGGGGCTTTCAGGTCAGCAGTCCTTTCTTCAGGTTGCAGGAATTTGATTTCCTGGGTTCAGGGTCGCCCCTAAATTCTAAATTTAGGGGGGTGTTTAGGTCCGGGGGGCAGTAGCCAATTGCCTCCTTTCAGAGGGGAGGTGGCACCTCCAAACTCATAATGGAGGATTTCTAAAGGTAGGGGCACCTCAGCTCAGGGCACCTTAGGGACTGTCCTGACTGGTAGGTGACGCCTCCTTGTTTTTCTCATTATCTCCTACGGACTTGCCAACAAAAGTGGGGACAGAGGCCAGAGGGGCGGGCATCTCCACTAGCTGGGATGCCCTGGGGTGCTGTAACAAAAGGCATGAGCATTTGAGGCTCACCGCCAGGTGTTACAGTTCCTGCAGGGGGAGGTGAGAAGCACCTCTACCCAGTACAGGCTTTGTTCCTGGCCACAGAGTGACAAAGGCACTCACCCCATGTGGCCAGAAACTCGTCTGGTTGTGGCAGGCTGGCAGAAACTGGTCAGCCTAGCACTAGGAGTCAGACTGGTATTCAGGGGGCATCTCTAAGATGCCCTCTGGGTGTATTTTACAATAAATCCCACACTGGCATCAGTGTGCATTTATTGTGCTGAGACGTTTGATACCAAACGTCCCAGATTTCAGTGTACTCATTATGGAACTGTGGAGTTCTTATTTGACAGACTCCCAGACCATATACTCTTTATGGCTACCCTGCACTTACAATGTCTAAGGTGTGGCTTAGACACTGTAGGGGCATAGTGCTCATGCAATTATGCCCTCACCTGTGGTATAGTGCACCCTGCCTTAGGGCTGTAAGGCCTGTTAGAGGGGTGACTTGCAGCCCTTAGAGACCTTCCCTGGCCACAGGGCCCTTGGTACCAGGGGTACCATTTAGAAGGGACTTATCTGTGTGCCAGGGCTGTGCCAATTGTGTGAACAAATGTACAGTTTAGGGAAAGAACACTGTTGCTGGGGCCTGGTTAGCAGGGTCCCAGCACACTTTCAATCATAACTGGCATCAACAAAAGGCAACACGTTTGGGGGTAACCATGCCAAGGGAGGCATTTCCCTACACTAATGCTATGGTTGCAGCTCTTGCCCAGGCGGAATGGGCCTGTAGGTCTTTGGGAGGCTGCTTTTTAGCCAGGGCGTAACCGATCTTAATACAGAGAATGACCCTGCGAGAAATGGCCCATTTCTGTATTGCCTGACCTCTTTTCGCTACTGTATACCCCACAAACAGTTGGTCGTTCACCAGGAACTCTTTTGTGCGGTCCAGGTAGATCGACAATGCTTGTCCTTGTTCTTTTTGGGTATCAGAAAGTTGCAGGAATAACAACCACTGCCTACTTCTGAATTAGGAACCCTTTTTATAGCCCTCTTGGCCAAAAGAGCTGTAACTTCCTCTCAGAGCAGAGATAAGTGATCCTGCACCAGCTGTTCTTGAGATGGCGGTATAGGGGGAGTGAAGGAGTAAACCCCCCTCCCCCAAATGATCTGCAAGACCCATTTGCCTGATGTTCCCTCACAAGCTCCTCACGGGTGATATGCAGTACTCTATAAACATTTGACTGACTGTTATGGACTGCCAGAGGAGGAGGAGGTGTTGGATTCTCCCTCCAAGTGGGCAACCATGTTCTTGCAGAACAAAACTAATAAGGTTTAGAGGCTGCAGCTGCCGGGTGGTGGACGACTTCTGGCTGGCAGACCCACTCGGTCTGAAGGGACCGCACCCACGTCCTAGCCCAGCTTGGGGAGTCTGCATAGGACAGTGGCTGGCATAGGGCTGGTGCAGTGGCACGCACCTCCCACAGCCACGAAAGGCAGACTATGGGCGAGGGGTCACTGTAAGGCCCAAGGACTTGGCAGCAGTCCACGAATCCTTGAAGCACTCCTGCGCAGAGTCTGCCTTCTCTCCGAAGATATGAGTCCTGTCGAAGGGCACGTCCATGAGATTGGCCTGGACATCCCTCGAGAAGTCAGATGCTCTCAGCCAGGCATGATGCCTTAAGGCCACCACTGAGGAGACCGCTCTGCCCAGCGAGTCAGTCATGTCCAGACCACATCTAATGGAGAACTTTGCTGCGTCTCTCCCGTATTTTACTGCTTGGGAGAGGATGGCCCAGCCTCTTCCGGAACCTGTGGCAACACTTGCAAAACCGTATCCCATAGCATATGAGAATAGCGTCCCAAAAGGCATGTGGCGTTCGCCAACCTCAATGCCAGGCTGGTGAAAAGACATCTTCTTCCCAAGTAAGTCCAGCCTCTTGGATTCTATTTCTGGGGGAGCTGCAGGGAACGCGCCATGGGAAGCTGGGGCCTGAACTGCCAGGTTCTGAGGGGTAAGGTGTTAGATGAGGAAACTACGATCACCCGACAGCATGCAGGGGTACTGCTCCGACAACATTTTCCGGATCCAGTCTGACGCTTGGGAAATTTAAAAGTAAGAGATCTGCAGTTAGAAGTCATATTAGTGAACCCTTTCTGGCATTTCATACCCTTTAACAGACATCCCAATAACATAGACACCATTTTCAATAAAACATGGTACTTCTCTACCTCAACAGTCTCTTGTAAAGAATCGTCAAAATCCAACAAAACTTAGTGATATGTCCCAACCAGATCCCAGGGATGCAGCAATCCAAAAAGTTGTCTATGAGATGTTCTCCACTTCCACATGCTTATCCAACAGGTCCTGGGTCTCTTAAAATGGAAACCTCAGGCTTCCATCTATTGTGTCCTTCACAAGCAAACATACATCCCTGTACACACGTGTGTGCAGGCTCCCATGTATTACACTCTCACAGGTACACATACATCCCAGCACAAACCAGCAGACACATGCTGACTTCCATGTATTGCACATCTCACAGGTAGACATACACACCAACGCTCATACAAAAACACGGGCACACTGTACACCGCAACATCCATCCGAATGTAGGTTGAGGGTGAGTTAAGCACACAACAGCAGAACTTTACACAAGTGTGACAAAAGTGCACACACTCCAGTGACACAAGTAAAAAGCCTGTTCAAACTACTGATCATTGTTTACTTAAAACACAGAATGCTGCCACCAACATGCTCGTGCTACTGAAATCTCAGTGAAGGCAGTAACCGTCCTCTACATGAGGGAAGTGCTATGGGCACCCCTCATGGCCTAACCAAGACCACAATCCATAAGACAGACCTAGGTCATGGCACACATGCATGATCTGTGTCCGCCCAAGACCAACAAATGTTACCATGGATCCAGATATCACCCCAGCTGAGGCTTTCAGGGCAGCATTATCTGATCGTTAACATGTGATGTAGCATTTTGTCCAAACAGAGTCTTTCTTATTCAACCCACTTCTATTTACAATTACAAGTGCATTGCAAAAATTGCTGGAAGGAAGCAAATCATTCCTAACACTGAATGGATCACAACTAAAGGTATTTTACTTCAGGGAATTTTAAGAATTACAAAAGAGATTCTCAAATAAACACACTGGATGATGGAAGAGATAAGCTCTTCAGTACACATTTTAAAAGGGCTCACCTATTGTGAAAGAGAACACTGGTCAAAATGGCCTAGAAACATTTCAGGGAGGCGGTGGGGCTGATAAGGAAATCTTAAAGAGTACGGCTGGTAAGCTTTGTAACCTTTTGAAAAAAGTATCAGTGAGACTGACATCCATGTGTGATACTCTAGTCACCCCTGTGACCTGTGTTTTGCGGCTATCGAGTTTTGAGACACTTTTGCTGTGATAGACGTCTTTCAGAAGGAAGGATAAGACAGAGGAGGGGGCACTTCAAAGTGGGCAACCCCCATAATGCTAACTTCAAAGACTCACACTAAATTACATTTAGGTCTGGAAACTGATCATAAAACGGAGAGCTTGATCCTCCCAAGATTGTGAAACCAAAGCTGTTCATCAGTGCTCAGGACTGGGAACACCAAGACTGCCATCTCTGCTGGGTGAAAGGACGTCACCCAGAAGAATCAAGGTATTGCACCAGCTTCTGCTTGACCGAATACCAGAGGTCCCTTGTAAGAGAGGGTGACAGCCTGGACGGAGCAAGGTCCAGATGGGATACTGCCAAGTGGATCCCAGGAGCTGAGTGTGCAATTCTGGTTCGTCTAGAATGCCACATCTATAGGGCTCTCAGAATATGAGTGTTCAAGGCCCCGTATGTCAGGTGGGGGCAGCAATGAAGATTAAGGGCCATCACCCTATTCTGTGAGGTAATCTGAAGGGGCTGTTGCTTGGTGTGTCACTGGGTGGGACCCCTGTATGTCAACAGGGGGCCACCGCTAGTAGAGAGGATAGTCACCCTTGGAGCAGCGTGCAGCTGTCAAAACGTTTCAGCTTACAACCTATGGAGGAACATCATTGATTCAACCCCCCAAACCCAGAGTACCCATGACCTGTCACCGGACTCAGGGAGACTTATCACAGAAACAAGGACATCTGCACCCTTGATCGCAGCAACCAGCCTTCTACTCATCGATAGGCTGTTGGCACATGTCTGGGCTCTCCAAACCCCCATTCCAGCAGAAGAAACGTTATTTTGAGTATCGGGCCGCTGGGCTTCAGGGGGCATTTGCTCTGACAGAAGCACCACAGCACAAGGACTATGGCTTTCCAAAAGCCATTGCTGAACTTCTAAGATTTTAATTCACAAGCATGCTTTAAGTGTTGCCTTACATGAACGGGGAATAAAACTGCCCTCACGAGCAGACCTGTATTAACACTAGCGTGCCTGCCTTAAGAAGTCTGTGTATATTATTTGTGGTGCGTCATATTCCCGTTCTTTCGTTTATATAAACTCTACTTTTTCATTAAAGCAAGTATCTGACTGGGCAGTCATTTATTGATCACCTTAAATCGACCTCTTCTCCAAGAAGGCTTGAGCCGCTCAACCCACCCTACCACGGAGTGACAAGTGCTGAATGGGAACTTGGCCCAGTTGCTCAGAGCCCCTAAGTAAGTTGGGCCTGAGACATTAGGAGTAAAAGGCCTGGACCTCCACGGTTGCACCCAGTAGCTGCTGCTTGTCCCATGGCCCTCTGAAAGGGAGTTTGATAGAAACCAATCAGGATTTAATTTTATTAAGGTACTTGAGAATCCCTTGGAGTTCAGGGCTTTAGGGAATTTCAAATTCAGGATGGCAAATTCAACTGTGACAATCCTTAATGGGAGTGGGTCAGACATATTAAGTGTCAACTGATAGACTAGCACATCTTAAACTCCAAAGTACTGACTTAAAACACTGACATATATACTTTGCTAATGCCCCAAATCAGCACTTGCATTTGAAGAAATTTAGCCAGAGTCAACTAGCTTAGCCATTCCCTGCTCATGTTGCTTGAAATCGGTACCTTATTCTCATTTACAGAGGATCATTACTTAGACAAGTGTTCTATGAGAGTTGTTATAAGAAACGTTTGTTTCAGCAACACATATTGTAATTGTAGACAATATACCATGATTCCTCTGCTAGCTACTTAATCCTTTATGCCTTTCAAATCTAATAGCCTCAGACATGTTTTTGCCCTGAGGATTATGGGCAATTGCTTCCAACTGCATGCCTTTGCAGCCTTGAATGGCCTTCTGACTCAAATTATGTTAACATTTTAACCAGGTTTTCAGAGCCCTGTATTTATAGTTTTCATTCAGTGAAGGCTGTGAATTACTCATGCATTTTTCTCAAGGTCGAGGAAAAACAAAAAAAAAACATGTTGAAAGAATAATGAAAAATTCAGGGCTAGGCCTTGTGAGGGATACAGATTCTGGCCTATACCTTTTAGCAAAGATAAAGGGATATTGTGAGGGCAAGCACAGGGTTAGTGGCATGTCACATACATATGCATGCATACCTGCAACTGGGATGCAAAGCTCTTTTTATTTAATAAAATAACAAATAAAAAAGTAACAAAAGCAGCTTCTGGCCAGGACTGTTGGGGGCAGGCATAACTACAGGATGAGAACGGAAAAGATGCAAGATATGGTATGAATTGCCTTGGACAAGCGTGTTGTCTAAATAAGGAAAAAATGTGATTCTCCTAGTAGAATGCTGCTACAGGGGTCACACACTTTGTGAAACTTCTTGGTGCTCAATGAGATCGAAGGGCAGCTTCTTCAATTGATAATGGTATTAGGCTGCATCTACGGACAAAACTCCATGTTTGAAATTATGAACCGGGATGTGGAAATATGCATGTAGCAAATCCAGCAAAGTCACATGTATATCCATTTTGGAGCACCTCCTGCTTGATGACAATCCTGAGCAATTGGTATTTACTGATCTGCCCAAGATCCAAAATGGTTCGTCACTCTCCCGATTTTTTTCCAAACAAGAAAACATCTCAACTGCAATTCTGTATTTCACAGAGATTTGGGACAGGCTCTAACACGCCCTTAGCAGCCAAGGAAAGGATCTCTACTTGCAGCAACTGCAGATTTTGACGGGTGGTTTTCTATGATAGGGTGGGTAGTGGTCTTTGCATAAATTTGAGTAGACTAAACCTAATAACCACAAACTACATCAAACACCCACTTGTGAGATGTAGTTGCTTCCGATTGTTGACAGAAAGTGGAGATTCTCCCCCTCACAGGGCCTGAAGCAGGAATGATGTTGGAGTGGTCAAGGCCTGCAACATGTCAAAGACCACACAGTTTCTCCTTTTGGCTGTATTAACAGCACCCCACCAACCCCCTGGCAAGACTGTTTGCAACAGAAAGAGGAGGAAACGGAATGCTGCTGGGGTAGATAATAAAATTAAAAATACGGCATTTGTTGGGGCTGAAATCTTTGTGTTTGGCCCTCTCTGCAAGATGCCATCCTTCTGCCTCCCCAAAATAAGAACTTGTTTTCTGTACTGCAATGCCCTGGCAGATATGGCCACACCTGCATCAGATTTGACTGCAAAACGTGATCCACATGACACCTTTCAAGGTGTGCTGCATCAAAGGGCATATTACAATATCTGTTGTCCCCTTAGAACAGAATCATTTTGATACTTAACCATATACACTGTCAAAAACAGTGGATGGCATATCCATTGCTCCATCAGTTGCAGCTGCTGCCTTCTTCTACAATACATAAAGAAAATTTGTCAAACCCAGTAACCCCAGGACCCAGGTATTTGAATCTAAATAAGAAATTTCTGGCCCCGGGGGGGGGGGGGGGGGGGGGGGGGGGGGATGTGGGGAAGTGTAGCCTCTGATTACCACGGCAAACCAATTTCTTTTTAAAAGAACCTTGCAAACACACATGGCTGAAAGAACTTTACAAATTATCAATTTACTCAATTATTGGCATGATTTAGCATACTAAGGTGCTCCCAAGATAACAGCGCAGTGAAACGTGATTAGTGTGAATATATTAAGTGTCAAGTGTTATTTACAATATGTACAATTTGTGGTTACAAATATATAAAAGAAGGAGTGAACTTCAAAGGGACCCCTTCAGTCCACGTGTCCAGAAGTCACTCATTTTATTCAGAAGTAATCCACAAAACTTAATGTCAACGTTTCAACCCCAAAGAAAGAAACAATCAAAGGGTCATCATCAGGACAAAAGTCATACAGGTAGCATCCTCATCATAACAATACTCAAGGTTTTCTTTTTCAGTGCATCCAACAGAGCGTCCTGCTCTGTTTTACCACAAGCAGAGAGGAGGTGGTAAATGGGAGCAGATCCATCTCTGTAATTGGGACTCTGCCTCTGGGGTTGGATCTGGTATTTCTGAATTCACATGCTAAATCTTATTCTGGGGACAGAAACTTGAGATAACTGGATTTAAGTACGAAGATACCAGCTGGAGTAATTATTTCTGGCCACACGTAATTGGGGCTATATTGTGCACGGTGTTCGCATGCACATGAACACAACACATGGGCGATCACAGATGGGTATGACTTATCAGTCACTGTTGTCAGTGTATGATTTATGAATCAATGTTATCAGCTATCACTAGTAACGAGAATCAGATTCTTAAATACCTGTGTTTCATGTCAACTACCGAGTGACATAAGGAAGTAGATAAAGTTAACTGATACTGATTCCTACAAGTAAGTGATAACAGAACTCAACTCAAGCATTTTGGCTGGCTTGAATTCAAAAAGGAGATCAGTGGTGACATGACAATCTTAATTCGGGATTTAACATTATTTTACTGCAAACACAGCTAAGTTGAACTGGACTATCTGCTGAATGGAATTCCAGTCATGAAACACTTCTGTCTGCAGCTAATTCCAAACAAGCATTTGCAATGCAATAGGACTCACATTTGCTTGAGTTAGATCTATTGGCGTTGTAAATGCATAACTGGACTTTCCTTGCCACATAAATTGATCAAACCTGCTGCATAATTTGGTTCTCTCTGCCACATAATTCCAGTGGGCCTGCATATAACAAGCACTTCTATTCATTTCTTTCCCTATCTGCAGCAAAAAATGAAAATACTGCCATTATTTACTCACAGTAGGAGTCCCTTTCAAGCCGTACTACAATTTAATTTAATCTAATCTCATTTTAATTTAGCTTAGGAATCTGTAAGGGTGAGTTAGTGATTGTCAAATGAATGGTCATTAAAACGTTCAGAACAGGGATCAAAGTAATGAAAGGACAAGGTGATGCTGGGGAAGTACAGGTGTTCTAAGTAATTTTATACTTCGCTTCTGCAAGCAGGTACTATGGGATATTCTTCTCTGACGCTAAAGGGGTTTCCAGTAATGGACTTCTTGTAGGACAGGGAGGATCTCATTTTTTGTACCATAGGGAAACACAAAGGTGCAGTTTTACCTTTGTTTTTGGCAGACGGGCATCTATATTTTTGACAATTCTACACAATATATCAATGTTAGTAAGGAGATATCTTTGGTGCAGCTTTGGTGTTCAGCAGGTTTCTAAGAATTCTCAATCTGATCAGATAATGAAACCAAGGAAATGGGAGATAATAGCGATGGGCATGTTATAGTCAACCACGATAATCAGTAAACTGGTCACATTTCCGGCCCAGACAATTACCTGAATTTGTTTAATTTCAAAAATTAATATTTTCGTGACAAAATGTAGTATTTGTGTAACTAAGCGACAATGTGTGTAAACATGTTATTACCCAATATTAAGTGCTATGTCAGCCCCCTTTTCCATAGTAATGCAAACTTGTTTCACAATACTCAAGGCGCATCAACTATAATGAATAAACTGGCTGGGTGTGATAATTTCCTTGCGTAATGCTTCCCTAGTAGTTTGTAGTCTGAAGAATCCAATAAGCTATTGTTACAGACAACACTTCTGTGCTCCCTCCGTATCACTTCTGCAACAAGGCAGCGATATAGCAATGTCAAAACAGAAAGTTAGCACCAGACTTTGGGAAGAGGTGGTTTACTTGGGAAACAACATACTTATTTTAGTTTTAATATCAAGAGTATAATTTTGCAACTCTTCCCATATTACTAAAACAAAAAACGTGTGAATAGAAAAACGCGTTTTAAAAACCTAAAAGGTAAAGAATATATACAGAATGAAAAGATTTAAAAAGTTAGGTCGATGACACGGCATGAGAATTATGTTATAAAGCATCACAGGCTCTTTAAAACATTCAACTGTCAGAATGAAAAGTGTTTTTATACCGCAGCTAATCAAGGAACATAGCCTAGACTGTTGAGCGCTGTCAGTTTGCAGACCTCAGAGCTGGTGAGCGTGCACTGCCCATGCAGCACGCACAACATTTGCCAACTTTAGAACACCAGAAACACAAGGGGAACACGTAAAGGGAGCAGACAACTGCCACCTGCGCATACTGAGTTCCCTGTGCTACGACCATGGAACGAGGTAGTGCCTTTTTTAATATGTACTCGCTGTGCACAGACTGGCACGGTCCACCCCCATGTCATCTAACAAAATAGACAGCACTCACAACTGCTAATCCGTATATCCACGTAAGGATATGTATGTTTCTGTGAAATTCAGAGGCACAGAGTACCACATCTGCCGGCAACCCTATCTGACTGCAGCCATGAGGAAAGCACAAAGTGAAATGAATGCAGTGCTAAGAACGTAATGCTTTCCTAGGCGAAAGAACAACTAGACAGACAAAATAAAACACCACACCAAATGTGGCTAATGCTAGAAAAATACAGTGATGCTGAATAAAATGTAACTGGCCCAAACTGCACAACAGCAGGCCTACTTTGCTAAAATAATATGCTCAAAACATGGCTAGAACAGCTATACAACACCGTCCCATTGACGGTTCACAGGTGGTTCAAAGCCTAACCTGAAATAAAAGATATTAAAATCTATTCATAAAAGCATATTAACCTGAATGTCAATAATGACAAGTTAGAAGATACGTGAGCATGAGTTTAAAAAAAAAAAAAACGAAGTTTGAAACATTCGCAGTGGCGCCAATAGAACCAAATTCAAAAGTCAATGTAATTTTTAAAATATGCGCGATTCCAGTACTGGATGCGTTAAATAGTCGTCCGATGAATTCACCAAAGTGTCTCAGAAAGTTTGTACTTAAAAGGACAGAATCTCTGCAGATGACCTCACAACTTGAAGCGCATAGGTCTTGCATGCAGATGTACGCGCCACATGTTTTTGAAACAATAAAGCTGTCAGTCTGCTCAACTTGTCAAAATTCACATCTGAAGTAGCAATATGAGGCCAAATCTCTGCTACTTCCCTTCGTTGTGTGTGTGTGTGGAGCAGGACGTTCCCGCAACAGGTGACAATTTGGGAGACCGAAATGACATAAGCTATTTCAGCTTTCATTCCACAACAACTCTCACTGTTAAGGAGCACATAGCTACCATTTGAAAGCACCTGGAACGCAGGTCTAATCAAGGGTACTGGAACTCCCATCAGATAGCAAGCCAAGTTTGTTGCCAAGGCCCTGGGCAAAGACAGCTGCTTACAAACCATCGAATGGCTCATAGAAGTCTGACGCTAAGAAAGACCTCTTTCATGCCATTGAAACATTTGTACGAAAAGGGAAGCTCTCACACCTCGTGTATATAACTATCTCCTAGCCTTTCATATCTGCCTACTGGAATGTGTTTCAAGCAGGATGTGAATAGAAGTGTTGAAATAGGCAGATTATTAACCCAGTGTATTGACCATTCAGCTGATGGCGCTTCAGCTACAGTAAAAGGCAACTTTTGTTAAATTAAGTGTTAAAAATATATCCCTTGCACTTACGTGTTGCAAGGGAACGTGACCTTTTTCAATGTTTGCAGTGTCCAACCTAACTGGATAATGGACCTTAGCTGACTCTGTCCATGGAATAAAGACGACATGTCACTCTGGACTATGGCTATTGCAGAAGAAACAATATTATTTAAGGTATATATCTGGTCAGACAAGGTATTAATACCATTATCTACAACGGCTAATGCTTTCTGTAAAATTTCCGGATCTATTTGCTTTAACCGGGCAGCCGCTTCTTGTTGGGAAAGTTTCCGAATTTCATTATATACTGCAAATAAGAAGCGCTTTCTGCATTGTCTTCTGAAGCATAACTGGAAATCCTGCAAATCTGTATAGTTAGACAGGAGACTGAAGTGTTCTTTAACAGCATCAAGTGAGGAACTTTTCAACCATTGCTGGCATAATTTCCCTACACTATATGATGTCACTATACCAGAGTGTTCCGATGGCACATAGCAAGGGTCTTGCCTATTTGTTCTAAAACCCAGTGGAGTTTACAAGATGTGTATGGCACACACTGGTGTCTAATGGCCACAATAACCACCTACCAGGACGTGAAATTGATGTGTTAAATGTTCCATTCTGTACTCACTCATCGAGCTGATCTTCGGATGCAGTTATTTGCCATTTGTAAACTTTTGTAGGGGAAGAAATACTGGGCTCATTCAAATCGTTCAGTTTTGCTAAGCCTAAACAACTTTTCTGTTGTACGGTTTCATTTTAAAAATCATTTGAACAGTTATCAGGGGTACTCTAATTAAACCTTCCTTTCCCCATATTTGCCAATTTTAAGTTCTGCACACACTTTTTAAGTCTATTGACTTCAACCAATATTCATAGCTTTCAATAGCTAACCGGGAAACAAAGGAATCAGAATAATTCAATTTTGTATCAGTCAATAAGATGTGTTGACTTCCCATTAATGGCAAATAAAAATAATATGACTCAGCATTTTTTACATTGTGCGCAGAGAAATATGCTAACTTTTCAACATAAGTTTTGGAACTCCCCACTGGCGGGGTCGTACAGTATTTCCACTGCGTATAATAAAAAATAGTCTTTGTGGTACTTGCTCTTTGAATAAAATGATTTCCATAATAATAATTATAACAGAACATATTTCCATAATTTTCTTTGGATTAATAAACATCCTCCAATAGTACTGCAAATCAGCCATCATGGAATCAACCTTTTTTACATCCCAATGATCAGAAACTACTCCGGGTGTTATAACATAATTCATGGAAAGTTTGGATGACTTCTGTCTGGCCATATATATCAAACAATACTTTATCCAAAACAATCCCATCTGGAATAGGTACAGCGGAAATGTTCACTAGGGAGAAGACTCTGCAGATCTTGTGAGAGGAAAAATGTGGTTTTAGGACCTCATCCACCAGTTCAACTGTAGAGCGTTCAGGAAGATAATGACCATGTATCAGTAAAAGGAAGACAATTAACAAACCCAATCCAAAGGAAAGGCAAGTACAGTTAATAAGAGCCACAGACAGTTCCATGGAAGAATAAAATAGTTAATTTTGAGCCAAATTATCAGCCTACGTGCTTAACAGTTCTGTTGTAGTAGAGGCAGATGAGTGGGTGAAAATGTCATTTATGTCAGCAAAATATCCAGAAGAAGTTCATGCATAGTGGGCTACACCATCCATTTGTGTGGAATTTGAGTAGAATCACTCAATGTTGTTGACATTACTTGTCACAGAAGAAGTTAGTGGAACTAATTAAAGATCATTTTCCACCCTCCGCAAGCTCGGAGAGGTGTCAACGTTGATGCTTAAAACCTGTAGAGAAACATCCTGGTCTGTAGAGAGAGGGATTCGGGTACTACCCAGGAGTCCTGTAGGTCTGCTGTGCAGGATCGGCCACATGGTGTAGCTTGACACTGTCGATGGAGACAAAGCGATTTTCTTTAGAACTAGGCAGCGGTGGTAGAATCACATTTCTGGTACCGTGTATTCCCAGGACTGGAACCGGTGCACGATAGGAAGGACCAAACTCCTTTTCCACAGCAATCTTATCATGAACTAGATTCCCAACGTTTGGAATCCAGCCGGTAAATGTTATTGGTACATCCCTTATTCCCAAGGAGGCGACACTAGCAGATGCCTTGTTGTCACTGAACTGTTGTAAGTCCTGCAAGACAGTGACACGTTCATGTATGTCAAAAGGTGTATCTGCCGCCTCCGCACCAGGACCATCAAGATCTGGAACATACATTTGTGTTTCGAATAGGCATTCGTATGAGGTACAGGGCAGATTATTAAGTGCTCTCTGGGCTCCATACAGGTGAGTAAGCCAACTACGGCCTGTGCCTAATACTCTGGCTGTTGAGGATTGTTTTCTAAATTACGTTTTTTTCGCTCCACAGCACTATTTCCCTCAGGATGAAATGGAGACTAATAATGCAGATGGACCCCTAACGAAGCCATGGCATCCCCGAAAGCCCTTGAGGCAAATGCAGGACCCTGGTCCGAATGGAAAGCCGCAACAGCATATGTGCCGATAAAGACTTGCAAATCTTTAATAACAGTTCAAGCGTCAGCTGAGCGTTGTGGACAAAGCCATGGAAATCTGGAGCTTGAGTCAACAGCGACTAAAGTGTATTTGTATACACTATGAGGTGTCAGGGGACAATGGTCCAAGTACACACATTGTAATGGTTTGTTTTAAATTAGGAGGTATGCGGTGGGCGTTTGATTGTGGACCCTTTAATTTGTTGACAGATGTCACAACAAGGACATACTGCTTGGTCTGTTTGTATAGGCCTGGCCACCAGTAACGTGCTTGTAATTGATTATATTGTAGTTTCCACAGCAGCAAGGTCAGAAGCAACTCCATCATGCACTGCTTTGATCAATTCTGATCTTTGTTGGGAATCACACGATTATCCACCCCTGGTATTACTGCTAGGGCTGTACCGAGGCATGATATGCGGTAGGAATATTTGTCAGGATATACCTTTGGCAAGGGCGTGCCGCCAGCCGAAGCTTTCACACCAGTCAGTGTTTCATCATCCAATTTCGTTCTAGAACGAGCTACTACAGCAACAGAAGCCGTAGGTACTGCTGATTTGGTGTCCCAGTGTATGTACAACATGGACATTAGGTAGCATTTACTTCAGATCTGCTACTTTCCCCCACAGAAGTCTGAGTTTAATGGAGTTATCTTTTGAATCTATGAACCCGTTCTGGTGCCAGTAATGCAGATATTCATTGAAGGACTGGACACAATAGTGCGAATCAGAGACAATTGGCATCAGCTGTTCAAGATCCGTGTGTTCCAGTGCCATCACCAGAGCCTTAAGCTCTGCCAATTGCGCAGTGCAGTCCCCTAAGGTCTGTGTAAAAGTGTGGTGTGTATGGAATTCACCATCCTTCATGTAGCCAGTCACGAATGCGCAAGCGGCGGAGTATTGATGTTTTGTGCCTATGGCTGGTTAGGCTGAACCATCAGTCTACATAATTGTTTGATATTGTTCAATAGGCAAAGTGTTTGCTGCAACTGGGTGCTAAAGTTCTTATTGCAAAAATTCTTGAGTTTGCAATTTTGAATCAAAAACTATAGTCTATATCAATGGCCGTCAGAGACATTGCCCATTAAATCCAACATGGATATAGTGCTTTAGTGTTGGGAACGCTAGCTTTAGTAACTGATTCAAGGGCCAGGATTGGGGATGTGACAATGATACGTTTCCCCTGTGCCAGTGGTCTCTCTTTGATGACAACATCTGAACAGCAGTGAGAATTTTCTCAGTGGGAACAAAGCGTTGTTCTGCAGTAGAGTACAAATGTGATTTGTATGCAATCCGGAAGGTCTCACCCTCATTGAACGTTACACAGGGGAAACCATTGGCCCAAGCAATTACTCTGATAACCAAGTGTTTTTTGTTGTTGCTTGTGTGTAGGTGTTAAGCTGCAAGCATGTCTTGTTATAATGCTCTGAGAATGTAGAATGTGTTTGACTGTCCAGTATTTACTGGAAAAGTCAGGATGTATCAAGTCATATATGGGATTAATGCCTGTGCATAATCTGGAATGTATTGTCTGCCAAAATTTTAAAAGCCCAACACTGACTGGAGCGGATTGTGTTTGGAGGTTGTCATTGTGCGCATTTTTCAAATAATTGGGGCACAAGGCTCTTCCTTTCATCTGATAATTCGTATCCCAGGAACAGGACACTAAGGAAGGCTATTTTCGTTTTTTAATTGAATTTGTAGCCTACTTTGGCAACTCGTACAACAATGAGGGCTATCCGCCTTACATGTTGCATGAGGTCGTTGTCAATGAGGTAGATGTCATCTGCGTAGGACAACGCCTCAGGGTTAATGTCATGTAAAATAGATGTAACACGAGCTGAAAACAGTCCTGGACTGTTCTTTATTTCTGAGAGCCTAGAGCGCTAACACTTGCTTAGTCCCTACTTTCAGGCACTATATTTTGGCAGAAAAACCTTATGGAAATATCCAGGGTTATTTTGTATTTTTTGTGCACTATATTGTTCATAAATGCTGCGTGCATACTGTATAGCAAATGTGTGCCTGTGACTTTTTAAATGCTATAGTCTAAGACTGTTCTATATGAATGGTCTGGTTTAGCTACGGGGAACAATGGATCTTTCATTGGTGAGACACAGGGTTCGATTACCTCCTGGTACTCTGTGTGAGGATTTCCCACACAGATGCTTTAGCTTCATGTTTATTGGTTATTGGGGATGAGGGTGGGTTTGGGATTTAGTGGGTATTACATGATAGGGGGAATCTTTATCCCACCCTGCGTGGATGCGATATAACGCAGGTGCCTGTGCCATTGCCCAATCAATGGCATGAATTTCTCTGAGCTTTCTGGGAACAAGGGGCAAGAAAGACTTTTCAATTATTTCTTCCCCCTAAGGGAGGTTACGGACAAATTCTCATGGCCAATCCTTCTCAGCCAGCAAAATACCATAAATGGTATGCTGTGCTAAGAACGTGATGCTTGCCTAGGCGAAAGAACACAAATGTGGCTAATGCTAGAAAAATAAAGTGATGCTGATTAAAATGTGACTGGGCTAGTGCACAATGGCAGGCCTAGTTTGCTAAAACATGGCTAAAATATCTATACAACAGTATAAGCTGCTCTAGAACTCAATGACAATTTGAAGATGGGAAGCTGGACATCTTGCAGAATCAGAAGTGGGTGGAAACTTGGCATAATGATTTGATATCATCTGATGCATTTCACGTATCAGATTCACAGTGACCCTTAGCATGAGCTAAGAAATAGTGACTCTTCATAATGTTTGTTGTAGGATTATTCATATTGGGCACCATCCCCAGTGCGAGTCTTCACCTTCCTCGCCTTCATAATACCACTCGTCTTCTTGATCTCTATCTTGCTCACACTGCTACTCCTCCTGCTCTTCTTCAGTATGTAGAGTTGTACTGGGCTGGTGGCATTCTTGAATGGATACTCACCCTGAAATTATTTTCAGTATCAAACAGTCTCTTAAATGAACACAATATCTGAGTAAGGTTATTTTAGATTCAGCCATTTTGTGAGGAATAACAACCGAAATTGACCTGCATTAGAATCTAAGAACAATCACCTCATGTGAAGAGCTGCTCTAAGAAGCAGAACTAACCAGCAGAGTGTACAATCACCTGACGTGAAAGAAAATTTCATTTTGAACGTATCTCTGAACGGGACTTTCTGTCACATGATTTCTGGCTCTAAATCTAACTTACAGTAGCCTCAGGAGAATTGGAGTTCTGGTCTGTATTAAACTCATTCTTTCAACATTCGGTCTTTTCTAACGAGGTGTGTGGGCTTCTAAAGCAAATGTTGTCTAAGTTTTGATGGAAACGTAAAATCACTGCTACAGTTTATTAACCATGGAGCACTCAGTTTCACGATCGGGAATGAGTCAAGCATGTGAATCTATGAAAGATATCCGCTCTGGAAAATTGGACCAACAACTAACTTTTTTCTTACTTTGCACGTATTAAGAAGATCCAATGCTGACGAACACAAACACCAGCATTAAAAATCACTCACACTTAAATGGGGGAAACTTAGATCCATCCACCCAAAATCCAACTACATATATAATAACTTTATCATATCTGTTAATCGGTAATAGAATTAAGTAGGTCTAAATACAGTGAATAATTGAGTATGGAAACTATTTTTGAAAATTCAATTTTGAACAAAAACTTAAACCAGCTAGTTATATTTAAACAGTAGCAAAACACCAGGCAATGTTAGCTCACAATTAGCAATATACACATTGATTGCTGAATGATCAAAAATAAAAAATTAAAAAATACTGAAGAAAAATTTACCTTGCAGATGGTGTATTTGGAGTAGAATGGATCTACAGTAAAGAAAAAACGAATTTTAAGTATTTAAGTCCGCAAATTCAAAAACTATAAATAAGAATTTAGTAATACAAATAATCTGCCTCACATGGTCTGGCAGACACATTACATAAATGCATGTCAAAGTAATGCCTACAAATACCAAGTTTCTTTAAGAAATGCCTTAACATGCAACAAAATTATCAGTGCAAACATGGCCAAGAAACCTGATGTATTCTATTCTATTAGGCTTTTTTTAATGACTGTGTTCTAAAGTATCAAAATAGCTTGACCATGCCAGAGTGACAGATAATCTGGCTTTAATTACATAATATGCATTTCAATGGCGCAGGCTTTTGTCAAACATGGTACGTAACGTAGCCTTCCCAGTAACATAATTAGTCTCTTAGTTTATGGAGTACAAAACTGATACACAGTTAAAAAAGCATATAATCAACTATGAATGAACCATCAAAAAATGTATGCACTCGATATTTCAATCTGAGTGATAATCATATTGACAGAATTAGCACTGTCTTCTCTGTGCAGAGCAATAACAAGTGTTCCTCTTGAATGTAGCATCTGGAATGCATACCTCTCTAAGCCCTATTGACTATTCAAATAATCTGTTAAACTTATGGTATTTTTTGTGATTGTACAATAATGTGAAAACAACTATCTAGATGTAGCAGTTCCCTAGAACTGATAGTTAGCCAAACCCAAATACAGCCTAACTGGTGAGAAATCTCTTGAATGCAAAGATTTCTTCTGGATTTAAGCCACGATAAAGGATGCCTGCAAACATATGAATTTCTTGCAGCACTAAGAACCCCCCCTGAAACATGGTAACTCATAACTCTTTCTTGGTATAGAAGCTTGGTGGTGCAGAGCCCACATTAGTATATATCCTCTAGTGACTTTAAGGATGGCCCTGGATGAGGCTAAGTCTTGTTTTTCATCATTATCCCTCATCGAAGTTTGACTCTCTGCAAGAGATGTTGTCCTCACCGACGTAAAATAGCACAATCTGTGTAACATAGACATGTGGAGGCTCAAGTGAACACCATTTTCATACTACAAAACTGTGGTGTAGAGCCTGAACTTTGAAATGGACGGCGGATAATAATACAGCCCAATAAATTGCTATTGGCTGACACATTCTACCCATCCCCTTTTGTTGCTTTAATGTGTCACCCTAAGTACCAGTGGCAGGAGGCCTGAAATCACTGTCTCTTGATCCACGCCAGACTTTACTGATGAAACCCAGAAAGGCTGAAATCTGTCTGTGGTTATTCATGCACTCATTCAGCCTCTAGCTCTGGTTGGACTGTTCTTATTGGAGCAGGAGAAAGACTCATTTCCATCTGGTTGCTACCGTATGGAGTGGCACAGTAGGCAAAAAATTATGACTGAAATGCGGCACAAGCAACTGCCAGTAGCCAAGACTTTTGCACACTTTCCACCCCTCAGCTTTTCATGTGTCATTAAAAGTGCTTTAGCAGGGAGAGAGGCTTGAGAGATCTCTACAGTTTTATGTAGCTCAATTTGGACCATTTGACCTATCTGACAGAATCATTTTATCTTGAGCACAGTGCATTGCCTCATGGGTGGTGGAAGGAAACTAACTGACAGAACCACAAAAAAGATCTAAAGCAAATGTATTATACTTAAATGCACAAAAAGAAATCCCCCTGGACACACAAAAAGAAATAAACATGACCTTATTCAAGGTTATCAATCCAAGCATGAGCTTCAAACACCACTCTAGCAACATGCTTTAATTCCAAAGCTACATGTCATTTAAAAAAACAAACAAAAAACAGATGCTTACCTGTAAAAATGATATGGCAGCTTGAAGCTCTTCAAGATATAGATGCGGTCCAGTATTCAACCACCTAGTGGATGGATCCGCAAGTGTTTATTTGCAAACTTTATCCTGTCAGGTGCCGACCTAGGCAGAGTTCTTATTATTGATTATCCTTTGTTTCCTGTATGTAGCAAAGTATAGCTCTTCTTACACCCAATGCCTGTAATGCTCTCTTCTGCTCTATTTGTTGCCTTTTGAAAACAAACATTGGCAAAGCCAATAGGTTTTGTTCATGTGAGATCTACTGGTTTGTCAGTGTCTTAAAATGTTGTACAGCAGCGTGGGTTTCTGTGCAACATGACTTAGAGTAAAGAGGATTGCGCTTATGATTTTGTGAGTGTTTAGTAGAATTGAGGGAATGGGTAGAATGACAGGAGTGGGTTAGAAAAGGGGAACTAGCGAGCTGTTTTGAAAGTAGTGGTCGTGTGTGCTCATTAGTTGGGTAGCATGGATAAAGGAGGGGTGACAAAACTGAGAAAGATATTTCGGAGTTCACAGAAATCAGGTTTGGGATGAGCCGGGGGGAGCAGGGATGGGAAGGATGGAAGGTTTTTTTGTTGTTTATAATAGCAAAATGTAAATAGTTCTAATTAGGCTGCATCTATTGCTTGTCTGTACTACGCACGTTGTGTGAACGGGTGAACTTTACTTTGCTGCATGTAATAAAGTAAGGCATCAGCATCCATTATCACTCTTGGAACACACAAGTCACAAGTCACGTACATCAGTCGGGGTTGGGAACACGCAAATAATATTTTTAGCAAGAACAAGTGCCTGAAACCTCCATGTCCACAACCAAAGACAGTTTTCTAGGCTCATTTCTGTCGTAGATTTCGGGCCGAGGACAGGGACTTAAGAGCACAGCAAACTTCGCCCCTCACCCCCACCGGTAGTAGGATGCACGGGAAGCTTGCAAAGGCTTCAGGTCAAAAAGGGAGGAGGGTGGGAAACAAAGAATGAACAGAGAGGGAGTGGTGGGTTGGTTAAGAAAGGGAACAGCAAGCAAGAGGATGAAACAACGGACACCATTGAGAAGTACCTTCAGTGTAGTAGCTAGCGGAAGGACACTGGCCAGTCGCCAATGGCAAGTGACTGGAAGGAGAACTTGGTCCTGAGGCAACATGACGGCATAGAAGATATCAGGAAGTGAAAGCAGACGACATGCTGGCCAATCAGAAACACCTAAAGTAGTGCAACATGGAACTAAGCCAATGGTAAGTTCAGGTAAGTAAGGGGCGGGTTCTAAGCTTCTTTTACGTTTTCTTTTTTTTTTTTTTTTAACTCGAGAAAAGATTCCGCAAGCACAGCACGCAAGTGCGCACATGCAGGTGAAACCTAAAAGTGGTAATAGAACACTTGGGTATACGTCCAAAATTGAAACAACTCTCAGTATAAATTGAGTGTCTCTTCAGAATGACCTTATCCCGTTGGATAGTCAATATGGGTTCCAAAAAATGAGTGCCCATATTTCCCTTACCCTACAAAACCAGTGAGGTCAGCACCAAGAGACTGTTGAAGGGAAGCCGTAGAAAACAAATATAAAAAGCTCTGAAAAAGGGGGCAAAAAACAAACAAGCTACTGCTAAAGGGCCACTGGGAGGCAAAAATAGAAATGCAACAAGCTCACCACAAACCAGCTATTTGCAATAAGCCGTAGAAAACAAAGTGTACGGGGGCTAGACGCAACTTGGAAAGAGAACTAGAAAACAGGAAGAAACACAGCGCCAACAAGATAAAGGCATAGAAAGCAAAGGAAAAAAAATAAAAATATGATGCCAAAAACGAAATAGCAAAGGAGGCCAAATGATCAAATGGTTCATCTAGGTGATGCAATTTCAACACATCTTCGTCTGTGCACTGTATAGTTTTATTAGTAAATCTGTATGTCTGTGCATATATAATGGTCATTTCAATTGAAAATGTGTTGTCTGTAATGGCAGTGTGCACCACACCATGAATTCTCCACCCTAGGACACTCTACACCATTCCACTCCACTGCACTCCCCTCTGCACTATTGCACTTTACACCACTCCATGCCACTGCACTCTGTACAACTCCACAGCACTGCCCTCTATGCCACTGCACGCTACGCCTCTATACTCTACCCTGTACCACTCTACTCCATGCAAATGTACTCTTCGCCACTGCACTTTACACCACACCAGCCTACTCTACGCCACTGCAACACTGCACTCTATGCCAATAAATCTTCACCAATGCACTCTAGTCTGTAACACTCAACTCTGTGCCCCTGAACTCTACACCAATCCACTGTAAGCCACTCTAATCAACTCTGCACCACTGCACTCTTCGCTTTGCTCTGTCATTAAAAAGGGGATTTATCCTGTGGGTGCTGACCCAAAAACATGGCGAAAAACCCTGTCATGTGGCTTATTCAAGAACTACGTTGGATAGGGTGGCAGTAGGGGTGTCTTTATGCTTGCAAACCATCACCACAGCAGAAACCGTACAGTCAAGACACTTAGATCTCCACATGCCCTTGTACCCCAGATGTTAATATAGAAAACCCAACATCTGTCAGTTACTGGGCTAACCAAGTATGAGATACTACTTTTATCTGCAGGACATAACCTTGTCACCCAGTCCTGAAACCCATGTCCATACTACCTTGCCCCCGAAAAGAAGAACCTCACAACTGCTGTTACTGACAAACTTGTCATTTCAAGCACACAGCTTAAAGACTATCCCTTGAACAATCTTGATTTTGTCTTTTATATTGATGGCTCAAGTTTAATAGAAGAGGCTTGTTTGTCGTTGGATATGCTGTGTGCTCTCAATCTAAGAGCACAAAGAGTGTCCCATCTATCCAGTGTTGGTTCCACCCAAGCGACTGAGTTGGTTACTCTTACACAAGCCATAGCCCGGCAGCAAACTAAGGGCCAGATGTAGCAAACAGTTTTGCCCATTCTGTCTATATGGGAAAATGTGTTCGTACATATGGCCCATAGCTGTTAATATCACTACTGATACCTGCTATGCATTGGGGATAGTGTCAGGGACGGCAGATGAAACTGGAATTTTGGACATAAACTAGAGGGGCAGTATAACAATGGCTCATAAGCAGCAGATGCCTGTTTGCTGTTATTAAATGTACAGTCCAACAAAACATCCAAGTTGAAGTTATGCATGAAAACGCTCAGCTTATATTGCAACGCAGATGCTTTCACTCCATCCCCAATGAGAATTCCCAAAGGCCTCATTATTTGATATCGCTGGATTGAACAATTTGGTACCAAACAGGAAGAAGTCACAATGGAGAAGGATAGGACACATGGACCATCTATGACAATCTAGGTGGAACATCTGGTAGTACCTAGAGTCCCGCTCCATTAACTTGCTCAAGTGCATCTGGAATAAAACGTGAGCAAAGGAGGGAAGATCACTGCTGATAACATCAAATGGTTTGCCCCAAATGTTTCATCAGTGGCACAACAATATAATTTATCACCTGTGCCGTTTGCCAGGCCCATAATGTGGGCAAGGCAATCAAATTGACACAAGCATCCCATCCCATTTGTCAATATACAGATGGATTTAATACAGAAATCTGCAAGGTGTAACCACAAATATGCACTTAAAATATTTTGTATGTTTTCTGGGAGGATAAAAGCTTACCCCCATGTTAGAGCAGATGACAAAACAGTGACTAATATTATGTCAGACTTTGTTCCACAGTTTGGCATTCCTTTCATTTTCAAGAGTGACTATGACAAGGTATTGAGAGAGATGTGTAAAAGACTCTGGATTCTTGAAAATATTCACTTTCCTTACCACCCTCAATCTGCAGGGGTTGTGCAGAGACAGCAAGAGGAGCTCAAAAACAAAATAGCCAGAATGTGTGTATAATCTAACAGCCTGCAGGGGTGTGGAATTTAAAAAAATATATACTTGTTTATCGGACAGGCTGCTTCATAAATCTACTTGTCCTGTAAAAAAATCTACTTGCTCTTTTGGTGCCATGTAGTGTGGCGACAAATTAAGGCAGCAATCTCATATTAGAGTTCTGATACTAGCCTCTCTGATTATGTCAGGGCTCGTACTATAGTAGGGCTTGAATACTAGCAGTTTATTTATTTTGCCATCTTTCCACAGAACAGAACTACATAATGGGGCGTGAGGTAGCTGTAAGTAATAGTTCCAAGGTTGGAATGCCTTTTTTAGTCTGTGCAAAGCTATTAATTTGCATGTTTTAAGGGTTTTCACTAGCTCTTCTCGAATCATTTCCCATACTGAGAAAGGTTACAAATTTACTCCTGACAAAAGTCAGAGGTAAAACATCTTCCAGGTTTGGGGAAAAAAGTGGTTAAAGGGAAAGTGAACTTGTAAACCCTCAACAGATTTTCCCATGAGCCAATCTACATCTGCATATTTTCTCGTGCTCAAATACAGTTCACAAATATTTTCTAGGACTACGATTTCCTGGTCTACTTCTGTAAATTATTGTGAATTCATTAAATACACAAATCTGCACTGATGCAAAGACATACCATGGGTGCACTCTTGTGACATTTTTTAAGAACTGGGCCCCTAATTAGGTCTGGTGATAACCAAGACCTTTTGTTTTATTAAAATTATATCTCTATCCATCTATCGACTGGCTTCACTGTGACTGATCCTACTTGCAGAACCTGCTCCTACCCGGCTCCTGGATACACTCACACGTGTCAAGTTCCATGTTCTACAAATTCATGTTACATTACAATGACCTCAAATTGCTCTTTCAGAAGGAGCATACCAGCACACAAAGTAGTTTTGTTCAGTGCCAGGACCTATTATGGCAATGTGTGCTTATTGTGACCAAAAATATTTCTGCTTTACGTTAATATTTGTTACAATGGTGAGGGCCCAGCCGCGCCAACAACAAAGTTTTACAAAAGCCATGTAAAAACAGGCACGCATTGACAAAACCAAAAGACTGACCACTAATGTTGGACCTATTGGCTTTGCAGTAGTTGTTTATATTCATGTTTACCATAATTTTATTGAAACTGGTTACACTGACTTTGCATTACGAATATTTTTGCATGCACAAGCACATTTTACTAAATGATGCTTTAAAAACCTGGTACCTAGTTTCACAGTAGTTTCGCAAACCATATAATTTTTTTCCTAGTTGCATTTTCTGTGAACACTATTTTGAAAGCAAACAAATCATCAATTCTGCATTCAAGCTTCAGCAAAAATTTGCATTTCAACAGAGAACATTCTGGAACATTATACGTAGCCTCATATTTTAAACTTTGCAAACGTTTGTACATGTTTTTTACTGGAACCACTATCAGTAGTGCTGTTCAAGCTTACATTTTCTTAATGCGCGCTCATCCTAATAATAAAGGCTTTGCATTAATGAACCTTAAATATAATTTCGAACAGCATTAACATATGGACACATCATCTCAATGCAGACAATTAATTTCCCTGCTCTTTAATGTGGTACTGTAAATTGGCAGTCAAAGGGTTTGTGCTGCAGGGAGTTGGGCCTACTTGTCCGAAGGACACAAACTTGAAAACTTGTTGTCCTTGGCCCCAAACTATATGTCCTGGGAGTAGGCTAAAGGAATTCCACATCCCGGAGTCTGACGCCTTAAGGATTATACAATCTAGAACAAAAGAAACTGAGCTAAACCCAGTGAGATTTTCGGAGGCAGGTCTGTGAGACCTCTGACCTCTCCTCCAGTTCACTCTTCACTACTAAATATACATTTGGCTGATGATGTTGAGTTGAATTACTGACAAGCTCTAATCAAAGGAGTTGGAAGTGTTTTTACTTGCAGGTACTGCACACTCTGCCAGAGGAGTCCACACAACCTTGTTACCAACTACAGCCTAGAGACTGGATCTATAATAAAGTGCACCAATGAAATATGGCTATCCATCCACAGTGGCAAGGACCGTATCTGGTATTGCGCCCGATAAACACAGAAGTGAAATGCTCCTCAAAAAGAAAGGAAAAAGATCCAGGGTATAACTACTGGAGACCTATACCTTGCAAACTATAATAATGAAGAAGATTTGCAACTATATAGAAAAGAGGATTTGCAACTACACAAGGAAAAAGACGGGCTGCTACAAAATGACAAAAATGTGCTAGTTCATCCATATCACCTACATTTCGGCCCCAATGGGGGTGGGTAGGTCTACTTTTCATGATTGTAGAACTGGCCTTTCTGCAACTGAGGGAGGAATATAAACTATTTTTCTCTCATCAGTCCTGCGGTCATACAGGGTTACATTCAGAGAGCTATGATCAGCAGAACATGATGCTGAAGTTGTGGTAAATTGTACAATTCAAATTAACGTAAAAAGAACCACTTTTGCCTTCTAGTTACTAAATCTATTTCCTTTGTTATATGACAAATTTCTACCCCCTGAAACATGCATGTATAGGCCACCAATGTAGCAGCAAGATTGGGAGTCTATGCTGACATTCAACTTCCATAACTCATTGCTTACATCACAGAGATGCTAAACTGGGTACAGGCCATAGCTGAAGGTGCGCTGAGGACTAAGGATATTCACTGGGGAAGGGAATGCATGCTGAGAGATTTAGGGAGGTGGGGGTGGAGGTGTTTGGTTTGGTAGCGCCAACTCTACTATGAACATCACTGCAGTAAATGGGGAAATACCTGTGTCAGGACAATGAGAATCTGCCAGATAGAGGAGAGATGCTAGGAGGGAAGATACTGACAGATCACGTTAGCCTTCGGATGTTCCATTAAACTGACCACCGACAGCTCAATGGGAGCACACAGTATCTTAGGGGACAGGGTGAGTAGTGGGATCAAAAGGGCCACTAACCAGCCTGCATGATTAGTGGGATGCACTATGACCCTTAATGCATGCTTCTCTCATGCAGTGCACAGTATCAGAATTTGCACACACAAAAAGGAAGAAAAACAAAAGGCGGAGTACCATATGATCGCACGTTTCACCAGATTTCAGGTGGATGAAAGGTTTGAATCCGTACCTCTTGTCCTGTCACCATCGAGGGAAAGTGGCTGTCCTGGAAACTCGAGGTCACCATGGAGGTGCCAATCATTAGTATGGAGGGGCAGTACAGCCAGTTTAAAACGGTGCCGGTGGGTCCCTTGCACTGTGGTGCTGTAACTTCTAGACACCGTCATCCATTTATTGCAAGACATCCACGGCCCATCTGTGGGTCTCAGGAAACGGCACGGATAGTACGTAATGTGGTCACTGCAGGAAATATCACAAAATAAAATGGACGGAGTGTTGAAACTTTTCAAACACTCACCCGCAGTCACAGATCTGGGTTTAATCCATCGTTATTTTGCTTGCCACGTCACTCCAGTTCAGACCCAGCTATATGCAAATCAGTCCTGACCCTGCTCCCAATGGGAGCAGTCCAGCCCGAACTGCCAAAGCCAGGTCCTCCCTGGACAGGATTCAAGCATCCTGGGACCGGTTTCAGGGTATCAACCTTCATCAGCCAGATTTATTTAAAAAATGCACACAGAGGGCATCTTAGAGATGCCCCCTGTATTTTATCCCAATCCGTCAGTGCAGGACTGACTGGTCTGTGGCAGCCTGCCACTGAGACGAGTTTCTGACCCCCTGGGGTGGGAGCCTTTGTGTTCTCTAGGGCCAGAAACAACGCCTGCACTGGGTGGAGGTGCTTCTCACCTCCTCCCTGCAGGAACTGTAAGGCCTAGCAGTGAGCCTCAAAGGCTCGTGTTACAATGCCCCAGGGCACTCCAGCTAGTGGAGATGCCCGCCCCCTGGACACAGCCCCCACTTTAGGCGGCAAGTCCAGAGGAAATAATGAGAAAAACAAGGAGGAGTCACCTACCAGTCAGGACAGCCCCTAAGGTGCCTTGAGCTGAGGAGACCCCTGCCTTTAGAAATCCTCCATCTTGATTTTGGAGGATTCCCCCAATAGGAATAGGGATGTGCCCCCTCCCCTCAGGAAGGAGGCACAAGGAGCGTGTAGCCACCCTCAAGGACAGTAGCCATTTGCTACTGCCCCCAGACCTAAACACACCCCTAAATTCAGTATTTAGGGGCGACCCTGAACCCTGGAAATCAGAATCCTGCAACTTGAAGAAAGAAGGACTTTTGACCTGAAAGCCCTGCAGAGACGACGAAGACACCAACTGACTTGGCCCCTGCCCTACCGGCCTGTCTCCAGACTCAAAGAACCTGCACAGCGACACATCCGACGGAGACCAGCGACCTATGAGGACTCAAGAGGACTGCTCACAGTCTCCGGCCAGGGACAGGCCGCCTCAGGCGCAGCAGAGACACTGCTCAGAGTCTCCGGCCAGGGACAGGCCGCCTCCAGGGCGGCAGAGACACTGCTCAGAGTCTCCGGCCAGGGACAGGCCGCCTTCAGCGCAGCAGAGACACTGCTCAGAGTCTCCGGCCAGGGACAGGCCACCTCCAGCGCAGCAGAGACACTGCTCACAGTCTCCGGGCAGGGACAGGCCGCCTCCAGGGCGGCAGAGACACTGCTCAGAGTCTCCGGCCAGGGACAGGCCACCTCCAGCGCAGCAGAGACACTGCTCACAGTCTCCGGGCAGGGACAGGCCGCCTCCAGGGCGGCAGAGACACTGCTCAGAGTCTCCGGGCAGGGACAGGCCGCCTCCAGCGCAGCAGAGACACTGCTCACAGTCTCCGGCCAGGGACAGGCCGCCTCCAGCGCAGCAGAGACACTGCTCACAGTCTCCGGCCAGGGACAGGCCGCCTCCAGCGCAGCAGAGACACTGCTCAGAGTCTCCGGCCAGGGACAGGCCGCCTCCAGGGCGGCAGAGACACTGCTCACAGTCCCCGGCCAGGGACAGGCCGCCTTCAGCACAGCAGAGACACTGCTCAGAGTCTCCGGCCAGGGACAGGCCGCCTTCAGCACAGCAGAGACACTGCTCAGAGTCTCCGGCCAGGGACAGGCCGCCTCCAGGGCGGCAGAGACACTGCTCACAGTCTCCGGGCAGGGACAGGCCGCCTCCAGGGCAGCAGAGACACTGCTCACAGTCTCCGGCCAGGGGCAGGCCGCCTCCAGGGCAGCAGAGACACTGCTCACAGTCTCCGGCCAGGGGCAGGCAGCCTCCAGCGCAGCAGAGACACTGCTCAGAGTCTCCGGGCAGGGACAGGCCGCCTCCAGCGCAGCAGAGACACTGCTCACAGTCTCCGGCCAGGGACAGGCCGCCTCCAGCGCAGCAGAGACACTGCTCACAGTCTCCGGCCAGGGACAGGCCGCCTCCAGCGCAGCAGAGACACTGCTCAGAGTCTCCGGCCAGGGACAGGCCGCCTCCAGGGCGGCAGAGACACTGCTCACAGTCCCCGGCCAGGGACAGGCCGCCTTCAGCACAGCAGAGACACTGCTCAGAGTCTCCGGCCAGGGACAGGCCGCCTTCAGCACAGCAGAGACACTGCTCAGAGTCTCCGGCCAGGGACAGGCCGCCTCCAGGGCGGCAGAGACACTGCTCACAGTCTCCGGGCAGGGACAGGCCGCCTCCAGGGCAGCAGAGACACTGCTCACAGTCTCCGGCCAGGGGCAGGCCGCCTCCAGGGCAGCAGAGACACTGCTCACAGTCTCCGGCCAGGGGCAGGCCGCCTCCAGCGCAGCAGAGACACTGCTCACAGTCTCCGGGCAGGGACAGGCCGCCTCCAGGGCAGCAGAGACACTGCTCACAGTCTCCGGCCAGGGACAGGCCGCTTCCAGGGCAGCAGAGACACTGCTCAGAGTCTCCGGCCAGGGACAGGCCGCCTCCAGCGCAGCAGAGACACTGCTCAGAGTCTCCGGCCAGGGACAGGCCGCCTCCAGCGCAGCAGAGACACTGCTCAGAGTCTCCAGGCCAGGGACAGGCCGCCTCCAGCGCAGCAGAGACACTGCTCAGAGTCTCCGGCCAGGGACAGGCCGCCTCCAGCGCAGCAGAGACACTGCTCAGAGTCTCCGGCCAGGGACAGGCCGCCTCCAGCGCAGCAGAGACACTGCTCAGAGTCTCCGGCCAGGGACAGGCCGCCTCCAGCGCAGCAGAGACACTGCTCAGAGTCTCCGGCCAGGGACAGGCCGCTTCCAGGGCAGCAGAGACACTGCTCACAGTCTCCAGGCATGGACAGGCTGCCTCCAGCGCAGCAGAGACACTGCTCACAGTCTCCGGCCAGGGACAGGCCGCCTCCAGCGCAGCAGAGACACTGCTCACAGTCTCCGGCCAGGGACAGGCCGCTTCCAGGGCAGCAGAGACACTGCTCACAGTCTCCAGGCATGGACAGGCCGCCTCCAGCGCAGCAGAGACACTGCTCAGAGTCTCCGGCCAGGGACAGGCCGCCTCCAGCGCAGCAGAGACACTGCTCAGAGTCTCCGGCCAGGGACAGGCCGCCTCCAGCGCAGCAGAGACACTGCTCACAGTCTCCGGCCAGGGACAGGCCGCCTCCAGCGCAGCAGAGACACTGCTCAGAGTCTCCAGGCCAGGGACAGGCCTCCTCCAGGGCGGTAGAGATACTGCTCACAGTCTCCGGCCAGGGACAGGTTGCCTCCAGGGCGGCAGAGACACTGCTCACAGTCTCCGGGCAGGGACATGCTGCCTCCAGGGCGACAGACACTGCTCAGTCTCCGGGCAGGGACAGGCCGCCTCCAGCGCAGCAGAGACACTGCTCACAGTGTCCGGGCACGGGCAGGCCGCCTCCAGGTCGTCAGAGACACTACTCACAGTCCCCGGCCAGGTGCAGGCTGCCTCCAGGGCGACAGACACTGCTCACAGTCTCCGGCCAGGGACAGGTTGCCTCCAGGGTGGCAGACATGCTCACAGTCTCCGGTCAGGGACTGGCCGCTTCTTCTGGCACTCCGGAGACAGAGAGCTCGGAAGGGATCATCACTCTGCCTCTGGGGTGCAATCCACATCTGGCCCCGCACCGGCTGACTGAGGACAGGGCCGCTCTCACTCCACAGCCGCTCTCTCAGGAGGGCTTCAGGTTGGCCGAGCAGAGATCCCCCGCGCCAGGCAGGGGCAGAGGGGCTGCCATGCATCTTGTTGTCATTCCAATTACAGATCCCAGACCGATGGGAGCCGGCCGGGGAGATAAAGCTTTTTATGGGATGCTTTAATAGCCCTGCAGCGTCCCCTGCCAGGCACTGGTGTCATCCAGGCTGTACAGATAGACAAGACTACAGTACACCTCCGATCCCTCGTCAATCTTTCAGCTTGGCCTCTCAACATTTTATAGAAGTGCTACTCATGCCCCTGAGATGGCCAAGGTGGTCTAAACGTCCCCTATGCTGACACAGAATGTATGCATGGGTTACTCTATACTGTGGAGGAGGCAAGGTGAGAGGAACATTATCAGGAAAAGTAACAAGCATTGGTAAAGCCAACAGCTATAGCCCTAGGCCTATTGCCTTTGCCAATGCTTTTAGCCATGCAGCACAGCATCGCCCGTAATGTGCCCTATGGCTAAGAAGTTTGTGTAATTCTCTATGAGCACTAACCACGTATGTGCGTGCCAACAAAAAGATGTGCCACTCTCTTTTTAGTTACCAATCAGATTTCAATCGGTAACCAAAAAAGTGTGTTTCTTTTCTTTAATTTCTCAGCGGGGAACGCAACAAGGGGAGGCGGAAACAACATTGGTTGGGTGGAGGAAGCAACACAGGGGTGCAGAAGAAAAATGCAGGTCACTTGTGGGGGGGTCAAACAAGCGAAAGCAGCAACGTGGATCTGGCGCGGTGAAAACACGAGTAAGAAGGCAGCACAGGAGGGAAGAGAGCAAAAGCACACACGCACACAGGTGCCATCTGGCAGGGAAGACAGAAAACAGCACAAGAGGGAAGAGAGGAGAAGCGCACACACACACACACACACACACACACACACGCAGGTGCTGTCTGGCAGCCAGGACCTGAAAGGAGAAGCACCCACGCACGAGGGTGCTGTCTGGCAGGGAAGACCTGAAAACAGCACAAGAGGGAAGAGAGGAGAAGCACACACGCATGCAGTTGCTGTCTGGCAGCCAGGACCTGAAACCAGCACAGGAGGGAAGAGAGGAGAAGCACACACGCACGCAGGTGCTGTCTGGCAGGGAAGACCTAAAAACAGCACAGGAGGGAAGAGAGGAGAAGTACACATGCACGCAGGTGCTGTCTGGCAGCCAGGACCTGAGAGGAGAAGCACACACGCATGCAGGTGCTGTCTGGCAGGGAAGACCTGAAACCAGCACAGGGAGGGAAGAGAGGAGAAGCACACACGCACACAGGTGCTGTCTGGCAGGGAAGACCTGAAACCAGCACAGGAGGGAAGAGAGGAGAAGCACACACGCATGCAATTGCTGTCTGGCAGCCAGTACCTGAAACCAGCACAGGAGAGGAGAAGCACACATGCATGCAGGTACTGTCTGTCAGCCAGGCCTTTAGAGGAGAAGCACACATGCACGCAGGTGCTGTCTGGTAGGCAAGACCTGAAACCAGCACAGGAGAGAAGAGAGGAGAAGCACACACACACAGGTACTGTCTGGCAGGCAGGACCTGAAAACAGCACAGGAGGGAAGAGAGAAGCACATACGCACACAAGTGCTGTCTGGCAGGGAAGACCTGAAAGCAGCACAGGAGGGAAGAGAGGAGAAGCACACATGCACGCAGGTGCTATCTGGCAGCAAGGACCTGAGAGGAGAAGCACACACGCACACAGGTGCTGTCTGGCAGGGAAGACCTGAAAAGAGCACAGGAGGGATGAGAGGAGAAGCACACACGCACGTATGTGCTGTCTGGCAGCCAGGACCTGAAAGGAGAAGCACCCACACATGAGGGCGCTGTCTGGCAGGCAAGACCTGAAACCAGCAGAGGAGGGAAGAGAGGAGAAGCACACACGCACACAGGTGCTGTCTGGCAGGGAAGACCTGAAACCAGCACAGGGAGGGAAAAAGAGGAGAAGCACACAGGTGCTGTCTGGCAGGGAAGACCTGAAAACAACACAGGAGGGAAGAAAGGAGAAGCACACACGCATGCAGTTGCTGTCTGGCAGCCAGGACCTGAAACCAGCACAGAAGGGAAGAGAGGAGAAGCACACATGCATGCAGGTGCTGTCTGGCAGGGAAGACCTGAAAAGAGCACAGGAAAGAAGAGAGGAGAAGCACACACGCACGCACTGTCTGGCAGCCAGGACCTGAAAGGAGAAGCACCCACGCACGAGGGTGCTGTCTGGCAGCCAGTACCTGAAACCAGCACAGGAGAGAAGAGAGGAGAAGCACACACGCACGCAGGTGCTGTCTGGGAGGGAAGACCTGAAAACAGTACAGGAGGGAAGAGAGGAGAAGCACACATGCACGCAGGTGCTGTCTGGCAGCCAGGACCTGAGAGGAGAAGCAGCCAGGGCCTGAAACCAGCACAGAAGGGAAGAGAGGAGAAGCACACATGCATGCAGGTGCTGTCTGGCAGGGAAGACCTGAAAACAGCACAGGAGGGAAGAGGGGAGAAGCACACACGCATGTGCTGTCTGGCAGGGAAGACCTGAAACCAGCACAGGAGGGAAGAGAGGAGAAGCACACAGGTGCTGTCTGGCAGGGAAGACCTGAAAACAGCACAGGAGGGAAGAGAGAAGCACACACGCATGCAGTTGCTGTCTGGCAACCAGGACCTGAAACAAGCACAGGAGGGAAGAGAGGAGAAGCACACACGCACGCAGGTGCTGTCTGGCAAGGAAGACCTGAAAAGAGCACAGGAGAGAAGAGAGGAGAAGCACACATGCATGCATGTGCTGTCTGGCAGCCAGGACCTGAAAGGAGAAGCACCCACGCATTAGGGTGCTGTCTGGCAGCCAGTACCTGAAACACACGCACGCAGGTGCTGTCTGGGAGGGAAGACCTGAAAACAGCACAGGAGGGAAGAGAGGAGAAGCACACACGCACGCAGGTGCTGTCTGGCAGCCAGGACCTGAGAGGAGAAGCACACACGCATGCAGGTGCTGTCTGGCAGGCAAGACCTGAAACCAGCACAGGAGGGAAGAGAGGAGAAGCACACGCATGCAGGTGCTGTCTGGCAGGAAAGACCTGAAAAGAGCACAGGAGGGAAGAGAGGAGAAGCACACACGCACGCAGGTGCTGTCTGGCAGGGAAGACCTGAAAACAGCACAGGAGGGAAGAGAGGAGAAGCACACACGCATGCAGGTGCTGTCTGGCAGCCAGGACCTGAAACCAGCACAGAAGGGAAGAGAGGAGAAACACACATGCACACAGGTACTGTCTGGCAGGCAGGACCTGAGAGGAGAAGCACACACGCATGCAGGTGCTGTCTGGCAGGCAAGACCTGAAACCAGCACAGGAGGGAAGAGAGGAGAAGCACACGCATGCAGGTGCTGTCTGGCAGGAAAGACCTGAAAAGAGCACAGGAGGGAAGAGAGGAGAAGCACACACGCACGCAGGTGCTGTCTGGCAGGGAAGACCTGAAAACAGCACAGGAGGGAAGAGAGGAGAAGCACACACGCATGCAGGTGCTGTCTGGCAGCCAGGACCTGAAACCAGCACAGGAGAGAAGAGAGGAGAAGCACTCATGCACGCAGGTGCTGTCTGGCAGCCAGGACCTGAGAGGAGAAGCACACATGCAAGCAGGTGCTGTCTGGCAGCCAGGACCTGAGAGGAGAAGCACACATGCACGCAGGTGCTGTCGGCAGGCAAGACCTCAAACCAGCACAGGAGAGGAGAGAGGAGAAGCACACACGCACGCAGGTGGTGTCTGACAGCCAGGACCTGAAACCAGCACAGAAGGGAAGAGAGGAGAAACACACATGCACACAGGTACTGTCTGGCAGGCAGGACCTGAGAGGAGAAGCACACACGCATGCAGGTGCTGTCTGGCAGGCAAGACCTGAAACCAGCACAGGAGGGAAGAGAGGAGAAGCACACGCATGCAGGTGCTGTCTGGCAGGAAAGACCTGAAAAGAGCACAGGAGGGAAGAGAGGAGAAGCACACACGCACGCAGGTGCTGTCTGGCAGGGAAGACCTGAAAACAGCACAGGAGGGAAGAGAGGAGAAGCACACACGCATGCAGGTGCTGTCTGGCAGCCAGGACCTGAAACCAGCACAGGAGAGAAGAGAGGAGAAGCACTCATGCACGCAGGTGCTGTCTGGCAGCCAGGACCTGAGAGGAGAAGCACACATGCAAGCAGGTGCTGTCTGGCAGCCAGGACCTGAGAGGAGAAGCACACATGCACGCAGGTGCTGTCGGCAGGCAAGACCTCAAACCAGCACAGGAGAGGAGAGAGGAGAAGCACACACGCACGCAGGTGGTGTCTGACAGCCAGGACCTGAAACCAGCACAGAAGGGAAGAGAGGAGAAACACACATGCACACAGGTACTGTCTGGCAGGCAGGACCTGAAAACAGCACAGGAGGAAAGAGAGGAGAAGTACATACGCACACAGGTGTTGTCTGGCAGGGAAGACCTGAAAGCAGCACAGGAGAGAAGAGAGGATAAGCACACATCCATGCAGGTGCTGTCTGGCAGCAAGGACCTGAGAGGAGAAGCACACACGCACGCAGGTGCTGTCTGGCAGGCAAGACCTGAAACCAGCACAGGAGTGAAGAGAGGAGAAGCACACACGCACACAGGTGCTGTCTGGCAGCCAGGACCTGAAAACAGCACAGGAGGGAAGAGAGGAGAAGCACACATGCACACAGGTGCTGTCTACCTGTCAGGCAGGACCTGAAAACAGAGTAGCAAGCCACAAAAGGAAGCACTCCTGAGCAGCGTGTTCTCAGAATACCCAATTACACTGATACTGTCCAATATCATTCATCCATCAGGGATTTCATTAAACCAGGTATGGATAAATAAGGCCTCGTAGGTATACTGTTAGCTTCTGGAAGTAGGGCGACATGAAAAGAACATTGTAAAATGCTGATAGAACTACTATAATAAAGTGTGTGATACATTCAACTAAACATTAATTATAGATTCTAACATTAACTATGGATTACAGTAGCTTAAATGCCTCACTTATTTTTAAAGACTGAAGAAGAAACAAGCTGCTGCTTCTGGTGCCTGCAGGCAAGTAAAGATCTGAACAACCATTGCATGGTTCGCCTCCATCACTGAGACACCTCTCTGTCCCCATGCCATCTATTGAACACTGCTAGTGCAGTAGGCATCGGGCATTCTTGACTATGCCACCACTGGAACATGAGACCAGAGCTCTGTGGATCGATGCGGCCCATATATAGATCACGCACCCATTCGGACTTGATGATCACTGTTGAACTATGTTAACTTATTGTGATGAAATCGAGTGGCAGCATATTGCCTTAAGAAATTAGCCACCTTGAAGAAACCCCTCCTTATTCAGCACTTGGGTTGGAATGTCGACATCTCTGGTAAAAGATTGTTGGCAAAAAGGATCATTTAATGTACCATTTAACTGTAAGCTCATTATGTAGAGTTGTCCAAGTTAAAAAACAAATACTGCACTTTCTTCACTTAGCACTTTCATTATAGTACACAACTGATGTCACACTAAATATGGTTTAAGTATGGCATTACTAATAAACTGACTGGCTAGATTAGGCCTTTTAGGCGTTGTTTAAATATTTCAGTATCACCAGTCTTTAGATGTAATTATATAACACAGAAGTCTGGTTATATTTTTTAAAGTATTTTGAGGGAAAACTGTTGTTCTTTCTGGGAAACTGTAAGAGTACGGATGCAAGACCTGAATTTTCTAGCAGATGTGAGGAAGAAACCAAACAGGGATAGCCCTGGTTCAGGGGTTATAACTTTCTTCTGACTGTGTCAATGGGAGGAAAAAACTGTATGAAAAAGACCATCTGTGGTGCACCATTAACCACAGACATTACTGGTCCTAGATGAATTCACAAGAAAATGGACAATGATGGTTAGCATGGAAACTTCATGGAAGAACCTCGCTGGCTTCCAGGTTCAGAGCTGTCTGGCAATGGCAGTCATTTAAGAATAGATTTCTGGGCCATAACAGTATCAGAACTGGGTTAGAACCACAACTAGGAGAGTGGCAATTGGAAAATGAACACTGGCGGGTTTTACTTTAAACTATGTTAGGCGATGCCTACAGGATTTTCAGGTTTTTGGAGGGACATTGGTCGGAATGGTGTACTACAGAAAGGGTGGCTATGCATAAAGGTTTGCACTTCCTATATATGTATATAGTGTACTTGGGAAAATGATATCAAAAGATCACATATAATACTCTGAGGGTGCCAAACCGGTGCCACACCCAACCACCTCAGGTGTAGTTATGTCGACTGAAGAGTCGATCAACATGGAGAAATAGATAACGGTTTACCCAGGCACACCACAATAGTCTATAAAGTCGGTTTCTTAGTACAATATATCAGTCAAAAGTTTCAAGTATGCGTCTGTGCAGAGGTGAAATTGTATTCATCCAAGGCACCATGAGTCCAATGATCAACAGACGAATCCAATGAAACAACACCCGACACGTGTTGTGTCATCAAGAGTTCCTCAAGGCATATGCTTGCAATCAATGTAGTATTTCAGAAAAGATGTAATACTCTCAAGTGTGGGGTGACGCAGGATGTTAAGTTGTATTGCCAAAGACTGGAGAATTAATAAGTAAATCCAGTAAACACGGCCATGGTAAGCAGTAACGTGCTGTTGCTGCGTAGTGCAAAGAGGTGTGTGTGCAAGTTGTACTCAGAGTGGTAAAGCTCAGTTTATGCACAGCTGCAACAAATTAACTGGTGCTTTCTAAACACTGAAATGAAAAAACTCAACGCTCTTCCCAGCTGCAAAAAAGAGATATTCTCCCAAAATAGTACATGTTCAACAAGATGAACAAGTTGGCTACACCTTCCCCTGTACATCTGAAGACTCGTCTTGCTCTCCCTACGTGCTGGCCACATGGTTTACAAGACATTAAAGATACCTTGGCATCAAGAAAGCATGTTACACATCAGCAGCATAAGGTCTTCTTTACCGATGACGTCTACCTCTTTCCTCGTGCCCCGGTTCTGCGCCTTGGAACGCATGCGCTATAATTGCGCATCTCTAAACTCACCTAACTTGATCACATCCTTTACTTTGCTTTCATCTATTTCCACGACTATCCAGTCAAACATCAACATATTCAAGGCATTTCTGTCCACTCCTGGAACCTGCATCTCCTGTAGCCCACCGCATTCAAAATGCTGGGCTAACTTTCAGTTTTAAGATATTTGCCTATTTCTCAACAACTGATGGTCGCCTTATTCAATATGAAACAGCCTAAAGGCGTCAGCGACTGCTGCCGTTACCTTTGGTGTTGTTACTAATACTATTATTACTGTCATTATTATTGAACCTCCTTGTGTGGAGGGACTATGTCCACCTAGAAGCAGTGTTCCGGAATACACGTCTGGCAAGCAGCAACGGTAAATGCATTTATTATTAATCTAAATGCACCATCCTGTTCTCCGACACTCTACCTGTGGCACTTTGTACAACTGCACATTCATGTAAATACTGAACTTAGCATTGACTGAAAAGGGTCGCTTTTTCCTGGTAAAATCCTATGTTTGTCTCCTGATCTCCCTTTGGCTTCACAAACCCGCTCCTGCAATCTTCCCATCAACACGAGTACAGAATATTTTCTGGTAAGTTTTGTGGCTTCAGCAAGGGTTTGCTCTCACTGTATATATTTTCTCCTGGGTTTTGCTGAGATTCCTGATACCTTCTACACGCAGGCCAATTTCCCCTGCTTTCTCTACCCTTCTGGACGATTATTTTAGTTGTTTTTTATTGATTTGCACAAAACGAAAATGTCTTCGATAATGGCTCCCTTTGTTTTCACTTAAATCTCTTACAGGTCTTCCCGATAAGAAGAAACTACCGAGCAATAAAGAGCACAGGAGCGCAGCACCGTAGAGCTCAGCTGCACTGACCAAGGAGGCCGAGGCCTGGAATAAGACATTGCACCACCCTATGTGGCGACCACATCACAGAAGAACACGTGCACGGGTGGAAGGCAGCTAAAGCAACAGTGAGGAATGACATTGCTAAAAATGACGAACAAGGGAGCCAGCAAGAGGTGTTTTCAGAAGTTACTGATTCTTTAAGGTTAAATGTAGGCTCAATTATTTTTTGCCTTATAATTGTAAGCAGTTCTCTGACATTATTTTTTCTAGTTGACCACCAAATGCTAGATCCAGTCCTCACGGAGACTTTTAGTTTATATTTGTTTGCCCTAGCACCAGAAGGTATAGATGTTCCATTGTGGCTTGGACGTTGGAAGAGATCTTGGAACACAACCAAGACTTTCCTTCAGTAGTGTCGGACTCACTTTGGATTTGCAGAATCATCTCTGCTCACTAGAGTTCATCTTCCAGATATCTGATCTCTTCCACACCTGCACGTTTGATGGCTGAGAGCATCATACTCTGTATTACATGCCCAGTATACACCTGATGGCAACATGAACAGCATGTACAATGTGACTGGAGAGCAGTAAGTTATTCAAACAGATTTCGTTATTGAGAAAACCTGACGTTTAAATCTATTTTACAGTTGTAAGTATCCCTTGAGAGTTTCTTCAGTTGAGTATGTGCAGCGTCCGCGTTCCGAACTTCAGTTCAGCTCCTTTTATATTTATCTCACCTATTCCACATCACCATAAAGTGACCTTGTGCGTGCATTGCTTTTAAGGAGTCTGAATCATTGGACCCGTTCAGAATATTTGTATTCTTCTCAATTCATTTCCCTTCAGTCAAGCCATCAGGTGTATACTGGGCATGTAATACAGAGTATGATGCTCTCAGCCATCAAACGTGCAGGTGTGGAAGAGATCAGATATCTGGAAGATGAACTCTAGTGAGCAGAGATGATTCTGCAAATCCAAAGTGAGTCCGACACTACTGAAGGAAAGTCTTGGTTGTGTTCCAAGATCTCTTCCAACGTCCAAGCCACAATGGAACATCTATACCTTCTGGTGCTAGGGCAAACAAATATAAACTAAAAGTCTCCGTGAGGACTGGATCTAGCATTTGGTGGTCAACTAGAAAAAATAATGTCAGAGAACTGCTTACAATTATAAGGCAAAAAATACAGTTTGTCATCCTCCGATACACTTTAATAATATGTAGGTATTTCATTAATAATGACTTAATACACTAACATATGTGGCTAAGTGGCCCAGTTCTGTCTGATTTTCTTACTGTCAATTCACCCTTTACTTTTAATGGCTACATTCAGCAGGTCAGGTTATAGATTAAGTTGACAGGGAGTAAAAAATATGTATTTTTTTTATAATTATTGTAACACATGGTGTAGGAAGTTGGCTCTGTATGTACTATTTCAAAGTAAGAAATAGCGTGCACAGAGTCCAAGGGTTCCCCTTAGAGGTAAGATAGTGGCAAAAAGAGATAATTCTAATGCTCTATTTTGTGGTAGTGTGGTCGAGCAGTAGGCTTGTCAGAGGATAGTGTTAAGCATTTGTTGTTCACACACAGGCAATAAATGAGGAACACACACTCAAAGACAATTCCAGGCCAATAGGTTTTTATATAGAAAAATATATTTTCTTAGTTTATTTTAAGAACTACAGGTTCAAGATTTACAAACAATACTTTAAATGAAAGGTATTTCACTCAGGTATCTTAGGAACTTTGAATTATCACGATAGCATGTACAGTTTTGGAAAAAAATGGCAATAAGCTATTTTAAAAGTGGACAGTGCTAAAATCAACAGTTCCTGGGGGAGGTAAGTATTTGTTAGGTTCACAGGTAAGTAAAGCGCTTACAGGGTTCAAAGTTGAGTCCAAGGTAGCCCACTGTTGGGGGTTCAAGGCAACCCCAAAGTTACCACACCAGCAGCTCAGGGCCGGTCAGGTGCAGAGGTCAAAGTGGTGCCCAAAACACACAGGCTTCAATGGAAATAGGGGTGCCCCGGTTCCAGTCTGCCAACAGGTAAATACCCGCGACTTCAGAGGGCAGACCAGGGGGGTTTTGTAGGGCACCGGGAAGGGGGCAGGGGGGATGGGTGGACACAAGCAGGCACAGAAAGTACACACTCAGCGGCACAGGGGCGGCCGGGTGCAGAGTGCAAACAGGCATCGGGTTTGCAATAGGATTCAATGGGGAGGCCCGGGGGTCTCTTCAGCAATGCAGGCAGGCAAGGGGGGGGCTCCTCGGGGTAGCCACCACCTGGGCTAGGAAGAGGGTCACCTGGGGGTCGCTCCTGCACTGGAGTCTGGTTCCTTCAGGTCCTGGGGGCTGCGGGTGCAGTGTGTTTTCCAGGCGTCGAGTTCGTTGAAACAGGCAGTCGCGGTCAGGGGGAGCCTCTGGATTCCCTCTGCAGGCGTCGCTGAGGGGCTTCAGGGGGGTCAACTCTGGCTACTCACGGGCTCGCAGTCGCCGGGGAGTCCTCCCTGTAGAGTTAGTTTTCCACAGGTCAAGTGGGAGGCGTCGGGTGCAGAGTGGAAAGTCTCACGCTTCCAGCGGGAAACGTGTGGTCTTTAAAAGTTGCTTCTTTGTTGCAATGTTGCAGTTTTGTGGAACAGGGCCGCTGTCCTCAGGAGTTTCTTGGTCCTTTTAGATGCAGGGTAGTCCTCTGAGGCTTCAGAGGTCGCTGGACCCTGGGGGACGCGTCGCTGTTGCAGTTTTTCTTGAAGTGGGGAGACAGGCCGGTAGGGCTGGGGCCAAAGCAGTTGGTGTCTCCGTCTTCTCTGCAGGGCTTCAGGTCAGCAGACCTTCTTCGTCTTCAGGTTGCAGGAATCTATCTTCCTTGGTTCTGGGGGCCCCTAAATACTCGATTTAGGGGTGTGTTTAGGTCTGGGAGGATAGTAGCCAATGGCTACTAGCCCTGAGGGTGACTACACCCTCTTTGTGCCTCCTCCCTATTGGGGGAATCCTCCATCTGCAAGATGGAGGATTTCTAAAAGTCAGAGTCACCTCAGCTCAGGACACCTTAGGGGTTGTCCTGGCTGGCCAGTGACTCATCCTTGTTTGTCTCATTATCTCCTCCAGCCTTGCCGCCAAAAGTGGGGGCAGTGGCCGGAGGGGCGGGCGTCTCCACTAGCTGGGATGCCCTGTGGCGCTGTAACAAAGGGGGTGAGCCTTTGAGGCTCACCGCCAGGTGTTACAGTTCCTGCAGGGGGAGGTTTGAAGCACCTCCACCCAGTACAGGCTTTGTTACTGGCCACGGAGTGACAAAGGCACTCTCCCCATGTGGCCAGCAACATGTCTGGTGTGTGGCAGGCTGGCAAAACTAGTCAGCCCACACTGGAAGTCGGGTAATGTTTTCAGGGGGCATCTCTAAGATGCCCTCGGGGTGTATTTTTACAATAAAGTGCACACTGGCATCAGTGTGCTTTTATTGTGCTGAGATGTTTGATACCAAACTTCACAGTTTTCAGTGTAGCCATTATGGTACTGTGGAGTTTGTGTATGACAAACTCCCAGACCATATACTCTTATGGCTACCCTGCACTTACAATGTCTAAGGTTTTGCTTAGACACTGTAGGGGCATAGGGCTCATGCACCTATGCCCTCACCTGTGGTATAGTGCACCCTGCCTTAGGGCTGTAAGGCCTGCTAGAGGGGTGACTTACCTATGCCACAGGCAGTGTGAGGTTGGCATGGCACCCTGAGGGGAGTGTCATGTCGACTTAGTCATTTTCTCCCCACCAGCACACACAAGCTGTGAAGCAGTGTGTCTGTGGTGAGTGAGGGGTCCCTAGGGTGCCAAACAACATGCTGCAGCCCTTAGAGACCTTCCCTGGCATCAGGGCCCTTGGTACCAGGGTTACCAGTTACAAGGGGCTTACCTGGATGCCAGGGTGTGCCAATTGTGGAGACAAAGGTACAATTTAGGGAAAGAACACTGGTGCTGGGGCCTGGTTAGCAGGCCTCAGCACACTTTCAAATCATAAGTTGGCATCAGCAAAGGCAAAATGTCAGGGGGTAACCATGCCAAGGAGGCATCTCCTTGCACATGGTGAATGTTATGAATAGGGTCTCAGCATTTCAGTGAAGTAAAACTCGTTTTGAAGACATCAGCTCTAAACATGCAAAAGGAAGATGGTAAGATCACAAGCAGATGTGGTCAGATATAAAATGGGTCAGTGAGAATAAAAGGGAAGAATTCCTTTAACAAAATCATAAGATAAAGTGCCTCTACCATAGACACACAAACCAGTTAATCTGATTTGTTTCTTTTAATTAAAACAGTTTAATAAAACAAAAGGAGGGCGCTAACAATGTACAATTAATGCATAACAGTACATCCATGTTTATGATAATACAGGTAACTGCATGAGTAGATTAGGTAAAGGTAAAAATAACAGATGGCAAAAGAATTAAACTACTGCTTCAGCAAACAGAATGCCAAACAGTAACAATACGTTCTGAATAAATGTTTCGTGTACTCCTACTGATGTTACGTTATTTTGTACAAGGTGCAACCAAATTATTTTCTTAGATACTCTACTTCTATATTTCCGCCTACAAATTTGCTTGTTTAGGTTGAGTGCTCTTGTTAAACAAGCAATCAATGTGTTTAGGTTAAGGTTTACTAGAGAACATTCCTTTACCCCCATTGTCAACAACCTTTTACAATATAGCACAGGCTGTTGCTGGAAGATTAGAGTTATTCTTAGTCTTAAATGTTCCTTCTTCATGCTGCCTCGGTGCTCCAACTGACATACACTTCAACAAATCCAGAACACACATCGTGACAACAAAACTAGTATTCATCACTCACTTGAATGACTCTTCCAGGTCATTGGGGTTTCTACCCAACTCTGGGCTAATAAAGCAAGCACACATCGCACAAAAGCATACTCCAGTTATCTCTTGAATGAAGTATAAAACCTTTTCTGCCCACATTTGCTATCCAGGCTGCTGTTCATTCCTTAGTTCTGCCATGGACTGTAAGTGAAGGGCGTAACAGGTGAGGTTCCAAACATTCCTCCTTCTACCACTCACAGCAGGGCTGCATTCAAAGGCACCATGAACTTTTAATGTGTCCCAAACACACCCTGAAATCCCTAGATTGGGTGCTCACCTTAGACCGGCCTGCCTCCCCATAGATGTATCTTAGAGTAACCCTCTTAAGCCTGAGCTCAAAGCACCAAAACTTTGGCAGTCTGAGCACGACCTGCTGCAAAAAACATTTTTTTAAAATAATCGGGTGCCTGTTGTTGGGGTGGTAGGCCTTTATGGTGTCTGCTGGCAAAACCCCTTAGTGATGGCTTGCGAAGGGTGAAATCGCTGTGGATACTGCCTTGAAGGTGTACAAGGGCCAGGGAGCGAGCAGTTGCTTTACTTTCTTTGTAAAGCTTGTGGGCAGAGTCAGCCTTCTCGTCAAAGAGTCGAGGACTCAATGTCAACTGATAAGCCAACTAATCTCATCAACACGTGGCTCCAGAGGACTATGCTAGTACAAACCGCTCTGCCTAAGCAGTCTGTGTGCAGGTTTGACAAGATAACTTACTAGGCTATCTTGAATGGCCAGGGCCAAATTGGAGCAGAATTCCTCCAGGACAGCAGACAGGATTTCAGTAATTGAATCCCATTAAGCATTTGGATACCAGCCAAGAAAGCAGCTGGCACTGACAGAATAAAGGGCGATGCTAGCGGAAGAGAAAAACTGCTTTACGAATACCTACATTTGTTTTGACCCTCTGACCGGGGGGGCGGCAGTCGAGAAAGAACCGGGGTTAATCCTGCTGGTGGAGGCTTGTACTTCTAGGCTCTCAGAAGTAGGGTGCTGCATTCAAAAAGCAGTGTCGCCAGGAGTGGGTCTGTGACAATGTGCCACCTACTTACTAATGGGCAAGAGCAAGGTTTATTCAATGTGGGAATTAGAATTTCAGTCAGGGCCTCGCGGAAGGGCAGTAATGGTACTGAGGAGCATTGTCCAGGCTGTAGAATATCTGTGAGGTCATATGATTTTACATTAATGGACAGTAACTGGAGATTTCAAACCTATGCCACTGATCTAATGACCATTTGGAACCAAGCAGATTCCACTGTGGAGAGCTCAGGGGGTGAGACTTGTCCCCCAGTGTCCAGTCCACTTGTCACATGTAGGCCCATATAAAACTGTCATCACAATATTGAGGGACAAACTCATCCCTACCATCATCACCTAAAGGTGCTTGACTCTGGTCAGAGTCCCATCCCAAAGGCTAGTGGAGCACAGGAGGATGGCTCCTTGACGTGGGTACTTATTTATGTCATAGCCAGACTGTATTGGAGCTTCAGCGAGATCAAGATGGATTTGGTTTGGTGTAGGACAGGAAAATTGGATTTTAGTCTTCCTCGGCCAGCAGCAGCGGTGCCAGAGTCAACGCAGCAGGAACTGGTATGGACCATGGTCCTGGCATGGAGTCATGTCCAAAGATGGAGCAGATCCAGAAGTAGGTTTGAGCTGCACAAAAGATGCTGAGGGCAGACCAGTCAGAGGTAACCTGATTGTAGGTCTCCTCAGACCCACAGGGCCAAAAGACTCATGAGTGGGAGCCGGTAGGGTGCCAGAGATGCACAGTATGTCCTCCTTTAATGTCTTAATCTGTTGTGGTGCTGCCAATGGACATTAAAATTCAGGGTGCATCGAAACGAGCTGGGAATTAACTACTCAGTAGAAGAACGGGAGCGAGACCAGAAGGACACCCCAACGTCCTCACTACATCTCAGAGGGAGAGTGGCAAGGCTGGGACGATGCCTTCTCGGAGTTCTGGTATTTCATTTTTGACTTGGACATATCCATAGAAGTGGATCGCAACAAAAGCCTGCTGCGGGACTGGACCTGAGAAAGAACAAGTCTGTGTCGTCGACTTCCAGTGGGAATAGGTTGTACGTGTCCACCTGTAGTGTTCAGTACCTTACAGCTTGCTTATACATGAATCGCCTTCGGGTATATCACGGCACACTCCCTGCATTATTTGGAGTTGTGGCCCGAACAGAGAAGCACATCTTGTGGGGCCGTGTAACAGATATTTATGTGCACCAGTCCCAACAAGGTGTTAACCCTGTTGTTTTAGGAGGAGACATGTTCTTTCACATACTGGAGAATTTTTTTTTAAACAGACCTATTTAATGATGAGGAAAAAGTTGGAGGTAGCTCCGGATCCACATACAAGTGTGCTTAGCAAAGGGAATTGACGTGATTGCACTTAGGGGTGCCTATCGCTTCTGAGGTGGGACAGAGTCACTGAAGAGTCACGTGACGGTGTGCAGGGAATGTGCTGAAAATTCTTCTGGATCCAATCAGGTGCTTGGGGATATTGTAAAGGTGAGGAATATGCAGATAGCAGTATCCATCAAAGAATCTTACACTTCTGGACTTTATTCACTTCACTAGCCTATAAGGAGTAGAGGAAGGAAAGTGAGAATCTGTGGAAAGATACCGTAGGCACCCAAAATAGCATCAGTAACAGAGGTGGGCAGGTAAACAAATTATCGGGGAGAGACAAATCAGAACTGAGCCAAGGATCAGCTCTGGCTGTAAGAGCCTGTGCAGAAGTACGGAAACAGAGCCTTAAAAATAATAGCCATGTAAATCAAGGAACAAACGTCATGTCTCAATATGATAAGATGTCATCAAAAGTCTTTTTTTTAACATGTGAAAGCGTTTCAATTTAGTGTACAAGATGTTATCTCTCCGTTGAGAAGTGTTTAGTAAAAGTCCGTTTTTTAAAGCACGCTTCTGCCCTGGTAAAATGCTATGAGTGAACTATGAGGAAAGTCAGCTGCCACGTCCATCCTACATGTGGCATCTATTTTTAGAGACAGAACAACATTATATCCTATTAACTCAAACACAAGAGGTGCTTTGTACTGTGCACATCCTGGGCTCATGCATTTGAAGAATTCATATGTGATTAGGACCGAACAGGGTGTTGTGAAATGAAGTACTTGCCGGGGACCACACACTTTGGTCAAGTGGGAAGCCAGCGTGGATACTGGATTTTGCAGTGTCACACTGTGCAGTTCAGCCACTGGGTGAGTCTCTTTGGGGCCTGAAAGGTCAGGCTGCGATTAGAGCATGGGTGACAGGCAGGATTCACATTTTATTTTTGGCAGTTTTACACAGTGTAAGCCTTGCTAAGGACACCAGGACACTTCCCAGCACACAAATGCTATGTTACATTCTTTTTACGACACAGGGGCAGAGCTGAGGGCAGGTTCCACACGGTTCCCTCTGTTGAATGGTGGCGGCTGAAACCGTTACGGTCACATCGCATCTCTTGAAAGCTTGGCTCGTCCAGGGCTCGCATGTCCAAGAGCTGAGCCCGAGCCCGGCATCTGGCTGCTCTTTCCCAAGGTGTTCACCTCTTGAATGAGTCCTCATGCACTCACCTCCAGGACGAGGGACTGAGTAGTGCTGATGAACCACGGAAATCGATCATCAGGCCCCTGTCGGGCAGGAACGAGGCGCCGGAGCCCCTGGCGAGAGGGTTCCGTAAAGCGCGCCCCCCACCCAGGTAATGAGCAGCATGTCGCAGTCCGCACACACTATACTTGTGTTTTAATGTCTTTAAAAAATAAATTCGAGTATTTCAAAAAGAAATCCCCCGTTCTCTTGGCTGCCATGGCTGTCTGTGGTAGTTTAGCAGTCCCGGTGTTAGTAATTGCCCTGTTCTGTCGGGGTGGGGGGGCAGCAGGCACGGGAGGTGGGGGCAGTTTTACTGCTTGAACCCTTCTCTGGGCCTGTGCTAGGTCAGGAAGCAGGCCGGGGGCAGACTCGAGTCACCGGCTGAAGGAGGGGGCCAGCACGGACGGGGGGGTGAAGGGTGCAGGAGGGGTGCAGGAGTGGGGGTGCAGGAGGGGGCCAGCACGGAGGGGGGGGGGCAGGAGGGGGCCAGCACGGACGGGGGGGTGAAGGGTGCAGGAGGGGGCCAGCACGGACGGGGGGGTGAAGGGTGCAGGAGGGGGCCAGCACGGAGGGGGGGTGAAGGGTGCAGGAGGGGTGCAGGAGTGGGGGTGCAGGAGGGGGCCAGCACGGAGGGGTTGGGGGGCAGGAGGGGGCCAGCACGGAGGGGGCCCCGGGGGCAGAGGCCTCTCGAGGATCTCGAGCCTACAATGGAGGCACTTGTCAGACCCGTGGAGCAGGACAGGGGCACTTCCTTCCACTGCATCGCGCGCCAATTACTTTCCATCACCAGGTAAAGCTTTGTAGCAGAAAATGAGCTGCCAAGCAGATAATAAAGGTGAAGCATTAATTACAGCGGCTTCTGCTGCTCCCCCCGGAGCAGGGCTTATCGAGCCCGCACAGAGGCCCCGCCACCGATCCCGGGGGAGAGTTACAGCCCTGGAAGCCCCCGCTTATCTCCCACACCGAGCGGCCCCTGATCCACTTCCACAGATAGCATCAGTGCGAGGAAACAACGAGCGAGCATCTCCGGGCCAGAGCACCATCCCTGGGCGGGAGATTGGGGGGTCCCTGGTCAGGCACCGTGGGCTGCCACCCCAGGCTGAATCCCAGCCGCGCTAGGTCAGACCAGGGGACCGGTCACAGCTCCGGAAATCCAGCTGCCTTACGGACCCGGGGGTTTAAATCCCAGCCGCATTACAGACCCGGGAGATTTAAATCCCATCCGTATTACAGACCCGGGAGATTTAAATCCCAGCCGCATTACAGACCCGGGAGATTTAAATCCCATCCGTATTACAGACCCGGGAGATTTAAATCCCATCCGTATTACAGACCCGGGAGATTTAAATCCCAGCCGCATTACAGACCCGGGAGATTTAAATCCCAGCCGCATTACAGACCCGGGCGTACATCACATGGAGAGTGGGTACTACTGCGTAAATCCGGACCTCATTACAGACCATGAGGGGACACCTCAATAAATCTTAATCACAGACCAGAGGAGAGGTTATAACTACTTAAACTCAAAGGTGCATTACAGACTCGGGAGACTTAAATCCCACCAGCATTACAGACCAAACATGTCACTCAAGGGGGAAGTAGGTTCAACTGCTAAAATCACGCGGGTACTAAAGAAGGGGAGGTGTGTGTGTGTGTGTGTGTGTGTGTGTGTGTGTCTGTGTCTGTGTGTGTCTGTCTGTGCGCTGAAATCCTGACACATTACAGACCAAGGAGAATTGGTGCAACTACTTAATGCCATCACCCTGCAGAGCTGGGAGAGCGGGCTCACCCCCAGCATTAGGAACAAGGAGGAATGGGTAAAACGTCTCCGATCCCAATCACATAAACAGGGTATGAAACATGCAGCACCCCAGCTTCATTACAGCACCCGAAGGATAAGACACAGCTTCATTACAGCACCCAAAGGATAAGATGCAGCAAGGGGGGTATGAAACGGGTTGTAGCCCGCCTCACGACAGCACCCGAAGAATAAGACGCAGCTGGGGGGTATGAAACGGGCTGTATCCCCAGCTCATTACAGCACCCGAAGGATAAAACGCAGCAGGGGGGTATGAAACATGCAGCACCCCAGCTTCATTACAGCACCCGAAGGAAAAGACGCAGCGGGGGGGTATGAAACATGCAGCACCCCAGCTTCATTACAGCACCCGAGGGATAAGACGCAGCAGGGGGGTATGAAACATGCAGCACCCCAGCTTCATTACAGCACCCAAATTATAAGACGCAGCTTCATTACAGCACCCGAAGGATAAGACGCAGTGGGGTGGGGAGGGGGGTGAAACAGGCTGCATCCTGCTTCATTACAGCACCCAAGGGATAAGACGCAGCAGGAGGCTATGAAATATGCAGCACCCCAGCTTCATTACAGCACCCTAAGGATAAGACGCAGCAGGGAGGTATGAAAGGGGCAGCACCCAGCTTCATTACAGCACCCGAAGAATAAGACGCAGCGGGAGGGTATGAAACGGGCTGTATCCCTGCTTCATTACAGCACCCGAAGGATAAGCCGCAGCGGGGGGTATGAAACATGCAGCACCCCAGCTTCATTACAGCACCCGAAGGATAAGACGCAGCAGGAGGGTATGAAACGAGCAGTATCCCCGCTCATTACAGCACCCGAAGGATAAGACGCACCAGGAAGGTATGAAACATGCAGCACCCCAGTTTCATTACAGCACCTGAAGGATAAGACGCAGCAGGAGGGTATGAAACGGGCTGTATCCCCGTTTCATTACAGCACCCGAAGGATAAGACGCACCAGGAAGGTATGAAACAAGAACGAGTTACTTACCTTCGGTAACGACTTTTCTGGTGGATACATTAGCTACCTGTGGATTCCTCACCTGATGAATACTCCCATGGCGCCAGCATTCGACGGAAATCTTCTTACTAGTCTCTGCACGTCGACGAGGACGTCACTCTAGCCCACGCGACGCCGTCTGACGTCATACAGGCAATAAGAGGTCCTCGCCGACGTGCCGATGACAGTACCAACATTTTTTACGTGCATGAGAGTAATAATAACCCAATGTAATGAAAGAGCAAAGCAACATCTCTTAATATTGTAAATCACACAACATTGCAATAAAATAGCTGTAGATTTAATATAACCTTTTTTTTTTTTTAAACAAATAAATATATTTATACATACGAATCATGTATATACACAATATATATAGATTTATATATAAATATACACATATATACAAATATCATATATGCAAAATGTATTGCAACTTTGAAGACCAAAAGGAGCACACTCAAGGATTGCTTGGAGAGACCAAAAAGGCAACGGGGAGGCGGGTGGGACCGTGAGGAATCCACAGGTAGCTAATGTATCCACCAGAAAAGTCGTTACCGAAGGTAAGTAACTCGTTCTTCTGATGGATACAACTACCTGTGGATTCCTCACCTGATGAATAGAGTCCCAAAGCAGTACCACGCCCGGCGGTGGGTGCCTAAATGGTCAAACCAAGAAATCCTGCAGCACTGACCGTGCAAAATGACCGTCCCTTCTGACCTCAGAGTCCAAACAGTAATGTTTCACAAAAGTGTGAAGGGACGACCAAGTTGCGGCCTTGCAGATGTCGACCACAGGAACACCCCTGGCCAAGGCCGAAGAGGCCGACTTAGCTCTGGTGGAGTGAGCTCTAATGCCCTCAGGCGGATCCTTCTTTGCCAAAGAGTAACAGATTTTAATGCAAAGAACAACCCACCTGGAGAGTGTTCTCTTGTGGACTGCCTTTCCTCTCCTCTTGCCCACGTATCCGACAAACAGCTGATCCTCCAGCCTGATATCCTTCATTCTGTCGATATAGAAGCTCAACGCCCTTTTTGGGTCCAGGCGATGTAGTCTTTCTTCCTCCTTTGAAGGATGAGGCGGAGGATAAAACGTGGACAAAGTGATTGTCTGAGCCAAATGGAAGGGTGAAACAACCTTCGGAAGGAAAGCAGCCTTGGTCCTCAACACCACCTTATCCCCATAAAACGTTATATAAGGGGGTTTAACCGATAAGGCCTGCAACTCACTCACTCTCCTTGCAGATGTTATAGCTACCAGGAATACTGTTTTAATAACCAAATACCTTAAGGGGCAAGAATGCATAGGCTCAAAAGGGGACCGCATAAGGAAAGTCAGGACCAAGGACAAATCCCATTGAGGCATAACGAATGGTTTTGGAGGATATTGATTCAGAAGACCTTTCAAGAATCTGAGAACAATAGGGGATTTAAATAACGATGGTTGGTCTGGAAGACAAATGAAGGCTGACAAGGCCGACAAATAACCCTTAATGGTAGCCACTGCACAACCTTTCTGCGCTAGAGACAGTGCAAAAGACAAAACATGTGACAGATGAGCATGTAAGGGATCAATCTGTCTCTCTCCACACCACATAACAAATTTAGACCACCTATTAGCGTAGATAGATTTAGTGGAGTGTCGCCTGGCCGCTAAGATAACATCCACTACATCAGGCGGGAGAGAGAAGGAACTCAGGTTGCCCCGTTCAATCTCCAAGCATGTAGGTGCAGACTCTGGAGGTTGGGGTGTAAAACCTGCCCCTGCGACTGCGAGAGGAGGTCTGCCCTGAGAGGGAGACGGAGCGGAGGGCACATTGAGAGTTGGAGAAGGTCGGAGTACCATACCCTCCTTGGCCAATCCGGAGCTATTAGGATGACTAGAGCCCGGTCCTGGCGAATCTTCCTCAATACTCGAGGAATCAAGGGTATGGGAGGAAACGCGTAAAGCAACCGGTCGCACCAGGTTATCTGAAACGCGTCCCCCAACGCTCCCTGCATCGGATACTGGAGGCTGCAGAATAACGGGCAATGCGCGTTCTCCCGAGTGGCAAACAGATCTATCCGAGGAAACCCCCACATCTGGAAGATTAAACAGACTTGATCTGGATGGAGACGCCACTCGTGGTCTGCCGAGAATTGGCGACTGAGACTGTCCGCACGTACATTCAAGACCCCGGCCAGATGATTTGCCACCAAGCAAATCTGATGGTCCTTTGCCCAGGACCATAGCCGAAGAGCTTCTCTGCAGAGAAGGTACGACCCTACTCCTCCCTGTTTGTTTATGTACCACATCGTGGTAGTATTGTCCGTCAGGACCTGTACCGACTGACCACGAAGGGATGGGAGGAAGGCCTTGAGAGCCAGACGTACAGCCCGTAACTCCAACAGATTGATATGAAACACCTGTTCCTCTGGAGACCAAAGCCCTTTGATCTCCAGATCCCCCAGATGAGCTCCCCATCCTAGGGTGGAAGCATCCGTTATGACCGTGGCCACTGGTGGCGACTGCGCGAACGGCTTTCCCTGTGAAAGATTGCTGCCCGCAATCCACCACTTCAATTCCACAGCAGCATCTCTGAAGATCTTGACAGTACCTTCTAAATCTCCCTTGTGTTGAGACCACTGCCTTCGGAGGCACCACTGAAGAGCCCTCATGTGCCAGCGAGCATGCGTGACCAACAGAATGCAGGAGGCGAACAGACCGAGCAGACGAAGGACCTTGAGGACTGGAACTACCGCTCCATTTCGAAACATTGGAACCAATTCCTGAATATCTTGAATCCGCTGAGGCGGAGGAAAGGCTCGACTCAATGTTGTATCCAGTACTGCCCCTATAAACAGGAGGCGCTGAGAGGGCTCCAGGTGAGATTTGGGCACGTTCACCGAAAAGCCCAGGTCGAACAACAACTGGGTTGTTGACTGCAGATGATGCGACACAAGCTCCGGGGACTTGGCTTTGATCAACCAGTCGTCCAAGTAAGGGAATACTGCTATCCCCTTCCTTCTGAGCTCCGCCGCAACCACTGACATCACCTTTGTGAAGACTCGAGGTGCTGAAGTAAGACCAAACGGGAGGACCGCAAACTGATAGTGCTGCGACCCTACCACAAACCGGAGATACTTCCTGTGCGACTTGAGTATCGGGATATGAAAGTAAGCATCCTGCAAGTCGACCGACACCATCCAATCTTCCTTGTTCAACGCCAAAAGCACCTGTGCTAGGGTCAGCATCTTGAACTTTTCCTGTTTGAGGAACCAATTCAAGATCCTCAGATCCAGGATTGGTCTCAACTGACCATCCTTTTTGGGAATCAGGAAGTATCTTGAGTAACAACCTCGACCCTTTTCCTGCTCTGGGACCAACTCTACCGCGCCCTTTGAAAGGAGGACTTGAACCTCCTGTTCTAGCAACAGGAGGTGTTCTTCTGAACAATAAGATGGGCGGGGCGGGATGAGGGGCGGGAACTCCCGAAAGGGAAGGGCGTAGCCTTTCCCCACAATGCCGAGAACCCAAGTGTCCGTGGTGATAGACTTCCACTTGTGGAGAAAATGCTGTAATCTTCCCCCTACAGGAGAGGAGTGAGTGGGAAACGGTGGAAGCCTAAGGCTGCTTCCCCTGCTGCACCCCTCCAGAGGACGAGGAAGAGGCAGAGTGCTGTTGAGAGGCTCCTCTGGTACGGGCCCCACCCCTCCCCCTCCCTCTAAATGACCTATAGGGGAGGGAAGAGGCGGGTTGCTGGAACCTCCCCCGAAAGGAAGAGGAAGAAGAACCACGCCCAAATCCCCGAAACCTCCTGAAAAATCTAGAAGAGGCAGAGGAAGAAGGAGCTTGCAGTCCTAACGATTTGGCTGTGGCTCTGCTCTCCTTAAATCGTTCCAAGGCCGAATCTGCCTTGGCTCCAAACAGTCTGTCCCCATCAAACGGGAGGTCCAGCAGGGTCGACTGCACATTCGCCGAAAACCCTGAGTTTCGGAGCCAGGCCTGTCTTCTTGCCACCACAGCCGTGCCCATCGCCCTGGCCACCGAGTCGGTCGTGTCCAGCCCAGACTGGATAATCTGGGTCGCGGCAGCCTGGGCGTCCGAGACCACATCCAAGAGACCCTGGGGGAGCTCCGTAAATGAAGACGAAATATCATCCATCAGAGCATGGATGTACCTCCCCAGAATGCACGTTGCGTTGGTGGCCTTCAATGCCAAACTGCATGACGAAAATATTTTCTTGGACTGCGCATCCAGTTTCTTGGAGTCTCTGTCTCCAGGCACCGTCGGGAAGGAACCAGGCGCTGACTTTGAGGAACAGGAGGCTTGCACCACCAAGCTCTCCGGCGTAGGGTGTCTAGAGAGAAAGCCAGGGTCAGATGGTGCAGCTCGATACCTCCTGGCCACAGCCCTATGAACGGCCGAGGAAGACACCGGCTTCTTCCACACCTCCAACACCAGATCCAGCAAAGCCTCATTAAATGGCAAGAGAGGCTCAGCTGCAGCAGAGGCCGGATGCAATACCTCTGTCAGCAAATTCTGCTTCGCCTCTGCCACCGGCAAAGGCAGGTCCAAAAAGCTCGCTACCTTCCTCACCACAGCATGAAAGGAAGCAGCCTCCTCCGTATATTCCCCTGGAGATGAAAGGTCCCACTCAGGGGAAGTGTCCAGCCCACTGGCTGTATCCAGACCATGTAGTCCGTCTCCAGAGTCCTCAATCTCTCCCTCCTCTAAGACTCGCTGGTACTCCCGCTCTTCTAAAAGACGGAGAGCACGCCTCCTCGAATGAAGTCTCTCCTCGATACGCGGAGTCGACATGGCCTCCGCCGACGTCGAAGAACGGCGCCGATCTCCAGAAGCATCTGACGCCGCGTCCGGCGCCACAGGCAGCTTCGGCGCCGAGGTAGGAGCCGGAGGACGAGGTCTTGGAGCCGATGGACCAACCGGAGTCACAGGGCAAAATCCTGACTTCGACGGAAGGGCAATCTCCGGGGCCGAAACATCCGAAGCCACCGGAGCGGCCACCGACGCCGGCACCGGGCCCACATTCCCAAAAGGGAGAAAGGGCATAAAGGGTGCCGGCCGAAGAGGCGCAGGATCACCCAACGAAAAGGCCAAGGGCCCCGAAGGACCAGCCGGAGCAGCTCCTGGAGCCATCTGCTGAAAGATGGTATACATTGCATTAAGAAACGCGGTACTATCGGCTCCAGGAGTGGGAAAAGCCGGATACTGGGGTGCCTGGATCGAGGGCGACCCCGACGCCGGCCTCGACGTCTGCGACGCCGGAGAAAACACAAGAGGCTGCACCACCTCAATCACGGACGCCTGACCAGGCGAAGTCGGTGACGCCGGAGAGGGCAACGGCGTCGATGGATGCGGCGTGACCGTGGGGCTGACCTCCCAAGTCCTCCGACGCCGAGCCGAAGGTGACCTCGAACGAGACTCCTTGCTGGAATGACGTCGTGAGTCTCTACGGCGCCGGGAGTCTCGATGACGCCGTTGAGACCTTGGCGAAGAAGACTTCTTATGATGTTTCTCCTTCTTCTTTGACTTTGCCATGAATAACTTGGCCTCACGCTCTTTGAGGGCCTTCGGATTCATGTGTTGACATGAATCGCAAGTCGAGACGTCGTGGTCGGAGCTCAAACACCATAGACAGTCGGAGTGAGGATCTGTAACTGACATCTTGCCCCCACACTCTCGACAGGGCTTGAAACCCGACTTCCTCTGAGACATTATTACCGCAGAGAAGACTACGCAGCAGACAATACACTGTAACCACGAAGGTAACAGTAGCTCCCTCGAAGATAACCGTTTCGAATGCATGGAAAAAAGGGAACTGTCATCGGCACGTCGGCGAGGACCTCTTATTGCCTGTATGACGTCAGACGGCGTTGCGTGGGCTAGAGTGACGTCCTCGTCGACGTGCAGAGACTAGTAAGAAGATTTCCGTCGAATGCTGGCGCCATGGGAGTATTCATCAGGTGAGGAATCCACAGGTAGTTGTATCCATCAGAAATGCAGCACCCCAGCTTCATTACAGCACCCGAAGGATAAGACGCAGCAGGAGGGTATGAAACATGCAGCACCCCAGTTTCATTACAGCACCCGAAGGATAAGACGCAGCGGGAGGGTATGAAACGGGCTGTATCCCCGCTTCATTACAGCACCCGAAGGATAAGACGCAGCAGGAGGGTATGAAACATGCAGCAGCCCAGTTTCATTACAGCACCTGAAGGATAAGACGCAGCAGGAGGGTATGAAACGGGCAGTATCCCCGCTCATTACAGCACCCGAAGAATAAGATGCAGCAGGAGGGTATGAAACATGTGGCATCCCAGCTTCATTACAGCACCCGAAGGATAAGACGCAGCGGGAGGGTATGAAACGGGCTGTATCCCCGCTTCATTACAGCACCCGAAGGATAAGACGCAGCAGGAGGGTATGAAACATGCAGCAGCCCAGTTTCATTACAGCACCTGAAGGATAAGACGCAGCGGGGGTATGAACGAGCAGCACCCCAGCTTCATTACAGCACCCAAAGGATAAGACGCAGCAGGGGGGTATGAAACGTGCTGTATCCCAGCTTCATTACAGCACCCAAAGGATAAGAAGCAGCAGGAGGGTATGAAACATGCAGAAACCCGGCTTCATTACAGCACCCGAAGGATGAGACGCAGCGGGGGGTATGAAACATGCAGCACCCCAGCTTCATTACAGCACCTGAAGGGTGAGACGCAGCAGGGGGGTATGAAACATGCAGCACCCAGCTTCATTACAGCAGCCGAAGAATAGGATGCAGCAGGAGGGTTTGAAACATGCAGCATCCCAGCTTTATTACAGCACCCTAAGGATAAGACGCAGCAGGAGGGTATGAAACATGCAGCACCCCAGCTTCATTACAGCACCTGAAGGATGAGACGCAGCAGGGGGGGGTATGAAACATGCAGCACCCCAGCTTCATTATAGCACCCGAAGGATAAGACACAGCAGGAGGGTATGAAACGGGCTGTATCCCCGCTTCATTACGGCACCTGAAGGATAAGACGCAGCAGGGGGGTATGAAACAAGCAGCACCCCAGCTTCACTACAGCACCTGAAGGATAAGACGCAGCGGGGGGGGGGGTATGAAACATGCAGCACCCCAGCTTCATTACAGACCCTAAGGATAAGACGCAGGAGGGTATGAAACATGCAGCACCCCAGCTTCATTACAGCACCCGAGGGATAAGACGCAGCAGGAGGGTATGAAACGGGCTGTATCCCCGGCTTCATTACAGCACCCGAGGGATAAGACGCAGCAGGAGGGTATGAAACGGGCTGTATCCCAGCTTCACTACAGCACCTGAAGGATAAGACGCAGCGGGGGGGGTATGAAACATGCAGCACCCCAGCTTCATTACAGCACCCGAGGGATAAGACGCAGCAGGAGGGTATGAAACGGGCTGTATCCCCGGCTTCATTACAGCACCCGAGGGATAAGACGCAGCAGGAGAGTATGAAACGGGCTGTATCCCCGCTTCATTACAGCACCCGAGGGATAAGACGCAGCAGGAGGGTATGAAACGGGCTGTATCCCAGCTTCACTACAGCACCTGAAGGATAAGACGCAGCGGGGGGGTATGAAACATGCAGCACCCCAGCTTCATTACAGACCCTAAGGATAAGACGCAGGAGGGTATGAAACATGCAGCACCCCAGCTTCATTACAGCACCCGAGGGATAAGACGCAGCAGGAGGGTATGAAACAAGCAGCACCCCAGCTTCATTACAGACCCTAAGGATAAGACGCAGGAGGGTATGAAACATGCAGCACCCCAGCTTCATTACAGCACCCGAGGGATAAGACGCAGCAGGAGGGTATGAAACGGGCTGTATCCCAGCTTCATTACGGCACCTGAAGGATAAGACGCAGCAGGGGGGTATGAAACAAGCAGCACCCCAGCTTCACTACAGCACCTGAAGGATAAGACGCAGCGGGGGGGTATGAAACATGCAGCACCCCAGCTTCATTACAGACCCTAAGGATAAGACGCAGGAGGGTATGAAACATGCAGCACCCCAGCTTCATTACAGCACCCGAGGGATAAGACGCAGCAGGAGGGTATGAAACAAGCAGCACCCCAGCTTCATTACAGACCCTAAGGATAAGACGCAGGAGGGTATGAAACATGCAGCACCCCAGCTTCATTACAGCACCCGAGGGATAAGACGCAGCAGGAGGGTATGAAACGGGCTGTATCCCAGCTTCATTACGGCACCTGAAGGATAAGACGCAGCAGGGGGGTATGAAACAAGCAGCACCCCAGCTTCACTACAGACCCTAAGGATAAGACGCAGGAGGGTATGAAACATGCAGCACCCCAGCTTCATTACAGACCCTAAGGATAAGACGCAGGAGGGTATGAAACATGCAGCACCCCAGCTTTATTACAGCACCCTAAGGATAAGACGCTGCAGGAGGGTATGAAACATGCAGCACCCCAGCTTCATTACGCCACCCGAAGGATAAGACGCAGCGGGGGGGGGGGGGTTTGTAACGAGCAGCACCCCAGCTTCATTACAGTACCCGAAGGATAAGACGCAGCGGGGGTATGAACGAGCAGCACCCCAGCTTCATTACAGCACCCAAAGGATAAGACGCAGCAGGGGGGTATGAAACGTGCTGTATCCCAGCTTCATTACAGCACCCAAAGGATAAGAAGCAGCAGGAGGGTATGAAACATGCAGAAACCCGGCTTCATTACAGCACCTGAAGGATAAGACGCAGCGGGGGGGTATGAAACATGCAGCACCCCAGCTTCATTACAGACCCTAAGGATAAGACGCAGGAGGGTATGAAACATGCAGCACCCCAGCTTCATTACAGCACCCGCGGGATAAGACGCAGCAGGAGGGTATGAAACGGGCTGTATCCCAGCTTCATTACAGCACCCGAAGGATAAGACGCAGCGGGGGGTATGAAACCTGTGTTCATTGTGTGTCTCTCTTTAGATGCCAGGGATTCATTCAAGCATTCAAACCGTCCACTTTTTGTTTACATCCTCCAACACCAGTAACATGCCAGGCTCTAAACGCCTCGCTGGACTCGATCCGGTTCTGCAGCTGGTACACGGCAGACCCAGCAGCTGCAGGACTGGAGAGGTGCCAATCAAGGCCCCGTGTCCAGCTTCACACCTGCTGGTGCCAGCGTGCGTCCCCCACTCAGGAGGAAGAGGGGTTGCCCGTGAGAACTGGGCTGGATTTGAAGTAGTAGAAATCCTTCAGCAAACACCAGGCCCACTAGGACAGGGTCTCTCGGGTTCTCCCGAGTGTATTGATCAGTAAACGAGCCTCTGACTGCTCCCACGCGTGCGCGGGTCAGGATGGGGAGCGCATCCTTCAGCACAGACACAAGGGGTCAGCCAGGACCACCGCGACAAGCGCCGCGGAGAAGGGGTTTCAATAGTAATTCATTTCACTGCACTTCAGCGGACTCCTGAGAAATCGCGTCTGCTCAGGATGACCGACTCCAGCGAGTACAGGACGCCGAGTGCATCAATCACGGGGCAGCCGGGGCTCAGCTGGGCAGGACGGCGATTTCCAAGAATCAAATGGATATGTACAAGGATGCGCTGATTATGTCTCAGGGGACCAGAGCGACCCTAAGCACCAGGGGTACCAAACCAGTTCTTCCGCGCCACTTACATCCTGCACCCGCCGGGCACCTCACAACCTGCACCTTCTAGGCACCCTACATCCTGCGCCCAATGGGGACCCTTACATCCTACACCCGCCGGGCACCTCACGCCCTGCACCTTCTAGGCACCCTACATCCTGCGCCCAATGGGGACCCTTACATCCTGTACCCGCCGGGCACCTCACGCCCTGCACCTTCTAGGCACCCTACATCCTGCGCCCAATGGGGACCCTTACATCCTGCACCCGCCGGGCACCTCACAACCTGCACCTTCTAGGCACCCTACATCCTGCGCCCAATGGGGACCCTTACATCCTGCACCCGCCGGGCACCTCACAACCTGCACCTTCTAGGCACCCTACATCCTGCGCCCAATGGGGACCCTTACATCCTGCACCCGCCGGGCACCTCACGCCCTGCACCTTCTAGGCACCCTACATCCTGCGCCCAATGGGGACCCTTACATCCTGCACCCGCCGGGCACCTCACGCCCTGCACCTTCTAGGCACCCTACATCCTGCGCCCGATGAGGACCCTTACATCCTGCACCCGCCGGGCACCTCACAACCTGCACCTTCTAGGCACCCTACATCCTGCGCCCGATGGGGACCCTTACATCCTGCACCCGCCGGGCACCTTACATCCTGCACCCGCCGGGCACCCTTACATCCTGCACCCGCCGGGCACCCTTACATCCTGCACCCGCCGGGCACCCTCACACCCTGCACCCACCGGGCACCTCACACCCTGCACCTTCTAGGCACCCTACATCCTGCGCCCAATGGGGACCCTTACATCCTGCACCCGCCGGGCACCTCACGCCCTGCACCTTCTAGGCACCCTACATCCTGCGCCCGATGGGGACCCTTACATCCTGCACCCGCCGGGCACCTCACAACCTGCACCTTCTAGGCACCCTACATCCTGCGCCCGATGGGGACCCTTACATCCTGCACCCGCCGGGCACCTCACAACCTGCACCTTCTAGGCACCCTACATCCTGCGCCCAATGGGGACCCTTACATCCTGCACCCGCCGGGCACCTCACGCCCTGCACCTTCTAGGCACCCTCACACCCTGCGCCCGATGAGGACCCTTACATCCTACACCCGCCGGGCACCTCACAACTTGCACCCGACGGGGACCTCACACCCTGCACTGGACGGGCACCTTTCATCCTGCACTGGACGGGCACCTTTCATCCTGCACCCGCCGGGCAACTTACATCCTGCACCCGCCGGGCACCCTTACATCTTGCACCCGCCGGGCACCCTTACATCCTGCACCCGCCGGGCACCCTTACATCCTGCACCCGCCGGGCACCCTTACATCCTGCACCCGCCGGGCACCCTCACACCCTGCACCCGCCGGGCACCTCACGCCCTGCACCCGCCGGGCACCTCACGCCCTGCACCTTCTAGGCACCCTACATCCTGCGCCCGATGAGGACCCTTACATCCTGCACCCGCCGGGCACCTCACAACCTGCACCTTCTAGGCACCCTACATCCTGCGCCCAATGGGGACCCTTACATCCTGCACCCGCCGGGCACCTCACGCCCTGCACCTTCTAGGCACCCTACATCCTGCGCCCGATGAGGACCCTTACATCCTGCACCCGCCGGGCACCTCACAACCTGCACCTTCTAGGCACCCTACATCCTGCGCCCAATGGGGACCCTTACATCCTGCACCCGCCGGGCACCTCACAACCTGCACCCGACGGGGACCTCACACCCTGCACTGGACGGGCACCTTTCATCCTGCACTGGACGGGCATCCTGCACCCGCCGGGCACCCTTACATCCTGCACCCGCCGGGCACCCTTACATCCTGCACCCGCCGGGCACCCTTACATCCTGCACCCGCAGGGCACCCTTACATCCTGCACCCGCCGGGCACCCTCACACCCTGCACCCGCCGGGCACCTCACACCCTGCACCCGCCGGGCACCTCACACCCTGCACCCGCCGGGCACCCTTACATCCCGCACCCGCTGTGCACCTCACGCCCTGCACCTTCTAGGCACCCTACATCCTGCGCCCGATGAGCACCTCAAACCCTGCACCCGAAGGGCTCCTCAAACCCTGCACCCGAAGGGCTCCTCAAACCCTGCACCCGAAGGGCACCTCACACCCGGCACCCTACATCCTGCGCCCAATGGACACCTCACACCCTGCGACCGACGGGCACCTCACACCCTGCGCCCACAGGGCACCTCACGCCCTGCACCTTCTAGGCACCCTACATCCTGAACCCGCAGGGCACCCTTACCCCCAGCACCCGCCGGGACCTCACACCCAGCACCCGCTGGGCACTCTTACATCCTGCACCCGCAGGGCACTCTTACATCCTGCACCCGCAGGGCACTCTTACATCCTGCACCCGCAGGGCACTCTCACATCCTGCACCCGCAGGGCACTCTCACATCCTGCACCCGCAGGGCACTCTCACATCCTGCACACGGAGGGTACCCTTACAGCCTGAAAGCACTAGGCAACCTTAGATCCTGCACGTGTTGGGCACCTTACGTACTGAGCCCTCCAGGCTCCCTTACACCCTGCATCCGCTAGACATTACATTCTGTACCTGATGGCCATTTACACAGAGTACAACTTGTCAGAAAGCTGGAGAGTGCAACCCCTAGTAGGGCTACACCTCAAGTACAGACATTGCTACTGGAAAATGTCCTAAGCTCCTAGTATGAAGAAATACCCCTAACTTAGGAGCTGGCCAAGGTTGCCCCACCCACTTTACCCACAGACTGGCTTACCTTCTCCATCCTCCCTTCTTGCTGGAAAACGTAAAGGTTCCTACTTACTAAACCTTGTTAAGAGTAAAATTGTGATGTTTTCTATTATTTTTATTTTAGTCGCTGTTTTAGATCAAGCATAAGCATTTAACCTGGTGTATACTTAAGTATACCTATACTGTGGGCTTAAAGCAATTTCATTTGTTGGTTGCAGTGTCCTTTAAAAACTATTACCCACTAGCGGTCAGTTCTGCCTCCTTTTTCTGTTTCAGAGAAGTGACCAACTACTGTGTTGTTCCACTTTGTTGCTGTGACTGACCATTATTTTGGTGTCTCGGTCTCGGTCTCTCTCTCTCTCGGTCTCTCTCTCTCTCGGTCTCTCTCTCTCTCGGTCTCTCTCTCTCTCTCTCACACACAACACTAATCGGGCCAGCACATAGGGTGGGTGGCCTTTCTTCCTTTTTACACTACTGCTTTGTTTTCATGGCTGGCCTGACCCGAATATGTGTGTGTATTTGTTTATTCCATTCTACTTTTCCTGCCTATAATGGGCCTTTGCTGACAATTCTGCCTCTGTTCTGACGACCTTTCAAGCGATTAAGCATTTCAGAAGTGCAGAATACTACAAGTCTTACCCTACCTGCTGGGCTTATCACCGTACCTTGCCAAAGGAAATGCAATATTCACCTAAATCTGATTTCTTCACAGTGTGCAAACATTTGTTGTTTGTGTGCACACATATTTTCGTGGCTGTACGGACATCTCTTTATCCGAACCTCCAGACAGTGTTGCTTTTCTTCGAAAGAGCAGGACAAGGGAAATTCTCAGACAGTGTACATTTACAATTAATATTGTTGTAATTACTGGTAGGGCTGTAACTGAATCAGCCAGCGCATTTGGCCTTCCTCTATTTGTAACTTATTTAAATCGCTTTTGGTTTCTGGTAGTTGGAAACATGAGTTGAAGTATCTATGTCATTTCTTGTGAAGTGTTTCATGTGATTATCCTATCATGGTTTATTATTGTTTTAGTGCTGCTTTTTCAGGAAGCAATAGGCCCCTCCATTCAAAAGTGTACATCACTGGAGCAGGAGCCTGGTCTTCAAGAATGTCTTAAGAACATCTAGGACTTTCTAAACTACTTTGGGTACTTAGCGAAGGTGGGCCACTGGCGATGTACACGGGCATGTAGCACTGTATGACCCACTGGCCTTCAATGTGTACTCTACTACCTCTTCCATCAATTCCATTCTGTCATCAATATGGTCATTGCATGTACAGTTTTGTGCAAAACCAGGGTTTGCGCAGCCATCTTTGAGTGCAGAGATAGAGCATCAGCTCTGGAGCCTAGACTTTGGCTCATGCACCTCATGAGCAAAAGAAATGGATGCGCATAGGAGGCTTGTCTAACTTGTTGTTCTGCAAATGGTCCTGCTGATTGCTGGTTTATATTTTTAAGGATATTTAAGACCATTTTTGGCTCTCTAGTGGGTATGCTCTGTGCGCCTCAAGACTTTGGAGTACGGCGTGAAGCACAATGATGCTGATATATCCACTCTGTCCATGTTGTCATGGTCTCTGTCAGGTTTGAAAAATCATAAAAATGTTACTAAACCCGCAGGTCGAGTAACTTAAATAATCTACTTGACCTAACTGTAATTTACTTGACCCGTAAACGGGTCTCAAATTGTGTGATCCTAGGCAAATAGTTTACAGTCGCCTTTTTCTGAATTCTCACATATGATTGCACCTACAAATATGTGAGCTCAGCATTCCTGCAGTACAAAAAAACCCTATTTTGATTAAGTAGACAAAGGTTTGCTGCATGCATCACAAGAATCTAGCCTACATACCCATAAGGTCTAGCCCACATAACCTAGGACTTCTTTTAGTTTACTAACAACATTGCCATCAGGGCAGGAGTGTTTGTTTAAACACTCAATTTTAATAAATATATTACTAAACCACGACGTGGTAACATTTTGTCATCTACACACAGTAACTTTCCAAGAAATGTTCAAAAACATCTGCACTAACTTACAGCTTTACTGATAAAACTATATAGTGTAGTAACAATCTGTGAAAATGGGTTTCAGAAAACATATCCTTTGCATATTAACATTTAAAGTATTCCAGTTTGTTTTCATCCTATTAAAATGTTTTTTCATCACACAGAAATATAAAAAAGGGTTTTCACAACTACTGAAATATATTTTGAAATATTTTCACTAATGTTGTGTTAGGAAAAACCTGACACCTTATATACTTTAATTTTACATTCTAAGCAGCAGGTCACAGTTCACCTTACAAAGTCCTGGAAATCTGCAGTCAGAAGGAAGATTAATTGTAAGAAAAACTGACCTTACACCTCTGTCTGTGAACAGAGAGCAAATGTGACATAAGAACAAGATTTAAAGGCATCTTTTATTGCCCCTCCACTTTTCAACTGAACAAAACACCTGTTCAGTGTCAACTCCCCAGAAGGGTTAAGTAAGTATTAAAAATAGCTCGACCTGATCAAATAAGACTCACCAATGCGAGTGGATTTTTCGAGCCCTCTATGTGGAATGAATCATACACTGAATGATCTCTGCGTCTAGGAAAATTTATGAGGCTAAAAACTGTGGTGGCCATTTTCAGTTTACTGATTTTTCGGTCACCATAATGAACGGCTGTCTCATTTATCCCCTGATCGCGGGGGTAGCAACAGCTTTCTTTTTTTGTTTGGTTGCTTCCCCCACAGAAATTACTCCCTGTGCAGTCATCGCTGGGAACCAATGTTTTCCTCAAGGGTTTTGAGGTTTCTCTTTCTCTCTAGATTAGGAGGTTGTTTTCCTGTCATTCGACTAGCCCAATCTCTTGATGTTTCTAATTTATTGCAGTGCAAGTGTTATAGGTAACACTATGGGATTTCTATGGTAGTGTTGGCGCTGCCATTCTCTGGCTATTGCCGTTTTGCTATGGACTTGTGTTGGATGAGGAAATGACAGTTTTTTGGAGCTCGTCACATGAGGTCTTATGCAGGGATTGAGCTATTGTATTCATGGATTACTTTGCAAGAACCTTCTGATCTTGGCCCTGTTGTATTGGCAAGCAATACTTCTTAGTCTTAGTGGCAATCATAGCTGGATCTTGTCTGATGAGTTCACTCAGTTTGCTCAATTGCGTTTTGGATCTTGTAGCTCTCATGAAGGGTACTCAACAGCTGGAGTAGATCAGGTTGTTCCTTGACAGGTTGATAGTCAAGTGGTCTGTAGTGGGAGGCAGAGGGCCAGGGCTGATATGACTGAGCCTGATATATCTGCTTATGTTTAGGTGGGTGGGAGTAGAACCCAAGTTGGTACCATGTCACGCAGCAAACTCTACTCTGAAGCTGCACTAGGAACTGCCTTCACACCGCCCCCCTTTCAGCCGAAGCCCATGCCTTGGCTGCACCACACAACACAGCATCACACTCACCAGAGACCTGCGCCACAGGTGGCAGCTGGTGATGTGTGAGCAGCTTCCCCAGAAGAGGCAAGGAGAAGAGGGGAGGTCGATGGGCTGAAAAACAGAATGCTGATGAAGAGGTTAACAGCCAGCAACCGCCAACCCGCAGGAGCCTCAAGAAACATCCTGAGCAATGTCAAGGGCAGAGGACCATGGAGTCAGCAGGGCTCGAGTGCTCCTGCCCACCTCTGTGGGCTGTGTTGCAGGTGACTGCTCAGGTTCCGTCGGCCTCCAGCCTCAGACAACAGCCGTAACACTAAACTGAGCCACCGTACAACCAAACATTCTATTACATTCAGGGATACTATAAATGTCATCCCTTGATAATCTTTGCAAGACTAGAATTGCCACTTTCCTATTGGTCTCCAAGAATTCACATGCTTTTAACTACACACCCCAGATCCATCAAACTTGAGAGGGACATCGAGCTGACTAGCCTCTGCCTTATTAACACGAAAACCACCAGGCACTAGGAAAATGGACCCGCCAGACCTCCGTAGTAAACATGCACAACAATACACACTAAAGCAGAAAACTGACAAGGACTGAGAGACTTTAAAAAAAACAACAACAACAAAAAACTCAAAGATCCAATGCCTCCAGGAAAACTGGTCTACATATGAAAAAGTCTTCCAGCCATCAACCGAGCTAAGGGTAGAGCACATGGAGGCTGACTATATGAACCAGAGTCTCAAGATGAATTGGCAGCGGATAGGTTCACACCATACTGTCTTCCAATCATCAAATGAACTAAAGGTAGACCAAGCAGAGGCCGCATTATAGGAATTTCAGTTGCACGCACCTTCGGGGAGGAAATTTACACAACGCCTAATAACATACAGCATCTCATTTTGAGGACCTATTTCCTGATCATAGGTGTGTTTAACATATATCCGGCCCAGGATTAAAACAACGGAAAAAACAAGCTGCTAAAAACTTTGGAATCCACCATCTATCAATCAATCAATCACACTCAAGAAAACATTAAGGAAATCACCACACTTGGACTTTAATGTAAAACAACATGAGTCAATACTGGACACAGACATGACAGATGAGGAATATGCATGAGACATACCATCCTTCACATCACAAACCTAAAGACGCTCTACGGAATGCAACCTTACCTCAGCCATGTTATAATGCAAACTTCACTCACTAACTCAAAGGACACTGTTTGATATGCCAGCAAGAGAAACTTGCAGAGCTAACAACCACGCAAGCCGCATTGATTACATCGTAATCAGTTCTGATATATAGTACCTGGTAGCGGACATGAAAGTGGGCGGCCGACAGGAGAGCGATCATGATCCATTACTCGCAAAATGTATTATGCAGAATTTGAAAAACAATTGTAATAAAATAAAGTCACTTCTGTCAATCCAGAAATTGACAGTTAAATCTCAAATAAGAAGCATATACTAGCATGCATCACGTCACCTAACACAAATGCTAACTCCAGCTAAGGTCTTAAAGAAAAAAATCGTATCCATTAGGAAGCTAAATGAAAGTTGAGGAAAGGCTGCAGAAATCCTCCTCAACTTTGAGGACCCTGACTCATCTGGCCTCGCAATCACATCAGAGACAACATGCCATAGGTCAAAGCCAATTGGAGAACATGATATGGGTTGATGGCGAGAGCCTAAAGGTAGAACGAGTCCTAAAAATCGAGCTGAGGGGAAAGCATAAATGTTCATCAGGGAAGAAAAACTTAGGAACCTAAGAAAGGGCTATAAACTCTGAATTAAACATACAAATAAAAATCTGAGCTATGGTAAGACGGACTGAAAGGTCCTACAGTAAACCTGGAAACAGGAATTGACCCGGGTAAGTGAACATTATTTTTTCATCTACACCACAATCAGAGCCAACTAAACAAAAAAAGAGTAAGTACCCAAAATTGAAAAAAAAAACAAAAAACTGGTAATTAATGATCTGGAAATTGAATTCATGGACGATGGGATAAGAGATGCAGTTCTTAGCCAAAAAGCACCAAAAGCTCCAGGACCAAATGCTATCCCTGCTGACGTTTTCAGATCACGTCAGGCGTTGGGCTCCACTCCTAAATACCATGTACAATGCAGTCTTGCTAACAGGGAAGATCCTTATCTCCCGGAAATCTGCAACATTTACCACCATATTTAAAAATGTCCAGAAGTCGACCCAATGAACTATCGACCATTCTCACCGATCAACAGTGCTGGGAAAATCAATGGAAAACGCATTCTGATAGTATGAGAGCTTGGAGTCCCAAAGAACATATGTGCACCAGTTACTTCCAGTTGCTTCTTGCATCCTGTCGCCGTGGCGATAATCTGTTACAACTCCGCCGGACAAAAGAAAAGGATCTTGCTATAAGACTGCACAACTGAAGCTGTGATGTCTAAATAAAACCCTTTTATTTTATAAATAAATGCATTACACAGCAGATGGAACCAGGGGGCAGGAGATGAAGGGATTTCCACGCTAACTATCCAGTGGACAAAGGAGGTAAAGACCGGCCAACACCCTCATCCTGGTAATCTCATGGTACTTTTGGGGGGGCAACAGCTGAGGGTATTTTACCTTCTAAAAGCGATGGTAGTGACTCTTCAAATTTACAGGATCTCATTGTCAAAGCCTTGTGGGTGTTTGCAACAGCCACAACCCAGGGCTCATGAGGGACAAAGGATAATTGCCCCATGGCTAGCAATAACGCAACAAAGTACTAATCATGGTACCTCAGCAATTACCAATAGTGGTACGGCTCGAAAAGACTTGTGCTTAACACAGTGGACACCGTGGTAATCTTACTGATGCAACCAGCCATCTGCATCAGCCCAAGTAACAAGCAATCAGTGAGCTCTGCTGTGGCCCAGTCTGCAGCCCAGCAACAGATTCTATTTTCCAGAACACCTTTCCAACATACACCTCTTCCAGCAGTCTCAAGTACTGGTCACATAAGGTCTCAGAAAAGCAGCCCGAGTCTAGAGTTCAGAAAGGGGCAGCTAACCATAAAAGGTCTCAAAGAACCTAAAACGTCTGACAGTTCAGGCAGCCTATCTGAAAGTTTCAAGCAATGGGCCAGAGAGCAAAAAGAAAAAAAACACTAGTAGACGTGGCCCACAAGACTGGTGCACTGTCTTACAGGCAGATGCACATGGATGAGGGAGTGGTATTTCACTATCAGTTTTTATCAGTATTTGCACCAAAGTTAGCGGTGGCAGGGATCGAACTGGTTAATTTCTCCAAGTGTTTCTAGACATTTTCCTGATGTGCCACATTCATTTTGTAACCAAGTAAAATCAGAGGGGAACATGAGGATAAATATGCTCAGTACAACAGTTTGAGAGGGCCCGGGGAGGCAAGGGTAGTGGTGGGGGGTGATGATGTGCCACATCAAAAAAAAAAAAAAAAAAAAAAAAAAAAAGAGGTCATCCTTCCTAAATGCTATCAAACAGTCATACGAAACAATTGAAAATAAAACTGACACCGTGGTCACATATCTTTCCCTTAAACATGCTGACCAGCAAAAGGTGTCCGATAGAATCAAAGGCAACTGACCCTTTCAGAGATGGAACCCACACTCAGCGACTTAAAGGAGCAAGTTATTTATATGACTTAACATATACTTTTTCTGGAATATAAAGCAAAGGACATAGAGAATTGCTCTAGAAGATATAACTTCAGGGACTATTGGCCTCCCAGCCCATGTTGTATTGGGCCAATGGTGCCAAACTGGTCCCTTCGCCTCTCCAGAGACAAAGTCCATCATGGGTTTGCCCACTGCAACCTTCACAGCAATGCCTGCAGCCTCTCCGTGCAGGCCCCCCTCAACTGCCTCAGCACCACTGCACCTCTGCATCCGGACTTCCAGGACTGAGGAGAAGAGGACCACTGGTGTCTCTGCGTCCCCCAGGCTTGTGAGGGTTGAGCCCACCTGTAGGTCTAAGAACCCTCTGCAGCCAGATGCCCAAGACCGAGGAAAGGAGGACCACTGGTATCCCCACGTTCCCAAGCATCACAAGAATCAAGCCCACTGGGTGGCTCACCCTGACTGGGCCCCCACTCCTAGCCTGCCAGCCTCTTTTCCCCCAGACCGATCACCATTGATTAACGCTGGGCACCCAGGGTCTTCCTACACCTCTGCAACTAGCCATCCCTGTGCCGCCCGGTTTGACCTGTTGGTGTGGTCCTGACCCTTGCCAAATACTTACTTTAAGTCCAGGAGATTGGTTCCATAAGTCGCTGTACTATACGCGTTTGCTGTATTGGTTTTCCCTACATAGGAAAACATTGGAGCTTTCAAGAATTGCACTAAGTGTCGACTATTCTAAACTGTAAAGATTTTTCTTGCAAAACATACTTACCTGATTGCATTGCTTTTGATGCCAAAACATATAAAGATGCTTGGAATTTTTGTAAACTGGTGTGGATCTCCTTCTTGAGTTCTGAGTCTCATTTATTGACTGTGTGTGTATTTGCAAGTGTCTCACACTCCCCTCTGATAAGCCTGAGGCTGCTAGACCACACTAGTCCCTATAAAGAGCACCTTGGGATTGCTAGAGTAAGCCCTGTCCACTGGTAAGGGAACCCCTGGCCTCTGCACACTACACCTCATTTTGGTATACCATATAAAAAGTCAGCTTCCTACAGTTACAAAGGCAGGGATTATCATTCTGGAAAATGTAATGGCACTGGTGTAAAGGCAGGGATTATCTGTCTGGACACAGGAAGGGTAGGCTGCAAAGGCAGGGATTATCGTTCCAGAGAATGGAATGGTATGGGTTAAAAGGCAGCTATTATATGTTCGGAGACTAATCGGTGGGACTACAAAGGCAGGTACTATTGATCTACAGGTTGGAACGGTAGGGCTACAAAGGAAGCGATTTTTGGCCTACACACCGGAATGCAAGATAAGATTGAAAAAAATAGGGATTATCAATCTGGAGACTGGAATGGTAAAACTATAAAAGCAGAAGTTACCTCTCTGGAGATTGGAAGGATTGTCAGGAGTAAAGCGTGGAGGAGTGGTGATATAGCAATGTCTTAGGTACGGACGATAATCCAGAATGTCACAAGAAGAGAAGTTTTGTTTTTTTGTCACAACTTGTGTTATGAGAGGAGTAGAGCGTGGAGGAGTGGTGATATAGCAATGTCTTTGGTACGGATGGTGATCCAGAATGTCCCGTTAAGAGTTTGCTTTTTACATCACAACCTGTATGTTATATGAGTAAGAGTGTGGAGGAGGGGTGATATAGCAATGTCTTAGGCAAGGACGGTGATCCTGAATGTCACGATGAGAGAAGTTTTTTTTTTTTTTGTGTCACAACCTGTGTGGTATGTGAGGAGTAGAGGGTGAATTGGTGACTTGACAATGTCTTTGGTAGGCAGGGATGTGGAATTCCGGGCCCGGGACATCTTGTTTGGGGTCAAGGGCAACAAGTTTTTATGTTTACTTTGTCCTTGGGACAAGTAGGCCCAACCCTCTGCAGCACAAACCCTTTGGCTGCCTGTTTACAGAGAGTGGAACTCTCTGCAGTTGAGGTAATGTGTTTCCAAAAGACAATGCTGTTCGAACTTGTATTTATGGTTCATTATTTGAAAACCTTCATTATTAGGGTGAGTGCTGTAAATAAATGTTTTAAGGTCACACTTCACTACTGACGTTGGTTCCAGTACAAAAAAAAAAAGAACGTGTATACACATGTTTGAAAAGTTTAGGCTATGAGGCTAAGTATAATGCTCCCAGAATGCTCTCTGATTAGATGCAAATGAAGTGTCATTTAGTAAAATGTTTTGATGCATGCTAGTATTTCCCAAAAATATTTCTAATGGAAAATCAGTGTAACCATTTTTAACACGATTATGGGAAGCATGAAAATAAACAAACACTGACAAAGCCAACTGATCTGACATATTTTTATAAGTCTTTTAGTTTCATCAATGCGTGTCTTGTTTTGACATGGCTTTTGTAACACTTTATTGTTTTGGGAGCTACCAGGCCCTCAACATTGTAACAAACACTGGCAAAAAAAAAAAAAAAACGTTTTTGAACTCTAAAAGCACACGTTGCCACCAGTGGCATAACAAAGGCCCCGCAGCCGCCCTCCAGGGGGCCCCTTCAGCACAGCACCTGCCCTGAGTGAGTCTGGAGAGGGGGCTCCTCCATGTTCTTTGCAAAGGGGCACCCTCCAGTTTCGTTACGTCACTGATTGCCACTGTAGTTCCTGACAAAATGCTCCTTGTGGAAGAGAAGAATGCGATCACTCACAGTAAAGCCAGCCGAAAGAGAGAGAAATAGAAGTTTAATAAAAACAATATGTCTTTGTTAACACCAGACCTAATTAGGGACCAAGACCTACATGTAGGTAGCTTTTTGCATGTCGCAAACAGCGGCTTTCGCTGTTTGCGATGTGCAAAAAGCACATTGCTATGCACAAACCCAGTTTTGCGATTCGGTAACCTGGTTACCGAATCGCAAAACAGGTTTGCGACTCGCAATTAGGAAGGGGTGTTCTCTTCCTAACTGTGACTCGCAGTGCAATGTAGGATTGTTTTGCGACCACGAACGCGGGCGCAAACCAATCGCAGTTTGCACCCATTTCAAATGGGTGCTAACACTTTCACAAAAGGGAAGGGGTCCCCATGGGATCCCTTTCCCATTGTGAATGTCACTGTAAACATTTTTTCAGAGCAGGCAGTGGTCCTGCGGACCACTGCCTGCTCTGAAAAAATGAAACGAAAACGTTTCATTTTTGTACTGCATCTCGTTTTCCTTTAAGGAAAACGGGCTGCATTACAAAAATAAAATTGCTTCATTGAAAAGCAGTCACAGACATGGTGGTCTGCTGTCTCCAGCAGGCCACCATCCCTGTGAGGCAGCCATTCGCAAGGGGGTCCCAAATTGCGAACCACCTCATGATTATTCATGAGGTGTGCAATTGCGAAGCCCTTGCGAATCACAGATGGTGTCAGGGACACCATCCTACATTCGGATTTGCGACTCGCAATTTGCGGGTCGCAAATCTGAACCTACCTACACGTGGCCCCAAATTCTTAAAGAAAGTCACAAAAGTGCACCCATTTTATATGTCGTACCCCTATAAAATATTTGTGAACTGTATTTTAGCATGGGTAAATACGCATGTGTAGATTTGCTCATGTGAACATCTATTGAGCATTTGCAAGTTCATTTTCCCTCCAGCCACTTTCTTCCCAACCCTGGAAGTTCTAATTCTGCCATTGTCAGGAGTAAATGTCCAACCTTTCTTATTATGGGAAAATATTAGAGAGAAGCTGGTGAAAATCTTTGAAACATGCAGGTTAGTAGGTTTGCAGACTCAAAGGCATTCCAGCCCTGAAACTATTGCTCACTGCTTCCCCCAGCCCCAGTATGCAGATCTGCAGAAAGGTGGAAAAATAAGGAAATTGCTACAGTAGGGATTGAAACTGCAAGTATTCAAGCCCTACTATGGTAGTAGCCCTGGCATAATCAGAGAGGCTATTATTAGAGCTCTTACATAATGAGATTGCAGCCATAATTTGGCGCCACACTACATGGCACCATAGGGACAAGTAGATATTTTTACAGGACAAGTAGATTTGAGAAGCAACCTGTCCCATGGACAAGTAGATATTTTAATAAATTCCACACCCCTGGGTAGGGATGGTGATCCTGGAAGTTGTGCTAAGAGGTTTTTTTTTTTAAGTCACAGTCTGTGTGTTAAGTGATTTTGTGAGCAGTAGAGTTTGAGGAGTGATGGGTGATATGTTACTCAAAGTTTCTCTTCATTTTGACATTCCTTGCAGCAAGGCGATGAAGTGACCAGTAAAGACAAAAGACTGGATGACTGGGGAGGAACAGGACCTGGGAGGGAGAGGTAAAGGTACAAGTCTAACGTAAAATGCTAGAGCGGTGCGGACTGTAGTAACTGGAAAAAGTGGCAAGAGGCTGTATATAAAGATTGTAAAGTTTATCATCATCAAAAACAAGTTTACTAGGCAACTTAATACTCATAACAAATGTCCATAAAATCACATTCCTCAAATGTTTCTTATGAGTTACAGCCTCTAGGAACCGGCTAACAGGATACACAACATCTAAACTAGATAAAATCATTACCCTCTGCGCCCCCAACATTCGCACATAAACTACCAAGTCTGAAAGGCTGTCTAGCTGATGGGTCAGAGGAAGTGAAGCGAGGGCTAGTGTAGATGTTTAGCAACTACATCATGCAGACCCACAGCCCCAGATAGCCACTGAGAGGCAGGGAAAAGCTAGATTCACATTCTCCTCTGTTACACCTAGCCACAACTGAAGGCTGTGCACCGCTCCAGGCAGCCGACAGGCCACCGAGAGGCAGGGAAAAGCTGGATTCACATTCTCCTCCACCACACCTAGCCACATCTGAAGGCTGTGCACCGCCCAGGGCGGCTGGCAGGCAACCGAGAGGCAGGGAAAAGCTGGATTCACATTCTCCTCTGCTACTCCTAGCCACATCTGAAGGCCGTGCACTGCCCCAGGCAGGCGGCAGGCCACTGAGAGGCAGGGAAAAGCTGGATTCACATTCTCCTCCACCACACCTAGCCACATCTCAAGGCTGTGCACCGCCCAGGGCGGCTGGCAGGCAACCGAGAGGCAGGGAAAAGCTGGATTCACATTCTCCTCTGCTACTCCTAGCCACATCTGAAGGCCGTGCACTGCCCCAGGCAGGCGGCAGGCCTCTGAGAGGCAGGGAAAAGCTGGATTCACATTCTCCTCCACCACACCTAGCCACATCTGAAGGCTGTGCACCGCCCAGGGCGGCTGGCAGGCAACCGAGAGGCAGGGAAAAGCTGGATTCACATTCTCCTCTGCTACTCATAGCCACATCTGAAGGCCGTGCACTGCCCCCGGCAGGCGGCAGGCCACTGAGAGGCAGGGAAAAGCTGGATTCACATTCTCCTCTGCCACATCTGAAGGCTGTGCAACCCCCCCAGGCAGCTGACGGGCCACCGAGGGGTGGAGAAAAGCTGGATTCACATTCTCCTCTGCTACACCTAGCCACATCTGAAGGCTGTGCACCACCCCAGGCAGCTGGGGGCCACCGAGAGGCTGGGAAAAGGTGGATTCACATTCTCCTCTGCCACACCTAGCGACATCTGAAGGCTATTCACCCCGCCCCCCCCCTCAGGCAGCTGACAGGCCACTGAGGGGCGGAGAAAAGCTGGATTCACATTCTCCTCTGTTACACCTAGCCACAACTGAAGGCTGTGCACCGCTCCAGGCAGCCGACAGGCCACCAAGAGGCAAGGAAAAGCTGGATTCATATTCTCCCCCACCACACCTAGCCACATCTGAAGGCTGTGCACCAACCGAGGCAGCCGGCGGGCCACTGAGAGGCAGGGAAAAGCTGGATTCACATTCTCCTCTGCTATACCTAGCCACATCTGAAGGTTGTGCACCGCCCCAGGCAGCAGACAGGCCACCGAGAGGCTGGGAAAAGCTGGATTCACATTCTCCTCTGCTACACCTAGCCACATCTGAAGGCTGTGCAACGCCCCAAGCAGCAGACGGGCTACCGAGAGGCTGGGAAAAGCTGGATTCCCATTCTCCTCTGCCACTCCTAGCCACATCTGAAGGCTGTGCAATGCCCCAGGCAGCCGGCAGGCCACCGAGAGGCAGGGAAAAGCTGCATTCACATTCTCCTCTGCCACATCTGAAGACTGTGCACCACCCCAGGCAGCTGGTGGGCCACTGAGAGGCAGGGAAAGGGTGGATTCATATTCTCCTCTGCTACACCTAGCCGCATCTGAAGGCTGTACACCACCACAGGCACCGAGAGGCAAGGAAATGCTGGATTCACATTCTCCTCCACCACACCTAGCCACATCTGAAGGCAGTGCACCGCTCCAGGCAGCCGACTGGCCACTGAGGGGTGGAGAAAAGCTGGATTCACATTCTCCTCTGCTACACCTAGCCAGATCTGAAGGCTGTGCACCGCCCCAGGCAGCTGACGGGCCACCGAGAGGCAGGGAAAAGCTGGATTCACATTCTCCTCCACCACACCTAGCCACATCTGAAGGCTGTGCACCGCTCCAGGCAGCCGACGGGCCACTGAGGGGTGGAGAAAAGCTGGATTCACATTCTCCTCTGCTATACCTAGCCAGATCTGAAGGCTGTGCACCGCCCCAGGAAGCTGTGGGGCCACTGAGAGGCAGGGGAAAGCTGGATTCACATTCTCCTCTGCTACACCTAGCCACAACTGAAGGCTGTGCACCGCCCCAGGCATCTGGGGGGGGGGGGCACTGAGAGGCAGGGAAAAGCAGGATTCACATTCTCCTCTGCTACACCTAGCCACAACTGAAAGCTGTGCAACGCCCCAGGCAGCTGGGGGGGGGGGGGGGGGGGGGGGGGCACTGAGAGGCAGGGAAAAGCTGGATTCACATTCTCCTCTGCTACACCTAGCCACAACTGAAGGCTGTGCACCGCCCCAGGCAGCTGGGGGGGCACTGAGAGGCAGGGAAAAGCTGGATTCACATTCTCCTCTGCCACATCTGAAGGCTGTGCACCTCCCCCAGGCAGCCGAAGGGCAACCGAGGGGCGGAGAAAAGCTGGATTCACATTCTGCTCTGCCACATCTAGCGCACATCCGAAGGCAGCTCGCGGTGTTCCACGCCAGCCACTAAACCACTACATCCCCTGGAATGCAGGAAAGAGCTCTGGTTTAAAGCGGACACAGCAGAGGCAGCTGCAATCCTTCCTCCTGTGACAACCAGGCGGTGAGAAAAGGGTAAATGTGTTCACTCGGTGGTGACGCTGGGTGACTTGTGTCAGGGGCTGCGCACACATAGACATAATTTAAACAGGTAACACAGCTTGGGATGAAAGGGTTTACAGTGCGGGTGAAAGCACCACGGCAGCCAGCTGCAATGCTGGGATCCAGCGCCCTCTGGCGGATCCCTGGAGCAGGCCTCTTCTAGTCACACTTCAGAAGGCGGCAGCCTTAGCATTGCTCCAATGTCTGCACACCCCAGAGGTGAGAAGAGGGCCTCTGTGGGTACACGTGCCCCTGCCTCCCAAGGAAGGGCACACAACGCTGAGAAAGGTTGGGCACCTTGGACTGTTTACCAGCTTTCACGCAGACACGTGGGCCAGAGGGGGACGAAGGTGGACGGGGATGATGGCAAAGTGCAGAAAAAGGGAGATTCAGGAATTTGCTCAGGTTGTGGGCACAGAGACAGCAACGCTGCACTTTTTTTATAACAAAAAAAAAATCCTTCAGTAATGTCTTTCTCACTTGCGTAAAAAAAAACACTGCCCAGATGCACCTAAACCTGGGAAGAGGCTTGGTTTAGCTTAGTATCCATCCACTGTGTGGTGAGAATGCCTGCATTCCTCTTTGAAGTACAACATATATGTATAAGAGATAAGAGTGGAACCTAACATTGAACACCTTGGACCATAAACTCATGGATCCCTTGAATGTCACTGGCTGCTTCCGAACTTCAGCAACCATTCAGAAGTTCGAAAATATGACCTTAAACTTTTTCCTTAAAAAGGTTTGTACAAACACAGACTACCACACCCCCGGTGCTGACCACACCAGGTTACAGGGGGTGGAGAGACCCAGTCTTCTGGAAAGGTCTACCTTAGAATCACTGGTTTAAAAACCAGGCTGTCTGACTCAAGAACCACTAGACACGTTCCTAGGACAACATTAACACAGCAGATGTTTAAAAATGTGACCAATCCATTAGCGTGTAATACGAACAAGTTAACTTTAAGGAATGTTATATAAAAAAGCCAAGTTATGGTAAACATGAATTAGGACACGAGTCCCAATGTCCTGGTGGTCAGACTGAAAAAAGCATCGACTTCGCGACGTTCCGGGGATGGAGACGGCCAGGACCGCGGCCGGCCATTGTCAGATGCTGTGCGCAGGACACGAGTCCAGCTCATAAAGCTGCCAAGAAGCTGGGCCCACTGACATCTGATGAACTTGTCCCGGTGTTCAGATATCAGGACATGCTGAGCAGCGCCCGCACCCTGTCTGCTTTTGTGCACAGTAGGAACATGAGGGGCGGGGGGCTCTGTTACTTGTAATCTCAGCTGGGCCCAACACCCAGGCCAAGGGGACTTCTGCCTCATATTTAGATGCAAATGCAATGATGGGGAAAGAAGGGCACGGAGCTTGTCATCACTTCACAAATAACTGAGAGGCGTGGTTCTGACTTTGTCCTCTCCCTGCACATGCGTGCACTGCACGAATCTCAGATGTGTGAGACACATGCGTGTACTGTACGAATGTCAAATGTGCGCGACACATGCGTGCACTGCACGAATGTCAGATGTGCGAGACACATGCGTGCACTGCACGAATGTCAGATGTGCGAGACACATGCGTGCACTGCACGAATGTCAGATGTGCGAGACACATGCACGCACTGTACGAATGTCAGATGTGCGAGACATGCGTGCACTGCACGAATCTCAGATGTGAGAGTTCGAGACACATGCACGCACTGTACGAATGTCAGATGTGCGAGACATGCGAACACTGCACGAATGTCAGATGTGTGAGACTGTCGCAGTATTTACACACAGAATTTAAGTACCCATATTTTATTACTTTTATAGCGCTACTCAACCCAATGTAGGGTGTCATTGACAGTAAATCATGTGTGTAAATAAATGTACAGGAGATGTAACATAGGACAGTGAGGGTTACAAGGTGTAGGAGTCACATGTTCCTCATAGCTCGCTGTGCTATATTAGAAGGAATACAATTTATGAACTATGAATAGTAAAAGGATCTGTGTTAAAAGCAGTAACCCACTTACACAAAATAAAAATCTGTCATAGGCATGTTACATGATGTGCTTTACGAGAAATACGTAACCCTCTATGCTACTTTGATTCAAAATTGGGGCTAAGCAAAACACAGATCTGTCCAGATACCATGTCCAGCAGAATGGATGCGCCAGGAGTCCCCTTCACCATCCACCTTGCCTCGTCTCTTTTTAAGACGTGTCTTTTGGCTACATGTTAACTATGCCCTCTTCGGGGGTAGGGCACAGCTAGCTTGACATAGCTTTGAGTCTCCGCAACATTTCCCAGCATCGGTGTAGCGTGAAGCAACGTACAGTGCAATGGTGTGGAGCAGTGTGTAGTGGTGTGGAGTGCAGTGGCAAAGAGTGCACTGGCACAGAGTAGAGTGGTATAGGGTAGAGTAGAGCGGTGTAGCATGAAGTGGTATAGAGTGCAGTGGTGTGGAGTGGAGAGGTGCAGAGTGCAGTGGCATGGAGTGGTGTAAAGTGAAGCAGTGCAGAGTAGACTGCAGTAGTGTGGAGTGGTGCAGAGTACATTGGAGTGCCATAGAGGGAGTATTTATGGTGTGGTAGCTTACTGTCGTTATAAACAACCCAGTTCCAATTGAAATTATCATTACTTTTGCACAGAAATACAGTTTTACTAACAAAACTACACTGTCCACAGACGAAAATGTGTTTAGTGATTCGTTTTGATCATATTAAAGTATTAGTTTCCAACACACTAAAGAAATAACAAAAAAACGTGGTTCTTTTGGGCATTCATAATTCCGATGTATTCTGAAATACTGACAGTTCATTTAAAAGTTGTTGTGTGCTAGGAAAAAAAAAAACATTCCTAACCCCAGTATCCAGCAAGATTGTTACATAAATCCTCTCACTTTGAAATCAGAGAAAAAAACTAAACAAGTGCCTTGTAAGACAGTGCCTGACATTTGACCTCAATTTTTTAATGCACAGCAAATGTGACGAGATAAGAACAAGATTTAAAGGCCTGTTAATAGAAAGCAAGTTTGTGGGGGAAAAACCCCCAGAAAACACGGTTTAGGCAACAGGAGGGACAAACTAAACCTGGAGAGCCTAAAGCAAATAAAGTTAGCAAATGGAAAGCCTGAAAGTGTGGGATACAAACCAGAAAGCCAATGTTAATCAACAAGAGAAACGCATTCCTAGGTCAACCTTCTGAAAGTCCCCAAGATGTCTTCAGTAACCCAGACAGCTGCGCTGCAATCTTAAAAAAAGAGAGTTCAATCCCCCACCTCTTTAGGAATGAGCAGAGGTGTCAGGGGAAAATAGATTTTACCCCCAGGCCTCTTTCATCCGCTTTTGGCTATGTTCAGCGGATGTGGGGAAGAGGTTCAGCAACAAGGCACATCTCCCCTCCTCCATTCAGGGGCCTGTTGTCCTGTAGCAGGGGCAGACCAGACATCTCTGGAGTTAGAGCACGACGCTGCAGTGGATACAACAGTCACGGTGAAGGACAAAGGAAGCCACCAATCACAAACCAGGGGGGGATTAGGTGCCACAGTGGGTATGTCCCAAGGTTCTTCAAACTCAAAAGCTGCTTATTTTGGGAGACAGATGTTTCTGGGAAGTATGGGATGACTTTGCAGAAGTAATTACTCAGTCCTGAGGCTTGAAATGGATCTTCTGCAACGTTAAACCTGTGCTCTGTGGTAGAAGAAATCAATTTGGCACACCCTAGCCCTACCACAACGACACCTATGTTATGTTGGAATGCAGCCTTGAGCCATATTAACTGGCAAGAAAAATGTATTAATTCAAGCTCCTCCATGTCATGGGGTTGCAAAATTGCAGGGATTTCATTCCTGAGATTTAATTAGTACCTCAAAGCTGGGGGGATCCTCGAGACATATAAATCATTCAAACCACCGTTAGATGACTTTGCCCAAAGTAAAACCTGACTACGTCGCCCTGAAACCATGCAGAGGCAGGCTATGAGCAGAACCGGAGTTCAACCCTTCAGAATCCAAGATAACAATGCAACAATTGGGAAAGAACAACATTTCCAGCATCAACAGATCTTTCGTACTCACTACATTTGAACTTCGAGAAACTATGGTATTAATGGGAACAAAACGTTCATGAACAGGAGAAGGAGAGGGCAGATGCACATTTTGGCTGCCCGCACCCTGGCTAGGCTAACTCAAGTACTTGCTCAGGGTCTAATTTCATCCAGCAAGGTTATGGGAGACGGGTAGAGCTCCAGACCCGAGCTGCCTATTCTGCAACTGGGCACACGGTACATTGCGCAGACATATGGATCTGTCTAGTAATTACTCAATACTGGAACCAAATAGACATTGGAGAGGGCGGGGACACCAAATCCTAAAGTAGCAACACCTGATACACTGGTAACTAGGCGGCTGCAAGGATTTCTGGGTATAAGGGGTTGCACGCTTAGTGTCTTCATGGGGGGACAGAGCGGCATCCTCCAAGCAGCGAGTGGCGCAACTGCAGACATCAGTTGAAGAAATATCAGAATCTGCGAGTCTGAGCGCGCGCAATGTGGCTGCTGCGTTCCAAGGAACCTCTTGCTCGATGTGGTAGTGCGTACTTGCACCCACGGTGGGAAGGGGGCGTGGGGGAGTAGACACTGTGCCTTTAAAAACAATAACATTATAAAAAATGGGATGCCATGACAATTTTTCAGTAGATATCTAATGTAAACATATCAACCGTACCGGGGCAATGGTGGCAGACAATTAAGATCACACCTCACTTTTCAAAGGGCTCTGAAAAATATTTTGTCCCCATCTTTGGCAACTGTTTGACAATGTCAATCAAATTTCACAACCAGTTATGGATATCACGTTTGGAGAAGAGCAAAATATTTCAAATCGAAAAATACATTTTACAGACGTCGTAAAGAACATTTTATCACAAGAGCACACTTGAACACACAAAAGGTGGAAGCACAATGAACAAAAAACTCTGCACACCTGTAAAAACAACCGGAGCCAAAGGTGTACTTCGGCAATGGAACAAATGCTCTATTTTAAGAGAGAAACAAAAAAAAATTGTATCTATCATTCCAAATGTATGCTTCAACGAAGACATAAAATGCTCCAGGCCCCCCTTGTCGGAGAAAATCCCAAAGTGGATATATCCCTCCAAAGGTGTGGTTCAGCAATGGAACAAATGCTCCAGTTATTCAGAGACGACAAAAACACAACACCAAGGTTATGTGTAATTTGGCAGTCTGCAAAAGTAAAGTCATGTCCGTGAAAAAGTAAGTATGCAGTATTCAGAAAGCAACTATCCTGCAATTATTCATATATCTGCAAAGTGTCTACACTGTAAATGCTTCCTAAAACCGTCTATCATCCGAGCAAGTGATCTGATCCAACACAACAAATCATCAATCAAATATCCAAAGCAATCAAAAGTCTTGCACTCCACTGATGTGCACAGAACAAAAATATATTTATATTAACCAAGAATTCCATGAAAGGCATTCACATGCTTGTGCATTCCAATCACCCGAAAACACAACTAAACACTCGATTAAAGCGCACACGCACGAGCTCATCAGGCAGTCACGTCGCTTCTCGAGTCTAACACTATCAGTCTTACACAACCCCAGGACACAATGCGCTACGAAGCAAACTGCATCCTTCTGAGACTGGGACCGGGGGATCCAGCAGCTGTTACTGAGTCGGTTAATGTGTGAATTAAAGGAGTTCCGGCCGATCTCTAGCTGGACCAACACAAAGGCCCCACCTAGCGGCCATCAGCCCTCCTTGTGCTGGAGTCTCACACTAACTAGGAGCTATCTGTAATACGCAGACACCCGTGGATTGCAGACACAAGGGCCCCACCTAGCGGCCATCAGCCCTCCTTGTGCTGGAGTCTCACACTAACTAGGAACTATCTGTAATACGCAGACACCCGTGGATTGCAGACACAAGGGCCCCAACCTAGCGGCCATCAGCCCTCCTTGTGCTGGAGTCTCACACTAACTAGGAGCTATCTGTAATACGCAGACACCCGAGGAGTGCAGACACAAGGGCCCCACCTAGCGGCCATCAGCCCTCCTTGTGCTGGAGTCTCACACTAACTAGGAGCTATCTGTAATAGGGAGACACCCGTGGAGTGCAGACACAAAGGCCCTAAGCTTGTAACGAACTCCCAAGTGCTTAACAGAAACTATGATTGGGAGGCAGGTTTCTGGCTGGTTTTACCCGTTTATGAGCGGTGCTTGCACTGTAATGAAAATGTCACTTACCCAGTGTACATCTGTTCGTGGCATTAGTCGCTGCAGATTCACATGTTTGGCACAGTCCGCTGCCTGGTGTTGGGCTCGGAGTATTACAAGTGGTTTTTCTTCGAAGAAGTCTTTTTGGTCACGGGACCGAAGGACTCCTCCCTCTTTGGCTCCATTGCGCATGGGCGTCGACTCCATCTTAGATTGTTTTCCCCGCAGAGGGTGAGGATGGAGTTGTTTGGTATAAATAGTGCCCATGCAATGGAGTGAATATGTATGTATGATAAGAGTTTCTAATAATTATTTACAAATGTTCAGATGTTTAAGGTTTATGATCTACTTCTAAACGGCTACAGGCTTCCCGGGGAGGTGGGAGGGTACATGTGAATCTGCAGCGACTAATGCCACGAACAGATGTACACTGGGTAAGTGACATTTTCAGTTCGATGGCATATGTTGCTGCAGATACACATGTTTGGCATAGACTATAAAGCAGTTACCTCCCCTAAAAGCGGTGGTTTAGCCTGTAGGAGTTGAAGTAGTTTGGAATAATGTTCTTAGTACAGCTTGGCCCACTGTAGCTTGTTGTGCATTTAGTACGTCTACACAGTAGTGTTTAGTAAACGTATGAGGCGTAGACCAGGTTGCAGCCTTACATATTTCGCTCATAGGAATGTTTCCTAGAAAGGCCATTGTAGCACCTTTCTTTCTGGTTGAGTGTGCCTTTGGTGTAATAGGCAATTTTCTTTTGGCTTTAAGATAGCAGGTTTGGATGCACTTTACTATCCATCTAGCAATGCCTTGTTTAGAGATTGGATTTCCTATGTGTGGTTTTTGAAAAGCTATGAACAGTTGTTTTGTTTTCCTGATTAGCTTTGTTCTGTCAATGTAATACATTAGTGCTCTTTTGATGTCTAATGTATGTAGTGCCCTTTCAGCCACAGAATTTGGTTGTGGGAAGAACACTGGCAATTCTACTGTTTGATTTAAATGGAATGGTGAGATTACTTTTGGCAGAAATTTTGGATTTGTTCTTAGAACTATTTTATTGTTGTGTATTTGAATAAATGGTTCTTGTATGGTAAATGCCTGTATTTCACTTACTCTTCTGAGGGATGTGATTGCAATGAGAAATGCGACCTTCCAGGTTAGATATTGCATTTCACAGGAATGCATGTGTTCGAAAGGGGGACCCATGAGTCTTGTTAAGACGATGTTAAGATTCCATGAAGGAACTGGTGGTGTTCTTGGTGGTATAATTCTTTTTAGCCCTTCCATGAATGCTTTAATAACTGGTATTCTAAATAGAGACGATGAATGAGTAGTTTGTAGGTAAGCAGATATAGCTGCGAGGTGTATTTTTATAGATGAAAAAGCGAGATTTGCTTTTTGTAAATGTAGTAAGTATCCTACTATGTCTTTAGTAGAGGCATGTACTGGTTGTATTTGATTGGCATGGCAGTAGTAAACAAATCTTTTCCACTTAGATGCATAGCAGTGTCTAGTGGAAGGTTTTCTAGCTTGTTTTATGACCTCCATGCATTCTTGTGTGAGGTCCAAGTGTCCGAATTCTAGGATTTCAGGAGCCAAATTGCCAGATTCAATGATGCTGGGTTTGGATGTCTGATTTGTTGTTTGTGTTGTGTTAACAGATCTGGCCTGTTGGGTAGTTTGACATGCGGTACTAGTGAAAGGTCTAGTAGAGTGGTATACCAAGGTTGTCTTGCCCATGTGGGTGCTATCAGTATGAGTTTGAGTTGGTTTTGACTTAACTTGTTTACTAGATATGGAAGGAGAGGGAGAGGGGGAAAAGCGTACGCAAATATCCCTGACCAATTCATCCATAGAGCATTGCCTTGTGATTCGCGGTGTGGGTACCTGGATGCGAAGTTTTGGCATTTTGAGTTTTCTCTTGTTGCGAACAAATCTATCTGGGGTGTTCCCCAAATTTGAAAGTACTTGTTCAGAACTTGGGGGTGAATTTTCCATTCGTGGACTTGTTGGTGGTCTCGCGAAAGGTTGTCTGCTAGTTGGTTTTGTATTCCTGGAATAAATTGTGCTATTAGGCGAATGTTGTTGTGAATCGCCCACTGCCAAATTTTTTGTGTTAGGAGGCACAATTGTGTTGAGTGTGTTCCTCCTTGTTTGTTTAGATAATACATTGTTGTCATGTTGTCTGTTTTGACAAGAATGTATTTGTGTGTTATTATGGGTTGGAAGGCTTTTAACGCTAGAAATACTGCCAACAGTTCTAGGTAATTGATATGAAATTTTGTTTCGTGTATATCCCATTGTCCTTGAATGCTGTGGTGATTGAGGTGTGCTCCCCACCCTGTCTTGGAAGCATCTGTTGTTATAACGTATTGAGGCACTGGGTCCTGAAATGTCCGCCCTTTGTTTAAATTTTTGCTGTTCCACCATAGAAGCGAGAGGTATGTTTGGCGGTCTACCAACACCAGATTTTGAAGTTGACCCTGTGCCTGTGACCATTGTGATGCTAGACACTGTTGTAAGGGTCGCATGTGTAGTCTTGCGTTTGGGACAATGGCTATGCATGATGACATCATGCCTAGAAGTTTTAGCGCAAATTTTGCTTGTATCTTTTGGTTTGGAAACATAGCACTTATTAGCTTGTGGAATGTCTGCACTCTTTGTGGACTTGGAGTGGCAATTCCTTTTGATGTGTTGATGGTTGCTCCTAGATATTGTTGTGTTTGACACGGTTCTAGGTGTGATTTTGTGTAGTTGATGGAAAACCCCAGTTTGTGAAGGGTTTGTATGACAAAGGTGGTGTCGCTTGCGCATTTTTTTACTGTGTTGGTTTTGATTAGCCAGTCGTCTAGGTAAGGGAACACATGTATCTGTTGTCTCCTGATGTGTGCTGCTACTACTGCTAGACATTTTGTGAACACTCTTGGTGCAGTTGTTATTCCGAATGGCAACACCTTGAATTGGTAATGTATTCCTTTGAATACGAACCGTAGGTACTTTCTGTGAGAAGGGTGTATTGGTATATGAAAGTACGCATCCTTTAGGTCTAATGTGGTCATGTAATCTTGCTGTTTGAGCAGTGGAATGATGTCTTGTAGTGTGACCATGTGAAAATGGTCCGATATGATGTAGGTATTTAGTGTCCTGAGATCTAATATTGGTCTCAATGTTTCGTCTCTTTTTGGAATTAGAAAGTACAGGGAGTAAACTCCTGTGTTTTTTTGTTGTACTGGTACTAATTCTATTGCATTCTTTTGCAGTAGTGCTTGAACTTCTAGTCCTAAAAGTTCTAAATGATGTTGTGACATTTTGCGTGTTTTGGGGGGGATGTTTGGTGGGAAGTTGTGGAATTCTATGCAATAGCCATGGTGGATTATTGCTAATACCCAATTGTCTGTTGTAATCTGTTGCCAAGATTGGTAGAATTGGCTTAGTCTTCCCCCCACTGGTGTTGAGTGAAGGGGTTGCGTGACGTGAAAGTCACTGTTTAGGTGGAGGTGTTTTTGGAGTTTGGAATCTTCCCCTACTCCTTGGGAATTGACCCCCCCGATATCCCCTGAAACCTCCCCTTTGGAAGGAACCCTGATATGGTGTGGTTCTTGATTGTTGGCTGGTGGTGTCTGTGGGTTGGCCACGAAACCCCCCTCTAAATGGAGTTTTCCGGAAAGAGCCTCTGCTCTGCGGGGAGTAGAGTGCGCCCATGGCTTTGGCCGTGTCTGTGTCCTTTTTAAGTTTTTCAATGGCTGTATCCACTTCCGAGCCAAACAGTTGTTTCTCGTTGAAGGGCATATTAAGGACAGCCTGCTGGATTTCAGGTTTGAAGCCTGAAGTGCGTAGCCAAGCGTGTCTCCTTATGGTGACAGCAGTGTTGACTGTTCTTGCTGCAGTATCGGCTGCGTCTAGTGAAGAGCGGATTTGATTGTTTGAGATCGTTTGTCCCTCTTCCACTATTTGCTGCGCCCTTTTTTGGTATTCCTGGGGAAGATGGTCTACGAGAAGTTGCATCTCGTCCCAGTGTGCGCGGTCATATCTGGCCAGCAGCGCTTGTGAATTTGCGATGCGCCACTGGTTGGCTGCCTGTGACGCCACTCTTTTCCCTGCCGCGTCAAATTTTCGGCTTTCTTTGTCCGGAGGTGGGGCGTCGCCAGATGTATGTGAATTTGCTCTTTTGCGAGCTGCCCCTACTACCACAGAGTCGGGTGGTAACTGCGAAGTAATAAACACTGGGTCTGTGGGTGGTGGTTTGTATTTCTTATCCACCCTTGGGGTGATGGCTCTTGATTTTACGGGCTCCTCAAAAATTTGTTTTGCGTGCCGTAACATCCCTGGTAGCATTGGGAGACATTGATATTGGCTATGTGTAGCCGAGAGGGTGTTAAATAAAAAATCATCCTCTATAGGATCGGAATGCAGTTGGACATTGTGGAAGTCTGCAGCCCTAGCCACCAGTTGCGAGTATGAGGTACTGTCCTCTGGCGGTGACGGCTTTGTGGGGTATGACTCGGGATCATTGTCCGGCACTGGGGTGTCATACAGGTCCCAAGCGTCTTGATCCTGATCGTCATGACTTATGGTAGTTTGCGCTGGTGAGTGCATCTGTGGCGGTGTTTGTGCCGGCGATGCCTGTGGAGGAGAGGGCGGAGGCGTGACTTTTTTAACCACTTTGGCTTGTGGTTGTGTGTCATCCTTTGGAAGTCCGATCCTTCTTTTCCTCATGATTGGGGGAAGGGTTGATATCTTCCCTGTATCTTGCTGGATGCACAGTCTCTTTTGTGTGTAGTCCGATTCTACACTTTGGAGCTCTTGTCCAAATTTGTGCATTTGGCCACTTAGTCCTTGTTCCTCTGAGTAGGATGAAGGTGTGGTATTTTTCGGCGCCGAGAGAGAATCTTTTTTCGGTTTCGGCACCGACAGAATTTTTGTTCCTTTCGGCAAGGATTCTCGGTGCCGATGTTTTTCGGTGCCGGTATCTTGTTTCTGTCTCTCGGAGCCGCTTTCTCGGCTCCGAGGTTGCTCCATGGCGGTCCCTCGACCGGAGTCGGGTGTCTTCGCTATGGGCGTGCCCTTTTTCGGCCCCTTCGACGGGTCGCCTGATTTATGGGTCGAGCCATGGCCTGTTGGCAGTGGCGTCCCCTGGGCTTTCGGTTTGTCGATGGATTTACTTTTCAACGTCTTACTCACAGTTTGTTGCTGTTGTTCGACGTCGGAGTCTCCGGATTCTGATTCCGGAACCGAGAATGTTTCCTCTTCGTCGTCGAAACGTTGTTTTGTCGACGTGGACGCCATTTGGTGACGCCTGGCTCTTCGGTCCCGGAATGTTTTTCTGGACCGGAAGGCTCGACAGGCTTCACAGGTATCCTCCTTGTGCTCGGGGGACAAGCACAAGTTACAGACCAAGTGCTGATCTGTATAAGGATACTTACTGTGACATTTTGGGCAGAAACGAAAGAAACGGGGTCCGTTCCATCGGCTTCGATGTCGCACGCGGTCGGGCCGACCAGGCCCCGATGGGGGATCGAAACTGCCCCAAAGTCTTCCGATGATCGGTGTCGATGTACCTAACTATCCCGATACCGAACGGAACAATACCGACGCTTTCTTCCGAGATTCTGACTAACTTTCCGAACCGAAACACGGAGCGAAAAGGAATACGTCCGAACCCGACAGCGGAAAAAAAACAATCTAAGATGGAGTCGACGCCCATGCGCAATGGAGCCAAAGAGGGAGGAGTCCTTCGGTCCCGTGACCAAAAAGACTTCTTCGAAGAAAAACAACTTGTAATACTCCGAGCCCAACACCAGGCAGCGGACTGTGCCAAACATGTGTATCTGCAGCAACATATGCCATCGAACTAATGTTACACGCATCTGTCTGCATGAGTAATTTTTTACACTGCTAATGATTTATATAGTACTTACTAATGTATTTTTATTTCTTTTATATCACTAATCGTGTCAATGGAAGAGTGCTTTTCATCTCACATTATGCTGAGTGTGCACATCAACGCACAGAAAATGTTCCATAAGACACTGAGGGGTACACGGAGTAGGAGCCACACACCATCCGTACTGATGGGAATTATGTGTTAGGAGTGCTTGGGCTGTAAACACAAAGGAAGGATTCACAAGGGGATACAGCCGCTGGGGTAGTCTGTCCTAGTAGGACTATTTCTACCCAAAGGAACCTTTGCAGCAACCTTGGAATAGCAGAAGCCTTGGGGGTGGGTGGTCTTGGTGGTTCACTGAGCAGTGCTGACGGACAGCTGCAGTGGCGTTTAGAGGGTCGTGCTTACACAATGAAGGGCCTGGTAACTCGGCCTGGCACACCATCAGAGGCGCCCAGGTTCAGGCAACGCTCCCCTGCTTTCCAATGAGCGCCCATTTAGCAAACCGCCCAAGTTTCTACTTAGGTATCCGAAGAGGTAGACAGAGGTCTACGGGACTTCTGCCGCCCTCCAACTCTTTCCTACTCTCAGGGTCTCCCTTAAGGCCACCTCCTCACTCTAAGGTGTTCTCCATTAAAGCCGCCACTCTGTAGCATGTAGTACTCTACAAAGGAGCGAATATTATAGTCACAGAGTTTCAGTAACAGCCCCCACCATGGTATTCAACGGCACTGACTGCTCTACTCACATGGACTCTGGTACGCCCCCCGCGCAGTGGTATTCTACACCAGTCACTCTTTTCTACACACAGGATTTCCGTTACGGTCTCCACCGTGGTATTCTCCAGCACTGACTCTTTTACTCAGAGGGTCTCAGTTAAAGCCCTCCCACTCTAAGGTATTCAATGCTATTCATTCTTTTTTACTCACAGGGTATTCATTACAGGCCCCAGGCTGTGGTATTCTATGCTCATTCTTTTCTAATCACAAGGTCTCTGTTAAGATCCTCCACAGTCCGAGGTATTCTACGTCATTCATTCTTTTCTACTCACAGGGTTTCAGTCAGAGCCCCCGTGCTGACTCTTCTACTCAGAGTGCCTCCATTAAATCCTCCCACTCAGAAGCATTCTACGCCATTCGCTCTTTTCTACATACAAGGCCTCCACTAAAGCCCCCACTCTGAGGTATTCTACGCCATTCGCTCTTTTCTACATACAAGGCCTCCACTAAAGCCCCCACTCTGAGGTACTCTACGCCATTCGCTCTTTTCTACATACAAGGCCTCCATTAAATCCTCCCACTCAGAAGCATTCTACGCCATTCGCTCTTTTCTACATACAAGGCCTCCACTAAAGCCCCCACTCTGAGGTATTCTACGCCATTCGCTCTTTTCTACATACAAGGCCTCCACTAAAGCCCCCACTCTGAGGTATTCTACGCCATTCGCTCTCTTCTACATACAAGGCCTCCACTAAAGCCCCCACTCTGAGGTACTCTACGCCATTCGCTCTTTTCTACATACAAGGCCTCCACTAAAACCCCCACTCTGAGGTATTCTACGCCATTCACTCTTTTCTACATTCAAGGCCTCCACTAAAGCCCCCAACTCCGCGGTATACTACGCCATTCGCTCTTTTCTACATACAAGGCCTCCACTAAAGCCCCCACTCTGAGGTATTCTACGCCATTCGCTCTCTTCTACATACAAGGCCTCCACTAAAGCCCCCACTCTGAGGTATTCTATGCCATTCGCTCTCTTCTACATACAAGGCCTCCACTAAAGCCCCCCCACTCTGAGGTATTCTACGCCATTCGCTCTTTTCTACATACAAGGCCTCCACTAAAGCCCCCACTCTGAGGTATTCTACACCATTCGCTCTTTTCTACATACAAGGCCTCCACTAAAGCCCCCACTCTGAGGTACTCTACGCCATTCGCTCTTTTCTACATACAAGGCCTCCACTAAAGCCCCCACTCTGAGGTATTCTACGCCATTCGCTCTTTTCTACATACAAGGCCTCCACTAAGGCCCCCACTCTGAGGTATTCTACGCCATTCGCTCTTTTCTACATACAAGGCCTCCACTAAAGCCCCCACTCTGAGGTATTCTACGCCATTCGCTCTTTTCTACATACAAGGCCTCCACTAAAGCCCCCACTCTGAGGTATTCTACGCCATTCGCTCTCTTCTACATACAAGGCCTCCACTAAAGCCCCCACTCTGAGGTATTCTACGCCATTCGCTCTTTTCTACATACAAGGCCTCCACTAAAGCCCCCACTGAGGTATTCTACGCCATTCGCTCTTTTCTACATACAAGGCCTCCACTAAAGCCCCCACTCTGAGGTATTCTACGCCATTCGCTCTTTTCTACATACAAGGCCTCCACTAAAGCCCCCACTCTGAGGTATTCTACACCATTCGCTCTTTTCTACATACAAGGCCTCCACTAAAGCCCCCACTCTGAGGTATTCTACACCATTCGCTCTTTTCTACATACAAGGCCTCCACTAAAGCCCCCACTCTGAGGTATTCTACACCATTCGCTCTTTTCTACATACAAGGCCTCCACTAAAGCCCCCACTCTGAGGTATTCTACACCATTCGCTCTTTTCTACATACAAGGCCTCCACTAAAGCCCCCACTCTGAGGTATTCTACGCCCTTCGCTCTTTTCTACATACAAGGCCTCCACTAAAGCCCCCACTCTGAGGTATTCTACGCCCTTCGCTCTTTTCTACATACAAGGCCTCCACTAAAGCCCCCACTGAGGTATTCTACGCCCTTCGCTCTTTTCTACATACAAGGCCTCCACTAAAGCCCCCACTCTGAGGTATTCTACGCCATTCGCTATTTTCTACATACAAGGCCTCCACTAAAGCCCCCACTCTGAAGTATTCTACGCCATTCGCTCTTTTCTACATACAAGGCCTCCACTAAAGCCCCCACTCTGAGGTACTCTACGCCATTCACTCTTTTCTACATACAAGGCCTCCACTAAAGCCCCCACTCTGAGGTACTCTACGCCATTCGCTCTTTTCTACATACAAGGCCTCCACTAAAACCCCCACTCTGAGGTATTCTACACCATTCGCTCTTTTCTACATACAAGGCCTCCACTAAAGCCCCCACTCTGAGGTATTCTACGCCATTCACTCTTTTCTACATACAAGGCCTCCACAATAGAGCCCACACTGAAGTATTCTATGCTCTCTTTTCTATTCATATGGTTTCTATTATGTCCCCACCGCAGTATTCTACAGCTTCGACTCTTTTCTACTCACACGGTCGCCGCTAAGGCCCCCGCGCTGAGGTATTCTATACTCTCTCTTTTCTTCTCACAAAGTCTCTTTTATGCCTCCCTCTCTAAGATATTCTATTTCATTCACTCTAGGGGTGACTAACAAAACTTCCTTCCTGAAGAAAAATAAACTCTTCTGTACTTTAAAAAAAAAAAAAGAAGAAGAAAAACTTTTGGATTTCAGTCGTTTTTTTGCTAGTTAGTATCCCTAAGTGCGTTGAAACTCAATGGTTCACTTACAAAAAGATTATAAGTTAGTCTTGTTAGTCTGTGATGGTTGCACGCAGACACAATCGAACATATGGATCCGGGACCCACACAAGGGGAGTAAAGCGGCAACCACTAATCAGACACTTGTACAGTCACACAATACCCCAACTCCAACACGTCTGACTGATTCTTGGGCACCAATGGCATCTCTGTGCCAACCTCACATACTGGGGACCGAACACTTACAGTGCAAGACTCGGACACCAGCTCGTGCCAACTCAACCTTCAATCAGCATTACACGTGAAAATAAATCTGAGAAATAGACACATGACATGACTTCAGTATACACAAACACGGGCTTAAAGAATGCAAGAAAAAACTAATATACAGCAAGAGGGCACCGAAGACTTCAGAACAAGGATAAACAAACAACAGCAAACGGGCAACTGCGAGGAAACTCATCGACCACTCGAGACACATACTTCTGTTCTGGTCCCGTGGGCTGTTGATTGCAAATCAAGACACTGCAAGGGAATGGGGGCATTAGGTGTGCCCTACAAGGTGCACATGGAGGGAGGCCGTGGGTCAGTGTCTGGCCTCAGGTTCAATGATATGTGACAATAGAAGCTGGCCTCCAAAATGTACAAATATACTTCACATGGGCACACTCTCACCTATCTAAAATATCAGTCAGAAACTTGGGGAGAATTGTGACAAGTGTGTTACTCATCCATTTTGTTGCTGCTAGGATGGTGTCCCCTCATCTGTTGCACTGATGTACGCATGCTGACATTCACATGTATGCACCAGGGTCGGCTCCAGTCTGGGCAAAGCGGCGGGGCCACAAAAAAAATGTACAAATTAAAAAATAATGAAGAAAAAAAAACAAAAAAACTTGCCTTACTTGTCGCTGTAGGAAAGTACCACCTTTTTAGCATGGTTATCCCAAGTTGTGCCCTCTATCAGTGTGCTCAGACTGTTTTCACTGGGATACTGCTAACCAGGCCCACAGTGATTGTGCTCTCTCCCTCTAAATTTGGTTGCCTAAGACCTTTGTGCAAAACACAACTGGCATACTTGCCCCCTTGTAAGTCCCTAGTATATGGTACTTAGGTACCCAGGGCACTGGAGCACCAGGGGTTCCCCTTGGGTTACAGCATGTAGTGTGCCACCCATGAGAGCTCATGCAAAATGTGTCTGCAGGCCTGCCATTGCAGTATACGTGAAAAGGCGCATGCACCCTTTCACCACAGGTCACTGTAAGTCATCCCTATAGTAGGCCCTCCTAGCCCAGGGGGCAGGGTGCAGGTCCCGGTGTGTGAGGGCACCCCTGCATGAGCAGAGGTGCCCCTACGAATGCCAGTTCCAATGCACTGGACTTCATAAGTGCGGGAAAGCCATTTTACCCAGGTACTGGACACCTGCGTCCAGCTACATAATGGTAACTCTGAACCTGGACATGTTTGGTACCAAACATGTCGGAATCATACCCCAATACTGTTTTCAGTATTGGTTGTATGATTCCATGCACTCTGGGGGCTCCTTAGAGGATCCCCACCCCCCAGTACTGCTCCTATCAGTCTTTTAGGGTTTTCTGGGCAGCCCGCGCTCCTGCCATCCTTCAGACAGGCTTCTGCCCTCCTGATGCTTGATCAGCTCTGGCAGGGGAAGGCAGAACAAAGAATTTCCTGTGGGAGAGGGAGGCAACACCCTCTAACCTTGAAAATAGGTGTTACAAGGCTTGGGAGGGGTAGCCTCCCCAAGCCACCGGTTTGCTTTGAAGGGCACATTTGGTGTCCTCCTTGCATAAACCGGTTTGCACCAGCCCAGGGACTCATGGTCGCTCTGGCGTTAAACTGGACAAAGGAAAGGGGAGCTCCTCCAGGCTCCACTCGATTCTGCCATCTTGAAACCAACATTTAGCGCATTAGCACGCTGGAGTGGCACCTACATAGGACTGCAATGTCATTACGGCGAACACAGCACCAAACAACGGACGCGGAGTCGACTGACACCACCTGAAAAATATGAAAATTTGAGTCCCACAGATCCAAAACTAGAATTCCTGCATCAAAAGGGACAGATGGTCCTCCAACAGCCATTGTGGGGATGGTGGAAGATGCAGTGGCACGGCAATGAATGGTGGGGCATAACCCCAGTGCACAATCTGTAGGACCCAACTGTCTGATGTTAAGGCTCATCAAGAGAAGAGGAGACAGAGAGGGAAATAAAAGAAAAATGTGATGCCCACTACCCAAAATAATATAAATCAACAAAACCTCACTCTTCAATCATCCCAAAGAATTTTTCCATTTATGCAATACTCAGCTGGTCCCCTTGTTTACTGCAAGTTAAAGGGCCAATCTCCAACTGTGGAAGTTCTACAAAAGGAGTGAATTACAAAAGAAAGTGACATAAAAAGGTGACAGGACAGTCGCTGATGTAACAATAAGGGTGAATCATTGAATATAAGAACAAGAAGTGCTTCACGAAGATAATTACTATCAGCCTGTCGAAAGGCACTACAGTGACTGGCTACTATATCACTGGCACTTTCCCATTGAGGCAGGAAAAATTAACGTTCTTTGAACTTATCTTACGGGGAGACCAAAGGCATGTTTGCAAAAACTCTAATACTCTAGTGTCTGCATAGAAAGAAAAAAAGAAACAGAAGGAAAGAAGGTCCTCAAGTCAATGAGATTTCCAACATCTCTCTCCGAGTCAAAAGTTAGCCCCTTAATCATAAAAAGGTGTCCTGAATGCCCCCCAAAAAGTTAATTAGCAGGTCATTCAGCACATGAATAAAAACACTCAGACCATAAAGTGACAAATGGCCGACATGTTTCCTTGCCAAAGAGAAGATTGCAGCAATTACATCAGGGCCAGAGGGCCATACTGTCCCCCAACAGTGTCCCGCACCACATCACCACCTGGTGAAGACCTAACAGTAGTCACAAGGTTCATGCAGTGAGTGATAACAGCATACGAACCCTGTAAAAAGTAAAAAGTAAAAAAAAAAAAAAAGAAACCATTGCTTTAAACAATCATTTGCCTCACAAAAAAGGGCAGGACAAATGAAACCACACACATAGGTATGTGGTAAGCAAGCAGCCAGGTAAATCTTACTTTATACCAAGCCTGAACAAGCACACCACAGGAACAGATTAACAAAATAAAGCCGACAGGCTCAGTTGAATGAAGACACATCTAAAATTAAAAGGTAGGCCAGAAATAAACTCATCAACCCAAGCCGTTTCAACATATCCCATAACAATTTCGGATCCACCAAATCAAAAGCGGCTCGGAAATCAACAAAGCAGCAAAATAGACCCCCTATTATTTCAATGGACTTTTTTGCCAATGACCAAAGACTAAAACAGAGGTCTCTTATCAAGTGACCTTCTTTAAATCCACTTTGCTCTACTGGGATCAAGTTGTTTAACTTTGCCCAGGATTTAATTTGACCAAGCAATAGCTTTGCAATTTTTTTTTCTCGCCTACATCCAGTAAACTAATTAGGCAATCATTTTTTGGTTGTGTTGGATAATTTTTTTTTTTTTTTTTATAGATCGGCTTATTATTGCACCCTTCCAGTTCTCAAGAAAACAGTTGGAGTCAGAAATTTTGTGAAAAGTTACATAAAAAAAGTTTTGCCCACCAGTCAATGTTATTTTTTTATTATTATCGTTAGAAGGTTGCCTGGGCCCGCTGCTTTAGTTCGCTTATGAGCTGCAATTGTTTCTTTCATCTTTTGCAAAGAGATAGCTGATCTTAGGACCCCACCTACGTCGACTTTATGTCCATGTTCTACCTCAGCGTCCTTTCCTGTGTATACGTTGCAAAGATGTTTGTTCCAACCATTTTCACCAACTAAACACCGCATGTTCCCGGTGGCTTTTCCCTCCCTCACCAACTGCCATAACCCCCTAATGTAGTGCATTCCTATCACATCTAGAATAACTTCCCGATACCGATACCTGTTTATGTACTCCCATTTCCTCATCCTTAAAGATTTGTTTATAACCTTGCTTAGCTAGGCGGAGCTTCTGTTCTACTTCCTTAGTGTGTCTTTTCCTGAAATCCCTTTCTAGTTTTCGCACCTTCTGATTCTGAGTCCTGCACTCTGATTATACCAGGTATGTTTACTGACCCTTCCAACTTGTCTCTGTCTTGTTCTCCTGTGCTGTTTTTAATTTTACTTTCAGACAATCTCCTATTTGCTCAATTACCCTATTGTATCCACTAAAGACATCATCAGGGTCTTCCACCACCCTAAGATCTCTATAGTTCACTATCAGCTCATTAAGCACTTTTAGGCTGTTTCCTGTGATTCGGGTAGTTATCCTACGCAGATACTCTACCTGCAGGGTAACCCCTTTCTCTTTCTCGCAGGACGTTGTTCCCTGTCCCGAGGGTTAACTGTAGGGCCCCGTGATCAGTACCCTCTAGATACACAAGTTCAAAGCCTGACACTTTTCCAAAGTGCCATGCATTTATGAAGGAAAAATCAATAGGACAAGCTTGATTACCTATTCGAAAAGTCTGTTTTGCCGGGCGATTGGTATTCACGCTTCCGTTAATGCAGAACATACCTAGAGAGCCTAAGATTCTTACTAGGTCCCTATCCCGGGCTGTACCCTATGTCTTGGGGAAAATACTTTGCGGTATCCGTGCAGCGGTCAGCAGCTCTTTACACAATTTATCAGTACTTGCAGGATCTAGTTTATGATTAAAATCTCCCAAGATCAGATCCATCTGTTCCGCTTTACCTATACAGTTGGCTAGGTCCAAGGGAAAAAGCACGAGCACCAATGCACTGAAACAACTGCTACGTAGCAAAGTAGAAAGACTCATATTCCTCAAAAGTCCAAAATTGTGCAATCTGTATTAATAAGGAGGAGAACAAAGTAACCTACAGGTTCACAAAAAGGCACCCCTGACACTACAACAAGAACCAGATGCCATTGCAAATGATGATTTCTCAACAAAGGGCATGTTAACTCCCTATTTTCTGTATCAACACCTCTTCCAGTATGCAGAGCTAAGTAATCTGCAGTGTCCGATGATGCATGATTGCTGCCCCACTGCCTTCCTCTGTGTCATGGTGAATGGCGTCAGGAATCTGAACTTAGACTGAATCAGAGCCAAAGAATCCATACATTGGGTTCCAATAGCCCTGGCTGGAAGAATCTCAGCATTTGTCTCAGTACTTTTCTTCCTCTACTACCGTTTGCGCTTCCCTTCTTGACTTGTGCAGGACATTCCTGGATTTTAAAGGAATTGCTCTAAAGAAGGTACCAGCTTCCAGTGGTGCCAGAACGAGCACAGATGCAAAGTCAAATGGCAAATGCATGATAGTATTTCCAGACAAAGCCACAGGCCTTTCATGATGTACAGAGGGGACATACGACAACCAGGACGATATGCCAGAGCATCGTGAAGTACCCTGGGACTGAAGGGGATACTAATGAACACCAAACATTTCCATCATGACGTAATGAAGACCAGCCTGTCACCGCAGCAGGTTTGGCAGCAGATGAGTAGCTACGGGGGCAGGCTCTAGTGTCGTCGCCAATGGTGATCCCCCAACCAATTCTGGCTCCGAGGATGAGTCCGCATTAGCCGGAGAATGTAGGCAGCTTACCACTGGATTGTGAACAGTGCCTTAAGGAGGAATGATTTTGCTTCATCTTATTTGTGTAATTTTTCCTCTTGTCCCTAGAGGACTTCAACAGAGAGCATACGGACAGAGAACTTGACCTTGAACGCTACTTACAGAGTGCAACACTCGTTACAGAAGCAGGCCATGATAAGCTTGGCCTCAGTTCTTTAATGGTCATAGGGTTCATGCTGCAGCATAGCTCGACCTTGACTAGATCCTGGACACCACAAGCAGAGCTTGTGGGGATTAGTGATAGACATTTGCCCATAGCAAGTGGCCAAATTGAGCCGCAAGCTGTTTGGGGGTGGCATCCCTAAACACATCACATCTACTGTGAAACATTTGTATGAAAGAAATCCGCTAAGAAACAATGAAAACAAATGAGGGCCCTCTCAAGACTCACATCGAAGGCTCCAGAAAAAAAAGGAACCAACGTCTGCTTTAATAACATCGTTGATCATTGCTTCCGACACTGAGATGGAGCCCACTGCACTTTGTACAAAACATCTATGGAATAGTTTCCAGATAAACTCTGGTGCTTAGAGATATTCAACAGCTGGGCAATCTACAGGTATCCATCAGAAGGGCAAATTATCCAACATAACATCTATAACACTTTTAATCTTTTAATCCCTGTAATCTAGGATGTCTACATCCCTCTAGGTCATTACAGACAGTATTTCCGCTTCTGGACGTGTGTGTTAGCCTATTGCATTGTTTTACTTCCACCAAACTATTAACACACATGGATTCAATGACATGTTAGTGAAAAGCCAGTACTAAAGACATTGTCCATAATGACCTTTGTGAAAAAGTCACAAGGCCCACCTTACATCCAATCTACATCCCCAGTAAGTCAGGGAGGTCAGGTATGTTTGAGTTAGGAGGTCAGGGGCAGATGGCCTACTCACTGGCAGGCTACTTATTTTCATAAAGTGCTAGCACACCTACCCTGATTTTTCCAACATTAACGGTCATCACATTGTATTGACTAAAATGGTTCACGGTCAAACAGTGTCATAGTGAATTATGGCTGCAGCAGATAGGTGTCCATTTTTCCGAGGGGTAGGTAGGCATGAGTGGGTGTGTAGACAATATTAAGAAGGAAGAAGAGGGCAGTTATGTGAGGAGTCCAAGGAACATGTGTTGGTAGGGAAGCGTGGAGTTAAGCTAGGGCCCAGGCTTGAGAATACATGTACAGCAAGAGGATACAAGATTTTGATTGTCAGAGGCGGGAACATTAGAAGAGCATATGAAATGAAAATGTCACTTACCCAGTGTACATCTGTTCGTGGCATCAGTCGCAGTAGATTCGCATGTTCTGCAATAGCTCGCCATCTGGTGTTGGGCCGGAGTGTTACAAGTTGTTTTTCTTCGAAGAAGTCTTTCGAGTCACGGGACCGAGTGACTCCTCCTTTTGTCTCCATTGCGCATGGGCGTCGACTCCATCTTCGATTGTTTTTCCCCGCAGAGGGTGAGGTAGGAGTTGAATTGTAGTAATAGTGCCCATGCAATGGAGTGACTAAGTATGCACCTATTTAAGGTTGAGATGATACATATATAAATAATTGAAGGTAACTTCCAAACTGCTACAGGCTCCCGGGGAGGCGGGTGGGCACATGCGAATCTACTGCGACTGATGCCACGAACAGATGTACACTGGGTAAGTGACATTTTCAGTTCGATGGCATCTGTCGCTGTAGATACGCATGTTCTGCATAGACTAGTAAGCAGTTATTCCCCCAAAAGCGGTGGATCAGCCTGTAGGAGTGGAAGTGGTCTGAAATAATGTCCTTAATACGGCTTGACCTACTGTGGCTTGTTGTGCGGATAACACGTCTACACAGTAGTGCTTGGTGAATGTGTGAGGCGTAGACCATGTGGCTGCCTTACATATTTCTTGCATTGGGATGTTTCCTAGAAAGGCCATGGTAGCACCTTTCTTTCTGGTTGAGTGTGCCCTTGGTGTAATGGGCAGCTGTCGTTTAGCTTTAAGGTAGCAGATTTGGATGCATTTAACTATCCATCTGGCTATACCTTGTTTGGAAATTGGGTTTCCTGCATGAGGTTTTTGAAATGCAATAAAGAGTTGTTTAGTCTTTCTGATGTTCTTTGTTCTGTCAATGTAATACATCAATGCTCTTTTGACATCTAATGTATGTAGTGCCCTTTCAGCTACGGTATCTGGCTGTGGAAAGAACACTGGAAGTTCCACTTTTTGATTTAGATGGAACGGTGAAATAACCTTTGGCAAAAATTTAGGATTGGTCCTTAGGACGACTATTTTTGTGTAGTTGTATAAAAGGTTCCTGTATAGTAAACGCCTGAATCTCGCTTACTCTTCTTAGGGAAGTAATGGCGATGAGAAATGCCACCTTCCAGGTTAGGAACTGTATGTCGCAGGAGTGCATGGGTTCAAAAGGTGGACCCATAAGTCTAGTTAGGACAACATTTAGGTTCCATGAAGGAACAGGTAGTGTTCTTGGTGGTATAATTCTCCTAAGGCCCTCCATGAATGCTTTAATGACTGGTATCTTATATAGGGAAGTTGAATAGGTAGTCTGCAGGTATGCAGATATTGCTGCAAGGTGAATCTTAATGGAAGAGAAAGCTAGGTTAGATTTTTGTAAGTGAAGCAAGTAACCCACTACATGTTCTGGAGTTGTGTGTAATGGTTGTATTTGATTAATATGGCAGTAGCAAACAAACCTCTTCCATTTACTTGCATAGCAGTGCCTGGTGGATGGCCTTCTTGCTTGTTTTATGACTTCCATACATTCTTGGGTAAGTTGAAAGTGCCCGAATTCTAGGATTTCAGGAGCCAGATTGCTAGATTCAGCGATGCTGGATCTGGGTGTCTGATCTTTTGGTTGTGCTGTGTCAACAGATCTGGCCTGTTGGGCAATTTGATGCAGGGTACCACTGATAGGTCTAGCAGCGTTGTGTACCAGGGTTGCCTTGCCCAAGTTGGTGCTATCAATATGAGTTTGAGTTTGCTTTGACTGAGTTAGTTTACCAGGTAAGGAAGGAGAGGGAGAGGAGGAAAAGCGTAAGCAAATATCCCTGACCAGTTCATCCATAGGGCATTGCCTTGGGATTGTTTGTGTGGGTATCTGGATGCGAAGTTTTGGCATTTTGCGTTCTCCCTTGTCGCAAACAAGTCTATCTGAGGTGTTCCCCAGAGTTTGAAATAAGTGTTCAGAATTTGGGGGTGAATTTCCCATTCGTGGACCTGTTGGTGATCTCGAGAGAGATTGTCTGCGAGTTGATTTTGTATCCCTGGTATAAACTGTGCAATTAGGCGAATTTGGTTGTGAATTGCCCAATGCCAAATTTTTTGTGCTAGCAGGCTTAACTGCGTGGAGTGCGTCCCTCCCTGCTTGTTTAGATAATACATTGTTGTCATGTTGTCTGTTTTGACGAGAATGTATTTGTGAACTATTATTGGTTGGAAAGCTTTTAGTGCTTGAAAAACTGCTAGAAGTTCTAGGTGATTGATATGCAGTTTTGTTTGATGTACGTTCCATTGTCCTTGTATGCTGTGTTGATCGAGGTGTGCTCCCCACCCTGTCATGGAAGCATCTGTTGTTATTACGTATTGTGGCACTGGGTCTTGGAAAGGCCGCCCCTTGTTTAAATTTATGTTGTTCCACCACAGAAGCGAGAGGTAAGTTTGGCGGTCTATTAACACCAGATCTAGAAGGTGACCCTGTGCTTGAGACCACTGTGATGCTAGGCATTGTTGTAATGGCCTCATGTGCAGTCTTGCGTTTGGGACAATGGCTATGCATGATGACATCATGCCTAGGAGTTGTAATACCATCTTTGCCTGTATCTTTTGTGTTGGATACATGCGTTGTATGATGGTGTTGAAATTTAGAATTCTTTGTGGACTTGGAGTGGCTACTCCTTTTGATGTGTCTATTATGGCTCCCAGGTATTGTTGTACCTTGCGTGGCAGAATTTTGGATTTTGTGAAATTGACGGTGAACCCTAGTTTGAAGAGGGTTTGTATGATATGATTTGTGTGATTTGAGCACTCTATTAACGAATGGGCCTTGATTAGCCAGTCGTCTAGATATGGGAACACATGTATTTGCTGCCTTCTTATGTGTGCTGCGACTACTGCTAGACATTTGGTAAAGACTCTTGGTGCGGTTGTTAATCCGAAAGGCAGTACCTTGAATTGGTAATGTATTCCTTTGAATACAAACCTTAGGTATTTCCTGTGCGATGGGTGTATTGGTATATGGAAATAAGCATCCTTGAGGTCTAAAGTTGCCATGTAGTCGTGCAGTTTTAGCAATGGCAATACTTCTTGTAGTGTGACCATGTGGAAGTGGTCTGATTTGATGAAAGTGTTCACTACTCTGAGGTCTAGGATTGGTCTCAGCGTTTTGTCCTTCTTTGGTATCAGAAAGTACAGTGAGTAAACTCCTGTGTTTATTTGTATGTTTGGCACTAATTCGATTGCATTCTTTTGCAATAGTGCCTGCACTTCTATCTCCAGGAGATTGGAATGGTGTGTTGTTAAATTTTGTGCTTTTGGTGGTATGTTTGGAGGGAATTGTATAAATTCTATGCAATAACCATGTTGGATAAGTGCTAGAACCCAAGTGTCTGTAGTGATTTCCTCCTATGCTTTGTAATAATGACCTATTCTTCCCCCCACTGGTGTTGTGTGGAGGGGGTGAGTGACATGTGAGTCATTGTTTAGTAGTAGGGGTTTTGGGGCTTTGAAATCTCCCTCTATTTCTAGGGAATTGCCCTCCTCTATATTGTCCCCGAAAACCTCCTCTATACTGTCCCTGGTAAGTGGACGGTGTTGCTTGTGAGGTGCTGGCTTGTGTGCTTTGACCCCGAAACCCCCCTCGAAAGGGCGTTTTACGGAATGTGCTGTAATTCCCTCTGCTCTGCGGGGAGTAGAGTGCGCCCATGGCTTTGGCAGTGTCCGTATCTTTTTTGAGTTTCTCAATCGCTGTGTCCACTTCTGGACCGAACAGTTCTTTTTCATTAAAAGGCATATTGAGAACTGCTTGTTGAATCTCTGGTTTAAATCCAGACGTTCGGAGCCATGCATGCCTTCTGATAGTTACAGATGTATTAATTGTCCGTGCAGCTGTATCTGCAGCGTCCATGGAGGAACGTATCTGGTTGTTGGAGATGGTTTGTCCCTCCTCAACCACTTGTTTTGCCCTATTTTGGAAGTCCTTGGGCAGATGTTCAATGAGATGTTGCATCTCGTCCCAGTGGGCTCTGTCATAGCGCGCAAGTAGTGCCTGGGAGTTCGCGATGCGCCACTGGTTTGCAGCTTGTGCTGCGACTCTCTTACCAGCTGCATCGAACTTGCGGCTTTCTTTATCTGGGGGTGGTGCATCTCCAGATGTGTGAGAGTTGGCCCTTTTCCTAGCTGCTCCTACAACAACAGAGTCTGGTGGCAGCTGTGTAGTGATGAAAACCGGGTCTGTAGGAGGCGGCTTATACTTTTTTTCCACCCTTGGTGTGATTGCCCTACTTTTGACCGGCTCCTTAAATATGTCTTTTGCGTACCGGAGCATACCAGGGAGCATAGGCAGGCTTTGGTAGGAGCTGTGGGTGGAGGAGAGTGTGTTGAACAAGAAATCATCCTCGACCTGTTCTGAGTGGAGGCTTACGTTGTGAAATTGTGCTGCTCTAGCCACCACCTGAGAGTACGCGGTGCTGTCTTCTGGTGGAGATGGCTTTGTAGGGTATGCCTCCGGGCTGTTATCTGACACTGGGGCGTCGTATAGGTCCCATGCGTCCTGATCTTGGTCACCCTGGCTCATGGTGGTGTGAGCTGGGGAGTGTGATGGAGTTTGTGCTGGTGAAACGTTAATCACGGGCGGAGGAGAGGGTGGTGGTGTAACTCTTTTCACCACTTTTGGTTGTGGTGCTTGTTCCGTCTGGAACTCCAACCTTCTCTTTCTCCTAATGGGGGGAAGGGTGCTTATTTTTCCTGTCCCCTGCTGAATGAAGATACGCTTTTGCGTATGGTCCACATCAGTTGCTTGTAGCTCTTCCTCAAACCTATGCTTTTGCATTTGGGAGGTTAGCGAGTGCTCTTCCGTATAAGAGCCTGAAGCTGGGTCGCTTGCAGTTTGTTTCGGCATCGAAACTTTGTCTGCGTGTTTTTTCGGCTCCGAGGTGACTTTTTTCCTTTTCGGGGCCGAAACCTCTCGGCGTCGATCTGTTTCGGTGCCGCTGTCTCGGCGTCGAGCCGTGTCCACACCGGCATCTCGGTGTCGAGGCTTGTCTCCAGCACTTTCTCGGTCCCGAGAAGGCTGCGTGCCGGTGTCTCGACCGGAGTCGGACGATCTCGGCACTGTTTGGGCCTTTTTCGGTGCCGACGGTCGGTCACCGAATTTATGGGTCGAGCCATGGCCTGGTGGCAGTGGCGTCCCCTGGGCCTTGTAAATGTTTCTTTGTGTGGTTTTCGACGTCTTACTCACGGTTTGTGTATCGTCGAATCCTTCGGAGTCTGAGTCTTGGATCGAGAAGGTACCTTCTTCTTCCTGTTCCTCGAACTCCCGTTGGGCTGTCGGTGCGGACGCCATTTGAAGTCTTCTGGCTCGACAGTCTCGGAGTGTTTTTCGGGACCGGAACGCACGACAGGCCTCGCAGGTGTCTTCGCTGTGCTCAGGTGACAGGCACAGGTTGCAGACCAAGTGTTGGTCTGTGTAGGGGTATTTATTGTGGCATTTGGGGCAGAAACGGAACGGGGTCCGTTCCATCGGCGTTCTTCAGCACGTGGTCGGGCCGACCAGGCCCCGACGGAGGATCGAAAAACTACCCCGAAGGGCACCGGAGCTCTTCGATCTTCGATGCGGTGTGGAATCTAAGTACGCCGATCCCGAACGCAACAATACCGACGAAAATCTTCAGAAATTAGCTAATTTTCCGTTCCGAAACTCGGAGCGACAGGAACACGTCCGAACCCGATGGCGGAAAAAAAACAATCGAAGATGGAGTCGACGCCCATGCGCAATGGAGACAAAAGGAGGAGTCACTCGGTCCCGTGACTCGAAAGACTTCTTCGAAGAAAAACAACTTGTAACACTCCGGCCCAACACCAGATGGCGAGCTATTGCAGAACATGCGTATCTACAGAGACAGATGCCATCGAACAGTATGTTTTCTAATAAAAAGAGTGCAAGATAAGAAATGACAAGTCTATACACACTTTAAGAATAAACATTTTGTGATTGTATAAAAGGCACGCCGTGAGATAAATGAATAGCTGTTCTACAAAGACAAAGGTTGAGGGCATCACACACTGGGCACTAAAATAGGGTCCGTCTCTTCCTACCTTTTACCTGCAATTGCTTGTAGGCGTGTAAGGATTCAGAGTGAGGCAGGCTGTAGATTTCCACAAAGCCACTGGAGAACGCAACCGCCAGGAGCCCCAGTCTAGGCATCTGAGGGTTCTGTGCACAGGAAGACAGACAAAGAAGATGAACACTTAGGACGAGCAGGAATGCAGGAGTCCTTAAAACAGTGAAACCAAAGTGCACATGAGATCATTAGCATTCTCTGTTAATAAATAAAAGTACCAAGTAGCTTATTTCAAATAATATTAGGAGACTCAAACAATATCCCAACACACTAGAAGGCAGGGAAAGCTCATGCAATACCACTGTAGCCACACTTAGTACTCACACACATGAAAGAAAACACTCAGGGTTACATAAATAAATATACTTTATTATAGTAACACAAATACTAAAATACTGTATAGGCAATACCCCTACTGGAGGATACTAAACACAGTATTATATACACATTAGGAATCAGTAAATAGCATAGAAAGCAATATGCCATGGCAAAAGCAATAGCAAATAGTGAGGGCACTATCGAAGAGCCAAAACATATACTAAGAAAGTGGAATGTGAAAGGCAGTCCACCACCCAAGGAAGTGGGATCAATAGAGGGGAGCTGAAGGAAATAGGAACCCCCAAGAGGTGAGTACCAGAGTGACCCCCAGCGACCAGGGGAGCAGAGGCAAGTACATGGTTTTCCCCAAAACCAACGGGAGGACTTTGGAAAAGGATTATGCAAGACCCAACCAAGACTGGAAGAACCCATAGGTGGATCCTGACAGAAGAGGACCTGCAACGAAAGGGGGCCAAGTCCAGTTCAAGATGGCGTGTCCTTTTGTGGAAGGGGCCACTTCCCAACCTTCTGTGGATGCAGAACCAGGTCGACTGTGGACGAAGAAGGTCAGCAGTGCAGCACAGGAGCCAAAAAGGAGTCCCAGGAGTGATGCAAGTGATGTCCCACGTCAGCGGTCATAATGCAGTTGGTTAGTGGTGCTGGAAAACCACCAAGCCTTGGCAAATGCAAGAGTCAGAGAAGAAGTTTTGCAACGCTTAAGAGGACCAACAAGGTCCAGGGCACTCGACCCAAGAAGGGGAGTCCGGTGTGACGCTCAGCAGCTGGGAGAGTCACAAGAAGTGGAGGCAGCCCCTACAGGCAACCCACTGGCAGCAGGCACAGGAGTCGCAGTGAGGCCCACTCAGCACACCTGAAAAAGAGTCCCATGTCATTGGGGCAGCAGGCAGGAGACTCTGCTTTGCAGGGAAGAGTGCTGGGGGCCCAGGCTAGAGGGAGCCCGAAGATTCCTTGGAGGAGGAACAAACAAGACTTGGTAGCTGCAAAAGTCGCTGTGCACAGGGGTACTGTCCTGCAAGGAGAGGCAAAGGCTTATTTCTTCCCAAGTTGGAAAGCTGCCAGAGTACCAAGGGGACCCCTTCCGACCACCAACTGTGATGTAGGATCCACTCAGCTCCAGAGGAGAGAAGATCCACGCGGCCAGTCGTCGTTGCAGTCATAGCCTGCAGATGCAGGGGAATGACTCCTTCACTCCAAGGGAGTTTTCTTCTTACATCTTGTGCAGGCTGAAGACTTATCGCCCTCAGAGGATAGAGGTGCACAGCCAAGGAAATGTTGCAGTTGCTGGAAGGAGCCGGAGAAACAATGTTGTATAGCAGAGGCATCCCTGAAGTTGCAGATTCTCGGTTCCTGGAGGGTCCCACTGCAGTCCCAGTGGACAGGCGATGAAGTAAATGACGCAGGGGAGTCCTGCTGGAATCTTGCACGTCGAATCTGAGGACCCACCCAAGAGGGAGACCCTAAATAGTCCAGGAACGGGGATTGGTGACCTAGCAGGGTGACCACCTATAAGGAGGGGGCTGTGATTTCACCTACCTGACTTGGCCAATCAGATGCTCCCAGGGGCCTCTGCCCACCTTGAATTCAAGATGGTAGAATCAACTGGCCACCTGGAGGAGCTCTGGGCACCACCTCTGGGGTGGTGATGGACAGGGGAGTGATCAATCCCTTTTCCATTGTCCAGTTTCACAACAGAGAATTGACCGGGGGTCCCTGGACTGGTGCAAACCCGTTTAAGCAAGGAGGGCACCAAATGTGCCCTTCAATACATAACGACGGATTGGGGAAGCTACCCCTCCCAAGCAATTTAACACCTATTTCCAAGGGAGAGGGTGTTACCTCACAGGAAATTCTTTGTTCTGCCTTCCTCTGCCGGAGCTGGTCAAGCAGCAGGAGGGCATAACCCTGTCAGGGGTTGGGGGTGGCAGTGCAAGCTGCCCCAAAACCCCAGAAGACTGGTTGGAGCAAAGCTGGGGGACCTCTAAGGAGTCCCCAGAGTGCATGGAATCATACAACCAATACTGGCAAAAGTATTGGGATATGATTCCGACATGTTAGAACCTTAACGTGCCCAGGTACGGAGTTACCATTATGTAGCTGTATCCAGTACACAGGTAAAATGGCTTTCCCGCACTCACGAAGTCCAGTGTAATGGAGTTGGAATTCGCAGGGGCACCTCTGCTCATGCAGGGGTACTCTCACACACAGGTACCTGCACCCTGCCCTCTGGGCTAGGATGGCCTACCATAGGGGTGACTGACAGTGACCTGCAGTGAAAGGGTGCATGCACCTTTTCATATAGGCTGCAATGGCAGGCCCGCAGACAGATTTTGCATGGGCTCCCATGGGTGGCACAATACATACTGCAGCCCATGGGGAACCCCTGGTGCCCCAATGCCTGGGTACCCACGTACCATATTCTAGGGACTTACATGGGGCGCCAGTATGCCAACTGTGGGGTGTGCAAAGTCCAACAGGGAGAGAGCACAATCAGTGGGGTCCTGGTTAGCAGGATCTCAATGAAAACAGTCAAAACACAATGGCAGCAGGCAAAAGTGGGGGTAACCATGCCACAAAGAGGGTGCTTTCCTACAGATATGTTGCCGAAGCATGCTCTTATGCACACCACCAACCCCCCCCGCTTTATTTTTGTTTAATGAGTGCAGGAGTGACAGCATCTCTGAGAAACATGAAAATGAGTTAATTAAATGGAACTTCAGTTCTCCAGTGCTGGTATCATTCCGAGATTTATATGCTTGAATCTTACCCATCAGCAAAGTGTAAGTGTAGGAAGTTGGCTCTGTATGTACTATTTCAAAGTAAGAAATAGCATGCACAGAGTCCAAGGGTTCCCCTTAGAGGTAAGATAGTGGTAAAAAGAGATAATTCGAATGCTCTATTTTGTGGTAGTGTGGTCGAGCAGTAGGCTTATCAGAGGGTAGTGTTAAGCATTTGTTGTACACACACAGGCAATAAATGAGGAACACACACTCAAAGACAATTCCAGGCCAACAGGTTATTATATAGAACAATATATTTTCTTAGAATTTAAGAACCACAGGTTCAAGATTTACAATTAATACTTTAAATGAAAGGTACTTCACTCAGGTATCATAGGAACTTTGAATCAAAAAATAGCATGTACAGTTTTGGCAAAAATGGCAATAAGCTATTTTAAAACTAGACACTCCTGGGGGAGGTAAGTATTTGTTAGTTTTGCAGGTAAGTAAACCACCTACAGGGTTCAAAGTTGGGTCCAAGGTAGCCCACCGTTGGGGGTTCAGGGCAACCCCAAAGTTACCACACCAGAAGCTCAGGGCCGGTCAGGTGCAGAGGTCAAAATGCTGGCCAAAACGCTTAGGCTTCAATGGAGAAGGGGGTGCCCCAGTTCCAGTCTGCCAGCAGGTAGGTACCCGCGACTTTGGAGGGCAGACCAGGGGGGTTTTGTAGGGCACTGGGGGGGGGGGGACCACAAGTCAGCACAGAAAGTACAACCTCAGCGGCACGGGGGCAGCCAGGTGCAGAGTGCAAACAGACATAGGATTTGCAATAGGTTTCAATGGGAGACCCAGGGGTCTCTTCAGGGAAGCAGGCAGGCGGGGGGGGGAGGCGGGGGTGAACGACTCCTCTGGGTAGCCACCACCTGGGCAAGGGAGAGGGCCACCTGGGGGTCGCTTCTGCTCTGGAGGTCATATCCTTCAGGTCCTGGTGGCTGCGGGTGCAGTGTCTTTACCAGGCGTTGGGTTCTTAGAAGCAGGCAGTCGCGGTCAGGGGGAGCCTCTGGATTCCCTCTGCAGGCATCGCTGGGGGGCTCAGGGGGGTCAACTCTGGCTACTCACAGGGTCGCAGTCGCCGGGGAGTCCTCCCTGTAGTGTTGGTTCTCCGCAGGTCGAGCCGGGGGCATCGGGTGCAGAGTGGAAAGTCTCACGCTTCCGGTGGGAAATGTGCAGTCCTTTAAAAGTTGTTTCTTTGTTGCAAAGTTGTATCTTATTTGGAGCAAAGCCGCTGTCATCAGGAGTTCTTGGTCCTTTTAGATGCAGGGTAGTCCTCTGAGGCTTCAGAGGTCGCTGGACCCTGGGGGACGCGTCGCTGTTGCAGTTTTTCTTGAAGTGGGGAGACAGACCGGTAGGGCTGGGGCCAAAGCAGTTGGTGTCTTCTCTGCAGGGCTTCAGGTCAGCAGAATCTGTTTTCCTAGGTTCTGGGGGCCCCTAAATACTCAATTTAGGGGTGTGTTTAGGTCTGGGAGGGCAGTAGCCAATGGCTACTGTCTTTGAGGGTGGCTACACCCTCTTTGTGCCTCCTCCCTGAGGGGAGGAGGGCACATCCCTATTCCTATAGGGGGAATCCTCCAAAATCAAGATGGAGGATTTCTAAAGGCAGGGGTCACCTAAGCTCAGGACACCTTAGGGGCTGTTCTGACTGGTGGGTGACTCCTCCTTATTTTTCTCATTATCTCCCCTGGACTTGCCGCCAAAAGTGGGGGCTGTGTCCAGGGGGCGGGCATCTCCACTAGCTGGAGTGCCCTGAGGCATTGTAACACGAAGCCGGAGCCTTTGAGGCTCACTGCTAGGTGTTACAGTTCCTGCAGGGGGAGGTGTGAAGCACCTCCACCCAGAGCAGGCTTTTGTTTCTGTCCCCAGAGAGCACAAAGGCCCTCACCACATGGGGTCAGAAACTCGTCTCTCAGCAGCAGGCTGGCACAGACCAGTCAGTCCTGCACTGAACAATTGGGTAAAATACAGGGGGAATCCCTAAGATGCCCGTGTGCATTTTTTAATAAATCCAACACTGGCATCAGTGTGGGTTTATTATTCTGAGAAGTTTGATACCAAACTTCCCAGTATTCAGTGTAGCCATTATGGAGCTGTGGAGTTCGTTTTTGACAGACTCCCAGACCATATACTCTTATGGCTACCCTGCACTTACAATGTCTAAGGTTTTGCTTAGACACTGTAGGGGCATAGTGCTCATACACCTATGCCCTCACCTGTGGTATAGTGCACCTTGCCTTAGGGTTGTAAGGCCTGCTAGAGGGGTGACTTACCTATGCCATAGGCAGTGTGAGGTTGGCATGGCACCCTGAGGGGAGTGCCATGTCGACTTAGTCATTTTCTCCCCACCAGCACACACAATCTGGCAAGCAGTGTGTCTGTGCTGAGTGAGGGGTCCCTAGGGTGGCATAAGACATGCTGCAGCCCTTAGAGACCTTCCCTGGCATCAGGGTCCTTGGTACCAGGGGTACCAGTTACAAGGGTCTTACCTGGGTGCCAGGGTTGTGCCAATTGTGGAGACAATGGTACATTTTAGGTGAAAGAACACTGGTGCTGGGGCCTGGTTAGCAGGGTCCCAGCACACTTCTCAGTCAAGTCAGCATCAGTATCAGGCAAAAAGTGGGGGGTAATTGCAACAGGGAGCCGTTTCCTTACAGTAAGGCTCTGGTACATACTGAGCAGTATAGAAAACAATCTTCCATGCAAACATTTACAAAAAAAAAAAAATGCATGTCTAGTAGTCCTCATTTGAAAAGGCTCACACTTCAGACAATGTGCTTTAAGGGCCATGAACTCCACTCCTCTTCTAAAATGTTATTAAATCTCAAACTTTCAAACACATGTAATGCATAGTCAACAGACAAAGTAAAAAGAGGGAAGGAGGAAGGGCCACAATTTAATCTATGAAAGATACCAATGTTAGGGAAGTGATAATACAGGTAACTCGTTTTCTTCTCCAGCACTAGATCTTTCTCGGTTTCAAGGGGTACACATTATATTTCACTAAAGGAAAGGAATGAGGCTCACCTTATCAGAAGAGGTTACGAAGAGCAGCCTGTCCTACAGCCAATCCTATGCTGCTTCTTTATCCGACCAGGATTGCTCAGTAACATTATGGTGGTTTTTCTAAGTTGCCGTCCTGCAAATGTCTATGAATAGCCCTCTTGTGTACAAAGCTGTAGTCGCACTACTCTTTTGCGGAGTATGCCCATATTTTCGTTCAAAGGGGCCTGTGGCCTTAAGATGATAAAAGGCTACTAATGTTGTAACATATCTTGCAATCCTTTGTTCTGATGAAGGCCTACCTTTGCTTGAAGGGCAAATAAAGACAAATAGCTCAGAGTTCCTGAAGTGTTTTGTCTTTGCTAGCCAAAACCTAAAAAGGCTACCCACGTGTAGTAAGCGTACAACGCTCTTAGCAGCATTTAATGGGGCAGAGAAGGAATATTTAAAAAAGACAGCTTCTTTTAGGTGGAAATCTGTTCATACTTTTGGTACGAACCTATGTCATAGGTCTATTTGCTGGTAGACAGGAGGGCAAGAATACAACTTGAACCATTGAGTCATCAAGGCAGTGAGGGCATCATTAAATAGTATCAAGGGTTAGGCAACACTGGCCCTGGTAAATGAATCTGTCAGAAACTTTGAGTCTCACTGGAGGGAAGATGCAGACCTAGTAACTAAGCGTCCTCCAGACCGCAGCTGCAAACAAGATACTTTCTCCCAGTAGAAGCCCATGTGGCAAGTCAACCACTGTTTCAGGCGTGTTGTATAGCTCACTGCCATTTCGTAAAACCAAGAATAGTGCACCATCAGCATAGTGAGGGTTGTGGGGAGTAATCCATCACACTTATCCTCAGTGTCCTGGGAGATCCTATATGTTTCTTGTATATGGTCCAAGTCATGGCCAAAAAGAGAAGAAAGCCTTTAAGACAATTGAATAGTAGTAGAAGCCCAGTGGTATAATAACCGGATACTCTTGTTTTCTCGTAGTACAACACTAGTCGAGCTCGGACCGACCTCAGGTCGGTGTGGAAGTCTGTACCGACGTGGTAACAAATTCTGAAGGGCATCCTACATGGCGGCCAAACAAGGATTTGCATTATTTGCATTACTGGTCATAATGTGGTACACCTAAGTCAGCCTTGACATAGTAGTGCAGCTCCAGATAGCTGATGGAATCCAACATTGCACACATCCATAGCTTTATCAATGATAGCTGCATAAGATTCTTCCCTTTCCTTAGTACAGAAATAGGCTCTTCTCTTTTCTATTTTGGAAAAAGTTCGAGAAAATGGCCAATATTTAATGGTTGTATGAACCACGACTGGCTTAACAATAAATTCCTTTACAACAATCCCTTAACAAATGTGTGTTTACAATGAAAGTTTTTAAATTAAAAGTTTTTAAAACAACTTTCTTTACCATGAATTTGCCTCTACCACAAAAATCTAAGTTTTTGCAGGTAAATGTAAACCCTTTTATATGCCACCCCGTAATCGTCCCCAGATTATATGGGGTTCATACCAGGTGGAAACCAAGGTGTTGAGGAAGGCAATACACAGACACCATAGAGTGGGGAGGATGCTCACAGACTGCTGTTGAGGCTGAGGGTTCCGGGACCGTGTGGTATGGTGTAAGGTAGGTGGCGAGGGCATGCTTGCATGCTTGCTGTACTCTCGCCCACTCAGAATGATTTCCAGCAGAAACTCAAATTTCTTTACATTCAATGTTAGTAGGGATTTGAAACTTAATGTTACTCGATTGAGCCTGCAGGTACAGCCTTTGGATAGAGTCCTCATGTCCACCAGTTGTAGATGTCACCACCTATGCATTATATGTATCTAACCTATGACATACTTGTGGTTTTCTGATGCCGCATTGTTATTTGCAAAAACTGAAAATAGTAAAAAAAAAAAAAAAAAAAAAAAAAGTATAAACCCTCTTATTTTATTTTACATATGTGTACAATGGGTTTATATTTACCTGTAAAATAGTTATCATTTTGTTCTAAAGGCATGTATGGTAAAGACAAATGTATAGTGAAAATAATATAGCTAAGAATTAAGTATAAATATATATATATATATATATCTATATATCTATCTATATGGAAAATGTCACGAAAGGGGAGGAGTCCCTCGATCTCGTGACTTGAAAAAGACTTCTTCGAAGAAAAACAACTTGTAACACTCAGAGCCCAACACTAGATGGCGGGATGTGCACAGCATGTGTATCTGCAGCTACAGATGCCATCGAACACATATATATATGCCAAACTTCTCAGTTTTCAGTGTAGCCATTATGGTGCTGTGGAGTTTGTGCATGACAGACTCCCAGACCATATACTCTTATGGCTACCCTGCACTTACAATGTCTAAGGTTTTGCTTAGACACTGTAGGGGCATAGTGCTCATGCACCTATGCCCTCACCTATGGTATAGTGCACCCTGCCTTAGGGCTGTAAGGCCTGCTAGAGGGGTGACTTATCTATACCTATAGGCAGTGTGAGGTTGGCATGGTACCCTGAGGGGAGTGCCATGTCGACTTAGTCATTTTATCCCCACTAGCACACACAAGCTGGCAAGCAGTGTGTCTGTGCTGAGTGAGGGGTCCCCAGAGTGGCATAAGACATGCTGCAGCCCTTAGAGACCTTCCCTGGCATCAGGGCCCTTGGTACAAGGGGTACCAGTTACAAGGGACTTACCTGGATGCCAGGGTGTGCCAATTGTGGAAACAAAGGTACAGGTTAGGGAAAGAACACTGGTGCTGGGGCCTGGTTAGCAGGCCTCAGCACACTTTCAAATCATAACTTGGCATCAGCAAAGGCAAAAAGTCAGGGGGTAACCATGCCAAGGAGGCATTTCCTTACAGAGTTTCTATAACGTATTGTGTGTGAAGAAGACACTGTTTTTGAGTGTTGGTTTTTATTAGCCAGTCGTCTAAGTATGGGAATAGGTGCATGTGCTGTCTCCTTATGTGAGCGGCTACTACTGCTAGGCATTTTGTGAATATACCCTTGGGGCTGTTGTTATCCCGAACGGTAACACTTTGAATTGATAGTGTACGCCGTGTATTACAAACCTTAAGTATTTTCTGTGGGAAGGATGGATGGGTATGTGAAAGTACGCATCCTTGAGATCCAATGTTGACATGTAGTCCTCCTTTTTTAATAAGGGAACCACGTCTTAAAGTGTTACCATGTGGAAGTGGTCTGACTTGATGAAGAGATTCAGTGTTCTGAGATCTAAGATAGGTCTTAACGTTTTGTCCTTCTTTGGAATTAGGAAATATGTTCCTTTCAGATGGTTGGGTACTAGCTCTATTGCTTGTTTTTGTAATAGTGCTTGGACTTCTATTTGTAATAGGTCTAAGTGTTGTTTGGACAGATTGTGTGCACTTGGGGGCACATCTGGCGGGAAATTTGTGAATTCTATGCAATAACCATGTTGGATAATGGCTAGGACCCATGCGTCTGTGGTAATGTGTGTCCAGTTCTGATAGTATGCGTTAAGTCTCCCCCCCACTGGTGAGAAGTGCTGGGGTTTTGTGACATTGGAGTCACTGTTTGGTTTGGCTTGTTTTAGGTGTCTGAAACTTTCCCCTTCCTCTTGGGAATTGTCCTCCTCTATATGAGCCACGAAACGCTTCCCTCTGGTATTGTGCCTGATAGGTGGGTCTGGTTTGAGAGGTGGAAGGCTCTGGTGTTTGCATTCGAAAACCCCCTCTGAATTGTGGCTTTCTAAATGTGCCTCTGCCTTGTGGGGAGTAGAGCGCACCCATGGCTTTGGCCGTGTCCATGTCTGTCTTTAGCTTTTCAATTGCTGTGTCCACTTCCGGCCCAAACAATTGTTCTTGGTTAAAAGGCATGTTCAACACCACTTGTTGGATTTCTGGCTTGAATCCAGAGCTTCTTAACCATGCATGCCTGCGAATGATTACCGCAGTGTTGACCGTTCGTGCTGCCGAGTCTAGTGCGGACCTTATTTGGTTGTTGGATATTACCTGTCCTTCTACCACAACCTGCTGGGCACGTTTCTGGTGTTCTTTTGGCAAGTGTTGTATAATGTGTTGCATCTCGTCCCAGTGTGCCCTATCGTAGCGAGCAAGTAGGGCTTGCGAATTAGCAATCCGCCACTGATTGGCTGCCTGTGCTGCCACTCGTTTGCCCGCTGCGTCAAACTTTCTACTCTCTTTGTCAGGTGGTGGAGCGTCTCCTGACGATTGAGAGTTTGCCTTCTTTCTTGCTGCTCCTACAACTACCGAGTCCGGTGTAAGTTGTTGTGTTATAAACACAGGATCCGTTGGGGGAGGCTTGTACTCCTTCTCCACCCTAAGCGTGATAGCCCTTCCTTTAACTGGCTCCTGGAATACTTGTTTTGCATGTTTGAGCATACCCGGGAGCATTGGCAGACTCTGGTAGGAAGCGTGGGTGGATGCCAAGGTGTTGAACAGGAAATCATCCTCTATTGGCTCAGAATGCATTGCTACGTTGTGGAACGTAGCTGCCCTGGATAGTACTTGCGTATACGCAGTACTGTCCTCTGGAGGTGACAGCTTTGTTGGGTAACAATCCGGACTGTTATCTGATACTGGTGCATCATATAAGTCCCATGCATCAGGATCATCCTGTGTCATCCCTGTATGTGTAGGTGACTGCATTGGAGGTGTTCCCACTGGAGAGAGTTGTGGTGAGTGTAGTGGGGAAGGTTGCGGTGAAAACCTTGGTGGTGGGGATTTTTCTCTGGCCACCTTCGCCTTCGGCTGCATTTTTGTCTCCTGAAATGGCAGTTTTCGTTTGGTTTTAATTGGAGGAAGAGTTTGTATTTTCCCAGTCTCTTTCTGGATATGCAACCTCCTTTGCGTATGGTCTGGTTCATCCATACAAATTTCCTGCTCAAACCTGTGTCTTTTATGCATTTGGCTGGAACGTCCTTTCTCTTCTGTGTTAGAGCTTCTTTTCAGCTCCGAAGCCGCTTTTTTCGGTACTGATGTTTCATAAAATGTCTTTCGGTTCTGACGATATTTTTCTCACTTTGGGTGAGTCGAACTCTCGGTGTCGAAATCGTTCGGTGCCGCAATCTCGACCTGAGTCGGAAGTCTTCGGCAAATCTTTGGCCTTTTTCGGTGCCGATGTTTGGTCACCTTCTTTTCGATGGGTTAAGCCATGGCCTGCTGGCGGTGGCGTCCCATTGGCCTCAACGATCTCAGTGTGCGTTTTGGACTGGGCAGTTCTACTCACTGTTTTCTGCACCGTCGAGGGTCGCTCACTTTCGGATTCGTCAGAGTCCGTCCCCTGGATGGAAATTCTTTCCTCCTCTCCGGCGTCGAGTTGTTCTCTCGGTGTCGACGCCATTTGCAGTCTTCTCGCTCGATCACGTAGAGTCTTTTTAGATCGAAACGCTCGACAAGCCTCACAAGTATCCTCCCTGTGTTCTGGTGACAAACACAGATTACAGACCAGGTGTTGGTCTGTATAGGGATACTTCGAGTGGTACTTCGGACAGAAGCGGAAGGGGGTCCGGTCCATTAGTCTTCGACGATGGATGTGGTCGGGCCGACCAGGCCCTGCTGAAGAACGGAAGCCCCGAAGGGCCGCCGGAGCGCTTCTGCTATCGGTGCCGATACAATAACACTAACCGGTACCGAACAAGAATAATACCATTGAATTTTCAATATTTAGCTAACTTTCCCGATTCGAAATACGGAGCGAAGAGGAACACATCCAAACCCGATGGCGAAAAGAAAACAATTTAAGATGGAGTCGACGCCCATGCGCAATGGAGCCGAAATGGAGGTGTCCCTCAGTCTCGTGACTCTAAAAGACTTCTTTGAAGAAAAACAACTTGTAACACTCCGAGCCCAATACTAGATGGCAGGATAATGCACAGCATGTGTATCTGCAGCTACACATGCCACCGAACATATATATATATATATCATTGTAAAGACTTATGTTGTAAAGATGCTTTCATTGTTCAGGTTCGTTGTAAAGGCATGCCATTAATTCGGCGGCGGCGTAAATGCTGTTTCCCATATTTCACATTTGGCAATAACAGCAGCCTACGTTCAGCATTACATTTACAGCCCAGATGAATAGATCAGTCAGTGACAAAACCTATTTGTCTAGGGAATCCAAGCACATTTCTTCTCTTTCAGGAGAAGCAATACACGTAGGTAATGGATTATGTGAGCAGCACTGTGCAGCTCGTTGCACGACAGAGTCTGCGCCTTAGGATGACCAATCAAGCATGCTGGCATAGTTAAAAGTTCAATATTTCTTCTCTATTCTTGGCACAGTCACTGACAACAGTTGAACGTTGCATTAGCTCTTTCTTCATTATTCCATATTTAATCCGCTATAAGTATGACTCTTGTGTCCTTCTTTGGTATGTATTTAAAGTCAGAGAGAAAACAATCAGTTGGTTGAACTTGGTCAGTAAAACAAATCTTTTAGATGTTAGGACTATGTGAGAGAAAGCTGAAAATGTTGTGGGGGAAATCTACAGGCAGGAGATACATTTTTCGAGCTAGGTACTTGGCTGGACTTCCTCCTGGACATCAACTTATTCCTCTACCCCAGCGCCATTCTCTTTTGTAGTATCTGCATCTATTATCCTTGGTGGCGATTAAAGTTGAGTGGCTGAGATGTAGTTGGCTGTGTGGCTGGTTGTTGCTGTGGTAGCGGACTCTATGGTCGTTGTGCTGGTTGCTGTGGCTGAGGCAGCAGGACTAGATGAGTAGATTCTACCCGAGTGTGGGGAAACCTTGATACGTACATCATTGGATGTTCTCATCAAAATTCTTCACAATAAGGATCAGAGATCATAATGCGCATATCAACAGTACCAGGGTCATACCTCCAGTGGACAGAAAGTAGATTAGGGGTAATATACCCTAGCACAAAAGGATCATTTTCATTATGTAGGAAGCTGGCCTGGTGTATGGTGGGTACCTGTGGTACTTCCACCTTATACCAGGTCCAGGTATCCCCTCTAAGTGAAGTGTAGGTAGTGTCTAGAAGCCAGGCTCTCTAGAGGTAGCTGCGGATGAGCAGCCAAGGCTTATTTAGGAGACATGCAAAGCTCATGCAATACCACTGTAGTCACACAGCACTTACACACGTGAAAGAAAACATTGTAATGAAAATAAAGGTACTTTATTTTAGTGGCACAAATAACAAAAAGTAAGAGAGGCAACCCTCCAATAGGACGTAAGTAACACACTAGATATGCAGACTAGTAATCGGCAATAGACAAAGAAAGTGATAGAAAACAGCGCAAATAGCAATAGACAATAGTGACCCTAGGGGGAGCCCAAACCATATACTAAAAAATGGAATGTGAACACAGGGCCCCCACCTAGGTAAGTGGAATGTGTAGAGGGGAGCTGAGAGTACTAGGAAACCCTGAAGGTATCACAGTGTCCCCTAGCAACCAGGAAGAAAGGAGTAAATTACTAGATTTTCCCCAAACCACCCAAAAGAAAGGAAAAGAAGAAAATGCAACACCCAGACAAGACTGTAAGAAACAATTGGTGGATTACTGAAGAGGAAGACCTGTGGAAGAAGGGGACCCAGTCCAGAAGTCACGGACGAGTCCAGGGGGAGTGGGAACTACTCCCCAGCCAGCTGTGGAAGCAGGAGTTGCTCGACGGTAGGACAAATACGGGCAAGAATGCAGTCCTGGAGCAGGTGAAGAGTTCCTGGAGAATGCAGTCGACGTCCCATGCCGGATGGATGATTGCAGTTGGTCAGTGGCGTGGAAAAGCCACCAACAAGCCTTGGCAAAGGCAGAAGTTGCGGTGAAGCAGAAGTGGAGCTGCTGGGGACCAGCAAGGTCCGGGAGGACTTAACCACGGGGAGAGTCCTAGGGAGACCCTCAGCAAGGCAGAGAGTCCACAGAAGAAAAGGCAGAGAGTCCACAGAAGAAAAGGCAGCCCCCACAGGAGACCTACTGCACGAGGAACCAGAAGTCGCAGAGGAGCCCACGCAGCACAAATGGAGAAGGGCCCCACGCCGGAGAAGCACGCAGAGGGCTGTACGTCACAGGAAGGAGTGCTGTGAAATGGGTCTACACAGAGCCTGAAGATCCCCTGGAGGAGATGCAAACAAGCCTTGGCAGCTGCAAGAGATACGGTGCACAGGGGTACTGTCCTGCGTGGGAAGTCAAGGGCTTAACTTCACCAAAGTAGGACAGCTGGCAAAGAGGACCAAGAGGATTACTCCAGGCCACCACCCTTGATGCAGGATCCACGCAGCTCAGGATGAGAGGAGATCCATGCAGCCCATCGTTGAAGTTGGTGCCTGTGGATGCAGGGGAGTGACTCCACTCCAAGGGACATTCCTTCTTCCTTCTCGCGCAGACTGAAGACTTGCCGCCCTCAGGGGATTCACAGCCAGGGAAATGTTGCAGAAGCTGGAAGGAGCTGTGGAAACAAAAAGTCTGCTGTGGATGCAGATTGTTGGTTCCTGCACGGTCCAGTGGTGGTTCCAATAGCCAGAAGTCGAAGTGGAGGTTGCAGAAGAATCCTGCTGGAATCTTGCAAGCCGAATAGGAGGAGCCACCCAAGAGAGAGACCCTAAATAGCCCTGAAAGGGGGATTGGTCACCTAGCTGGGTGACCACCTATCAGGAGGGGGCTCAGACGTCACTCAGATTCTACCAGAGTTCCCTGCCAACCTTGGAAACAAGATAGCAGAACCCAGGGACCCTCTGGAGTAGCTCTGGGCTCCACCCCTGGGGTGGTGATGGACAGGGGAGTAGTCACTCCCCTTTGCATTGTCCAGTTTCGCGCTAGAGGAGGGAATGGGGGTCCCTGAACCAGTGTGGACTGGTTTATACACGGAGGGCACCAAATGTGCCCTTCAAAACAAATCAGTGGCTTGGGGAGGCTACCCCTGCCAAGCGAGTCACACCTATTTCCAAAGGGAGAGGGAGGTAACACATTTGTTCTGCCTTCCTGGGCTTGATCAGATCAAGCAGCAGAAGGGCAGAAACCTGTGTAAGGTGTGGCAGCAGCTCCGGATGCCTGGAAAACCCTGTAGACTGCTGGTAGCAATGCTGGGGGTCCTCTAAGAAGCCCCCAGAGTGCATGGAAACATACTTCCAACACTTGTAACAGTTTGGGGTATGATTCTGACATGTTTGATACCAAACATGCCCAGGTTCGGAGTTACCATTATGTAGCTGGACATAGGTGGTTACCTATGTCTAGTACACGCGTAAAATGGCGTCCCCACACTCACCAAGTCCAGGAAAATGGATCTGGAGTTTGTGGGGCACATCTGTTAGTGTAGGGGTGTCCTCACACACAGGTATTTGCACTCTGTCTTCCAGTGATCTGGTGCAGTGACCGTTTCACGCAGGCTGCAATGGCAGGCCTGCAGAACCCTTTGCATGGGCTCCCTATGGGTGGCAGAATAAGTGCTGCAGCCCATAGGGATCCCTTGAAACCCCAATGCCCTGGGTACCTAGGTACCATATACTAGGGACTTACATGGGGGGACCAGTATGCCAATTGTGGGAAGGAAAAGGTACAATTTACAGGAGAGAGAACAAGCATTTGCAATGCACTAGGGTCTCGCATTTGTCGGAATTACAGCTGTTCACAGTTGTAAACTCCCAACCGGATTTTTCTTGCATTAAAAGAAGAAAACAGAGCGATCGCGCTGCTACAGTTCACACGTAATAATACATATCGGCAAAAGTGCAATTATGAACGTAACCAGCAAAAGTGCAATTAACTGTGTAACAAGGTCGATAGTATGCGAAGCGCTCGACTTCTGCCAAGTGAGATTAGGCTGCGAAAATAGAGAAAAAGTAGTCCACAAACCCAGCGAGCCTCGCATGTTTTCTGTACTTGGTCGCTGCGCTCAAGGAGGGCTAACCACTGGAAAAGACATGACAGATGCGTGCCTTCCACTAATCAAAAGAAGCGGATTCTAGCAGGCAAGCCAACTTGCCAATGAAAGACACCGACGTGACGTCGACGGGGCTCGGAGCCCTTTTCTAATACCTAAAGCGTTCTGCTAGCGATACGCATGCACGAGCGCATGCGACGCAGGTTCGACCCTAAAAATTACTGGAGTCCTGGTTATCAGGATCCCAGTAGACACAGACAAACATACTGGAAACAAGCAAAAAACGAGGGTAACCATGAAAAGAAAGAGGGTACTTTCCTACATCATGTCAGGGATTCCCAGCAGGGCTGCATGGGTTTTGAGATCTACCTCTGCCCAAGTGGAGGACTCCATGTCATTCCCTGCCAGACATTCAACTGGAATTGCAGAAGAGACCACTGCCTATTTCAGGCCAGTAACCCCTCCCCATTCTAAGGACTCCATAGCCACGGGATGGACCTTAGTTATGTTATCAGCATTGGTAACTGGATATGTTTGTCCAGCCACGTACTGTCCTGGGTAAAAAGTTTTTTTCTGTCACTATGGTGACACTGGCACCTGTATCCCTCAAGGCTTCTACTCTATTCCCATTAATCAAGGAACGCGGTCTGCATTTGTTCATATTGAGGGCCAGACAGCAAGAATGGCAACATCTACCCCACCCTCAGAAACTAAAGTAGCTTCAGTGTAAACCCTGATTTGCTCTGGCCACACTGTTGATCCCACCTGTAGACTGGCTATACCAGAGCTAGCTGGTGCAGTACCAGGGGGATTCTTTTTTGGACAGGCCGAGTCTTCAGCTTGGTGCCCATTCTGTATACAGATGGAACACCAGGATTTTTTGGGATCAAAGGTTTTACCTTTGTTCCCATCTAAAAAGGACTGGGGCCCACCCTCCGGTTCAGGTGTTCGGGTGGAGAACCGTCCCCTGTTGCTGTGACAGAAGATCCACCCGAAGAGGCAGTCTGAGTGGAGAATCTGGTGGCCCTGCTCAATAGCTTTGGATACCATACTCTCGGTGCCCAATCCGGAGCCAGCAAGATGGGGGCCTTTAGAAGACTCCTTACTTTTATCCTTAGGGGTCTCACCACCCCTCCCCTGGGGAGACTTTGTAACCCCTTTCTTTTGGTCACCCCCAGTGGAAGTTTTGGTCACCCTAGTCTTGTGGTCTGCCTTCTTTCCCAATTCTTGGGGAAAATTGGACCTAGGTCTACCAGGTATTGATGCTCAACATGTGTTCTTTCATAAATAAACTGTAAAGCCCATCTTAGTCATGGACTTCACTTCCACTTATCCAACCATCTAGTGTTTTCACTGAGTAGTCTACAAAATCAAACCAGGACTGACTCAAGGTTTTGTGAGACCCCCTAAACCTAATTCTAATACTCCTCATTGGTTAGTCCAAAGTCCTCAATCAGGGTAGCCTTTATGTGGGCACAGGACTCAGCATCTGCACCAGTGAGTGTGAGTAGCCTATCCCTACACTTACCAGTGAACAGTTACCAAGGGAGAGCTCCCCAGTGAGACTTTTCAATCTTCTGGTTCTACTGGCCATCTCAAAGGCTGTGAACCACTTGGAGATGTCATCATCATCCTCATGCTTGGGAACAATCCCTTTGAGGATTTTAGGGGTATCACATTGCTCTCTTTCCCTAGGTCTTAAGTCGCTGCGACCATTAGTGGGTGGTAGGCCCATTTCTGATCTCTCCCTCTCTACAGCCAGGAGCTGTCTCTCCAAAGCTCGTCCTTTTGGCCATCCCTGCTAAAAAGAGGTCCTCTGCACTGAGGCTGCCCTCAGTGTTCCCAGAGGAACCAGACTCCCCTGAGAGACCCCAGGCCCTGTGAGCACTATCCTTGGAGTCAGGGGCACTGAGGCCTTGTCCTCCCTAGAGAGATGAGGAGGGAGCAGGGGTGGCGCCTACATACGAACATACCGTCATCACAGCGACCATGACACCAACTACACACGCGGAGTTTCCCCAATACCACCTGACGGAACGCAGATGTACTGCTTGAAAAAAATCTCTGGATCCAGTCTGATGCCAGGGGGAAACTCTAAGGGAAGGAATCTGCAACTAGAAGTCTCTATCAGATAAATTCTGGTAATAAACATCGAACAAGATGAACTTGGAGATGTTAATTCGCCAAAACATTGCTGATGCTTCAGTGAACACTGAATTTCCAATTATTGCAAGTGAAGTACAAGTTACTTACTTTGGTAACAAAACATCCGGTAGAGACATATTCTAGTTGCAGATTCCTTACATTAGGATTTCCCCCCAGGTGTCAGACTGGATCCGGAGATTTTTTCTCTGAGCAATACCCTTGTGCGTTGGTAGGTGGCGTCGGACGACACCACAGGTGTCCTACTCACCGGGATGACGTCGGGAGTAGTACAGACGCTGCCTCAGCGGAGTGACGTCAGTTTCTTTTAACGACTTTCCACA